>NC_090265.1:391262260-392462260 GCF_040414725.1 Anabrus simplex
AGAAGTGGTATGATGGTGGTTAAGAGGAAGTACATCTGAACGACCATTCTCTCTTAACATTAACTGGAGGGAAAATGGAATAGGTTTGAATCTTTGAAGAATGAAGGTATCGGTTAAGGAGAGGGAAGAGCCACGAAGGTCTTGAAAATGAGACTCCCTAGACCTTGCAAACCTAATACCTCTGGAGTTGGAAGAAAACAAGAGTTGACTAAGGGAGGTCCGATAGGATATTTGAAAGCGAGGAGTCTGACACAAGTAAGTGAAAGCAATCTGAGACTCAGCTAGGGATCCGAAGTTGAGAGCACCTGAAGTCCTCTTTTAGTCACTTCTTATGACAGGCAGGGGACATCGCCCCCACCCATAGTGGAGCAAAGCATGTAAATGTCACTGTTGCTTCATAGTTCTGCTACCCTTTACGTCCAGGTAAGTGTTTAGCGCCATGATCTTCTGCGGAAATCATAGGCAGGATAAATCGCCGTATTAAATATAAATATTTGTTCTCTAAAATTTACAACAAATTTGGTGTTATGAAATGACTAGCGACTTCTTTCCTGACAAGTTATCAAAATTAGCAAATACTCTTATCTTATTTTCTTATGCGTCTCCTTCTTTCAGTACCATAGACTCTGGCGATAAATGTAAACATCGCTTCTCTACATTCAAGAGTTCTTCAGTTTTCGGGAGTTTTTATTCCAAGATGTTCTAAGCCATACTACGTGATGTTAACAAACTTCTAGCTTGCCTTATCTTGTCTTTCATTATAAATATTGAAACAATTTTATATTCTCGAACCCTCAATATATGAAACAGACTTTTTAAAACAAACTCCACAACCCTACGGTCCTGGTCATCAATTACCACTGATCTGCATTTAGGGCAGTTGCCCAGGTGGCAGATTCCCTATCTGCTGTTTTACTAGCTTTTTCTAAATGATTGCCAAGAAATTGGAAATTTATTGAACATCTCCCTCGGTAAGTTATTCCAATCCCTAACTCCCCTTCCTATAAACGAATATTTGCCCCAATTTGTCCCCTTGAACTCCAACATCTTCATATTGTGATCTTTCCTACTTTGAAAGACATCACTAAAACTTATTCGTCTACTGATGTCCTCCCACGCCATCCCACGCCATCTCTCCCATGGAACATACCACTTAGTCGAGCAGCTCGTCTCCTTTCTTCCAAGTCTTCCCAGCCCAAACTTTTCAACATTTTTGTAACGCTACTCTTTTGTCGAAAATCGCCCAGAACAAATCGAGCAGCTTTCCTTTGGAATTTTTCCAGTTCTTGGATCAAGTAATCCTGGTGAGGGTTCCATACACTGGAACCATACTCTAGTTGGGATCTTACCAGAGACTTATATTCCCTCTCCTTTACATCCTTAATACAACCTCAAAACACCCTCATAACCATGTGCAGAGATCTTTCTTTACAATCATATTTATGTGATTACCCCAATGATGATCTTTCCATATATTAAGACCTTGGTATTTAGAAAGATCCCCAAAGGGAACTTTCACCCTATCAACGCAGTAATTAAAACTGAGAGGACTGTTGTTATTTGTGAAACTCACAACCTGACTTTTAACCCCGTTTATCATCATACCATTGCCTACAGTCCATCTCAGAACATTTTCGAGGTCATTTTGCAGTTGCTCACAATCTTGTAAATTTATTACTCGGTTCAGAATAACATTATCTGAAGAAAGCCTTATATCTGATTCCACTTCTTCACACATATCATTGATATACCAGGTGGCTCCCAAACGCCGTACTTTCTACTTATAAGTGCCCCGCATGCACAAATGATGAATGGGATATCTACCCACTGATTTTCACAGGGGAACTACTGCCAGGGAGCAGGTTACGTCAGAATATGAAGAGATAAGAAACGTAGTGTCGCTCGCAGCATGTTACTGAGCGCTACCGGTCTAATGCACCCCTTGCATTAGTAAACATCGTTTTCGACCGCATAGTTCTGGGCTGGTGTATGGTACAGCCGCACTATATTTGCTGTCTGCATATCGGCAATAGCTAGTGTGATCAGCAGCGGTGAATACACAGACATTATTTTAAACTGGACAACCTGGTCGGAGTGCAACAGAAGCTCCAAACAGACGTACGCCGTCTACACACATATTTCGCCGAACAGTATTAGTTTTTGTTCCATACAATCAACTCTTTTATCGAGTTGAATGTTTACACGTGTATACATTAATAAGTTATTAGATTTCATTTACTGCATCTTTGACGTCTCTACAAAGAGTAGCGGCGGTTAGGGGGTGGGGTGAGGAGGGACAGTCGCTCCCACCCGCGCTTTGTGGAGTAAATATTACATTTTATTCCAATTTAGCCAGCTGGAACTAGGAATTATTTTAAAAAAGCTATTCCTACAAGCCTTGTTGTCTTATATGCTAAACATTTCCTTTATTTAACATTATTACTGGCGGAATACGCACGAAACGCCGTTTGTCGTAGCTAACCTATTTGTATAGCGCTACGGCAAGTAGTGGAGACTTTGCATGTGCTGTGAGGAAGGGTAGTAGGGGTACATACTTTTTTGCCGAGGTCGTGGCCACTGAGTTATAATTCACCCGCTTGCTGCGCGCATTCGTCAGTCTGGCAGTCTCTATTGTCTGTTAGATTCTTAGTGTGTATTCAAATACTAAATGATTTTAATTGCATAATCATGCCAGATATCTATGTAATTGTACCGAGCGAGCTGGCCGTGGGGTTACTGTGTGATTTTGCACTCGGGAGATAGTGGTTTCGAATCCCACTGGCGGCAGCCCTGAAGATGGTTTTCCGTGGTTTCCCATTTTCATACCAGGCAAATGCTGATGATGCACCTTAATTAAGGCGACGGCTGCTTCCTTCCCATAAGTTCTATCTGGGTCGGTGTGACGTAACGTCAACTGTAAAAAAAATATTCATTTAATTGTAATTGTAACTTCAACGCGAGAGAATACCAACTTTACTTTCACCGGACTAAATTCTTCCGTTTGTTTTATGTTATTTTATATGTAAATGTAATTAATTTTCCCGTGGATTATTCGTAATAATAGTATTTGAGATTTTGATTCAATGCTGTATAATAACATTTTCACTATGTCTCACAAACATACTAAGGGGCAGGTTAAATGAATTTACTTAATAAATAACATAACACAAGGAAATAATTTAGCCTAGTGAAAGGAACGTTGGTATTATCTCCCGTTGAAATACAATACGACTGAATATTTTTTTTACAATTGGCTTCACGTCGCACAAACATAGATAGGATTTATGGCGACGATGAGACAGGAAAAGGCTACGCGTGGAAAGGAAGCGACCGTGGCCTTAAATAAGGTACAGCCCCAGCACTCGCCTGGTGTGAAAATGGGAAACCACGGAAAACCATCTTCAGGACTGCTGACAGTGGGATTCGAAACTACTATCTTCCGAGTGTAAGCTCAGGGATGCGAGCCCGTAACCCCACGGCCACCTCGCCCGGTATAATTAAATAGAAATACGGCGTTATTGTGCAATCAAAAATCATTTAGTATTTGAATACTCACTAAGAAACTAACAGACACTAAGGAGACTGCCAGACTGATGAATGCGCGCAGCAAGTGGGTGAATTATAACTCAGTGGCCACGACCTCGGCAAAAAAATATGTAACCCTACTACCCTTCCTCACAGCACATGCAAATTCTCTACTACTTGCCGTAGTGCTATACAAATTGACTAGCCGCGACGAACAGCATTTTGTGCGTATTTCCGTCAATAATTAAATAAAATAAACGAAGGAATTAGCAGACAAGATAACAAGGTTTGTACAAACAGCTTTTTAAAAATAATTCCTGGTTCCAACTGGCTAAAGTAGAATATAAATGTAATGTTTACTCCACAAAGGGGAGGGGGCTGGCGACTGTCCCTCCTCGCCCCACCCCCTAACCGCCGCTACTCTTTGTAGACACGCCAAGGATGCAGAAAAGGAAATGTAATAACTTATTAATTTATACAGGTGTAAACATTCCACTTGATGGAAGAGTTGCTTGTATGAAACAAAAACTAATACTGTTCGGTGAAGTACGTGTGTAGAAGGCATACGTCTGTTTGGAGCTTTTGTTGCATTCCGACCAGATTCTCCAGATGAAAATAATGTCTGTGTATTCACCGCTGCTGATCACACTATCCATTGCCGATATGCAGACAGCAAATATAGTGCGGCTGTACCATACACCAGCCTAGAACTATGCGGTCGAAAACGATGTTTACTAATGCAAGGAGTAACCTGCCCGCTGGCAGTAGTGTCCCTGTGAAAATCAGTTGGTAGACATCCCATTCACCATTTGTGCATGCGGGACATTTATAAGTAGAAAGTACGGCGTTCGAGAGCCACCTGGTATATAAGAAAACATAAAGGTCCAATAATACTGCTGGCCTTCAGCCTACCAAGCGAAGTTCTGTAGACTACGGGATGACATGTTGTGAGCACTACAAATCTTCTCGACCGTTATTTTTGGCTTTCTAGATCAAAGCCGTTATCTCACCGTCAGATAGCTCCTCAATTGTTACCACATATTTGTAGGCCGAGTGGATATCGAACCATCTCTCAAGCCCAGGTAAATATCCCTAACCTTGCCGGGAATTGATCCGGTGCCTTCATTCGAGGGGTAGTCTCGCTTGTGGGAATGGCTATGATACAACAGATATAATCTGATTAATTGAGTATGTCAACACAAGTTCTCTCCTGGTCTTAGTTGTGGTTGGAATTATTTTTAAAGAACAATGGGATTATGAGCATCTCATAACATTAAGGGTTAAGTAAGAGTTAAAGTTCCTCTTAGAAGGAGGTTATAGCATAAATACATTGAAGATTCATTGAAGGAGGGAAGTAAGGAGCTTAGGACAAGTTACTCATCTGAAGTTACGTTACTGCCGAACTGTTTCATATCTTGCGAGGCCCTGTGGTATGTTATTTGATCTGTTTATGATATTCCTGATATTTCTCTTTGCAAACACATTTAAAAAGTCCTTCATTATTTATTAAAGGTACAATACTCAAAAGTATATTTAAATAGAGTCAGATGATAATCGGATTCACAGTACGAATAAACCCCTGCTGATCACTCAACTTAAAATTGTAACGCCTTACTAAATGCATTATTGTGTGTGAAAGTTATCAAATAAAACAGATTATAAAAAATCAATGTTATTTGGAGATTTTCAGACCACATTCAGTACTGATTTTAAATATATTTTAAGTATATTAGTTTACATTGCAGGGTGCTGTTCCACATTTTTAATATACTGCTTAAGTTGTATAGTCGCTTTCCTACTGCTTTTCTCAACAGAAGGCACCATTAGTTTTATAATAATAATAATAATAATAATAATAATAATAATATTGAAGATATGACATCTTATTATTTTTTACAATTGACTTTACGTCGCACCGACACAGATAGGTCTTATGGCAACGATGGGACAGGAAAGGCCTGGAAAAGAAGCGGCCGTAACCTTAATTAAGGTACAGCTCCAGCATTTTCCTGGCGTGAAAATGGAAAACCACGGAAAATCATCTAAAGGACTGCCAACAATGAGGTTTGAACCCACTATCTCCCGAATATTGGATACTAGCCGCACTTACGCGACTGCAGCTATCGAGCTCGGTGATATAACATCTATAGTCGATCTGACGTCAGACACAATGGTTAGTCCTCGACCCTCACACGCTGACCGAAAGCTGACTTACCGTAAGGTAGATCCATCGCGGCAACATTATATTGAATTCAACACCAGAGAGTATGTTGTCACTTCATGAAGTTGCCGCAGCTCTCAATAAGATTGCCGACTTACTTGATGCTATTGAATATTCTTAGGGCCTTCCATAGTACGATCAGATCTGGCACTTAATGCTTGTGTTCAACTCATGCGATTACCACAGAGCATCCCACTGACAAGGGAACTGTTTGGATTTAACCTGACATATTTCAGTGATACTTGGGTGAATGGTTAATTAACATATTCCAGTTTTGTTTTTTTGTTTTTGCTAGGGGCTTTACGTCGCACCGACACAGATAGGTCTTATGGCGACGATGGGATAGGAAAGGCCTAGGAGTTGGAGGGAAGCGGCCGTGGCCTTAATTAAGATACAGCCCCAGCATTTGCATGGTGTGAAAATGGGAAACCACGGAAAACCATCTTCAGGGCTGCCGATAGTGGGATTCGAACCTACTATCTCCCGGATGCAAGCTCACAGCCGCTTGCCTCTACGCGCACGGCCAACTCGCCCGGTATCCCAGCTTTAATGGTAATAAGTATGTTGTAATTTTGGCGGTGGTCTTATAAGTAATTGCTTAAAAAAAACTGTTTGTTTCGGAGCAGTTAGCTGAAGACCTAGTGACCCTACGTATATACTGTAGAAATATATCAATACTTACATTAAACACGTCGTAAAACAATTGAAATTTTGACAAAACGATCAAAATTTCACACCCTAGACACCGATTCTGCTAACGGGAATATTAAAGTAATATATTAAAATATTAGGGTTTTAATATTTCTTTATCATTTATAGTGGAAGGCAAAATATTATGTATCATAAAATTTTGGTATGCCTTTTCTGGCGAGATTTAGTATTTACAGTGCACTATGTCTTCTGGTATGGGCCAGAATAAACTTGTTACTTTCATTGATCTGTCTCAGTTTCATCCGACCGAGGTATGAGCGATGCTAGTAATACCATTCCTTATGCAACCGGTTCCTGTTATGAATGGTGTGAATATATCGCTCAAAGGGTTTGTTGGTGCATACATTTCAGTGGGACTGGCAGACTGATATGTAATAGGAACGTCCGGCTCGGTGAGGAAAGCAACGGGAAACTACCTCACTCCTCATTTACCTAGTATCTATGACAGCTGTTGGAGTAGCTATGGAGGATCAAACCAGCCTTCGGGCTGAATAGCCAACATACACACAAGATCTTGGTCATCTACTGTATACGTACTTGATATTAATACAGTATTTTATCAGCACTAATGACTAAACTGCCGGCCCCGTTGTGTACAGGTAGCGTGCCTGCCTCTTACCCGGGTTCGATTCCCGGCCAGGTCAGGGATTTTTACCTGGACCTGAGGGCTGGTTCGAGGTCCACTCAGCCTACGTGATTAGAATTGAGGAGCTATCTGACGGTGAGGTAGCGGCCCCGGTCTAGAAAGCCAAGAATAACGGCCGGGAGGATTCGTCGTGCTGACCACATGACACCTCGTAATCTGCAGGCCTTAGGGCTGAGCAGCGGTCGCTTGGTAGGCCAAGGCCCTTCAAGGGCTGTAGTCCCATGGGTTTTTTATGACTAAACTGATGGATTCAGAATTACACATTTTGTCACACTGTGAGTAGAATATCTAACAATGGCAGGCGTGCAGCGATGCTCTGATGTCTTATTCCTACCACGTTTCATTGCGTCCGATGTCTCGATACACTGCGTTCCATTTAAAACTGAAGCAGGAAAACAAACTATTGCTTAAGTGCGTAAATATTATTTTATGGCAGAAAATTTATTATTATTAAGTTTATGACATTTAAATAATCGTTACCAAGTTTAATTAAAATCCGCCAGCCCAAACTATTCCGTTGTCAGCACCAGTGTCAGCTATAATGTTTCTAAGATTACCGCCCTCGGCGTCACAGTTTGTTTGCCGTCTTTCTGTTCCGAAGATATTACAATCGATACCGGCTGAAATCGATGTTACTTGAGGAACACAATTCTGTATAGTTCGCTTCCGGGCAATGAAAGTAATCGTTCAGGATATAATTGCGACAACTCAACGTCTCTTAAAGTCTATAGCAATTGAATGTATATTAATATCAACATCACGGGCTGACTAGCCGAACCGGAGGTAGGCTTACCAGGAAAGACGTGGTTTTGATTCCCTGTCAGGAATTCAATATTTTAGAAACGATATTTCTACTCCTCGATATGCACGTACACTGATGGCGCGGGATCGATTTCTGGGCAGGTCAAGGGTTTATACATGGATCTGAGGGCTGGATAGAGGTCCACTCAGCATAGGTGGGAACAACGAGGCGGTGTCTGAAGGTGGGAAAGCGCGCTCGGTGCAGAAAGCTAAGAATAATGGCTGAAAAGATTCGTCACGCTCATCATGCGTTAGTTCATAATCTGGAGGCGTTCAGGCTGAGCAGCGGTCACATGGTAGGCCAAGACCATCAAGCCTGCAGCGCCATTGACTTGAATTTTGTTTTGCTTGTTTTGTGTTGTTTTGTTTTGTTTGGTAGTGTAGCCCTTGTAGGAATAACTCTCTCCGATGAGGGTAGGTGGTATATGTCCTGGGAAGTAAACTGATGATGATTTCAGTTTTGATTAAGAGGTGAACTTTGGGGAGTAAACAGTGTGTTACTGAAGAGTAGGGAAGCGTAATGTGTGTGAGTTGCAAGAAGGTTAGATACAAAACAAATACTCACATGAATTAACTATACATGGCTAAAATTCCTCAACTGGTCTCGGAAGCGAACACGGTACTCTGTAGTCTGAAGTTCGGAACCTTGACACAGAAGCAATTGATCGAATTACTTGTTATTCAAAGGAGTGAAAATGAAAGCAGTCTGCTTGGAATGAGAAGGTCTGACTTTGAATGAGTCGTTGATATTGAATATTATTTATTCGTCCCCCACCATACTGATGTAAGAATCACAATGACAGAGAGGAAATATCAGGAACAAAGGATTGGTAAATATTACTAACCAAGATTGCATTGGAGTTCCTAAGGCATCACAAATGATTGGGGAGGGAAAAGAGTGAGGAAGGGCGTACGAAAAATATGTGCCAGTATTGTTAAACATTTTGAAAACAGAACATTCAATAGATTGTTGAACTCGAGGACGTTACTCATGGCCTATCGGCTACCTACAATCTGTTGTACCACGTCTCACCATTTCATAAGGTAAAATACTCTAGTCAGGTAGCCCAGAAAGCTGTCCGTAAACCATTATTCATTCTCAATCGGATCTGAAGATCAGAACACTAAGAATATCTTTAGTATCTGGAGGATTCGTACACTCAATACATGTCTTCAATTTGGAACATGAATGGGAAAAGGAATGGTCAAGCAAGGCACTTTTACAAAGGCATACTACAAAACAGAAAAATACTATTTTTACAAAGGCATCCTACAAAACAGAAAAATACTACACTTCCGAGATTCTATCTAAAAACTCCATTATGGACACTGCACTGCCTCAGCATCATATGGACAGTCATATACTCTTGGCTAAAGAACCTTGACTGTCAATTACAAGAACTGATGGGCCAGTGATTATCATGAACTGCTTTTCTATAATACATCAATAGTGGCACTCATTTCCATTTTAACGTGCATAGCATTATCATAGGCACATCCTAAATAATGAATAATACTTTATCTACCACATAATAGCACTGCAAAATATTCTACTTTCTAAATATATCATTATCGGTATTGAAAGATTTTCTGGCTATATTATATTTTATACCTAGATCTAGGTCTAAATTTTGCAGAAAAAAGAATTTTATTGTACCATATAAAGCCATTTTTCTCATATCAAGTGAGGTTTTGATTATAATTTATACACACTTCTGCATACACTAGTTCATTATAAGGGATTCCTTCAAAATTAGCACTTTTGACATAATAACGAGCAGTTCGAACTAACATCACTATGTAGTGATGGTAGAAGTCGGTTTTGGCTCCACCTGTATGACGACCGGTGCTAGCTGTACTTCCTCCTTATCTTGTGGTGTTGAGGTGAGCTCCTCCCCCTCGTTGGCTCTACCCTCCTTGGCTGACGAGTGCTCTTCAGTGTCATCGTAGTCTCGGTCCATGGACGACTGGATCTCTTGATAGTCCTCGTACTTTGTTACATTCTCCGATTCATCCACGTCGTAGTTGATGGTGTCCGGAATGTACCTAGAAAAGATGACAATTTGTATAATTTTGAGGCATACTTTCAGCAACTTAAGATTTTACGATTGGAAAGTCACTCGAAAGTCAAACCAACTCGAGGTAGATTAACCTCCTTTAAGGACTCTTATATAGAAGATATTAACACGTATTGTTAAACATTTCTGCCGCTAGGACATTTGCAGGTAATTAATGGCGTGTGACCTCCGAAGAGTCCTGGTGCAGGTCTTTCGAGTTGACGCCGTACAGGCGACCTGCGCGTCTGTTAGAGTGGGGTCCCACCTGTAATGAATTCTAATACTGAACACTGCACATGCACCCAGCCTCCGAGCAATTGGAATTACCCAATGAAGGTTAAGATACCCGACCCCACCGAGAGTCGAATCCATGACCCTCTGGACCAAAGGCCAGTAGACTAACCAGTTAGGCATGGAGCCAGACGTTTGCAAGTGAAAGTCAAGTACAAACAATTTAGATGATTTTTAGATATTTCATGCTCTGTATTTAAATGTTCGAAGGATGAAATATTTGGAGCTAAAAGGTTACATTCATTGCAGCTAAATATGACTAATGGCCCATGTCCTCACAACATTGTTTATTTTTTGTTAAGATCTCAAGTTTATTACAGAGAACATCATCGCAAACTCTGTAGCTATCATCCACCATCACATTTATGTGAATAAATAAGTTGGGGAAAACAATTTAGCATGTTTTATCAAATACGGTATAAAACAACAGATGTTCAATGCAGACTGAATATTAGTATACTGTGTTTTTTGCCAACTAGATGAAAATCTAGCAGTACGTTTGTAAATAAAAGTTCTCCCTCTCTTAGCTGTTAGTGATGAACCGTTAAATGTTAGTGCTCTCAACGTATATAATAAGGCATTCTTTGTTTGAATTGCCGATGATAGATTATTTTCTCTCAGAGATCACGCTTGGATAGAGAAATAACCTACATGGACACAGGAAATCATTACAAAAGTGGATAAAGTAAGAAAGACCATCTCTATGCAGGCCATGAAGGGCCTTAGAGGAATGAAAGGTACACTAACGTAACCTCGGCAAGGGAAGGGATAGAGTGGTCTGGTCTATGGCCAGTCGCCTTTGCTCCAAACATATCCATTGCAGACTGAGTGAATATTAGGGCTATGTCTGTCTCCAGAAGTGAAACTATAGTTTTAACATTTTTCAACTTCCTGTCGGAGAATCAAACCTACCTTTAGGCAGCCTCAATACAGTGAAGAAGAAGGGAAATATTGCTGTTGTTATCGTTTTGACACCTTGATTATCAGCCCTTTGTATTCATTGTATGTAGCTGCCTCCATGGGTCTGAGATGGACAGTTTGGCTTATGATCTGAACTTCGCGGATTCGATCCCAGTCAAGGTATTCGATATTTGAATGCAAAACTATTGACATCTTACGTCAAATGGCAAGTGATGTACATCTCCATCTCTCCAACCCTCCATCACAGATCCATGGAGGCATGGGCTGCATAGAGAGGGCCTTTCTTACTTTACCACTTTTGTAATGATTTCCTGTGTCCGTGTAGGTTATTTCTCTATCCAAGCGTGATCTCTGAGAGAAAATAATCTATCATCGACAATTCAAACAAAGAATGCATTATGTACGTGTGAATACGTTCGTGAGAGGATGTGTGCTTTCTTATTCATAACTAATAATATTTGTTTAAACGAGGTTCAAAAAATGTTTTACTCAAAAGAGACGCTTGCAAATATTGTTTGCACTTTTAAGCGCGTAATTATAACTCCTCCTGTATTATTTTCTGTTTGAATGTCCAGAAAAATATGTAAGAGTGTAATACAGTAGTATAAAAATCACTATTTCTTTCTTCGTTTAGTTGTGCTTGCTTGTTTTATACATTTAATTCAATTTTCTACATTTGTTTCATATTTTGAGAGGTAATAAACGTGTTGTTGTTACTTTATATTAAGAGCTCAGTGACGGAAATATCTGTCTGATAACGTTTATGACCGTGGTGTTCGTAATATTCATGACAGATGTATATACCTTTATTAACTATGGATGGGTTTGGAAAGAATGAGCTCTAGTATTTTCGTTGGAGATTATCTTCGAATTCACCTAGAATTAAAGTTAGGAAAGATAAAAGAAAGCTTTAGGGTGTGGAGCAGTTGGACTCAAACCCACATTTCTTCTCCGTTGTCTTCATTAGACTGGAGATAGAATCATGTTTCAGCCCGCAGTACCTCATGACAGTACCAGGTTTTGGACTTTGGTCAATTAGATGGAGAACGAATGTCATAACCTCAAGACTTCCAATTATACTTACACGTGTGAATACGTTCGTGAGAGGATGTGTGTTTTCTTCTTCATAACTAATAATACTTGTTTCAACGAGGTTCAGAAAATGTTTTATTCAAAAGAGTCGCATGCAAATATTGTTTGCACTTTCTAGCGCGTAATTATAACTTCTCCTGTATTATTTTCTGTTTGGCATAAAGGACTTTCCGACGGATAAGTATTTCTGAAATCCTTTCTCAGTTTAAAGTTAATTAGCATGCATGCTGTTTACTTACACACGTTCTCTTAGGCTAGTTTTACACACAAACCACTGATAAATGCCACTTTACATTACAGGAAGCATAATTACAAATAATTCACACCTACTTATTCACCTGCTGCTCTGGAGTTCCACGCAATTTAAAAAAAAACTAGTCAGCTATTAACTCATTACCATCACGTAAATGGTTTCCTTAAAATTATATAAATTACATTACAAACATTGGTCCAGGACAGTGAAAGAAAATATGTTGCATGAAGGGTGAAACGATAATAGGCATAAAGTCAATAACATTTTTCAAATTTAATTCCCGTGAATCACTTTTCCACGTGTTTTATAACATTTTAAGTTGCCTAAATAATAATAATAAGAAGAAGAAGAAGAGAAGAAGAAGAAAATTTGCAACTACTATCGGCCTCAAGAGACGCCTCACTGGCAGAATGTAGTTCTCATTAAGAAGTTATTTAACATAAAAAGTGTAAGAATTAGAATACAAGTAATTATTTTATTAACGTCCCTTCAGATGTTGTAGATTTTAGGAGACGTCGCAGTGGCACGAAGCTTTAACGAGCAGTAAAACAGTGACTTGGAGGTGCCGATTTAAAAATACTTAAATAATATCTAACTCAGCCGGCATCGAACCCGCTTCTTGGGAACATTCAATGTATCGGTTTATTCTCATGTGTACACTTTATTATCATCCGGGAGATAGTGAGTTCAAACCCCATTGTTGGCAGGACTGAAGATGATTTTCCGTGGTTTCCCATTTTCATATCAGGCAAATGCTGGGGCTGTACTTTAAACTAACACCATGGCCAATTCCTTCCCATCCCTATACCATCGTTACCATTAGACTAATCTGTGTCGGCGTGACGTAAAGCAAATTGTATAAAATATTGTCATTCGACTGCGGCATGATTTCACCTCGTAGCCTGCAGTACAGAAGTTGTAAGCCGATGTAGCTATGTGTGTAAAATAAGATACCTTTGACTGTTGATACTGAAAAAATTAAGGCCATCTCTCTGCATCCATCCAAATTCGTTGGGAATGCGAACTCCTGGACTTGGAGGTTGAAAGTTCTGTACAAGCGTTTCTGAAGGTTTTCTAACTGTATTTGTAAAGGATAATCTCTTGGGCCGGAAGAAACTACAATTGTAAGACTTAGTATCTGGAATACATGTCTAATTTCTGGATTTCTGAAATGTGAAATGAACACTTGAGAAATTGTATCAAGCCGACAGCATCACCTTTTTCCCAAAACAACTTTAGTATTCTGGTAATTGAGGTTTTCTCCCACGAGATACCCAGTATTTCCCTTACTCAGGATGTGTGGGTGGTTATCTCGTACTTCGCTTTAAAACCCAGTCACCACCACCGCCACCACATTTCTCATGATTACTCGAGGAGTACCATTTTCCATTGCATGTCTCACTGTGCTTTTGCGGTCATTTTAGAACATGTTTGAGAAATAATTACGAGCAGTTATGAGCTCATCGCATGACCTGCGCTCTAATCATCTTGTACAGAGTGTTATGGAGTTAAGTACAAATATTTTTCCTGCTGGTTATTTGTAGGGCCTTATTTTATTTGTTTAGCGTATGGCCCATACAACCAAGCTGAGTACAGAAATAAATTATATACATATTTACATACAAGAAAACAACGAACAAGAAAAGACTCCTTACAAGTGAATGCCAAGATCATTGATCTCCTGTATTGCTTCTAGAGTTGGCATCAGAAAATCCACTTTGCTTGCTGTGTATGCCCGCGTTTCACACTCTCTGACAATATGGTGTATGGGTTGTCGTGCAGCTCCGCAGTCACACGCGGGTGTCGGCAACTTGTTCCATTTAAAACAACATGTCTCTGCTTCTGCCATGGCCTGTTCTTACTCTGTTCAGAGCAGACCATGTTTTACGTGGTAGCTGGAATCCATTTGGAAGTTGATGTTGCTCACGTCCGTAGGTTTAACCTCAAAATACCCTACACCTGACACCTGGGTGGTGCTAAACGAGCAACAATATATTTGGCAGCCAGTGAAATGAAATGTCGTATGGCTTTTTTAGTATCGGGATATCCCAAAACGGGTTTGGCTCGCCAGGTGCAGGACTTTCTATTTGACGCCCATAGGCTACCTGCTCGTCGTGATGAGGATGAAATGATGATGAAGACAACACATACACCCAGCCCCTTGCCATTGGAATTAACCAATTAAGGTTAAAATCCCCGACCCGGCCGGGAATCGAACCCGGGAACCCCTGAACCGAAGGCCAGTGCGCTGACCGTTCAGCCAACGAGTCCGACTTTGGCAGCCAGTCTATCACTGCGATCTCCTGGCAATTACATACAATGACATATCAAACACGTCACAAGATCTCTTCTAATAGCTCCCTAACAAGAAACATTGGACCAACCATTCGACTTCTCCAACTAAATGTCGAAAGTGTCCGCAAAGCAAAGTGTGACTATCTATATAAACTTTTATTGGAAAACAACATTGATATCTCATAATTTTATTTATGATTTTGATTAGTATGTGGTTAAGTGGAAGAGAGGGCCTCGAGCCCTAACTTCGCCACTGAACAAAGGCATTAATAAATAAATAAATCAATAAATATTGTCACCATTCAGGAAACGCATGTAGAGCCTTGAATACACATGACATGAAAATAATATAATAATAATGATAATAATAATAATAATAATAATAATAATAATAATAATAATAATAATAATCGTATGGCCTCAGCTACCGTGCGCAGACATTTCAATTTGACGCCATCTGGCTGTCTGCTCGTCAATTTTGACGTTCCGTTTTACTCCAAGCCCACTAGACGGCAGACCGAGTAAACCGAAACCCTCTTGGGCGTCTATGACTGAGATTTAATGAATTTTGTCGGGTAAACACCAAATGTGTCACCAGAGATCTTTTACATGCCGACATCGTACGAAATGAAGTGTCGAATGGACTTGTTTCCGCCCTTCAAATATCCGACTACCTATGCCGGGTTTGAACCCGTTATCTTGGGATCCGGAGGCCGACAATCTACCACTGATCCCCAGAGGCAGCTGACATGAAAATAATGTCCTAGTTCAAAAATTTAAAAAAATATTGATTTAATGTTTGTAATCAGGTAGTATTTAATAATGAATGCCTTGTTGCCATGCATTAGGTCTACAGTATTTTCCAGTGTAAACCGTTCGCTTCTTGCATGTAGAACGTTTTCATATAACTTACGCATGCATTCTACGTGAAAATGCAATGCCGTGATGTACTTAGAATTACTTCTTGCACATTACGTATGCATACAACCTGAAACCGCACTAAAGCGATGTGTACAGTTGCAGTGCAGTGTTGTACTCACAATTAATTGCTTCTTACATGTTACTGGTGAATACAGCTTGGCATGACGGGTCGTATAAACTGAGGGGCAAACCAACATCGGACTCTACTCTAAGATCCTCCTTCGGACAATCCATTCACTATTAAAAAAAATAGTTTACGAACTGCGAACATTCAGTCATCTTATGTTCAACTATCATCATTTATCTGCGTTTAGGGCTGTCACTCACATGCCAGATTCTCTATCAGTTGTTTATCTGACCTTTTCTTAAATTATTTCGAAGAACTTGGAAATTCGTCGAACATTTCCCTTAATAAATCATTTCAGTCCCTAATTCCTCTTCCTGTGAATGAGTATTTTCCCCAATTTGTCCCCTTGAATTCCAGTTTTATCTTCATATCGTGATCTTTCAAACACTACCTTCCGTAAGGTTATTTGCACTTATCTCCTAAACACTCTGTATAGCTCAACTCGTCGAATTTTGTACGCTTTGTTTAATGGTTGGAGTCGTGCAGCAACTAGAGGCCTGCATAAACTGATTTAGACTCGCTTCGAGTTCGACCGATCAGCAAACAAATGCAACAGTTGTACTCAGCCAAACATTTCATAGCGGACCGGTCTTGCCTCTGAGTATACTATCGGTTAAGAAACAACACCGTGCAGCTAACAAAATGCAGGCAAAATTCAGTGGTTTATAGTCACGTAACTAGCATGGACAAATACGTACAGATTGCGATCGATTTTTCTCTTACTTAGAAATTATAAGAAAATCAATACACCATATTTTACAGCTGTATATCGTCGTTTCCGGGACAAAACCTCATATGTGAAATATTTTAGCTTAGAACTTTGGCTGGTAAGGTTCTGTCATTTAAGGTGCAATATTGTGTGACTATTGTCAAGGCATTCTCGCTCTTCAAAATGTATGTGCTGCGGGACAGTATATCTTCAAAAATATTATCACATAGGTTTTGCCCCGGCAACGACGATATGTTTCTTTTCTTGTGGTGTAAAATCAACTTGTTGTCATTTTGGTTCTTAAGAGACGATACATGAATCTGCCATTAGCAACTCTTTACTGTAAGATTAATGCTTTGACTGGCGGAATCCATTCTTGTTCTAATCAGTGGTTCTCAAACTGTGGCGGGTGTATCGCTAGGGATATACCTGAGACTTAACGGGATACGCGAGCACCATTCAAGGGAAAATTTGAAGAAAACTTAAAATGGCCCATGGAAATAAATTCAAAGAAAGTTAAATATGTTACTTTATCGTGATCGTGCCGTCAATTTTGTGATCTGTTTTTCAATAACGTATCTATGTAAGAGAGGGGTTTCATCCATGATGTAACTAAAAACTAGGTACGGTACCACAGAAAGTTAAATTTGGAACTATACCTCGCTCGGACTACTACACATCAGAGAACTGTGTTACACCATGCAGGAACACCCATCCCACTGAAATGTTGATGATTCGTAATTTTTGAATTCATGAATTAAGATTGAAAACTATTCATTTCTATTGTTTTTGATATCGAGGCTAACATGTAGTGTTTTGTCGAAATTCTCTGTGAGATTTTGTCATTGCATAAAACTTGATAGGGCCGATGACCTCGATGTTAGGCCCCTTTAAACAACAAGCATCATCATCATCAGCATCAAAACTTGATACTGCCACAATATCTTAAATTTATCGTGATCTGTTATAAAAGTGAATTTCGTTGCAGATTCTTGTATTATTTACGATGTGAATTCAATAGAACGGTTTTTAATCAAGTAAAGCTGCCTTGAAATTCGATAGGTATTCATAATTTTTAAACCTATCAGTTAGGGATTCCCATTTTCGTGGAGGTACATTAAATTTTTTGTCATGAGTAAGGGGCACATACTTATACGTAGCAGATTCGGAGCCGCTGTTCTAAATGATTCAAATAATTTAATTCTCTATTATTATTATTATTATTATTATTATTATTATTATTATTATTATTATTATTATTATTATTATTATTATTATTATTATTATTATTATTACAATTTCAAATTGTGGACATGGGGTGTTTTGGTTAACCGTGCACATAGTGCAGGAGAGGGTTGTAATAACCTGCGTCATTGTAATGTCTGTTCTGACGTACATATTTGTGATATTAATTTCAGTTCGAATTAGAAAGACAATTATGTCTGTTTGTTAGGCACATACTGGCCGACTTTTCTTTTAAATTATATTAAAGAACTTAAACCAGTTCTGGGACATCAATATTATGCCCAGTGAATGAGAAATTATCATATTAGACCATGGTGGTGACCATTTACAGAATAACGTACACTGACTGACAGAGCAAATGCAACACCAAGAAGGAGTGGTCAGAACTTTATGCCAATTGCAGGGTAGACTGACGTCACTGTGGTATGCTCATGATGTGAAATGCGCCGCTGTGCTGCGCACGTAGCGAACGATAAATGGGACACGGCGTTGGCGAATGGCCCACTTCGTACCGTGATTTCTCAGCCGACAGTCATTGTAGAACGTGCTGTCGTGTGCCACAGGACACGGGTATAGCTAAGAATGCCAGGCCGCCGTAAACGGAGGCATTTCCAGCAGATAGACGACTTTACGAGGGGTATGGTGATCGGGCTGAGAAGAGCAGGTTGGTCGCTTCGTCAAATCGCAGCCGATACCCATAGGGATGTGTCCACGGTGCAGCGCCTGTGGCGAAGATGGTTGGCGCAGGGACATGTGGCACGTGCGAGGGGTCCAGGCGCAGCCCGAGTGACGTCAGCACGCGAGGATCGGCGCATCCGCCGCCAAGCGGTGGCAGCCCCGCACGCCACGTCAACCGCCATTCTTCAGCATGTGCAAGACACCCTGGCTGTTCCAATATCGACCAGAACAATTTCCCGTCGATTGGTTGAAGGAGGCCTGCACTCCCGGCGTCCGCTCATCCGCTCAGAAGACTACCATTGACTCCACAGCATAGACGTGCACGCCTGGCATGGTGCCGGGCTAGAGCGACTTGGATGAGGGAATGGCGCAACGTCGTGTTCTCCGATGAGTCACGCTTCTGTTCTGTCAGTGATAGTCACCGCAGACGAGTGTGGCGTCGGCGTGGAGAAAGGTCAAATCCGGCAGTAACTGTGGAGCGCCGTACCGCTAGACAACGCGGCATCATGGTTTGGGGCGCTATTGCGTATGATTCCACCTCACCTCTAGTGCGTATTCAAGGCACGTTAAATGCCCACCGCTACGTGCAGCATGTGCTGCGGCCGGTGGCACTCTCGTACCTTCTGGGGCTGCCCAATGCTCTGTTTCAGCAGGATAAGGCCCGCCCACACACTGCTCGCATCTCCCAACAGGCTCTACGAGGTGTACAGATGCTTCCGTGGCCAGCGTACTCTCCGGATCTCTCACCAATCGAACACGTGTGGGATCTCGTTGGACGCCGTTTGCAAACTCTGCCCCAGCCTCGTACGGACGACCAACTGTGGCAAATGGTTGACAGAGAATGGAGAACCATCCCCCAGGACACCATCCGCACTCTTATTGACTCTGTACCTCGACGTGTTTCTGCGTGCATCACCGCTCGCGGTGGTCCTACATCCTACTGAGTCGATGCCGTGCGCATTGTGTAACCTGCATATCGGTTTGAAATAAACATCAACTATTCGTCCGTGCCGTCTCTGTTTTTTCCCCAACTTTCACCCCCTTTCGAACCACTCCTCCTTGGTGTTGCATTGTCACTGTCAGTCAGTGTACAAAAACAAAAATAGATAGAACACTTTGTAGAGTAGACGAGCTTAATATTAAGCAAATCTGAAATTAGCCATAAATGTTAGAGCTAGAGGTTATAGGATCAGATTAAAAAGTAGAGTTTTGAATTTTTTATGTGACTCAAATCAGATATTCTATTAGTTCATAGAAATCTGACCGCATGGCCTAGGATTTACATACTTGTTTCCCAACTGGATGGTCCTTGGTTTGAGGGACTAGAACGGTGTCCATTCAGGGAACAAATGGAAATAGCCTAAAAATTACTCTCTCCCAATCGCTCTTTACTAGAGCTCCTGATTAATGTCCCGTCCTTCTCAATCTTAAACCGAATTAATTATAAATCTACTCATCAGCGAACACATTCTAACCACACGCGATATCAGAAAGGTTTCGCAGAAATTTAGCTGACCGGAATGTCAATGTGCCATGCGTGGAATAACATAAGAAATCTTTCATAAAACATTGTACTGAAACTCTTGTTAGTGTTTGTACCATCTAGAAAACTAGCGAATCTGCAGTTAAGATCGAGATTTTACTATCTGTAGAAAATTTATCTTATGGAATATTCTTTCACCAGCAGCTCGTTCTGAATGGCTAACACATAAAAAAATTATTAAATGTAAAAGTGACAATTTGGATTTTCGCTAGCTTGCCAAAAGGGGCAATGATATATGGCATTTGACATGCGTATACCTCAGAAATGTTACTGAACAGGTTATCTCAGTACGTTTCGGTACTGGCAGTTATAGTCTGTTCTCGGCAGACAGGGTTCGAATCCTCAATCGGCCATCATGGAAATAGTTTTCCGTGGTTTTCAATTTCAACTCCAACCAAATTCCGGGATGGTACCTTTCTAAAGGCCACAGCTGTTTCCGTCCCATTCCTATCCAGTACAATTGTACCTACACCCACAGACAATACCCTCACACAGCGGTACATGTAGCTCGTCCCCATGAAGTGTACCGGGGAAAGCAGCTGTAGATGTGGCGAGCCGAACATGTCCTCGGACACTCCCGGCACTAAGGCCCGGTTTCGTCAACACATGTTAAATATATACTAACAAGTAGTTAGTTAATACGGAGTTAAAAATGTAACATCTTGTTAGGTTTCTTGCGTTTCATCAAACTTTTCTTGTGAAATGTTAACTAATTGACTGTTAACTCTCCCAATATTGCTAACTGGTGCGAATGAAGGAGGCAATGGTTCGAACATGTTTTACAGCGCGCTCCGATGCGCTTTTGTTTGAGTACAGCTGTAAAATATGGCGCGTGAAGTGAAACGGAATCGTAGTTCTAATTTTTCCTCCTTCGAAAAAGAGTTGTTAATTGAATTAGTTAGTAAATATTTATAAGTTATTGAGTGCAAGCGCACAGATGGCTTGACGATAAAAGAAAAGGACGAGGTGGGGGAGAGAAAGTCCGCGAGGGTCTCAATGGGGTTAACAGATACTTTCTTAGCGGGTATCCACTGTCACCTAACAAAATCACTTCGTTAATTGTCCCCACTTCAAATTGTGCTCCGATATGGGAGTTATTAAATATTGTATTGTCGTGTGCAGAACCAGACCACCTAGCAAGTATATCCCTGATTTGGAGTTTAGACTCACTAATCACCTGAACATTAGCAGAGAAATATCCCTTCCGATTACGATATATTTCGGCCCAATTGCCTCCAGGTGATTGGATTCTTGCATAAGTGCAATCTATTGCATCTAGAACAAACACCAGGAAAACGGCTTATTTCATAGAAGTCGCGGATAATTTGCTGATGCTCTTCTACTGAAGGGAATGTTATATACCACCTTCTCATGGATGCAATTGCTGCAGACACTCGACAAACAACTCTACTAAGTGGCTTTATAAATTTCAGCATTGTCTCCGACCATAATGTGAAAAGAAAACAGTAGCAAAAAAATCGTAATATTATCAGTACCTGCAACATTGGAGAAAGAGGTAAGTTTCTCTTCGTAGGATATTTCAACCTCACTCGAATTTCGTCAACAATCTTAGCAACGACTATTTTCGACAACCTGTATCTATGAAGAAATTCTGCATCCGTCAAATTTTCAAAGTCATTACGTCGCTGAACTCTTCTTGGATCAGGACTATTGTGTAAATATCTAAATAGAGCAATTCCGCATCTAAAGGGAGATTCACAGCAGCCATTTTGGAAGAGGTTACTAAATGCTAATGTTAGCCATTTAACATAGGAAAAAGGTGATGTTAACTTTAATACGCAGTTTAACATATGTTAACGTAACAGTTGTTGATGAAACGCAAATTTTCTTAAATCGTATGTTAAAATGATTTAACACCTTGTTAAGTATTAAAATGTGTTGGTGAAACCGGGCCTAAAAACCATATAGTATATATACCACCAGTTTCCAACCATGATCGCGTCTCCTTTCCCATATGCCCTTCCTCTTTCATCCGATCATGGTTGCCGTTTCACAGACACCCTCCAGTCCTTCTAGATTTTCGTTTTCTTGTTCAATACACCTTGTTATCACTTACCACCCTAATCTTTGAAACTTCAATTACACATTCCTCTCATCTGGGCGTGCCCTTGAGCTCGCAAGTTCGTAGAATGAAGGAATCGGCAAAAGAAAAAAGAAGGGCCACGAAGGCATGAAAATGAAAGACTCCCTCGGTCTCTTAAACCTAATACCGACTGGGTTGGAAGAGAAAAACAGTGACCAAGAGAGGACAGACATGAAAGATGAAAGCGAGGATTCTGACACAAACTGGTCACTCAGCTTGCCAACTCACGTTTCCCAGCTGAAAGCCCCTGGTCCCACTTTAAGCCACCTCTTACGACAGTCAGGGAATATCGTGGATGTATTCTACCGCCCCTACCCACACAGGGTCATTTAGAACATGTGGCCGAAAAGTCAGCCTTCCTTTCCTAATGGCATCCGTTATATTTCTCGCCTTGTTAGAACGTTATCGTTCATTCTGAGCTTGCATGTTCCTTCCGTTTTAATTTTGTCCCAAAATATTTCTCGCCATCGTTCATTCCAGCTTCTCGAGTCCTCGCATGGGGTCTTATTTCTCAAGCTCAGTGTTTCTGACCCTCGGTCTTACAACGGACTGATAGGGACTGATTGGCTCACCAGGATAGTGATTTCTTGTTGTACACCACGAGAAGCTTAATGTAAGCTAATTTCCGTTTAGCTGGTCGCTCAACCACACCTTGTTTCTCACGTTCAGCCGGCCTCCTCGATCCTTTGAATATCACCCTTGTTGTTATTACCTATTTATATTAAATTTAGTTATTTTATATTTTAACTGTACATGAACCCACGTCGAGAAGTCAGAGGAAAACGCCCCTATCTTAACAACAGGTAAATATCAATCAATCAATCAATCAATCAATCAATCAATCAATCAATCAATCAATCAATCAATCAATCAATCAATCAATCAATCAATCAATCAATCAATCAATCGATCAATCAATCAATCAATCAATCAATCAATCAATCAATCAATCAATATTGTTCTGCATTTAGGGCAGTCGCCCAGGTGGCAGATTCCCTATCTGTTGTTTTCCTAGCCTTTTCTTAAATGATCTCAAAGAAATTGAAAATTTATTAAACATCTTCCTTGGTAAGTTATTCCAATCCCTAACTCTCCTACCTATAAACGAATATTTGCCCCACCTTTATCTGCATATTGTGATCTTTCCTACTTTTAAAGACATCACTCAAACATATTCGTCTACTGATGTCATTCCTCGCCATCTCTCCACTGACAGGTCGGAACATACCACTTAGTCGAGCAGCTCGTCTCCTTTCTCCCAAGTCTTCCCAGCCCAAACTTTGCAACATTTTTGTAACGCTACTGTTTTGTCAGAAAACACCCAGAACAAATCGAGCTGCTTTTCTTTGGATTTTTTCCAGTTCTTGAATCAAGTAATCCTGGTAAGGGTCCCATACACTGGAACCATACTCTATTTGGGATTTTCCCAGACACTTATATGCCCTCTCCTTTACATCCTTACTACAACTCCTAAATACCCTCATAACCATGTGCAGAGATCTGTACCCTTTATTAACAATCATATTTATGTAATCACCCCAATGAAGATCTTTCCTTATATTAACATCCAGGTACTTACAATGATCCCCAAAAGGAACTTTCACCACATCAACGCATTAATTAAAACTGAGAGGAGTTTTCCTATTTGTGAAACTCACAACCTGACTTTTAACCTCGTTTATCACCATACCATTGCCTGCTGTCCATCTCACAACATTATCGAGGTCATTTTGCAGTTGCTCACAATCGTCTAACTTATTATTATTATTATACTTTATACAGAATAACATCACCTGCAAACAGCCTTATCTCTGATACCACTTCTTTACACATATCATTGATATATATAAGAAACCATAAAGGTCCAATAATAGACTCCACCCAATTAAAATTAAACAAATCTAAATAAAGGTCGAGTACAAAGCATGCTTATTGAGTGGAATAAATATTTCTAACTAACGTGTGTTTTTGCCCTTCCATGTTTCATTAAGCATCCAACTTATCCCGCGATCTTTCGAGAACTATAAAGTAAACTACAATGACTCCATAAAATTTATCGAATTGGGCTGGTTTAATATTTAATAAATTTCTTTCCATAGCTATATAGAAAATTTGTCAAGAAATTTTAATCTGATCACCTACAATCCATCGCCCTTACTTTTTAACTGTACCACAGTCAGTGTATGTACAGTATGTATGCCTACCCCATAGACCCCTTTCTCGAACGGGGTCAGGGATTGTACCGTACTCAGCGAATTCAATCAATAATTGGCTTGTACTCAAAGGAAGCTTTATTAATGTATACCTTCCATCATTACCACCGTCATCATGATAGTCCTCAACAGCTTCTGTGCCTTCTTCCGTTTCTTCCACACCCTCGTCATCCTGCAGCGCCAATTGGTTCCTTGCGGTGGGTGGCAAAACCGCTAGGTTGGTTTGAATGTGCTGCGGCGTGGTGATGAGCAGCAGAACTGTTTCGTGAGGCGCTGCGGTAGTTGCGGGAAGGAGATTAACCAACAACAGCAAGCCTGTCACCTGGATAAAGTTTAAGATATTGTCAATAGATGTCAGAAGTCAACGTTCATGCTACAGACAAGTTGTGATCAAGCGGGAAGATTGTTATCATGGGCAGATAATAAGACAATACTCATCCAAATCTAAGTTAAATTCTCCTTACTGTGGATTTTGCCGGAGTTATTTTCCTATAGCCAACACTAGCCTTCAAGTAGGTTATGCAAGTGGTATAACAATCCCAGGCCTACGGATTTGAACTGCCAGCAATTAATAACTTACATCCTCGTTCACTTATTCTTGCATTCTTGAACTACTGTTGTGGCTATCGGTTTATATAATATCGCTATTAACCTCATATTTCATTTTATTTTATTTATTAACGTATTTCATATAACGTATGGTATTTCACATTCATCATCATCATCATCTGTTTACCCTCCAGGTTCGGTTTTTCCCTCGGACTCAGCGAGGGATCTCACCTCTATCGCCTCAAGGGCAGTGTCCTGGAGCTTCAGACTCTTGGTCGTGGGATACAACTGGGGAGAATGACTAGTACCTCGCCCAGGCGGCCTCACCTGCTATGCTGAACACGGACCTTGTGGAGGGATGGGAAGAGCGGATGGGATAGGCAAGGAAGAGGGAAGGAAGCGACCGTGGCCTTAAGTTAGGTACCATCCCGGCATTCGCCTGGAGGAGAAGTGGGAAACGACGGAAAACCACTTCCAGGATGGCTGAGGTGGGAATCGAACCCACCTCTACTCAGTTGACCTCCCGAGGCTGAGTGGACCCCGTTCCAGAACTCGTACCACTTTTCAAATTTCGTGGCAGAGCCGGGAATCGAACCCGGACCTCCGGGGGTGGCAGCTAATCACGCTAACCACTACACCACAGAGGCGGACGTATTTCACATTACTAAATTTATTTCAATGAAATTTAACTGGGTGATGAATTAAACAATACTCCGTTCTCATTTCATTTTTTTTAACGTAAAAGAAGTCTGGGTTCACACAGATCATGGTAGTCTACTTATTTCATTGTAACATCAAAGTTTTAAATCTGCTTGATTATGATGTCCGCCTCTGTGGTGTAGTGGTTAGCGTGATTAGCTGCCACCCCCCGGAGGCCCGGGTTCGATTCCCGGCTCTGCCACGAAATTTGAAAAGTGGTATGAGGGCTGGAACGGGGTCCACTCAGCCTCGGGAGGTCAACTGAGTAGAGGTGGGTTCGATTCCCACCTCGGCCATCCTGGAAGTGGTTTTCCGTGGTTTCCCACTTCTCCTCCAGGCGAATGCCGGGATGGTACCTAACTTAAGGCCACGGCCGCTTCCTTCCCCTTTCCTTGCCTATACCTTCCAATCTTCCCATCCCTCCACAAGACCCCTGTTCAGCATAGGAGGTGAGGCAGCCTGGGCGAGTTACTGGTCATTCTCCCCAATTGTATCCCCCGACCAAGAGTCTGAAGCTCCAGGACACTGCCCTTGAGGCGGTAGAGGTGGGATCCCTCGCTGAGTCCGAGGGAAAAGCCGAACCTGGAGGGTAAACAGATGATGATGATGATAATGATGATGATGATGATGATGATGATGATGATGATGATACCGAGAAAAAAGTAATCTACAGCCAGAAATCATAATAAGCTGGGCGTATGCAGGCCTTATTGGATACGAATAATTTCTAAAGTTTGAGTAAGGGAACAAGTTGCCTTTGCTGGCGAGATATAGTGTTTGCAGTGCACTATGTCTTCTGGTATGGTCCAGAATAAATTCGTTACTTTCATTGACCGGTCTCAGTCTCATCCTTGGCTTTGACAATATGACAGTGACCGAACTATGAGCGATGCTAGTAATACCATTCCTTATGCAGCCCGGTGAGGAAAGCAACGGGAAATTACTTCACTCCTCATTTCCCTAGTATTCCTCTTCAGTGACGCCTAGGCTATCTATGACAGCCTTTGGTGGAGCTGTCTAGGATCAAACCAGCCTTCAGGCTGAATACCCAACATACATACACAAGAGCACAAGTTCACATAAAACTGTAAAATTCAGTGTCCGGCTCCATGGCTAAATGGTTAGCGTATTGGCCTTTGGTCAAAGGAGTCCTGGGTTCGATGCCCGGCGAGGTCGGGAATTTTTACCATAATTCGTTCATTTCTCATCATCACGACACGCAGGTCGCCTACGAGCCAAACTTGTCCTCGGACACTCCCGGCACTAGAATCCATACGCCATTTAATTGTAGCATTCAGCATTGTAGATATAAAAGGTTCAATTTCTCACTGTTTGATTTGTGCAACAAATACGATAGTTGTCCACTGAGGACTAAGGTAGTGGTTGTAGTGGTGTATGTTAAGGATAATATCAAGAAAAATACTATGTAAGAAATCGGTCTGTAACAAATAGAACACAGGAAAAAATCTCAAATGGGTGAAATGGTAAAAAGAAAACTCAGTTTTGAGACTTAGGATTTGTAGCGTTTTGATCTGAATCTGGATTCTCAGTAAGTCGATGCAAGACGGAAAAAATAAGGACTGCATCGGTTATACAGTCCATCAAGTTTTATCAGAGAGCAAAGTATTAAACTTCACATTGAAAGTAATTTTCTAAAATATGGTGATAAAACTCAAAGTAATGTCGTTCGTTCTGTAATAAAAGGTGAAGTTTTCAAAATATAAGTGATTAATTTTCAACGTAAACATATAGGCCTTGTGGCTTTTATCAAGGTAATAATTTCCACGTAAAACTATAGCTAATTGTGATGAAATCTTGACAAGAGGAAATTTCAGAAGAGTAAGAAGAAATATGATATTCCGCATTCGCTTGAAACTACAGGGGATACGGAAGAAATTAGAAAATTCCTATTTTAATTTTGTCTTATTAATTTAAAAGTGTTGTTCTTCTAGAATAGTTGTATTTTAATCGTAACTTTATAGAGGTAGATTTATGACTTACGAACTTCTCGTACGGGCCGCCAGAAACATGTAAACAACGCTGAAGTGACCATCTATCTCAATTTAGTCCAGATAGCCCTCGATCTCACTTCCGACATATTTATCGAAACTATACCGGGACGCCAAAAGTCCCGATCTTTGTATTAAATATATCCTTTCCCGTTTAATAAATTTGTATTGTTATCATCTTCAATTAAGGTGACCAACCTCCTGGTAAACACGGGACAGTCCCGATTTCGAGAGTAAAGTCCCGTGTACAGAGTATCCCTTTCCAGGGGTGCTTAAAGTCCAAATGATTAGTTTTCATAAGAGTTTTATCATTTGCTGGGGTAAGCTATTAACACTTTAGGACCAGCTGACGAAGCCTGTCATCGCAACTGACGATATATCGCCCCCACTAACCTAGGACGTGTTTTAAAGTAAATAATTTATCAAAATATCTTGTTTTTCGTATCATGTGAAAAGAGATATTTGCCTCAACATTTTGTAAAAGAAAAGTCGTATCGAAATCTTGATGACAATCGAGGAGTGTCTGCTCAAAAGGTGCTATTTCCACCTTAAGAAAGTTGTGGAAAGAGCGCAAGAGACGTAAAAAATTGGAATATGGAACGTACCTATAATCGGGTTTGCCATAACTTTTAAGGAATTACAACTTCCTGGTCTGGATTGCTCACTGCAATGGATGATATTCAACTAATAAATTATGGACAAAATACTGATTTTTGGAAGTGGAAATAGCACCTTTTGAGCAAACACTCCTCGGTCTATATTATGGATTTATGAAAGGAGAACCACAAAATATGCCTTGGTCTTTTTCACCACACTATTTGGTAAATAGCTGATCATTCCTTTTAAATATATCAGTGTTATCTCCATCGCAAATCCCGGTCTTCACGTAAAAGGGAAGTCGGCAAAAGAGTGGAATGGGGAGGGGCGGGATTAATCAGTCATTGGCCGGGCTGAGTGGCTCAGACGGTTAAGGCGCTGGCCTTCTAAATCCAACTTGGCATGTTCCATCCTGGCTCAGTCCGGTGGTATTTGAAGGTGCTCAAATACGACAGCCTCGTGTCGGTAGATTTACTGGCACGTAAAAGAACTCCTGCGAGACTAAATTCCGGCACCTCGGCGTCTCGGAAGACCGTAAAAGTAGTTAGTGGGACGTAAAGCAAATAACATTATTATTATTATTATTATTATTATTATTATTATTATTATTATTATTATTAATATTAATCAGTCATTGTTGCCTCGCTCTCTATCCTTATAATTTTAAATTAGACCCTAATACTTCGTGTCGAAGTCTGCATATTGTAGCAAGTGATAAGTATGAAACTATGCTAATTTTATTTGATATGGCTAAAATAAACCACAATTTAAATCTATGAATTAGCAAAGATTATTATTATTATTATTATTATTATTATTGTTATTATTATTATTATTATTATTATCCTTGATTTGTTTTCTGAATACTAATGACAGGCCGTTGTCCCGGGTTGGCCTTTGGAAAAGTTGGTCATCGTACCCTGAATATTTTGTCATACTTCATTACTTTTAGTAATGTTTGCTATTATACTTACATGTGCACCTATTCAGTGTCAACGTTGAATCTTAAACATTCGCTTATTATATCATAGTAGGGTTATTATTTCTGCCACTGAAGATTGGCAGTGGACACAATTGTACTTCATGTGCTTAACAATATTGATACAATGAAAATAAAAATCAAAGTCACCTCCGTATAGGCCATGAAGGCCCTTGGAGGAATGGAAGGTAAAGGCTTCCACCATTGTTAACGTCGGCACGAGATGGGGTAGAGTGGTTAGCTCTACGCTCGGCCGCCTTTGCCCCGTGGAATTAACCTGGTACTCACTTTTTGGTGTAGGCTGAGTGAACCTCAGGGCCATATGCACCTCCGGTAGTGGAAATCTCATTTCTTAAATTTTACGACTTCCTGACGGGGATTTGAACCCACGTCTTTCCGGGCGGGCCGAGCGCGCCTTTACCGCCTCGGCCAGGCAGCCCCTGATACAATGATCGAACTCAATACAATAACAATAAAAATATGGAAAAATAATAGTTCTTACCAACACATTAGTAGCCTCCGTGGCTCAGACGGCAGCGCGTCGCCTTCTCACCGCTGGATACCGTGGTTCAAATCCCGGTCACTCCATGTGAGATTTGTGCTGGACAAAGCGGAGGCGGGACAGGTTTTTCTCCGGGTACTCCGGTTTTTCCTGTCATCTTTCATTCCAGCAACACTCTCCATTATCATTTCATTGCATCTATCAGTCATTAATAATCACCTTGGGAGTGGCGACCCCATTGTAATAATAGCCTATATATGTTTCATTCATTACATCCCTGACCCGGTCTAAGACTGGAAAACAGGTTGTAGGTTTTCATTTTCATCAACACATTACTTCTACTGAAAACGCTTCGTGGTATTTGCATGGAACTCTTCAGGGAGACACTTCCTGACACCCTGAACAACGTTTTGTAACAGCGAGTAGTATTGGTTTTTAAAATGTGTACCATGGAGGTAAATGGAACTATGTCACAAACATGGAATTTTATAGTGGAGCTGGAAGGAAGTTTCTTTTCTTTGTTTTATTTATTTGCATTTTTAATGCAAGGATTTCCAAATTTCTTCCACATAATAACACAAATAGTTTACCTACGTCCTTTTAACACCCACTTCTTAAATTTTGATTTTGATCTTCACACTGAAAATAATCGAGAAATTGGAGAATGAAACAAAACAATCACAGAACACAACGTTATAAAATATATTATAAAATGTATAAAATCATATATCGGTAATATAATGCAGTTGGTGAATTTTAACTCTGATATAAACAGTAGAAAACAAAATTATCAAAGCACCATATCTATATTTGGCTAGAATTATGAAAATGATTGAAGTACAATAGATATACAATTGATCAAGTTTTAGTCACTTATTTTTTAGCATAAACGTGCTGAGTTTCATTACAAAGGTCCATGGGTGCCCGCAGGATCTTTTCCAGGGGGGGGGGGGGCACATTAACAATTTTCTTGAATATAAAAACCAATATAACGTCAGCAAAATTAAATTGTTTATAGAAACTTCCAGTTATAACATATGCTAGATGACTGTCAGTAATTTCAATTTATGAAATAATCTGGTATGATATTAAACAATTGAACATCAACATCTTTAGAATTCCAGGGGGGGTCAAGTGCCCCCCTTGCCCCCCCTTGCGGGCGCCCATGCAAAGGTCGCTGTTATTGCGGATGTTATTTCTATTATGGACAAAAAAAGAATGTTTTATAAAAAATAATGCAAACAGATGAAAAAACGTTCCTCGCACTGAAAATCGTCGAGAAAGTGGACAGTGAAATAAAACAGTCACAGAATATAAGATTACAAACATTATATAAAACAATAAAACATCATGACATATGGCCTCCGAGGAGGCCTGGTACAGGTCCAACACAGGAGACCTGCGCGACTGTGAGGACGTGGCCCTACTTATGACGAATTATAGGCTAATGCCGAAGACGGCCCCCGCGCCATTGGAATTAACCAATGAAGATTAACATCCCAAACGACTCAGCACGGTTCTTCGACTTATCTTCATAGGTTTCCAAGAAGTAGATTTACGAAGACAAGTGAGAAAAGCTGTTACATTTACACATATTCGGGGTGCAATGTCTGAGGAATACAGTCCTACTTCTTCACCAAGATACCACCCAATTTACAGAAGCCTACAAAATACAAACTTCGTGACAGATTTTTCAGCTGAAGATGGCGAACGTTGAAATGTTCAATTTTGTGCAATGTGCCATCAAGTACAGTATTAAAATCTGACATAGTAAGACAACAAAGATGTTTAAGTTTCATTGTCAAATCGTGTAGTCTATTATCCATATTTGATTGCATGAATAGTTCCGTAGAAATTAAGGGATTCGCGCAGGACAGGGTGACATGGACAGCTGCATGAAACCAGTCTATGTATTGATGACCCAATCAACGAGGAACTTTGCTGCTTGGTTTCCATTTGGTCGTAATTTTAAAACTGACACGTCTTGCTTTGTCTTTCAGTATTCTATTGTAATTAACTAGCATGTGCCTGCGGCTTTGCCCGCGCTTATTAATTCAACCTTTAGATGTTTCTAAACCATTGATTTAAAAGCAAAATTTTTTAAAAAAATTATTCACATCGTTTTGACGTAAATTGCATGAAGTACATTGATGGAAGGTACAAATAATATTAAAACAATATAAAATGCCATGTTACATAATAAAAAATCTATTTTCTCCTTATAGAGCTTCCGAATAAACTCTATTAGTGTACTTCCATTTGGAGCTAAGATGTGTAGTGTGTTTCCCTTTCTAACTCTTGACCAACTCACGTACAGTTGACCGCGGGAGAAGTACAGTGCCCGAAGATGGAGTCCTAAAGCTGTACGCCATTGTTCTTGTGCCTTATTGATGCATAACGAAACTCAAACAAATGGGGAACTGCAGACACCTAAACTGAAACGATATATCCGAAGGAATGATTTGCATCCCAGGAATGAATGCTCCTTCGCTCGTGCCATGTCCAGTCAATAATATTGGGCATCAGTTTCTTGACTGAGAGTCGTGTTCCGTTGCAGTGGGAAGCAGGATTTATATTCCTGAGAAAGATAATCGGTGCCACAATCATCCGCTCCAAGGTGTTCGAGGGTACTCCAGGTCACTCCAACTTTTTAGTGATAGATTTACACCCTAGTGCTGAAGCGGTCGACCTCGGCAATCTTCGAGATTCGTCCTGGCAATCTTTGAAACACAAACTATGAATCGCTTATTCATCGCTGTGCGACGTCTGGCGTACACTTTACGTACTGGTACTGTTGTTATTTACACAGCAAAGCCAAACTATAGAATTCATTCTAGGAATAAAATTCGCATCGAGAAATGTTATATAATGTGTGCGTGACACAGTTGTTAGCTTAAAATAACAAAGGTTTAAAAAATTCATATCGATCGATCATACTATCGATTCAATTCAGATTTCATTTCCATTCATTTGGCAGTACTAACTGAACCGGATGTGCTCCCTCCTTACTCCTCAAACCCGTACCAAAATCTGTCGCTAAAAAGTGCGCAGATAGTACATCGTTCGGTAGACTTGTAAATTTTTAGGAATCAATAATTCTTGTAAAAGTTGCATGTTGCTGACGTTGACAGCTTCACTTCTTGGTGCAAGAGTTGCTCTTTGACACAGCCATGCGTATTTGGTGAAATGCTGCAGCCACGAATGTTAAAATTTCAGATCTGTGCGTGTTTATTATTATCTATCTTGTGTACTATAAGTTTCCTCTAAATAAATGATGAAATATGAGAATGAGTTAGTTGAAAAAAATATGGTTCACGTTTTACTTCTGTTGTAGTAAATCCTCGTATAGCCTAAAATTTGAAGTGAATGAGATGAATATCGGGTAAATATGAAATAATTAAAACGATTACAAGTAATATAAATAATTAATGAAAGCAGGTGTTTACCTGCATAAAGATTCATCTTACGCCTATGTTAGAAATTTAAGATCTCTGCGTGATTTGACTGGGCATAGCACAGGTACAACAAACACTTCCGAATATTACGGGCTGATTACCATGCGTTTTCGTTGAAATGTTGTGCCCAGCTATGACAAAAATTTCAAATCTTTGCGTGCCGAAGATTTGGCTGGGCATCGTACTCATGCACACAGCCAGACATACATCACGTACTGAACGAAAATGACTTCCTGTGCTACGGACTTAAAATAACACCTTGATTGATATATGTATTATTCCTTGTTTATTATTATCTATTTTCTGTCTTATATGTTTCTTCTCAATGCATGTATGTCTAACCCTTGTCCTATTTCTCTGCGGGGTTTGATGCAGTCAGATGAATCTTAGTAGCGAGTTTTTACGTGATTTTTAATGACTTTCATGACGTCAACCTCACCAGAAGTGTTAATAAGATGAATGAATGACGTGTTATGATAGTAAGAATAAAGAGGATGAAACCCGGTACCGGCACATAGGCTACTCCTCTCGAATAGCTCATGACTTTACGTTCCCATCCGACGGACGAATCACCATCAATAGCGTCATATGCCCTCACTCCATATGAGAACGAAAATGGCTTCCTGCGCCATGGACTTAAAATGGCTCCTTGGCTTGCATTACCTACTATCGTATGTTCATTGCCTAGCGACAGTGAATCTATGCATTTAATCCTGGATTGTTACATCCCACCACACGTTTTCCACCAGTTTTTCGCTCATAACTCAACAACGAAAGCGATAATTAAAAATCCAACTTCGAGGTGCATTCGGAACCCCTTACATCTACCTATGTTAAAAATTTCAGATCTCTGCGTGCCGTAGATTTGCCTGGGCATCGGACACACACACATATACACACACACATTTCCTTTTATTATTATAGGTTAAAAATATCGTCACCTTAGGTTACTACACACGTAATATCTTCAGCTGAACCTAATCTACTGTTCTTCATATCATACTCGAAAACATAATCTTTCTTAACATAACTTCACAGTCTCTTTAAGACGGGATAATTCAACCTAACCTATTCTTCAGCAGTTATCTTTTCCTTTGTGGCATCTGGATCGGAAACACAACTAAAGCCGGGAATACAAGGTGAAAAATTTTTGTTCCATTCCCAGACTACTGTACGAATATTCTTCCAGCCAATATGCAAAGTTCTCGAGTTGTTTAAATATGAACCGAACCGATCCGAACTATGTTATTTCTATTCCTACCACCAAAACAGTGGCTCTTGGGCCATTGTAAGTGGAGTATGTTAGCTTGTTGATTTTGAATGTTTGGCTGTATGTTTGTACATTTACTTTTCTCCTCTAGTGTAGAGATCACCACCAACAACGGAGGGCCAACCCAAGGTGAAACCGCGTAACACCGTACCCGCCATAGCATACCCTCGTTTATTGAGCAAAACATTTTTACAATATATTTATATTTACAGGCAAGTATACATTTCTATGTATCATTTTGTTTTTTTTCTAAGAATGTTTTTTTCTCTTCTTAGCTATTTTCACACTTATAAATATTTACATATAGGCCTATACACACTGGTTATTGAATTATATGCATTGTTATACTTGAATAGATAATCTGAAGATGATTTTCTAGTGCCTCTTCTTCGGCATTGTTATTTGTCCAACACTTGAATTTGGCAAACATTTGATTTGTATTACAATTATATACATTTTTTACATTAAAATCAGTGAGGGCTACCAAGGCTATCGGTGAAGCCCAAACCACAATTGAGAACGATGGAAGTATAAAGCACATTATAATGTAAGCATCTGACACATTGTTTCATTTTCAATACTTGAAAGCAGTGAGAATAAACGTCGGACGTATTTCTGAGAGCTAAGCATCGGAAACTGATATCGCAGCCCAGACTCTCGTCTCTCTCCACTCTACTCACCTATAGCGCCATGCTTTGGTATATCAGACAGGAGCGGGGACCGGAGGGATAGGTGTGCTAAGCTTCGGTCCGTCAGATCGCCACTACTATCAACCATGCGTTACTCATCGTATATACTTCCTCATCTCATACTTCTGACTTAATCATATAGATAACAGAGTGCTGGTATTTCATTCCCGTTTCCTTCTACATCCTCGTAGGAGGACACTGCAGGGCTGCTGTTATAGGAGCAATACAGTTTTATTTTTATAGGTACAACTGCTAAAATGAAATGCAATCTTTCAGGTTCTCTTTTGTTGGTTGGAATCGAACCCGTGATCATGGGTCAGACACCACCACGGATCTTCCAAGGAAGCTAATAAACCAGTGAACGATGGGCACGACCGCTGTAAAAATTCAGCATTTGTACTTAATAATAATAATAATAATAATAATAATAATAATAATAATAATAATAATAATAATAATGGTGCATGGTGTCTGTGTAGGGTTGGTGGTGTCCTAATGGGGATAACATGAATGGCGAAGACGTCATAAACACCCAGTCCGCAAGCCAGGGAATTTAACAGTATGAGGGGGTTGGTTCTGAAAATTGATCCGGGGCCATCGGAACAAAGACAAGCATTTTATCCATTTAGCCACTGAGCCCCGACATTGCTTGTGCCAGGCTCCTCACTTGCATCTGTCCTACCCGATCTGAGTTGATGAACTCTTGTTCATTTCAGACCCCGACGGTATTAGGTCACGAGGCCTAGGGAGTCTTTCATTTTCTTGCTCGTAGTGGACTTTGTGTTTCTTTGGCCTTTACCTTCATTTTCCTAATTGTCGGATCCCCTCTACTCCCCCCTCCCCCTGCCCACTGATTAGTGTTATCGGAGGATGATTGCCCAGTTGTACGTCCTCAAACAATATTCACCACCACCGCTGTGATAACAATGGTGCGGCACCACATTCTCTATGCGGTCCGTCCTTAATGTTATAAGTGGTGGCTGCAATAATATTCTAATTTGAAGGGGGTATGCGAAGTAGCTCCTTTGGGAAGACCTTTCGCATTACTGGCCATCCGCATGGTCGTTTGCAAGACTACTTTTTATTTCTTTATTCTCTCTCGACCGCGCGTCAAAATTTCTTTTTTATTTTATTATATTCTCCATTTTCTACCTTGAAAGCCTTGCAGGCGGCCGTGGACCGGGGGTGACAGTGGCTCTTGAGCGGCAGTGGTCTAGCGCCGGGGATGTCTTGGTATGACCGCGACAGAGTAACCAGTGCCGAAAGGAGATATGGGATTGCCTGGTGGGTTTAGGGAGGTTTCTCATAACTTCTCCTTTACGGAGGGGTGGAAGTAGCTGGCAGAAGACTAGCCTTTGCACCTCAAGTTATTCTGTACTCTTGTACTAGGCTATGTTCCTGCGTTAGTACTCGCTTGTCGGTCATTTGTCCAAACAGGTAGGTCACCACGGGCTGTGAGGCGGGGCGGAGCCTCACGGCACCCCCCCCCCCAAAGAAAACACACATTCTATTTATCTCACCTAGAAAAAGGTCAACCTTGTCGAGCTAGGCTGAGCGATGACCGTCCGCCCAGGCCTCCAGTGATTTTCATCTTTCCGGATCGTTGATGAAGCACGAGGATGAACGTCATTACGTGGCTTCAGAAACTGCAAGCAGATTTCTGTCTTGCCATCATCGATGTCTTGATGTAGAGGAACAAGAGCTTGGGTAAGAATAGTGAGTGTTTTGGATAGCAATGTGTACTACTATGTATTCTTTCATCTGACTGTAAAATAAAGTTTCTCCGTGCAAGATCTTGTTTCCTGATTTTTTAAAGGTACATCGTACTTATAACACAAGGTGCCCGTCATCCTTGAAGGGTCTGCCTTACATAGGCTGCACCACTCTTAGAAACAAGCCATACAAAATACACCCTGGGGTGTACAAAATTCTCTGTACTTGAGGAGAGGTATACATTGGCCGAAAATTCCGGTTCCATTGGTACTCGTATCAAGGAAGACCAACGTAATATCCGTCTCAACCAGCCAGACAGATCAGCAATAGCTGAGCACGCCCTATCTATGTCGCATTCCAAGATGTTCGACTACTACTAACATGTTTTCATTCCCTCCTTTAAGGTGGTGGTGAGCCTCTTGGACGGTGACGCCGTCTCTCAGACCAGGAGATGCTTGGTGAAAGTGAGGGGGTAGACGTTGGTTGCTTATTCTAGGAACTGTCTCGGCATTCACCTTAGTGCAGGAGAATGGAAAACCACGAAAAACAATTTTCAAGGCAGCCGAAGGTGGGGACCAGTCCCTCTCCGTCTCCCGAATTCAGAGGCGTAGTGCCGTGGCCATCCCTCCTCTGCTCGGTTGGCCGGTCAGAGTGCAGAGCTGTTGGATCACGGACCAGCCGTGACCACTTGTAGGCCCAGACTCACCCTGCATCCGCCGACCCGATGTTCGAGCTCTTACCCACACTAAACACTACAGGTCTGGGATTATACGGGAAGCTGTGGAAGTACGTACTTCAACAGGGACACCCTTTGTCACTTAAATAATACGTGGTTGCCAGCCATGAAGGATTTATATAGATGTCCTTTCACTATTATTATTTCTTTCCGATTTATGAATATTGAATTTTCACGACCGCATTGTAATCGAAACAGACTTTCAACGTATTAGGTCGTGTTACGTACATGTCATACGTGTTGAAGAGATGTTAAGTACAGAACAAAAATGGCCAGCCGGACACCAGTGGGATCCGAACCCACAACCTCCCGATTTCGCGTCGGTTGCTCTACCAATTGAGCTATGGTGGCCTAGGCCATCTTAGTTCTGTTTGAAGGGATCTGAGCTACAGGTCTGACACTGCTGCTAGCACACTGTAGAGTGCGTTTAAGTCGCCCGTTGGGGCATGTAATGAATAATGAATTTTCACGACCGCATTGTGGTTGTGGGTTCGGGTCCCAGTGGTGTCCGGCTGGCCATTTTTGTTCTGTACTTAACATCTCTTCAACACGTATGACATGTACGTAACACGACCTAATACGTTGAAAGTCTGTTTCGATCTTTCCGATTTTTTACAAATTCGTATTCTCCTCATCACGAAATGGTTCGCACTGCGCATGGGGAGCCATCTAGTGGCGAACGAGAGTACAACTTGCTATAGACAACGGTAAAGCATTCTTAAGTTCAAATCATTCAAACCTTCATTCATTTTTAGAGGTCTCGTGAACAAACGAGATTTTCTTTCGAAGAGGGAGAGCAAAGTTCTCTGTGGAAAAAAAACCTAAAAGCTTATTATCGTATCTACATACAAACTATTATTATCTATGTAATGTCATCATCATTCATTGTGCAACATTTGAATCACTAGTATACTGTATTTCAAGGAAAGTGTGTGTTTGGTGGTTACTTACACTAATGCCTGTATTTCATGTACATCATCCTTCAGTTGGTCAGTTTCGTTTGTAAATGGTCTGAAGGAATGCAGTTTATCAAGTTTCCATTGACTCAAGGAGAAGTATAACTGGTCAACCATCCTACGCAAAATTTGAAAAGTTCCAACAATGCTTAGAATGAATGTATTGTCCAAAGACATACAAGCACTATAAAGGGCATGAAACTGAAAGACGCCCCAGGCCTCGGAAACCTAACACCGTCGGAATATAAGAAGAATAGCAGTTGACCAAGGGAGGTCGGATAAGAAATATGAAAGCGAGTAGCCTGACACAAATATCTGGAAGCAATATCAGGCTCAAAAATGCTACAAAAATTAAAGCCTCTGGGACCCCTTTTAGTCTCCTTTTACAACAGGCTTGCGATACCGTGAGTGTATTCTACCGGCCCCACTCAGAGAGGGAAAGTAACATTATTACTGCTATTATTATTCCTGTCCTATTACTAAATTCATTAGTCAGCCCTTACCGTATTCAGGTCTACTTTTACGGCTGAATATTTTTTCTTACACCAACGCTGTGTGGTGGGACGTCATCAGTATTATGTGTTTCTGTAGGATGATGTGTTTAGTGTGTATGATGATAGTAATAATAATAATAATAATAATAATAATAATAATAATAATAATAATAATAATAATAATAATAATAATAATAATAATAATACCAGCTGTTCCCTGGCTATTTAAACTGCACGGACCAACGGACTTGAACTTGTAAACTTCCAAAGAATTTCGTCTTCAACAGTTAGATGGCTCTAACATCGATTTGCTAGCTTACTCTCACGCACCAAAAACAAAACTAGAACTTAAGAAATTTCATTTATGTTATTGGTAACCTTTTTCTGAAGACTTTTGTTTTAAATGTAACGAAGTTGTCAACACTTCAGCTGGTTCCTCCTCTGCTGTAATATATCAGATGCTTGTAAATATGTTCTCTAGCCAATCAAAACCGGGGTTGTGAACAGGAATCCAGCCTACCAACAAAGTGTGGTTCAATTTAATAAGGCCGTCTTGTCTGAATTGCTCCAGTGCTTGGGAGTGTAACTTGACGGAGGCCTAGGAGGCAGGGGCGCGGCCTGCTTGAAGAATATCCAGTGATACAAGGCAATGGCAGAATTTTCCTATACATGTTATAGCGCCTGCGGGTAGTTTAAAGGGAAGATTTTAGCCGTTTTCTTTTAATATAATTTTGTAAACTGGTGGTTTAAATGTAGGATTTTCGGGGAAGTCTGAGGACTCTATTTCTATTCCCTACCGAAAAATATGTAATGTTAGGGAAAGAAGAGTGCTGACCATCTGCCGTCTCCCATTCAACCTTGCAGTTGCGTGACAAATTTTTCAAACACTAAATTTTGTAAATCTCGTCTTGGCTTTAAAGGTTCCTCCTTTAGTCACCCTGTTGTAGTATGGGATTAACCTCTGTATCTTTGGGTCATAAGCCCACTTAGGTTTTTAGTAATTTCTATAAGGAGTGTTGGAGTTTCGCCTCCTTGCCTTTTGTTAAATGGCCAGTTATGTGCAACATTTTCTCTTTTACTCTTAAGGCCATGTAGTATGGGTAATTACGCCCCTGTTTATCCTGTATTATCCATAAGACAACTGCTCTTCGTTGCAGCTCAAAACGCTTAAAAGGCCTGTCATTCACTAAACCAACCATCGCAAAGGGGTAACCTAAGTGTAATGGTAGCCCACATCTTGGACTCATCGTACGCCACTGATTATATTATTAAAACAGAATTTGAAAACAGGAGGATGGAAGAAGAATATGAATAAAGAGAAAGAAAGAAAGAAAGAAAGGAAGAAAAAAATGAAAGAATTTCAGTCTGAGTTTAAAGGGGATTTTGTCAATTAATGTCTTTACATGTGTTTTCTTGAAGGGAAATCGAGATTTACTGCTGCATATTAGACGAATTATTTTTCATTAAATTGTTATATAAAATAAAATATTGGCACTGTTATGTAGATATTATCACTGAATTTATTGCTTACTATTGAGGTATTGCGGGTAGTGTCACCTCACTTCACTTGTAAATACGTACCTATGACAGCTTGGCCGGTACAGTAAACAGTAAACCATGTAATGAAAAATAATTCGTTTAATATACAGCAATCATAAAATCTCAATATTCCTTCAAGTAAAGCCATGTGAAGAAATTAATTATCAAACTCCCTATTACACCCTTATTACACAACTATGACTTGGCCTTGTGGTTTGGTTCACTATCGGGAACCCTAAAGATAGTTTTTTACGGTTTGTTATCCTCACATCATGCTGTACACCTGAGCAATGGGCATTACCACTTCCGTCCCAGTCCCAGCGCTTTCCTATTTCAACGTCCCTGAAAACCTGCCTGTGTTAGATCGACGTTAAAATCGCTTAAGAAAGGAAATAAACAACCAAAATTAGCCAAAATAATATGATCTGAACAATTTTTTTGAGCTTTCTTGTACACTTTATGCTGCTCTACCACTTTTATTGGGTATGGTCTATGAAGATAAGGCGAAGAACCGTACTGAAACTTAATCATGACATATGGAGAACAATGAATAGACCACAAATAAGACAACCAGAAGCACGAGCATTTTCCGGACGAGATATAACAAAATGTTCAATAATTTTTTTTTTCCAAAATAGCCTGTATCAGTTTTTCTGATATGTCAATACCCACGATGTAATTTGGTGTAGTTGACATTCATTATGAATTTCACAAATTTCTGGGAGCAAGATATACTTTAGAAATGCTTGATTTTCACCCATCAGGTGTACATCATTTGTAAATAAGAGACAAAAGAGAAACGAGGGTACATGCTTTCCACATTATGACTAAAACTAGCTGACGTACCCGTGCTTAGCTACGGAATTCAACATCGTATACAGAGTTCTAGGTGAAGTAGTGCACATTTATAATATTTTATTAAATCGCATAGCTCTTGGCGTTACCGCAGAAACACGACGGGCAGGTCACCATACATTGTTTCTCATATGAAGACCGAGTTAGGGAATTTTCATCGTAATGGCAGGCCCCCTTCCCTACTGCCAGTCACAATCGAATTCATCACTTCTCATTATAATGGAAGACACTCACTCTCCACCTGCCATTTTATATGCTCAGAAAAACTGTCTCTGTGGTTTTTCGAAAGTTTTAAAGGATCTACCAATGGTCAGAAAACCACCATGACAGAATATTAATGCAATAAAGTGGTTTACAAGTACAAATTCAGAGACAAGTTATTGATTAATATTAATGTTTTGTTATTGGAATATTACATATCGATTTTTATGCACACACGCTGACTTCATTATTTAATAGGACTAACGGTTTAGGCAAGTTATTCACTTTTAAGGGTCCCAGGAGTACATTTTCCTATGGTTTCGTTCATACTTTATTTCCCCGCACCTCCCCCTTAGGATATACAGTAATAGTAAGTAGGCTGTATGTTGAATGAATGAATGACGTGTGGCCTCCGGAGAGGCCTGGTGCAGGTCTATTGATTTGACTCCCGTAGGCGACCTGCGCGTCTTGATGAGGATGAAGTGATGATGAAGACTACACATACACGCAGTCCACGTTCCAGGGGAATTAACCAGTTATGGTTAAAATTCCCGACCCTGCCGGGAATCGAATCCGGGATCCCTGTGACCAAAGGCCAGCACGCTAACCATTTAGCCATGGAGCCGGATGGCTCCAGAGGTTACAGTTGTAAGCTTGCCAAATTTGACCACAGGTCGTCAGGTAGTTTTGTCGTGAAAGAAACCAAGGATAAAGAATGCGCCAGAACATAGCAAAACTTTTTTCTCGAAAGCTAATCATAATAATGTTATTTGCTTTACGTCCCACTAAATACTTTTACGCTTTTCGGAGACGCCAAGATGCCGGAAATTAGTCCCGTACTAGTTCTTTTACGTACGGTATCAGTAAATCTACCGCCATGAGGCTGATGTATTTAAGACCTTCAATTAACATCAGACTGAGTCTGGATCAAACCTGCCAAGTTGGTGTCAGAAGGCCAGCGCCTCAACAGTCTTAGCGACTCAGCCCGGCTCTCGAAAACTGTTAAAGATACGAAGAAAATATAAACTTTTCTGGAAAATCGAATTTCAAATACACTTGGTGCGCTCCATTGTTCACTAAGGCTAGCCGTTTAGGCAGCGTATATAATATTAATGGTACCAAGCGTACGTTTTCCTTTGACTTGCTTCGCATTTTCTTTCACTACATTGCTCACTTAAAAGAAAATGTGATAGTAAGTCGTCTATGTGTTAACCAAAAATGTCTGTTATAAGCTTGCCAAACTTCAGCTTCAAAAGTCAAGTAGTTTTACGTAAATAAAACAACAACAACAACAACAACAAAACAGACAGGCAAACATACAAACTTTCAGCTTTAATATTGCTGCCATTTTTCCTTCAATCACTGTTCTCGCGGGAACCCTTTGACATTCCGTGGTGGTACATAGCCTACGTTACCCAGAAGAGTATTACTATATCTTTCAAATGGTGAATGAAATTTCAAAAATAGTCCACTAGTTTCTGAGATTATCTGTTATATACAAACAAACTCGCAGTCTCTCCTTTTATATTAGTGTAGATTACGAAAATTTGACAGAGACTTTTTAGAGCATAATTTTCCCGAAATTAGGTAAACTTACGTCACATGAAGCGAGAGAATGATGTAATGACTTACCCATAATATTGTCGTTGACAGCATCGTCGTATCTTCTGGGTTCTTTCAGTGGCCAACTTAGCACAAGAATGCGTTCGGTATCAATGGTCTCGCTGTACAAATCGACGATTTTATCCTCTCGTTCAGTTTTTAATCGTTTTTGTTACGGATGTTTCCTTATATGTGGGTAACCTTGCGGGCCGACAAGTAGGCCGGCTGAGTGAGATGACATTTAAGGCGAACAGAAGGTCTAGAGCGAACTGCAAGTCTCTACCCACCTAACTGTGTCATACTCCACAATTATCAATGCCACTTGCAGTCAACCACGTGGTAACTCAGATAACCTCCATGCCATGGAATTTTACATTCCTCTTCCTCTTTCTCTCCATATGATTATAGTTCATTCTGAAGGCATCTCTGTGGTTTAGCGACAGCGAAGGCTATCATGGGAGCTCGTCGTGGTGTTTGACAGGAGAATTAATGACTTGCACACTCCGTGGAGGAACAGTATTTTTTTGTTTGTTTGATTGCGTGTGGTCTCCGCAGAGGCCTGGTGCAGGACTTTATAATTGACTCCCATGGGCGACCTGCGCGTCTGGGTGTGTGACGGTGAATCCCAGGGATGAACAGAGAGCGGAAAATCGTTCTCAAGGTAATGAATCATCTTAATTCACAATGACCAAATGGCGTCAGAATCTTGAAAGAGCAAGAGAAGGTTAAAGGCAAGCTATTTTTTGTGACATCCTTAAATTATGAATATCACATGAGCACTAAAATCTTCAATGTAACACGCATTTATAAAGTAAGCAATTTGGAAACGCTAGCAATATATACCAAAAATTTCAAATTGTTGTAAATAATAAAGTAAGATATAATGTGAACTTCTTACAATAATAGGATGTATTTTGAATTATGTCGTGTGAAATGAGACGAAACATTTTGGATGTCTCGACATTTCACGAAGACATTTACCTTACTTCCTCGGAGGAAACCGCTGTTGTTGTTAGAACAGTGGATTGTTCCAATAATGTTATAGGTTTATATCGAACCAAACAATTAAACAAACTTTTCATCATTATTACAAAAATCAACTCTTTCAATAATGCCGAATACTGTATCAAACCAAACAATGAAATCAGCTTTCTGAAATTATGCGAAGAATCGCCTGTTCTAACAATGGCGAATTGTTGGCATCAAACTAAACATTTAAACGTAATTGTTGGCATTATTAGAAGAGTCGTCTGTTCTGCAGAAGTAAAGTAAAACATTCGTAAAGAGTCAAAATGTACAACCAACTTACAAATTTATCAAGGCACATATCCTGAAGACTATCATGGTCAGTTCTTGGAGTGTGAATGAACAACTCAAAACTGGTACGTGATGTTATAAAATAGGAGAATAGTCCTCTTTTGTATATCGTGATTAGTGTTGGGGACGTGCCGGTGAAGTGCTATAACTCCCCAATGGCGGATTAGAATCCTTAGCCTTTGGATGGTATTTTCAATTTGACCCTGTGTGGTGATACAAGAACATCCAGTCTTAAATCCCTGGCCAATTCCCAAACTTCACCTCGGAGCTCCGTCGTTTCCTGCGTGTTGCCCATAGGGTCGGTTGATGCATGCATTTCAATGGGCTTGGTAGACTGATATGAAATAGCAAATTCTGGCTCGGCGAGGAAATCAACGGGAAACTACCTCACTCCACATTTCCCTAGTATGCCTCTTCAGTGATGCCTAGGCCATCTATGGCAGCTGATGGTACAGCTGTTGAGGATCCAATCAGCCTTCGGGCTGAGGAGTGAACATAGATACATACAATCATCTACATGTGAAAATATTGTTGAATCAGCATTTTTTGTTGTTGTTGTTTTTAATTAAGGTGTTGTTGTTCATAAGCCCATAGACTGGATTGATGCAGATCTCCATGCCATCCTACACTGTGCTAACCTTTTAATTTCTACATAACTACTACAGCCTACATCTACTCTAATCCGCTTGTTATATTCGTTCTTCGGTCTACCTCCAACGTTCTTACCACATAACACTTCCCTCAAATCCCAACTGAACAAGTCCTGAGTGCCTTAAGATGTATCCTATCATTCTCTCTCTTCTTCTTGTCAAATTTAACGATATCGATCTCCTCTCACCAGTTCGATTCATTATGTCTTCATTGGTGATTCGATGTACCCACTTCACCTTCAGAATCTTTTTGTAACATCACATTTCCAAAGTTTCCTTATTTTCTGAAGAAAGGACTCCCTTGCTTGTGCTAGTCTGAATTTTATGTCCTCCTTACTTCTGCCATCGTTAGTTATTTTACTATCCAAGTAACTATATTCATCTATTTCCTTTAAAACTTCATTTCTTAATCTAATACTTCCTTCACCACCAAACTTCGATCTACTGCATACTTTCGTTTTGGACGTATTTATTTTCATCCTGTACTCCTTCCTCAAGACTCTTTCCATACCATTCGGCAATTTCTCCAGATCTTCTGAAGACTCAGATAAAATAACAATATCATCGGCAAATCTCAGGGTTTTGATTTCCTCTCCTTGAATTCCGATTCCCTTTCCAAATTCCTCTTTGATTTCCTTTGCCTCCTGATCTATATGAACATTGAAAAGGAAGGGGGCGGGGGACAAACTGCAGTCTTGTCTCACTCCTTTTCGGATTGCTACCATTATAAAATCTGTTCCCAAAACGTCCTCACCTCTACTTATAACAGATTAACGACCTGTCTGCATGATTTCGTCCCTCTCTAAGCCTCTTAAACTCACAGTACGCGTGCAATTAACTATTTAAATAAATACTCACAATTTTGCCCGTCACAGTCGGGTTTGGAAAAGAGACACAGTACAGCCACTGGCCTATTGGAAGTTACAGACGACATGGGATGTGCTATGAACGATGGACAGGTGACGTTATTTGCACTTCTTGATTTTAGTAGCGCCTTTCACACAGTAAATACCAGTACAGGAATACTGGTTGTTATATTGATATCACTTTATCTTGGACAGACAGCTCTACAATTCTTTCTCTCGTAGCATACCGAACGAAGACAATGCGTAATTCTTCGTAATAGGTTATCTGACTTGATAATGAAATATTCAGGTGTGCCATAGGGCTCAATACTTGGAGCACATAACTTTGTAATCTATATTAATGACATATAGCCGCGGCTAAGATATTGAATTGTGCTGGCAATATACAAATATTCTATCATTATAAAACTTCTGACTTCAATCAAACAATTGGTTGTATAAACTCTGACATAATATCTGCGCCTACGCCCATGAATTCTCCATTTTAATTAATCCATCACAATCCACAGGTATTATTTTGAACACATGAAGCAAATTAGCGCGGTAAGGAGCAAAACATTCCTCCGCTCGCATTATCTCCTAAAATTATTCCGTATGAAAACTCGGTAAGGAATCTTGGTGTAATTATAAACGTGATCCTTAACTGGGGAGAGTACATTACCAATGTGTGTAGAAACGTGTACGCATCACTCCACCCACTAAAATATCATTAAAATACACTGACTGACAGAGCAAATGCAACACCAAGAAGGAGTGGTTCGAAAGGGATGAAAGTTGGGGAAAAAACAGAGACGGCACGGACGAATAATTGATGTTTATTTCAAACCGATATGCAGGTTACACAATGCGCACGGCATCGACTCAGTAGGATGTAGGACCACCGCGAGCGGCGATGCACGCAGAAACACGTCGAGGTACAGAGTCAATAAGAGTGCGGATGGTGTCCTGAGGGATGGTTCTCCATTCTCTGTCAACCATTTGCCACAGTTGGTCGTCCGTACGAGGCTGGGGCAGAGTTTGCAAACGGCGTCCAATGAGATCCCACACGTGTTCGATTGGTGAGAGATCCGGAGAGTACGCTGGCCACGGAAGCATCTGTACACCTCGTAGAGCCTGTTGGGAGATGCGAGCAGTGTGTGGGCGGGCATTATCCTGCTGAAACAGAGCATTGGGCAGCCCCTGAAGGTACGGGAGTGCCACCGGCCGCAGCGCATGCTGCACGTAGCGGTGGGCATTTAACGTGCCTTGAATACGCACTAGAGGTGACGTGGAATCATACGCAATAGCGTTGTCTAGCGGTAGGGCGCTCCACAGTTACTGCCGGATTTGACCTTTCTCCACGCCGACGCCACACTCGTCTGCGGTGACTATCACTGACAGAACAGAAGCGTGACTCATCGGAGAACACGACGTTCCGCCATTCCCTCATCCAAGTCGCTCTAGCCCGGCACCATGCCAGGCGTGCACGTCTATGCTGTGGAGTCAATGGTAGTCTTCTGAACAGACGCCGGGAGTGCAGGCCTCCTTCAACCAATCGACGGGAAATTGTTCTGGTCGATATTGGAACAGCCAGGGTGTCTTGCACATGCTGAAGAATGGCGGTTGACGTGGCGTGCGGGGCTGCCACCGCTTGGCGGCGGATGCGCCGATCCTCGCGTGCTGACGTCACTCGGGCTGCGCCTGGACCCCTCGCACGTGCCACAAGTCCCTGCGCCAACCATCTTCGCCACAGGCGCTGCACCGTGGACACATCCCTATGGGTTTCGGCTGCGATTTGACGAAGCGACCAACCTGCCCTTCTCAGCCGATCACCATACCCCTCGTAAAGTCGTCTGTCTGCTGGAAATGCCTCCGTTGACGGCGGCCTGGCATTCTTAGCTATACACGTGTCCTGTGGCATACGACAACACGTTCTACAATGACTGTCGGCTGAGAAATCACGGTACGAAGTGGGCCATTCGCCAACGCCGTGTCCCATTTATCGTTCGCTACGTGCGCAGCACAGCGGCGCATTTCACATCATGAGCATACCTCAGTGATGTCAGTCTACCCTGCAATTGGCATAAAGTTCTGACCACTCCTTCTTGGTGTTGCATTTGCTCTGTCAGTCAGTGTATATTGCCAGTAAACATGAGAATTAAACTTATGAATACTCTGATCTTTCCTATATAAGCTCACCGGACAACAAATTAGACATCCTAGCGCGCACGCACTGAAAGATCGTTAAGCCTTTGCAGATGGCGCAAACGAGTCCCGTGTTCGACCACACGCGCACTGCCTCTACGCGAGCACAAGGCAGTAGCAATCAGTGAGACATTGAGGTGTAAACACAACATAAAAACCGTGTTTGTCCCCACTTTTACATCCTGGAGTATATGAAATTCCCTGTACTTACGGTAAGGTATACATCGGCCAAACATGCCGGTCCATTGGTACCCTTATCAAAGAACACAAACGAAATATTCGTCTCAAGCAACCAGAAAAATCAGCAATAGCTGAGCACGCTCTATCGTCGGGTCATGATGTCATGTTTCAAGATGCTCGATCTCTTTCTCATACTAGACACTACAGGTCCAGGATTATACGAGAAGCTGTGGAAATACGTAGAAATCCTAACAATTTCAACAGGGCACCGGCTATTAATTAAGTAATACCTGATTGCCAGCCTATAAGAGTTTACGTAGGTAGTTCCCTTCCCTGTCCTTTCACTATTGTTATTTCGTCTCGGTGCTTTCCAAATTTGTTCATTCCTCGTCGCCAGATGTTTAATTCGAGGCTTGTGTATACATCATACACCTGTCAATGTTATATGTTACGTACACACGTTTATGTGAACCACTTAGACTGATTATATGGCTCGATCAGCTTCCGCTTCGAAAGCTAGCGTTGTGCCACGTCCTGGGAGCCATCTAGTGGCGAATGAACGTACCATTTCTATTATATATTATTATTCTAACGTCTAAATTTTAAAAAGTCATTGTTTAAGAGACCTTTCTCGTGGACAGCCGATATTTCTTCTGAGGACGCAGAAGACAGTTCTCTGCGAAACGTAAAGAATTTCACCTTATTTCCTTGACACGGCATAAGCCCAAAAGCCTATACAGCACCATATCTATAAGAACGGGCCGTGAAAGCATCAATGGCAACAGATTAAGAATATGTTTCTTATATAGCCTATACACTCTTAAAGAAGTGTGGTTAAGTGTAAGAGAAGACCATGACTCGTCATTTCAACACCACGAATAACGAAAAATGTAATAATAATAATAATAATAGTAATAATAATAATAATAATAATAATAATAATAATAGTCGCAAAGAGTTCTAAAATATATTTCGCCATCATCACGCGAATAATCAGGCTTAAATGTTTTAAAAATGAATATTTTAAAGCAAATCTTACAGCTATTGCAATACATTGATATTATTAAGGTAATAATTCCAAAACAAAAGGTAAGATCCTAAAAGAAATCCTAAGTAAATGTTTAAACCTAAAAGTCCGGGGCTTAGTAATAACTAATGTTTAGTTAACATGTCGATCCATAACATCTCTAATAAGCGAGCCGTTCATTTTGTTTTTATTTTGGTTATTTGTTCTCTCCACTTAAGTTCCGTCCATCCCAGTTTGGATTACATCTCATAGCCTGAAGTAGTTTCTTCAGGGTTGAGAGGTTGCAACATTAGCATAGTTATGAATGCACCCACTGACAAACTGACCGGTCTTGGCTTCAAATGCCAACCAGCAGATTTGTTTGGCTGTGTGTTTTGTAGTATATTTGGGTGGGGTTGAGACATTGTCCTGCCAGGTGATGTAAGAGAAACGGAAATAGCGAGGACAGCTACACCGAGATACTGCCCCGCCCTCTCCCACGCTGTACGGCAGGCCAATGTGCGGTAGCAAATATAGTCTGCATAAAATGAGGATAACACCATTTGTTTAAAGACCATTCAATTTCTATTAACTTTAAGTGAGTCGTGAATGTCAGAATTTCATCATGTAGGAGTTCTGGAATGTGCCAGACACCAACGATAGAACTGGCGGATTTAAACATCCACAAATGCCGTCAAACTCAACTCGGACCAAACTCTACCTTCAGAACACAAGGATAACGACTAACTCACGGAACCAGTGAGGACAGCTTTAATAATAATAATAATGTGTAACACTGGTAATAGGCATTAACTGGGACTGTGGTTTATTCGAATGGGTAAACGTTCGTATTACCCTAAATAACACGTAATACTATATTAGATAGTGATGAGACAGAGAAGTGAGCGTAGTGTATTTTTGAGTGGAAGTTACTGTATTATCACACAAATGTGAAAGGAACCTAATTTTGAAAGAAATTTTCAGTAGGCACTATTATTAGACAGTACATTTCAAAACACAGTAATGTGGTTCTTATGCAAGGAACCTGTTTTGTAAGTACAAAACAGAATAAAATACACAATTACTTGCGGTGTTTGTCATTTCTATGTTATAGCCTGACTTTCGTTGGAGATTAATTTAATTAACAATTTACTGTTTTTAATTATATTCCATTAAATACTGGCTTAAATATTCGTTTTAAATACAGGGTAATGGTTAAATTCTTTCTTCACACAGCAAGTGAGATTTTCTTTATCTTTCCTCTATCATGAATTATGTTCAGACTATGCTAGTTTTGAATTCGCGAGGAGCTGAAACCTGGGTTCTGTAATAATAATAATAATAATAATAATAATAATAATAATAATAATAATAATAATAATAATAATAATAATAATTCGATTCCAGACTCTGCCACGAAATTTGAAAAGTGGTGCGAGGACTGGAACGAGGTCCACTCAGCCTCGGGAGGTCAACTGAGTAGAGGTGGGTTCGATTCCCACCTCAGCCATCCTGGAAGTGGTTTTCCGTGGTTTCCCACTTCTCCTCCAGGCAACTTAAGGCCACGGCCGCTTCCTTCCATCCTCCTTGTCTATCCCTGCCAATCTTCCCATCCCCCCCCCCCACAAGGCCCCTGTTCAGCACAGCAGGTGAGGCCGCCCTTGATGTGGTAGAGGTGGGATCCCTCGCTGAGTCCGAGGGAAAACCTTACCCTGGAGGGTAAACAGATAAAGCAGAAGAAGAAGATTATTTATTAATTATGTGTGAAGTGAATTTTTGTAGATTTATGTATTTATTGTGACGCTGATTTATATTTTACGAAATATTTTGTAGTATTACAGTTATTGTTGTGAGTTTAATTTAAATTTTTAGGTTTAGATTATTTTGTTTCGCGTTGAACTTCCTCCTTGTGGAAGTCCAGACTGTCTTGGGAGTCGGTGATTCTTTCAAATAAGTAATGAAAATAAGTGGCAACTGTATGTATTTACACTTCGTGCTATAGATATGATGTACACGATTCCAACTTACTGTCATTGCCATTGTCACCAAACAACCTAGCAAACTCGAAAACTATGGATTCAACACTAATCTCGGTCATTTAGGTCATTTTCTTCTCACCCCTTCTCACACCCCACGCCGATGGTGCTGAACGTTAACTTAAACGGCTTCCAGAGTGTCACAATTTGTCTCTGTGACCCACAAAAAATGTGGATTCGATACTAATACTGGTTGCTTTTGATGAATTTTACATGTCACTCCCTCCCAACCCTCAACCGTAGGGGTTCTAGAGATGTCTTAGTCCTACGGTACTTTTCTATAGATAGTAAGTGATATGTGGGGCTGAAATTTGACTTAAACGGCATCCAGATTGTCACAACTCATTTAAGGGACCCCAAAAAGTGTTTATTCGGCAGTAATATTGACCGTTTTTTATGATTTTTACACGTCACTCCCTCTTGCACCCACCGTACTTTTCTCTACATAGCAAGTCATACATTATGTGTACCATGTTTGGTACAGAGCTATGTTGGGACGTAAACACATACATCCTTAATCTCGGTCGTTTGGGACATCTCCTCTTTCACCCCTTCTCACCCCTAGGCCGATAGAGAATTAAACGGCATTCGCATTGTCAGTGTTCATGTCAGCGACTGCCGAAAGTATGGATTCTACACTAATATTGGGCGTTTTCGATTATTTTTCCATTTTTCCCTCCCATACTCCAACCACAAGGGAGCTAGCGGCTTCATACACCCAAGGATTTTATTTTCAGATGGTAAGTTATATGGGCACCATGGTTTAGAGCTATGCTGGAACATACACTCATACATCCATAAGCTCGGCCATTTTGGACTTTTTTCACTCCTTCTCACCCCATGCCGACGGTGGTTGCACTTCGACTCATATGACATCCGGAGTGTCACTATTCCTGTCAGCGACCCAAGTCAACTCTAATATAATTCGTTTCCGATTATTTTTACATGTCACTCCCTCCCCACCCTTAGGGATGCTAGGGGTGTCTTACCACCACAGTATTTTTCTCCAGATATTATTAAGTCATATGTGTACTAAGTTTGGTTGAAATTGCAGGTTTGCCTATAGTAGCCTGTCATTTTACCCTCGCCGATATCTTGACGTAAAGATTGCTCCTAATCTATACGCAACCCGCTAAGTACAGAATGAATCATGGGATAAGGCAAGCCTTCAGCAGCAATTTCGCTGGAGTGGTCATTTAATTATTTTATTTTAGGATTACTTAAATTTGACTGAACTTCGAGACCTGTCAATGCCTGATGATTAACCGGCAGGTAATTCAGGAGAGGATAAAAAAAAATAACCAAATCGGGACAGTAAAACGGCCGAAGGAACTGGACATAGATGTTTTAAGCAATTTTTAAAATACACTGACTGACAGAGCAAATGCAACACCAAGGAGGAGTGGTTCGAAAGGGATGAAAGTTGGGGAAAAAACAGAGTCGGCACGGAAGAATAATTGATGTTTATTTCAAACCGATATGCAGGTTACACAATGCGCACGGCATCGACTCAGTAGAATGTAGGACCACCGCGAGTGGCGATGCACGCAGAAACACGTCGAGGTACAGAGTCAATAAGAGTGCGGATGGTGTCCTGAGGGATGATTCTCCATTCTCTGTCAACCATTTGCCACAGTTGGTCGTCCGTACGAGGCTGGGGCAGAGTTTGCAAACGGCGTCCAATGAGATCCCACACGTGTTCGATTGGTGAGAGATCCGGAGAGTACGCTGGCCACGGAAGCATCTGTACACCTCGTAGAGCCTGTTGGGAGATGCGAGCAGTGTGTGGGCGGGCATTATCCTGCTGAAACAGAGCATTGGGCAGCCCCTGAAGGTACGGGAGTGCCACCGGCCGCAGCACATGCTGAACGTAGCGGTGGGCATTTAACGTGCCTTGAATACGCACTAGAGGTGACGTGGAATCATACGCAATAGCGCCCCAAACCATGATGCCGCGTTGTCTAGCGGTAGGGCGCTCCACAGTTACTGCCGGATTTGACCTTTCTCCACGCCGACGCCACACTCGTCTGCGGTGACTATCACTGACAGAACAGAAGCGTGACTCATCGGAGAACACGACGTTCCGCCATTCCCTCATCCAAGTCGCTCTAGCCCGGCACCATGCCAGGCGTGCACGTCTATGCTGTGGAGTCAATGGTAGTCTTCTGAGCGGACGCCGGGAGTGCAGGCCTCCTAGGCCTCCTTCAACCAATCGACGGGAAATTGTTCTGGTCGATATTGGAACAGCCAGGGTGTCTTGCACATGCTGAAGAATGGCGGTTGACGTGGCGTGCGGGGCTGCCACCGCTTGGCGGCGGATGCGCCGATCCTCGCGTGCTGACGTCACTCGGGCTGCGCCTGGACCCCTCGCACGTGCCACATGTCCCTGCGCCAACCATCTTCGCCACAGGCGCTGCACCGTGGACACATCCCTATGGGTATCGGCTGCGATTTGACGAAGCGACCAACCTGCCCTTCTCAGCCGATCACCATACCCCTCGTAAAGTCGTCTGTCTGCTGGAAATGCCTCCGTTGACGGCGGCCTGGCATTCTTAGCTATACACGTGTCCTGTGGCACACGACAACACGTTCTACAATGACTGTCGGCTGAGAAATCACGGTACGAAGTGGGCCATTCGCCAACGCCGTGTTCCATTTATCGTTCGCTACGTGCGCAGCACAGCGGCGCATTTCACATCATGAGCATACCTCAGTGACGTCAGTCTACCCTGCAATTGGCATAAAGTTCTGACCACTCCTTCTTGGTGTTGCATTTGCTCTGTCAGTCAGTGTATATTGATGCTAATAATAAAACTGATACTATCTCCTCACAGAAAGATGGCGACAGTCTTGGAGTATGTACTGTATTCCTATTGTGCGTTGTCCGTACCAGAGTTGCTATATCGTGGATGTCAAATCAGAGGATTTACACACAGGACACAAATCTTCTTCTACCAAACTAATGTTTTTCTTATATTGCCTTCCATGATCAGGTGTATTAGGTAGACTGTATATCGGAAGACGTGACTGAAGTAACTTATGCCTCTTTCCTCCAGTTTTTGAGGGTATTTATCATGATTTGTCCGGCTCTTTGGCTGAATGTTCGCTGTACTGTCCTTCGGCTCAGAGAGGCCAGAGTTTAATTCCCGGTTGTGCTGAAGATGCATGTCTTTATGGTTAATCTCTTTGTCTTGGGGACTGGGTGTTTGTGTGCATCTTGATACACCTGCCATCATCGGCATATCGCACGTCACACTACCTGCCCCTCTGGGTGGTATCATGCCCTTTTCTTGTTTCTTGTTAAAATTTGCTTTACGTTGCACCGACGATGGATAGGAAGGGCCTAGGAGTGGAAAGGAAGCGACCGTGGCATTAATTAAGTTACAACACCAGCATTTTCTTGGTGTGAAAATGGAAAACCACGGAAAACCATCTTCAGGGCTGCTGATAGTGGGGTTCGAACCCACTACCATCCGAAGGCAAGCTGATTGCCACCTGACCCAAGCCGCGTTCAGTGGTGGTATCTCCTACCTGTCGTAAGAGGCGACTAAATGTGGCCCCAGGGGAACCGAACTTGGGAGCGTATGTTTGTGACCACGGGCCCGTTAGCTGAGTCCTGGCATTGCTTCCACTTACTTGTCTCAGGCTCCTCACTTTCATCTATCTTATCCGATCTCGCTTGGTCAACTCTTGTTCTTTTCCGACCCCGACGGTATTAGAATATTCGAGACCTAGGGAGTCTTTCATTTTGATGACTTTTTTTAGCCCTTGTCTTTCTTTGGCCGATACGTTGAGTTTTCGAATCGTCCGATCCCTTCCATTTTGTCTTATGACTACAGTAATGTTTCTTTTATGCTAGTTGTTTTACGTCGCACCGACACAGATAGGTCTTACGGCGACGATGGGACAGGAAAGGGCTAGGAGTGTGAAGGAAGCGGCCGTGGCCTTAATTAAGGTACAGCCCCAGCATTTGCCTGGTGTGAAAATGGGAAACCACGGAAAACCATTTTCAGGGCTGCCGACAGTGGGGTTCGAACCTACTATCTCCCGAATACTGGATACTCTCCGTTCTTCAGCGACTGCAGCTATCGAGCTCGATACAGTAATGTTAATAGAGATGGTTGTCCAGTTGAACTTCCTCTAAAAACAATAACCTCCACCACCACATCACACAACCAACCACCGCAGAAACACGCAGTAGTAAATACATCCATCCACATAGGGTTAACGCCAGGAAGGGTATCCACCCGTAAAACTGGGCCATCAATTGCCGACTTCAAGAAATTGGGGTAAAGTTCAGGAAGAAGAGGAAGACGTAAAATGAATGCCTCAAGACTTATGTTAACAGATAAGAAATATTGTAAACGCTCAATTTATTTTTCAGCACGCGATCGAGTACGCAGATGGTTCATAGACGAAACTCTTACTGTCCAGCCTTAGGCATCGTCGAGCACTCGTCTGAACAGCAGAGGATTTGGGTTTTTATCGGAATGGCAGTCCTCATTTCTCTCTTCCACGTTCGGTAAGGACCACTTCCATAGATGTTACCTATTCCACTTCTAAGTTCTATTATAATGTATACGAGTTCTCTGTAAATCATCAGTCCTACATTAGACCAAATGAGAGTTAAATTTCTTCGTTGTGTCCTACGTTATGTTTTAAATATATATATTTTAACTTCATGCACTCACTTCTGTATAAGTATACATTCTGTCAATTGGCCATATCTATGTATCTTCAACTCTCTTAGATTCTTTTCTTGACAAGGGGTCGGAGATGTGGTGAAATTAATTTACATGACATGTTTTACGGCTGGATACCCTTCCTGACGTCAACCTCAGTTGAGGAGGTAATAATTGAGCGTGAATGAAATTGGATAAGGTCGTGGAAGGAATCGGCTGTGGCCTACGAATTGTCGCGGCGTTTGCCTGGAAGTGAAAATGAGACACCACAGAACATCATTCTCAGGAGAGCCGACGGTGGGGCTCAAACCCACGCGTCTCCCGAATGCAGCGCTTGGCTCCGTAGCCGTAGGGCATTAACACGCGTGGCCACTCCGCTCGATTGACTGTAATCTGTACCGCATCTAAAATTTGAAAATGAATAAAAATGACAAAGGTAAACTCAGGTAAGTTGCCCCATCCGCTCACTAAATTTACAATTCCAAATTTCCGCCATTTCTTTAACCATCTCCCTCTATCATCACCTCTTCAACAACACTGCGGAATCATCTGACCAAAGAGAGGGTATTTCCGTTTTAGGTGGCCACTCCATCCATAGTGTAGGCCTAATTCCATTTAAGGAAACTTAGTTCTGAAAGTTCAAATGTCAGTTATAAGAAATGTCGATACTTTTAACCGTTTTTGAGTTATTTGCATCCACGGTGTCAACCAGGTGGAACACGAATTTTGCAGTCTTAACAGGACTGTACCATGCCAATAAAAATTTAAGCAAGGGATGACATAACCGATTTCAAACTGCCGTAGGGAAAGACCTTCCCTCACTTTATTCGACGATTTATGAGTTTCAAAAATATTTCTCTTTTTGGCTAGTGGCTTTACGTCGCACCGACACAGATAAATCTTATGGCGACGATGGGATAAGAAAGGCCTAGGAGTTGGAAGAAATCGACCGTGGCCTTAATTAAGGTACAGGCCCAGCATTTGCCTGGTGTGAAAATGGGAAACCATGGAAAACCATCTTTAGGGCATGTTTCAAAAAGAACTGAGAGTTATTTTAGGTGAACATCTTAGTTGACTCACCCTGTCTACGAATACAATAACCCTATTAACAAACATGGAGCAAGTAAAATCATACATTAAAGACATTTACGTTAATAAGAAAGTAAATTAGCACTTATACTCTACTATATTTTTCTACAGACATTTGTTATTTACTTCAGTTCCCTACGTTTTTTAAAAAAAATAGGATATTTGCGGCGTTTCCGGTCATTTTCCCAATTAATATTTCCAAAAATAGCGGTTCTCAAAGGTTTACCCACTTTTCCCCTTAGTCAAAATTCCCTATGGAATTTCTATCATATATGTATCAATCTAATTGATTTCCTTTGAGAACAAATGCAACGAAATGCAACTCTATGTAAACCGTACACAGTTAAATCGTAAACATGGATCATAGAATCATAGAGTATTGATCATATCAAAAAGTTCAGTGGAAATGTCTAACGAACCAGTAATCATAAGGCCTATTCTCAGAAAGGGAAGGGAAAAAGCTTGTTTTGAGTAGGCAGTTGTTTAATCGAAGAGTTACCAACGGAGAGAAAACTTGCTTCGTGAAAAAAACCACCTGAGTGAACTACAACTGCAATTACAAGAATCATTATATATATAATCTAAATGTTGAAGGAGAGACAGCATGCACGTATACCGAATGTAGGAAAAGTACGAACAGTGATTATTATGAACAGAATGAAAAGAACGGCAGGTGGCCATTTTAAATTACCCTCCCTGTTTATTCGTAATGGGCATTATGGACTTCTGTCTGGGATAATGAATCATATCCCAGACATTGTTTCCACTTACTTTTGCCATGCTCCTCAATTCCGACTTTTCTATCTGACCTCCCTTGGTCAATTCTGGTTCTCTACCGACGCCCGGGAGCCTTTCGAAGCCTTTCATTTTCACTTCCTTCATGGTCCTGCTCTTTGTTTTGTGGATACCTTCCACCTTTGAAGTGTCGAACCTCTTCCCTTTTCCTTCTGATTTGTGTTAATAGAGAATGACTGCCCAGTTGTGTTTCCTCTTAAAACAATAATCACCTCCACTACCAAACATATACCAGACAGAGAATTTTAAAAAAAGTGTAAAAAGAAATTATTGGACATTATGTCGATTAAATATAGTGGAACCTCGATATCTCGAATCACCTCGAGAGCTAAATTTCATTCCGAGTTATCTAAATTTCGACTATAGAGAATACCGTTTTTGAGCATGTATAGCACATAATTTCCCACGGACTTATAAAAAAACCAAAAAGCCAAACCCCATGGCACTACAGCCCTTGAAGGGCCTTGGCCTGCCAAGCGACCGCTGCTCAGCCCGCAGGCCTGCAGATTACGAGGTGTCGTGTGGTCAGCACGACGAATCCTCTCGGCCGTTATTCTTGGCTTCCTAGAACGGGGCCGCTATCTCATCGTCAGATAGCTTCTCAATTCTAATCACGTAGGCTGAGTGGACTTTGAACCAGCCCTCAGGTCCAGGTAAAAATCCCTGACCTGGCCGGGAATCGAAACCGAGGCCTCCGGGTAAGAGGCAGGTACGCTACCACTACACCTCGGGGCCGGCTAATACTGAATACATTATTTTTAAGAATATTTACAAATGCACAAACAAACTCTATTTTACGGCATCTCTGTTATTATAACCCTTATTACAGTAACATTTTAGAAAACAGGTTACAGTGCATACAGTAGTGGAACAAGAAACATTACCTCCTACTTCCTTCACGCTGAAACTTCTCGTCAATACCATGCAGCCGAGATTCGTAAATGGAGCTTGTCATCCGCAACTTCATGGGTTGCTTTCGTATGTCACCGCTAATTAATTCACACCCTAGAAACAGCGAGGCTTTTCCGATTTTCCGATTACTAGAAGTTATAGTTTTTCAGTTCCCGTCATATTATCTCCCAGCATCACTGTGACCATTTTCTTTACTTGTTCACTGTTCCTCACAAACCACAAATGCCGTATTGCACAGTTAATGTTGCACAAAATTCGAGCTATAGTTTTTTTTTTTTTCTTTTTGCTTCAATGGAGGAAATGTTTGATTCGAGATATTTGTGTAACCGAATTTCGAGTGTCCGCCTCTGTGGTGTAGTGGTTGGTGTGATTAGCTGACACCCTCGGAGGCTGCGGTTCGATTCCCGGCTCTGCCACGAAATTTGGAAAAATGGTACGAGGGCTGGAACGGGATCCACTCAGCTTCGAAGTAGAGTTGGGTTCGATTCCCACCTCAGCCATCCTGGAAGTGGTTTTCTGCGGTTTCCCACTTCTCCTCCAGGCAAATGCCGGGATGGTACCTAACTTAAGGACACGGTCGCTTCCTTCCCTCCTCCTTGTCTGTCCCTGCCGATCTTCCCAACCCCCCACAAGGCCCCTGTTCAGCATAGAAATGAGGCCGCCTGGGTGAGGTACTGGCCATCCTCTCGAGTTGTATCCCCCGACCCAGAGTCTGAAGCACCAGGACACTGCACTTGAGGCGGTAGGGGTGGGATTCCTCGCTGAGTCCGAGGGAAAAAAGCAACCCTGGAGGATAAACAGAATAAGAAAGAGAAAGAAAAGAGAAATACACGCGAACAATAGGAAAGAAGGCCGGGTTAATTAAGTTACTTCGAGATACTGAAAATTCAAGTAATAGAGGTTCCAGGTATCGAGGTTCGACTGTAACTTCCAGAAATCCCAGAACGTTATTAAGAGATATCAGATAATCAATTTCTGCTGTGTGATCGTTAGAACCAATGAGAAGAAGAAGAACAGCAGTCCATTCGATTTCTAGTACTTGACACAAGGATAAATGAGGAATTGCTGAAAATATCAGTAACTTGGTTCCTAGATGGAATGTTTAATTGCTCACCAGATATTTTTATACGGATGTATGAGCGATGCTAGTAATGCCATTCCTTACGCAGCCAGTCCCTGTTATGAATGGTGTGAAACTGTTGCTCATAGGGCCAGTTGGTGCATGTATTTCAGTGGGCTTGGCAGACTGATATGTAATAGCAACGGCTGGCTCGGTGAGGAAAGCAACGGGAAACTACCTCACTCCTCATTTCCCTAGTACGCCTCTTCAGTGATGCCTAGGCCATCTATGACAGCTCATGGCGGAACTGTTCAGGATCCAACCAGCCTTCGGGCTAATGACTAAACATACATACATACATTTTTGCTATTTTAAGAACCATTACAGCACTTAATGATGTTTGAAAAGTAGCGTTTTTGCCCCCGTGTTGGTGGGGTGGTAGAAAACTTCCACGGTATCCCCTATCTGTATTAAAAAAGGCGGCTAAAGAGGGACCTAGGGTCTTACATCTTGGGAGCGTGGGTTGGCAACCATTAGTCCCCTGGCTGGGTCTTTCATTGCTTCCACTTGGATGCCAGACTCCTCGCCTTCACATATCCTATACGACCTCTCTTGTTCAACGCTTGTTTTCTTACCGACCTCCGACAGCATTAATTTGCTAGTCGTAGGGAGCTGTTCATTTTCACGTCCTTCATGACCCTTCCGTGCCTTTTCCCGATACCTTCATTCTTCGAAGTGTCGGACTTCTTCCATTTTCCTTCTGTTAATAGAGGAAGGTTACCCAGTTGAACTTCTTCTTAAACAATATATATATATATATATATATTGCTAGTTGCTTTTCGTCGCACCGACACAGATAGGTCTTATGGCGACGATGGGACAGGAAAGGACTAGGAGTGGGAAGGGAGCGGCCGTGGCCTTAATTAAGGTACAGCCCCAGCATTTGCCTGGTGTGAAAATGGGAAACCACGGAAAACCACTTTCAGGGCTGCCGACAGTGGGATTCGAACCTAGTAGCCTATCTCCCGAATACTGGATACTGGCCGCACTTAAGCGACTGCAGCTATCGAGCTCGGTTTAAACAATAATAGACGCCACCACCATCACTTCCGTATTTGCTCTGTTATCACGGAAGACCAAAGCACTGTTATGTTCAAGTATTTGTATAGTAACTGTATAGAAAGTGGATCATCTACAATTACAGTTTACATGTCTGACTAAATTATTGCCTGATTTTCAGGTAGGGATAATCAACGCTGCACTAAGACCATTCCCTAAATAAATCAGTTCAGCTTTTTTTTTTTTTTCATCTATGCCGATCAATGTACCGTAAGATCCAATATTCTGGTTTACATGCTGATTCGAGCGATTCGAAATAGCGATAGCTTCTTGCTCTTACTTTATATCCGTTGCAGACTTATAGCAGTGTTTTGTCATTTTAAGGGAACACCTGCCATCAGATCTTCGTAAAATTGCGAAGCACTTTCGCATAAATTATATTTCAGGAGATTCAAATAGAGGACGAGGAAGTATGCGTCCGATGCAGCCATGGTATCCACCAGAGAGGCGGAACACATATGATGGAATCTTAACAGGACAGTACCGTATCGTCCAACTCGTTGGCTGAATGGTTAGCGTACTGGCCTTCGGTTCAGAAGGTGCCGGGTTCGATTCCCGGCCTAGTCGGGGCTTTTAACCTTCATTGGTTAACTCCAATGACTCGGGGGCTTGTGTTGTACTGTCCCGAACATCCCTGCCACTAGCATATAACACTATCCTCCACCACAATAACACGCAGTTACTTACACATGGCAGATACCGCCCACCCTCATCGGGGGGTCTGCTTTACAAGGGCTTCACTTGAATAGAAATAGATACACGAAATTATTATTATTATTATTATTATTATTATTATTATTATTATTATTATTATATTAGTACCGTACCAACAGTTTAAGTGAGGGGAGACAACCGATTTTGACTTCGTAGAGAAACACCGCCTCTCATTTTATTCAACGACCTAGCGAGTGGCTAAGCTGTTTGGATCATGCAGCTGTCAGCTTGCATTCGAGGGACAGTGGGTTCAAATCCCACTGTCGGCAGTCGTGGAGATGCTTTCCCGTCGTTTCCTATTTCCACACCAGGAAAATGCTGGTCCTGTACCTTAAATAAACCCATGGTCACTTCCTTTCAACTCCTAGCCGTTTCCTATCTCATCGTCACCATAAAACCTATCTGAGATCTTAGTCGATTAGCGCCTGAGAGACGGATTACCTCGGATCGAGTAAGGATATTTCAGTCGCCTTGGCAAAGCGTACTGCAATGTAGGTATTCGAAACTTCGGCAAAATGTAGGGAATGTACAGAAATCAACAACACGGTTAAACCCGTAAGAAGAACTAAATAAAAGCTATTTGTGTCGATGCGGTGTAAAACAATCTAAAAAATATTATTCAACAATCTGTTTCAAAAAGAAATACAGAAACGCTATTTCACTACTCTCGCTTGCCTAGGCTGTGATATCAATTACTAGGAACAAATTTGAAGACAGAATTCCCGTTTATTTAAGTTAAGTTTTGTTATGTGATAATGTCCATATGTATAAACTTGAGGACAGAAAATCACGGGAATTGAGGGCAGAATTCCCGATTATTTCAGAAGTTAAGTTTTGTCCTGTAATAATGTACATTTAATATAACCTGTTCCTGAGGAAATAATCAGATATTATAATTTCTTAGGATTTCTGTTATTTATCATTTTTGAAAAGTGAACATGTGTCACAGGAATAAAGCAGATTGGTAAACATTACAGCTGGAATAAAATACATTGGATTCAATTGGGATACTTTTGGGAATTCCTTCTTTGAGTGAAACGAAATGGGAAAAATATCCGAGAATCCTTTGCTGGATATAAGAGCCAGGTAGTGGTGACTAAGTTTGTAAGTCCTGCAGTCCGTGGTTCGAGCTAGGAAAGGTGAATTGAATATTTACATTGAATTAAGAATGATTCCATTCTTTGCTCAGATAACACAAATAAAGAAATCCTATTCTGTTTCTTCTGTTCAGTGAGGCAGCGTTAACAGAATATCTGAAAGAAAGAAATTATTTTCAGAAAAGTATTCTATTCGAAATCTTTAACCAATCCCTGCGTTTTGAGGTGGGTTCACAAATCTGTCCGTAAGTCCCTGCATCATGGAAAAATGAGCCGAAAGTCCTTATGCGTAGGAACAAACCTCTACTGTCGGCAATAATTTACTATTTACTATTACTACCTCTTCGGGTATTTAATTCCATTTCTTCAATCAGCGAACTCTGGGAGTATGTTATTCTTTTTACCACCATTCGACAAATGGATAAAATCAATTTCAAGGAACCTGTTCTATGTTTTTAGTGCAGAGGGATCTTTGCACTGCTGATGTCGTCCGCTTAATTTATCGCTTTGGATGAATTCAAATGTTTGAAGTTGGTTCGTTCTTGTACAGCCAGTCAGGCCGAGGCAGTTGGCCTTGGATATGGCGAACCAATAGGCGCCTGCCATCTGGTGGCTTGTTCTGATAATCTTTTGTCCTTGACTCCTCTTCCCCTTAGCTTTGCCAATCCAGTTTCTCACAGCGCTGTGACTTGATCGTCCATATACAACACAGATTTGAAAATTCTGAGACAAGTACGAAATTTATGCTGTACTTTAACTAAACTAAAAAAGATCAGTTCCTGTCTTCTACAGGCATTAACGTCTGAGTATTTATGCGAGAAAAATCAATTACTCCTTCAAGTTGTACTTCAGTAGTCTTACCGAAACCATTAATATGGTGAATAATTTTATCAAGTGTCATGTGGGAACGCTCGTTAGGAATAGCGATTATTCAAACTACCGCAGCTTAATATTATGTTGACATTCGATTTGTTTCTTCATGTTAAAAATGAATCGGTATCCCTAATTTTTTCACGAATTACTTTCATACAAAGCGAATTTTAATACTTCATCCATCGACACATCTTCATAGTTTAAAAGAAAGTATAGCAACAATAGAAAAGGAAATGGCGTATGGCTTTTAGTGCCGGGAGTGTCCGAGGATATGTTCGGCTTGCAAGTGCAGGTCTTTTGATTTGACTCCCGTAGGCGATCTGCGCATCGTGATGAGGATGAAATGATGATGAAGACGACACATACACCTAGCCCTCGTGTCTGCGAAATTAACCAATGATGGTTAAAATTCCCGACCCTGCCGCGAATCAAACCCGGGACCCCTGTGATCAAATGCCAGCACGCTAACCATTTACCCATGGAGCCGGACATAGCAACAATGCATAATTTAGTCTCATTGGATTGAATATATATCCATAAGAGAAATACTTTCTCAACAAGTAAGATTCATCTTTGTTCTAGGAGACATTAAAAATAAATAAACCAACTTCTTCTTCTCTGTTTTCTTTTTCTTCCTCCTAGTCTTTTACCAAGTACTTCCAGTTCACACCTGTGGATTAAGCCCAGTTTCACGGGATATGTTCACCACAGCTTGTTTCTGTGTTACCGTACATAATAATAATAATAATAATAATAATAATAATAATGATAATAATAATAATAATAATAATAATAATAATAATAATAATAATAATAATAATATTTGCTTTAAGTGACACTAACTACATTTTAACGGTTTTCAGAGACGCCGAGATGCGAGAATTTAGTCTCGCAGGAGTTCTTTTACTTGCCAGTAAATCTACCGACACGAGGCACCTTCAAATACCGCCGGACTGAGACAAGATCGAACTTGGCCTCAACCGTCTGAGCCACTGCGCCAAGTTTTCTGTGCTACAGCCCCGTAGTGTAGAATTTGCGTCCTTGCCTCTTACCTGGACGCTCTGGATTCAATTCGCGGCCAGTTTAAATATTTTAATTCTGGACTGTGGACTGGAACGAGGTTCACTCAGCCTCGAGAGATAAAGTGAAGAACTAGGCTATGAAATATGAGAGGTGGCGCACCCGATCGCGAATGCCAACCAATAGAGCTCAGCAGTTTGTCATGCTTACCACATGACGCTTTAGATTTTGCTGGCCACCTGGCTGGTCAGCAATCGTCTTAGCTGGCCAAGCCCACACGTTTGTTTGTTTCCGGCAGATGCAGTGTGGGTCTCGGCCCATATGTGGCCTACAGCTCGGCACTCTGACCGACCAACCGAGCAGAGGAGGGGTGGCTACGTCTCTACAGTGGTTCTACGCCTCTGCACTTGGGAGACGGGACAGGGCTGGACCTCGTGGCTGGCCCCAACCGTCGGCTGTCCTGAGAATGGTTTTCCGTGGTTTTCCATTCTTCTGCACTAAGGCGAATGCCGGGGCAGTTCCTAGTATAGGCCACGGCCGCCGAACCCCTCACCTTCTCCGAGCATCTCCTTTACCGTAACAAATCTCCCGGCCTGAGAGACGGCGTCATCGTTTAAGAGGCCCGCCTCCCCCTTCAGGGGAGGAATAAAAATATTTTAGTAGTAGTAGTAGTAGTTTGTTTACCTTTTTGTCCGTTTGTTCATGTTTCTGGGGTAGTTGGTAATGTACTGTGTTGTATGTACATATATTAAGATGTGTGTATTAAAAATAACACGCGGTAGAGGAATTAACCGGCCCCGGCCAAAATCCCCCGCCTGTCAAGGAACAGAATCCAAAGCCCTCTGAGCTTACGGCCACGACGCTTACCATTCAGCCGAAGATCCTCAAAAACAATATTAATGTTATTGGTTTTACTTCCCAGTAACTACCTTTACGGTTTTCGGAGAGGAGGTATTGAAATTCTGACCCGCTGGAGTTCTTCAACGTACCAGTAAATCTACCAATACGAGTATGGCGTATTTAAACACCTTCAAATACCACCGGACTGTGCCGGGATTGAACCAGCCAACTTAAGCTCAGAAGACAAGCGCTTAACCGCCTGAGCTACTCAGTCTAAACTCTCCACGGGCTTCTTTGATACTGAATTTATCTTTAGCTCCTTGTTCCAGTAACCCTTAAAATTAATTGATTCCTCCCTCTCGTCACTAGTTCTTGATATCTCTGGAAAAAAAAAATCCTTCTCATTCAATATACGAGTATTTTGTAGTCAACGAAGTAAATATTAAATGTATTAGGCCACGATAGCCCGCCTCTCTGGTGTAGTAGTTAGTATGATCAGCTGCCACCCCCGGAGGCCCGGGTTCGATTCCCGGCTCTGCCACGAAATTTTAAAAGTGGTACGAGGGCTTGAACGGGGTCCACTCAGCCTCGGGAGGTAAACTGAGTAGAGGTGGGTTCGATTCCCACCTCAACCATCCTGGAAGTGGTTTTCCGTGGTTTCCCACTTCTCCTCCAGGCAAATGCCGGGATGGTACCTAACTTAAGGCCAAGGCCGCTTCCTTCCCTCTTCATTGTCTATCCATTGCAATCTTCCCATCCCCCACCAAGGCCCCTGTTCAGCATTGCAGGTGAGGCCGCCTTGTCGAGGTACTGGTCATCCTCCCAAGTTGTATCCCCCGACCCAGAGTCTGAAGCTACAGGACACTGCCCTTGAGGCGGTAGAGGTGGGATCCCTCGCTTAGGCAGAGGAAAAAACCGACCCTGGATGGTAAACAGAAAAATAATAAGAAGAAACATATTAAACTCTTCAATAAATGTCCACGTGTGTTCATTGTAATGAATTTTCACAGCAACCTCTCTATCGTTATCATTCTTAATCGGCGAACTCTGTTGTCATATACATGTTCTCGTTTATAAAGTACATGAAATGAAAACCTACAACCTGTTTTGCAGTCAATGACCGGGTTAGGGAGCAATTGTGCCGGCTGCCGAGGCCTGTCACACTCCTCTGGGGCAATGATTAATGAATGACAGATGAAATGAAATGAAATGATAGTGGAGAGTGTTGCTGAAATGAAAGATGACATGGAAAACCGGAGTACCCGAATAAAACCTGTCCCGCCTCCGCTTTGTCCAGCACAAATCTCCCATGGAGTGACCGGGATTTGAACCACGGTATCCAGAGATGAGAGGCCGGTGCGCTGCCTCCTGAGCCATGGAGGCTTCTCCTTTAAAAAGTACATAAATGTTAATTTTAACAGTTTACCTGTAGTAAAATTCTGGGTCACTAGGAAATTGGTTACCATTACAAGCAAGTGAAAAGAAAAATGAAAGGATATCCATCGCAGCACAGAGCATGAAGTTCTACCACATGAGAGGGGAATGGAATACATCCTCGTTCTACCTTGCGTGCCGTAAGAAAAACTGAAATTATTTAAGATGGCAATTCAAAAAATAAAAACTTTCTCTGTTTTATGGGTAAGAAACCAAATAAAAGGAACTCATTCTAACTTATGTTTCCGATGGTACGTGCTCATCGATAGTAAACGTTCTACAGCGACAGGTGTGAACTGTGTCAAACATGGTGATTTGGCCATGTTTTACGGCTGAATGCCCTTCCTGAGGCCAACCCTATATGGACAGATGCAATTACTATTGCGTGTTTCTGTGGTGGTTGGTAGTGTAATGTGTTGTCTGAATGTGAAGAGGAAAGTGTTGGGACAAACACAAACACTCAGTCCCCGGGCCAGAATAATTAATCAGACGCGATTAAATTCCCCGATTCGGCTGCGAATCGAACCGGGGACCTCTGAACCGATGGCTTCAACGCTGAACATTCAGCCAATGAGTCGGACTGTAAGTATCTAGCGTTAATATTTTTTTAATATTTGCTTTACGTCGCACCGACACAGATAGGTTTTATGGCACCGATGGGATTGGAGTGGGAAGGAAGCGACGGTGGACTTAATTAATGAACATTGTCAGCATTCGCGTGGTGTGAAAATGGGAAACCACGGAAGACCATATACAAGGCTACCTTCTAGTGGAGTTCGAACCTACTGTCGCCCGAATGCAAGGTGATACCTAGTGCTAGCATAAGGAATGATCTTCATAGGGGAAATCGTATAAGGGAAATTGTAAATTAAGGTTATAGTTCGCTTCATATAGTTACGAGAGTTTTCAGGACTTCTGGTAAGGATGTAAATGGGAGGCATATAAGGCTCTATTAAGCCCCAATTAGAGTGTGGTTCCAGAGTACGGGACCCTCGTCAGGATTATTTGTTTCGAGAAGCGGAAAAAGTCCAAATAAAAGCAAAGCGTTTTCATCTGGGTGATTTTCGACAAAAGAGTATTGCTACCGAAATGTTGAAATCTTTGGGCTGGGAAGACTTAGGAGTAAGAAGACTAACTGCTCAACTAAGGAGTATGTTTTGAGCTGTTAGCGGAGAGATGGTATGACCCTTCTAGTACACAGCAACTGACAGTAGTCTGTCCTTCAGGTCTACAGTCTTAGTGAAGAAGGGGCAGCTTATTCCACTTATGACCCTGCTCATACACCATGACTGGTCCGAATTCTGATCCACTGAGACTTGATCCTCTGGATTGATCAACCCCAAGTACCATCAAGGAGGTGAATGAAATATTTCCTCTCTGTAAGGTGAAATTCTAATTTGTGTTTATATTTAAATTAATTGTGTTTTAAAAGGTAATGTGGAAGGTTTTTAGCCTGGGTGAATAGTTCAATAGATCAAGTTGGCGAGTTCGATGCTAGTTCAGTCTGGCGATATTTGAAGTTGGTCAAATACGTCAGCTTCATGTCGGTAGATTTACCAACGGGTAAAATAACTCCTGCGAGACAACATTATGTCACCAGTTATAGTTATTGGGATGAAAAAACCAAATAATATTATGAGAATATTAATATGCGTTCTTTACCTCCAGCACACTTTAAGTGAGGTAAAAAACAACATTGGTGTCGACAAGCACATTAACACAGTGCTGCGAAGGTTTAGTTCGGTCGATAACTAGCTCCCATTGTTCAGAATGACGTCACATCCCAATGTACAGTTATAACGGATCAGGAAGAATAGAACCAACGACATTCAGCGGATCAATGTTGTTTGTCTACCCCCTGTTCCCTTTTCTTGACACTGGCTCGGGGACGAGGTGAAAAGGCGTGTTTCTACGGCCGGACGACGTTCCTGACGCCAGCCTCAGTGAGGAACTATGAACATGAAATAATAAATGAAATTAGGTAAGGAGATGAAAAGGATCGGTCTATGCATTTGAACTGTCCAGTCTTTTGCCTGGAAGTGAAAATAGGAAAAAAGCATGGCTGAGATTAGTGGCATATAAAAGTGTTTAGGTGAAACAATTCCGTACCTCATTCTCTCAATCTCAATATCCACCTGCCATTGCTTTGACACGTTTGGATTATTATTATTATTATTATTATTATTATTATTATTATTATTATTATTATTATTATTATTATTATTATTATTATTGTTACCGTGTTTTAGTGGTAGGTAGAGGTGAAAGAAGGTGCGGGCGTGAACGGGTCTCAAACTACGGAATCAAAGTTAATGTAAAATTTAACAAGGTTATATTTTCTTTTTAAAATGACGAAATAACAAGCATTGCAGGTACAGAGTAGCAAGTCAACAAAATGTATGTACAATATTTACTAGATTTGGGCTCAGCGCCCTTGCTTCACAATTCGTGGGCAATCAGCCCAACCTTACTTCAAAATAAGTTTTACCAGAGGGGCAGAAAACCCCATTCATGTTCAGGAACATTTGCTCCAAATTACACTGAAAAGCCTCCACGAGGCATACAACACTCAATTTTCGAAAAAAGAGCCACTCGCTCTCAACTCTAAGCCTCTCAAAGGCCACACCAAACTCCACCTTCAAGTTGTCCTCACTGGACATAGACACAGGGGTAAAATACCCAACCTACTGAGGTCTATTAAATGAAAAGGGGTAATTACATGACCTCCAAAATAACAATTTGAGAGGAGGCGATCTGCACTCCTAATACACTTTGTTTCAAAACCTAATTTGGCTCTAGGCCACTGATGCAAGGGCTAATCCCATACTACAGAGGTGACTTTAGAAAAGAACAATTTATTTTATGTTAACTAAGAATAGGTTGAGAAAAATAAGTTCACCTCAAAACAATATGATTGGGAACTCGAGAGGGTTAAGCACTCTCTATCCCGACATGCAGTTTAAAAGATGGAATAGATACAAGTTCCTTTACATTTTAGGGAAGGTTACATAATGGAAAAACTTCGGACCCGCCCCGAGAGTTAAACTGCTGAGCAAGCAAGAAAAGAAGTAATTAATCGGCCATTACCTGGTTGTTGACTGTCGCCGAAGAAAGAGGCGCTTCCCGCCCCCTGCTATGTACATTACACACTGAAAGATGGAACAGAAGTGGCCCGGAGACCCTAAAATCAGCAGTTTATATCCTCTCGCGGAAGGTTCGAGGCGTTAGGGGAATGAAAACACCCTCCCACAAACTCTTTATTGGGTAGGATACAGCAACATATTCAAGTTGGGGGAAGATACCTCGGATTGGTCAGAAATTAATAAAAGAAATTCGGGATTGGTTAAGTACAAAACAAGGGGAAGGAGAGGGGTATACAGCCAACTTAAACAGTAACAGAAAGAAATTTAACAAGAAACAAACTTTTGAAATAAAAATTTCTCCAAAAAAAAAAAAAACAACAGTTCTTTCACTCCGCACTAGGGTGCACTATTGTTGATCTTCAGTAGTGTCCTCTAGAAGAGAAAGTTCACACTTCTTACTACAAGCAAAACAAAATACGTCGAAAATGACACAGTTCAAAAACTCTAAAATTTCCAGGTAGTGACATCTTCTGAGAAACTTGAAAATTAATACCGTCAATAAAGTTCAGACTTCCTCCAGCAGAGGAGTTTCAACTGGCGCTACTTTTAAATTAGCGGCGTGGAGGTGTACCGCCCGGTACAGACCTCCCCCTCCCCCAAAAGTTCCACCAGGGGTGACACATGAAATTTGTTAGAAAACAAGGTCCAAGTTTTGATGTAGATATGGAGATTAATTGCCGAAAAATTTATAAGATTCTCTTAATGTGGTTTGATTCAGTTTCAAAATTTTGTTGTTGCAGGTGAAGTAAAGTCTTTATGGTTGTAGAAGTGAAATTCAGAAGATAAACGTTTAATACTTGAAAGTGAAGAAAAATTTTGCAAGGTCCACCAAATATTGCTGTTGAATTCCCAAGTGTAGTCATTGCTTATAGTAACTGTTCATGTAGTTGATGTTGATTAAGTTGGATGGCCAGACCGGCCGTTTCAGCTTGCGTCCAAAGGAGGCCGCTCGGACCCCTCAAGTACCCTGAGATACCGCTCGCCCGCACTATGAGGGGAACAGTGGTGTTGAAGCACGCCGCGCCCGCGGTGAACATATACAGGCTGCGGGCAAGTAGCAGGTCGTGCGCCGCACATCAGCCTTGGCCGGGAGGAGAGCTCCGGCTCGCCGTGCACATGTCGTCCTCGCTGGGGTCGAGGGGGCCCTTCCTCTAGCCCAGTCGCGGCACGGCGCCACGCGGCTGCGGGGGCACTGAAACATTTAAACTAGGCGGCAGAATGTTGGACCATCATCATTTTTGAGGGCACAGGCTTGGTGGAGAGGTTGAGGGGCCAGCGGTGTGCAGATATCCATGGCATTTAATATAAGCAAGCCACAGTGTGTATAGCAGGAGACGGGAGCGTGGTAATGGCCGTGGTAAGGACAGAATGGCAGTTTAACGGTGCGGGGAGGGTTTACAAAAATACTTACATATGAAACTAAATTTTATAGAAGGGGCAGAAAGCCTTAAAAGTGAAACTCAAAAAAATATATAACCTTCATATTCCTTTCAAATTATATGAAGCAAGTTGACACAAAATTTACACTGGTTTCACCTGTGACAGGTGAACCCTAAATATCCTCTCGGTGGCTGGATTACTTAATAACAACGTAACCGGCGTAAGAAAATCGAGAATGATACAAGGCCCATGAAATCTGGGGGCAAGCTTGCCCGCGGGAACAAAGTTCTTGACCATAACTTGGTCACCTACCTTCAAAGGGGTGGGTCTCCGTCCACGATCATACCTTTCCCTAACCTTTTCATGAGACACTTTAAGATTGGCTTTAGCCTTCTTCCAAAGATCTTTAATGATGTCCGGATCTATTGTCTCGGGTAGAATGTCACTCAGAGACCAGAGGTTAGAGAGCGGCGTGTTGGGAACAAACTTGAACATCAAAGGGGCTGGAATAAATTTATGTGATTCATGAACCGCCGAATTCAAAGCAAAAGCTAACCAATGCAGGGACGTATCCCACCTGGAATGATCTTCATGATGATAGGCAATAAGCGCGGACCTGAGATTACGGTTAACCCGTTCAGCCAGAGATGGTTGAGGGTAATAAGCAGAAGTCGTCACATGAGAGATGGACAAGTCAAAACAGAATTTACGAAAAAGATTAGATGTGAACGCCTTAGCATTATCAGACACAATATATTGGCACGGACCGAAAGAGGCAAAAATAGAATTTAAGCAAGTAATGGTAGACTGAGCGGTAGCCAGCTTAGTCGGAAATAACCAGGAAAATCTAGTAAAGCCATCTACGCATACAAAGATAAACTTGTTAGCATTTCCCTTAGACTGGGGGAAGGGTCCTACATAATCAATATACAGGCGTTCCATGGGGCGCGACGCTTGATGAGAAGACAAAAGGCCTACCTTGGTGGACATGGTTGGTTTACTAAGCAAACAGGGTTTGCAAGCCTTCACTAGTTCACGGATTTCACCGTCCATACCTTTCCAGATGAACATTTCACGAATCTTCTCACGAGTTTTAAAGATTCCAAGATGCCCCCCTAATGGGGTCTCATGATAATACTTGAAGATCATAGGTACAAGAACAGCTGGAACGACAACTTTCATCATCTTATCATGCCTCGAGGGGCAACATAGAACACCATTCCTCAGAACATAAGGGACGACATGTTCCCCAGAAGAAAGGGTTTCCATTATCGGAGCCAGCGTCGGATCTTCACGTTGGTATTTCTCGATATCCCTAAAGAGCATGGGAGCATCTGTTAAGATGGCATTAACATCAGATAGCATGAACTCGGGAGGAGATGAACTATCGACCGGTTCATGGTTCTCAACGTCGTTGGAAAACATACGGCTGAGTCCATCAGCAACAACATTTTCGGTACCTCTGATATGCCGGACATCGAATTGGAAGGCAGAAATACGGATGGCCCAACGGGCTATACGACCAGTACGACGCGGCCTACCTAAGACCCAGCTTAAGGCTTGATTATCTGTCTCCAGGTCAAATTTGACGTGTTCCAGATAGAGACGGAACTTCTCTAAGGCGAATAAGACTGCCAAACCTTCGAGCTCATAGATGGAATACTTGGCTTCTTGAGCCGATAGAGTCCTAGATGCATAGGCGATGGGTCGCCTCCCTAGTTCAGTCTCTTGAAGAAGGACTGCCGCTACTGCTGACGACAACGCGTCGGTTTGGACGATGAATTTCTTCGAGAAATCAGGCATAGCAAGTACAGGGGCATTACAGAGAGCTAATTTAAGATCTTCAAAAGCGGCTTGTTGAGAAGGTCCCCACTCGAATTTGATGCCTTTCCTACGAAGAAGGTTTAAGGGTGCCGCTCTATGAGCGAAGTTAGGAATAAACTTCCTGAAGAAATTCACCATACCAATGAACCTGGTGATACCTTTAATGTCCTTGGGAGGTTTAAAATCACGGATGGCCTGTGTCCTAGAATGATCGACTGCTACACCATCAGGTGACACAATATGCCCTAGGAATGACATAGAGGGCTTAGCAAAGGCGACCTTGGACAACTTGACAGTTAACCCAGCCTTACGAAGGCGATCGAGGACTTCTCGCTGATGATCTAGATGTTCTTCAAAAGTCTCTGAAAATACGACGACATCATCCAAGTAGTGATATAAGTACTCAAATTTGATGTCGGAGAAGACCCTATCTAGCAGCCTAGTGAGTACAGCTGCTCCCGTGGGGAGCCCGAAAGGCACGCGGTTGTATTCGTATAAGTTCCAGTCCGTGACAAACGCTGTAAGGTGTTTAGACTCTTCGGCAAGGGGAATTTGATTATAGGCCTGATTCAAGTCCAAGATAGTAAAGAACTTGGCCTTACGAAACCATGAAAAACAAGAATGAAGGTCAGAAAGGGGCACAGATTGTAACACCACCTTCCGATTGAGAGCCCTATAATCAATGACAGGCCTGAAGCCTCCTTGGGGTTTCGGGACTAGAAAAATAGGCGAAGAATACGCCGACTTAGAGGGCCTAATAATACCATCCTTCAACATTTGATCGATGATTTCTTTCAATGCCTTCATTTTAGGTGGAGATAGCCTATATGGTGGAAAACGGACAGGAATCGAATCCGTGACCTCAATTTTGTATTCAATAAGGTCAGTAACACCAAGAGTATCAGAGAACACCTCTGGAAATGACTGACATAATTTACGAATACTATCAGCCTGCTCCTCAGGTAGATGTCTAAGGTCTAACAACATCTCATCCTGGGTAGGCGAAATAGATGAACATGATACAGAATTACACTTTAACAAGGGAATTTTACAATTGGGCGCAAACTTGAATGTGCACGACCTACTCTGGAGATCGAGCACAAGACCAGTGTGAGAAATGAAGTCCGCTCCCAGTATGATGGGGCAAGACAAGTGCTTAGCCACAAACAGTTTGAATCTCCATGTAAATTTAAAAATACGAATTTTGGCATTTACAGAACCTAGAATTTCTAATGGGGATGAATTAGCCGAAACATATTGAACAGGAGATGAATCATAGTCAGGTAATTTACAAACAGACCTAAATTTTGAATACCATAGGTCCGAAATAATTGAGCAAACACTGCCTGAATCTAATAGAGCTGTTATAGGCTCGTTATTTAACTCAATCTTAAGAAAAGGAACAGGTGCGAGGGTATCCGCCGCAATCCTAAGACATTCTTTAGGGCATTCAAAAGATGAATTTGAAGACTGATCGTTCCCTGAATTCACGACCTTTTTGTCAGGGGCTGAGCCTTGGGAAGCAGAATTAGTCGACTCAGCCGAAGCCGCTAGTCACATTTTATTATTGGCATTGGTGGAATTTGCACCAGAAGTTGAGCAGGAAGGGGTGCTATTTGAGTTTGGGCAATTCTTCGCGATATGTGAGAAAGCCCCACATTTAAAACAGCCTTGTGATGAACCAGCCCCATTCCTTGTCCCACTCGACTTGATCAGTGGACACTTATTGCGAAGATGGTCAGGCGACCCGCAAGCATAACATTTACGGGAATTGACTGGTCGGCGAGGTGGAGGCCGAGGATTACTAAAAGAAGGAGGGGGTTCTTTCGCGACACGCAAAGAATCGGCGTATCTAACTCCTTCCGCTGAGACGGCCAATGCTTCAAGTTCAGAGAAAGTTTGCGGGCACGCCGCGAAACACAAATATGACCTATAGGGAGGTGAAATTCCCTCTACAATGGCTTGTACATTCTGATCCTCAGGGAAGTGAAGAGCAAACACCCTAGTATAAAACTTAATGTCCTGTATGAAATCAGCCAAGTTTTCATCCAAGCGCTGTACACGGTAATAGTACTTCTGAATCAGAGATGACCTCGCGCGGGCGGGAATAAAATTTGCAAGCAACTGTGCATGAAAATCTTCAATAGATGACTGTTCAGCTATGGCTCTTACTATTTTGTCAGAGAGAATACCAATTGCATAAGGATAGATAATTTGCAAAATTTGACATGGAGAAAGAGAAAACACAAGGGCATGATCCTGAAATTCAACTAGAAATCTTAAAAATGAAATCACGTCACTGGTGGTATTAACGGAAAACTTAGAGATACCTCTGAGCAACATTGCCAATGGATGAGGCAAGCTGCTAAACCCTGGTGACATAGTAGGTAAAGGTTTCAATGGCAAGGAAGTTAATTCAGAACGTACATTATTTAATGAGTTACGGCGTTCAGACTCGTCCAATGGGGCAGAGGTTGTTTGAGCAGCAATGGTTTTCCTATTTGCTTCTCCCTTAGGAGGCTCTTCCTCACTACCTACATTCACTGTGGTGGGTAGATCGCTTTTGGGAGGAACCTCCCCCGTCAACAATTGAGTGACCTTGCTAGACAATTCAGAAATATTTTCAAGCAGCGTACTAGCTTCCTTCCTCTGAACGTCCTTCAGCTTTAGAGACAACAGATCGTTAACTCTATTTGAGAAATGATATAGCCTGGCTTGCACACGCTTAATTTGATTAGGAGAAGGATCATTTTCATCAAAAAAACTAACTACAGAAGCTAGCCCAGTAATATTCTCGACGATCGTGGAAAGAGAGTCGTCAATTTCTTTCTCTCCCAAGGTGGGGATGGAAATAGGCAACTCAAGGGACTCTCTAAGCTTGTTTGTGTCTATCGCAACCGTGCCTCCAGATTGCACATTTCTAATAGTCAATTCATAGATTAACTCCTCCTTGCGCAAATAGTTAAGATGGAGAACATCGCGAGGGCCGGGCATGATGACAGAACAATTTTGAAAAAAAAAATCAAAAAATTCCAGCAACTGAGAAAATTGTTAGAGTTCGGAACAAAACAATGTTTAGCCGTCAAAAGAGGCTAAATTGAGACCCATTCAACCACGCTCTGCTACCACTTGTTACCGTGTTTTAGTGGTAGGTAGAGGTGAAAGAAGGTGCGGGCGTGAACGGGTCTCAAACTACGGAATCAAAGTTAATGTAAAATTTAACAAGGTTATATTTTCTTTTTAAAATGACGAAATAACAAGCATTGCAGGTACAGAGCAGCAAGTCAACAAAATGTATGTACAATATTTACTAGATTTGGGCTCAGCGCCCTTGCTTCACAATTCGTGGGCAATCAGCCCAACCTTACTTCAAAATAAGTTTTACCAGAGGGGCAGAAAAACCCCATTCATGTTCAGGAACATTTGCTCCAAATTACACTGAAAAGCCTCCACGAGGCATACAACACTCAATTTTCGAAAAAAGAGCCACTCGCTCTCAACTCTAAGCCTCTCAAAGGTCACACCAAACTCCACCTTCAAGTTGTCCTCACTGGACATAGACACAGGGGTAAAATACCCAACCTACTGAGGTCTATTAAATGAAAAGGGGTAATTACATGACCTCCAAAATAACAATTTGAGAGGAGGCGATCTGCACTCCTAATACACTTTGTTTCAAAACCTAATTTGGCTCTAGGCCACTGATGCAAGGGCTAATCCCATGCTACAGAGGTGACTTTAGAAAAGTACAATTTATTTTATGTTAACTAAGAATAGGTTGAGAAAAATAAGTTCACCTCAAAACAATATGATTGGGAACTCGAGAGGGTTAAGCACTCTCTATCCCGATATGCAGTTTAAAAGATGGAATAGATACAAGTTCCTTTACATTTTAGGGAAGGTTACATAATGGAAAAACTTCGGACCCGCCCCGAGAGTTAAACTGCTGAGCAAGCAAGAAAAGAAGTAATTAATCGGCCATTACCTGGTTGTTGACTGTCGCCGAAGAAAGAGGCGCTTCCCGCCCCCTGCTATGTACATTACACACTGAAAGATGGAACTGAAGTGGCCCGGAGACCCTAAAATCAGCAGTTTATATCCTCTCGCGGAAGGTTCGAGGCGTTAGGGGAATGAAAACACCCTCCCACAAACTCTTTATTGGGTAGGATACAGCAACATATTCAAGTTGGGGGAAGATACCTCGGATTGGTCAGAAATTAATAAAAGAAATTCGGGATTGGTTAAGTACAAAACAAGGGGAAGGAGAGGGGTATACAGCCAACTTAAACAGTAACAGAAAGAAATTTAACAAGAAACAAACTTTTGAAATAAAAATTTCTCCAAAAAAAAAAAAAACAACAGTTCTTTCACTCCGCACTAGGGTGCACTATTGTTGATCTTCAGTAGTGTCCTCTAGAAGAGAAAGTTCACACTTCTTACTACAAGCAAAACAAAATACGTCGAAAATGACACAGTTCAAAAACTCTAAAATTTCCAGGTAGTGACATCTTCTGAGAAACTTGAAAATTAATACCGTCAATAAAGTTCAGACTTCCTCCAGCAGAGGAGTTTCAACTGGCGCAACTTTTAAATTAGCGGCGTGGAGGTGTACCGCCCGGTACAATTATTATTATTATTATTATTATTATTATTATTATTATTATTATTATTATTATTATTATTATTATTATTATTATTATTATTATTATTGCAAAAGTCCACTTGTGCATTCACCGACTCCATGGTTAAATGGTCAGTATGCTGGTATTTGTTCCAAGGAGGCCCCGGAGTCGATTCTTGGCGGATCGGAAATTTAAAATTTTATTAGTTAATTCCTATGGCTCGGGGGCTCGGTATTTTCCGTCTCGAGAATTATGATTCATCTTAGGTAGGACCCTATCCTCACAGACAAGCAGGTCGCCTATAGGGCACCAACTGGGAAGACCTGGACCAGATCCTTCTGGAGACCGCATGCCATTATTATTTCTTGTTCGATAAATTCCTACAAGGGGACTCTGGGATTGATTACCGACTCGTGCAAGGATTTTAATCATGGTCTGAGAAATCCAACGAGAATCATTCAGCCTCATAACATCAATTGAGGAGTTATCTGGTCATGAATGCCAAGCAGTGCTGGTAGGGATGTCGTCACGAAGACATCCTCAGTTGATCTCAGTAAGATTAATGAATCCTGTTCCAAACAACATACTAGTGTTTATGTCTTGACAACAGTAAACATTTCCCTTCTGCATGGCTAATAATAATAATAATACTGAGCACGTGGATGTGCGGTTTGGGTTACGTAGCTACCAGCTTGCATTCGGTAGAAAGTGGGTTCGAACCCCACTGTCGGCAGCCCTGAAGATGGCTTTCCGAGTTTCCCATTTTCCTGGACCTTTCCTATCCCACCTTCGCTGTAAGACCTATCTGCGTCGGTGCGACGTAAAGCAGATTGTAATAATAATAAGAATAAGTAGCAGAAGAAGAAGAAGACTCTTTTCCCCACAAATTTTCTCACATCCTGGCGAGGCCGTGGTACGAACTGCATCTCACAAGTGGACTTGGCCCTGTTTTAGGCGGGATGTTCTTCCTGACGCCAACCGTATGAGAAGAGATGTATTCACAATTGCGTGTTTCTATAGTGCTTAGCAATGTGCTGCGGTTTCTGTATATGAAGAGGGTGATAGACACCCTCATAAATCCAGACCCCGAGTCAACTGAATTAACCATACGCGATTAAAATTCCCGATTCAGCCGGAAATCGAACCCGGGACTCTATCAACCGACGGCCTCGATGCTGAGCATTCAGGCATCGAGCCGGACAATAGGAATAACAACATAAATCGCAAACCTCGAACACTCATAAGTGATAACCATGTGATAAACGTTAGATCGCCGCCTTCTGGTAAGGGGAATTGACTTTTAAATGCATTCATAATAAGTAATATGAACTTAAATTTGCCTAGAAAATTGAATTGATTCAGAAATATGAAACTATGGATTGTACAACCGTACCAATCAGTTCGATAGTTTTTGAGTCGAGTGTAATAACACTTAACCGTTCTATGCAATTTTGATTTAAAAATTGAATTAGTTTAATACACACGTTTCATTACCTTAGACCTTTCCATCGTAGGAAAGGAAGGAATCTGAAGTACTCGTGTTTTAACTTCATATCGTCATTGCACCAGCAAATATCGCTGTGTGAATACTTTAGCTTAGAACTTTGGTCGGTAAGGTTCAATACTGTGTGAATATTATCGAGGAACTCTTGCTCTTCATACTTTATGTGCTGCGGGTCGGTATTTCTCAAAACATGTTGTCACATATCCGTTTCCGCAGGCGCAACGATGATGTCCTATAAATCAACCTAGTATAGAGATTATCTACGTAGATTTTTTTTTGCTAGGGGCTTTACGTCGCGCCGACACAGATAGGTCTTATGGCGACGATGGGATAGGAAAGGCCTAGAAGTTGGAAGGAAGCGCCCGTGGCCTTAATTAAGGTACAGCCCCAGCATTTGCCTGGTGTTAAAATGGGAAACCACGGAAAACCACTTTCAGTGCTGCCGATAGTGGGATTCGAACCTACTATCTCCCGGATGCAAGCTCACAGCCGCGCGCCTCTACGCGCACGGCCAACTCGCCCGGTCTACGTTGATCTCAACGGCAGCTTAAATTGTTCTGGAATTCATTTCGTGTTCTCTGGAACCATTTCGCTTTCCCCATAACTGTCAGCCCAGACAAGCTAACCATATGGCGTAACAGCATTTGGCATTTCTCCCAGTGCACGAGTTTAGCGTGCAAGACGTGTTTCTGAGAAACGAATCTACACTACGGTAAGTGCAAGTTCTTCTGCTGATAAACTAAAGACAAGGCTTGCTACCTAGTAAGTTATGATGATTGTTCTTTAAGGAAGAAAACAATGAAGTTGGATATCTACGAGTTAAGTAATTATGTCTTACACTTCAGAACTATCTGCAACAATTGACCCAAATGTACGTTGTACGTTTTCACCTCTGCAGGTAGTAAGTATTTTTTTTTCACAGTCCTTGATTACTGCAACAGGTAAAATTAATATTAACACTGATTTTCTTCTTAAACGGAGTTAATATCATTTGCTTATTCATAAATAGTACATTTTCCAAGGAGGAAGGACAGGCGAAGTGAACAAGTTTGGTATTCCGTTGTCTGGAACGTAAACAAAAATTTCTTTTTGTTTTACTATTTGTTTTACATCGCACTAACAAAGATAGGTTTTATGGCGACGATGGGATAGGAAAGAGCTAGGAGTGTGAAGGAAGCAGCCGTGGCCTCAATTAAAGTACACAACCACCATTTGCCTCGTATGAAAGTGGGAAACCACGGAAAGACATCTTCAGGGCTGCCGACAGTGGGGTTCGACTCCACTATCTTCCGGATGCGAGTTCACAGCTGCGCGCCCCTAACTGGACGGCCAACTTGCCCGGTTTATATTTCTATTAAACTGAATTTTGATATTAGTCGTATCGAAGTGGATCTCTATTAAATAATTATTAATGGCAGTAGACAACATTGAGCCATATTGCAACTATCACCGATTAATTTTGGTGCAGCAGTGATCTCGTTACCTGCACGCTCTTGCATGGTGTGGAAATAGTGAATATTCGGAACGACTTTACCATGTTCGACACTCAGGCGTTTATCTCCGAAAGGCATGGTCAGATTTTAATATAAAAACACGAGTGTGTTTGATTATTCAAGGCCCCTATTTTCAGTTTTGCACAATCTTATACCAGACTGAACCTTTAAATTTAAAAGTGTACTACTACTGACCTTCAGAGAGAGTAGACGCTTGAAAACGTTGGGAGCAATTTTCTGTGAAATAGGCTATAAGGAGCTGGAAATCTAACCTGAGCACGACCTTCAAACTCAGAAAACTGATTCTATATTTATAGAGATGCCTGTTGTGAAAGCCTACGCTGAAATTTTCAGTAAAGTTCTTCAGTAATGTGCTTCAACAGACTCAATTAAAGTAATACAGGAGATAGTTAATTGACCGTTTCCAACTTGACGACATTAAGGAATTCCGACCAGTGCCAACATACCACTGGTCACATACAAAACATTTGGAAAAGAATACTGTTTGTTTCGTGGCTTTCCAACTACAAAGATTTTGGCTTAGAAACTGTCAACTAGTTTTATTGTGGTTCTGAAATTATGTGTGTGTTTATATATATTCGGGTAGGAAATTGGGGTAGGTCCCAGGAAGGAACCACACACCAGATAAACATTATCAGAAGCAGAGATTCGAACCAAGAAACTTCAATCGGTGTAGCTTCCGAATCGTGACTCCTAAAACACATACATAAAGTCAGTATGAATATGAGTGAACTGAAATCGTATTATTTCACAGCCAACAAGCTCTCTACACAATCAGAGAGCGAAGAGGAATTGCCATTCTGGAAAATAAATTGTGTTAGACAGAAGCAATATTATTTGATGGTGTAAATGTGAAAGTTGTATACCTATACCACCTGATTACAACAGCGTGCACTTTCGTAAATTTCAAAATAAAAGACGAAGTAAAGGAATGTTTAACTGATGTTCGTTCATTTGCTATCCTAATTCTCGATACCAATGTGTTCATTATAACACGACATAACAATTCTAAAATGAAGCGTGACTTAACCCGGAATATCACACTTCCTAAAACGTAGAGGACCGTAGCATATAAACAGATGATAACTTGGATTAATTCATTCATACATACATACATACATACATACATACATACATACATACATACATACATACATACATACATACATTATCATTATAGACTGTTATGCTTTTCAGCGTTCAGTCCGCAAGCCTCTGTGAGTTTACTAAACGTCGCCACAATCCACTATTTGCAACTAGTGTTGTGGCCTCATTTAGTTCTATACCTCTTGTCTTTAAATCGTTAGAAATTGAGACTAACCATCGTCGTCTTGGTCTACCTCTACTTCTCTTACCCTCCATAACAGAGTCCATTATACTCCTAGGTATCCTATCCTCCTCCATTCGCCTCACATGACCCCACCACCGAATCCAGTTTATGCGTACAGCTTCATCCATAGAGTTCATTCCTAAATTAGCCTTTATCTCATCATTCCGAGTACCCTCCTGCCATTGTTCCCACCTGTTTGTGCCAGCAATCATTCTCGCTACTTTCATGTCTGTTACTTCTTACTTATGAATAAGATATCTGAGTCCACTCAGCTTTCGCTCCCGTAAAGCAAAGTTGGTCTGAAAACAGACCGAAGTAAAGATAGTTTCGTCCAGGAGCTGACTTCCTTCTTACAGAATACTGTTGATCGGAACTGCGAGCTCAGTGCATTTGCTTTACGACACCTTGATTCAATCTCACTTAATATTGCCATCCTGGGAGAACACACAACCTAAATACTTATCGACCTGTTCAAGTTTGTATCACAAATCTGACATTCAGTTCTGTTGAATTTCTTACCTACAAACATCAATTTAGTCTTCGAAAGGCTAATTTTCATACCATACTCATTGCACCTATTTTCTAGATCCAAGATATTAGGCTGCAGGCTTTCGGCACAATCTGCCATTAAGACCAAGCCGTCAGCATAGGCCAGACTGCTTACTATATTTCCATCGAACTGAATCCCTCCCTGCCATTTTATACCTTTCAGCAGATGATTCATGTAAACTACAAACACTGAGCTCGATAGCTGCAGTCGCTTAAGTACGGCCAGTATCCAGTATTCGGGAGATAGTAGGTTCGAACCCCACTGTCGGCAGCCCTGAACATCATTGTCCACCTCCCCATGAGCTTGGCTGTTCGCAACACCACCAGGATGATTTCCTATTACATTGAGAAGATGTTCAAAATATTCCCTCCACCTCTCCAGTGATTCCCTGGGATCTATTATGAGTTCACCTGAATTACTCAAAATACTGTTCATTTCCTTTTTCCCTCCCTTCCTAAGATTCTTTATTACTGTCTAGAAAGGTTTTCCTGCTACTTGACCTACTCTTTCCAGGTTATTACCAAAATCTTTCCACGACTTCTTTTCGGATTCAACAACTATTTGTTTCGCTCTGCTTCTTTCATCTATGTACAAATTCCTGTTTTCCGTGTTTTCCCATTTTCACACCAGGCAAATGCTGGGGATGTACCTTAATTAAGGCCACGGCCGCTTCCTTCCCAGTCCTAGCCCCTTCCTGTCCCATCGTCGCTATAAGACATATTTGTGTCGGTGCGACGTAAAGCCAATAGCAAAAGAACTACAAACAGCAAAGGTGAAAGATTACAGCCTTGTCTTACTCCTGTAAGTACCCTGTACAACTCATTCTACCATCAATTTTCACTGAAGCCCAATTGTCAACATAAATGCCTTTGATTGATTTTAATAACCTACCTTTAATTCCATAGTCCCCCAGTATAGTGAACATCTTTTCCCTCGGTACCGTGTCATATGCTTTATCTAGATCTACGAAACATAAACACAACTGCCTATTCCTCTCGTAGCATTTTTCAATTACCTGGCGCATACTGAAAATCTGATCCTGACAACCTCTCTGTGGTCAGAAACCACACTGATTTTCGTCCAACTTCCTCTCAACGACTTATCGCACCCTCCCTTCTAATATGCCAGTGAATACTTTGCCTGGTATACTAATCAATGAGGTACCTCGATAGTTGTTGCAATCCTTCCTCTCCCCATGCTTAGAGATAGGTGCAATTACTGCTTTTCTTCAATCTGAAGGTACCTTACCAACACTCCATGCTAATCTTACTACTCTATGAAACCATTTCATCCCTGCCTTCCCACTGTACTTCACCATTTCAGGTCAAATCTCATCTAATCCTGCTGCTTTATGAAAATGGAGTTTATTTACCATCCTTTCCACTTCCTCAAGCGTAATTTCACCAACATAATTGTCCTCCTTCCCATGAGCTTGGCTGTTCGCAACACCACCAGGATGATTTCCTTTTACATTGAGAAGATGTTCAAAATATTCCCTCCACCTCTCCAGTGATTCCCTGGGATCTATTATGAGTTCACCTGAATTACTCAAAATACTGTTCATTTCCTTTTTCCCTCCCTTCCTAAGATTCTTTATTACTGTCCAGAAAGGTTTTCCTGTTACTTGACCTACTCTTTCCAGGTTATTACCAAAATCTTTTCACGATTTCTTTTCGGATTCAACAACTATTTGTTTCGCTCTGCTTCTTTCATCTATGTACAAATCCCTGTCTGCCTTGGCCCTTGTTTGGAGCTATTTCTGATAATCCTTTTTACGTTTACAGGCTGCTCTCACTTCGTCATTCCACCAAGATGTTCGCTTTTTCCCATCTTTACACACAGTTGTTCCTAGGCATTCCCTTGCTGTTTCTACTACAGCATCCTTGTATGCCACCCATTCACTTTCTGTATCCTGAACCTGCTTACTGTCTATTGTTCGAAACCTCTCACTAATCATATCCATGTACTTCTGTCTAATTTCCTCTTCCTGGAGATTTTCTACCCTTATTCGTTTGCAGACAGATTTCACTTTCTCTACACTAGGCCTAGTGATAGTTTACTACTGATCAGATAGTGGTCCGTATCATCGAAAAATCCGCGGAAAACTCGTACATTCCTAACAGATTTCCTGAATTCGAAGTCGGTTAAAATATAGTCTATTATGGTTTTGGTACCCCTAGCTTCCCATGTTTAGCGGTGAATAGCCTTGTACTTGAAGAATGTATTCGTAACTGCTAAACGCATACTAGCACAGAAGTCCAGCAAACGCTTCCCATTCCCATTAGCTTCCATATCTTCCCCACATTTACCAATCACCCTTTCGTATCCTTCAGTTCTATTCCCAACTCTCGCATTGAAATCGCCCATTAGCACTATTCTATCCTTGCTGTTGACCCTGACCACGATATCACTCCATGCTTCATAAAACATGTCAACTTCGTACTCATCTGCACCCTCACATGGTGAATACACAGCGACAATTCTAGTCCTAATTCCTCCAACTGACAAATCTACCCACATCATTCGCTCTTTTACGTGCCTAACAGAAACTATGTTGCGTGCAATGGTATTCCTGATATGGAGCCCTACCACAAACTCTGCCCTTCCCTTTCTAACACCCGTCAAGTACACTTTATAGTCTCGTATCTCTTCCTCGTTATCTCCCCTTACCCGAATATCACTTACTCCTAGCACATCCAGATGCATCTTCTTTGCTGACTCAGCCAGTTCTACATTTTTTCGTTCATAAAACCCCATTAATATTGATAGCTCCCCATCGAATTCCATTTCGTTCGCCAAGTTGTTTCCAAGGAGTCCCTCGCCTGTCAAATGGGAGTGGGACTCCGTTACTCCCATAGGTCCGAGGCTTACTTAAAATATTCTGAGCTCGGTAAATTCATGAAGCAGGATGCTGCCCTACTTGCACATAGTACAAGTGAGGATCTCTCCTCTAACGGGTTATGGACCACCAGTGAATTGTATAGTCCTAGCCGCCTAGGCACAAGGAAGGCCATGACTCAGAATATGTCCGAGATGCCCACTCCCATTCCATCGCAACTGGTATCCCGTCTCTCAGGACCACTTACAAGGCCACTCAGCCGTTGCCCATGGTTTACGAACTAGGACGTGACTACAGTAACACACACCATGAACCATTGGATTAATTCATGGACTAAAATTTTTGTAAACATAGAATTATTATATCATGTGCAGTGAATATGACAAGAAACAAATTTCCTGAACCTGATGGAATTCATCAAGGATTGAGGGCTGCTTAAAATGTTCTACCGGGATAAGTTGCAGTTTATAGACAATATGTTTCACCGGTGGGTCTTAACATTTCTTCTTCATCTTCTTTATCGATTTACTCTCCAGGGTCGGTATTTCCCTCAGACTCAGCGAGGGATCCCACATCTAAGGCCTCAAGGAAGTGTCCTGGAGCTTAAATCTCTGAGTCAGGGGTACAACTGGGGAGGATGACCAATGCCTCGCCCAGGTGGACTCACCTGCTATGCTGAACAGGGGCCTTGCGGGGGATGGGAAGATTGGAATTGATAGACAAGGAAGAGGGAAGGAAGCGACCATGGCTTTAAGTCAGGTACCATCCCGTAATTTGCCTGTAGGAGAATTGGGAAACCACGGAAAACCATTTCCAGGATGGCTGAGGTGGGAATCGAACCCACCTTTATTCAATTGACCTCCTGAGGCTGAGTGGAGCCCGTTTCAGCCCTAGTACCACTTTTCAATTCTCGTAGCGGAGCCGGGAATCGAACCCGGGCCTCGGGGAGTGGCGGCTAATCACACTAAGCACTACACCACAGAGGCGGACTTTAACACTTCAATGTACAAGTAAATCCGTATTCCATGGCTGACAGAACGAGTGGAGTAAATGACATCACGCGTATTTTACTAAGCTCTGCATTTTTTCTTCTTGTAACCATATCGGTTCGCCTCTACTCAGCCTCGGAAGGTCAACTGAGTAGAGGTGGGTTTTATTCTTACCTCAGCCATCCTGGAAGTGGTTTTCCGTGAATTCCCACTTCCCCTCCAGGCAAATGCCGGGATGGTACCTAACCTAAGACCACGGCCGCTTCCCTTCCTCTTCCTTGTCTATTCCTTCCAATCTTCCCAGCCCCCACAAATGCCCCTGTTCATCACAGCAGGTGAGGCCCCCTAGGCGAGGTACTGGCCATCCTCCCCAGTTGTATCTCCAACCCAATGGTACCTAATTTAAGGCCAAGGACGTTTCCTTCCCTCTTCCTTGTCTAACCCTTCCAAACTTTCCATCCCCCTACAAGGCCCTTTTTTGTCATAGCAGGTGAAGCACCTGGGCGAGTTACTGGTCCTTCTCCCAAGTTGTATCCGTCGACCCTAAGTCTCACGCTCCAGTACACTGCCCTTGAAGCGGTAGAGGTGGGATTCCTCGCTGAGTCGAGGGAAAAACCAAACCTGGAGGGTAAGTAGATTAAGAAAGAAAGTAACCACATCGAGCTTATTCAAAGTATTAAATGTAGAGAAACTCTATCTAAATTTACTGGTGACCGTAAGAATCCATAATACAACAAATTACTTACAGTGCAATTCAGAAGCCCCTTCCAATATCGTTTGCTGCAGCCCAACTAACGTGACCATAGTTATAGTGGTGCTATTCCCCTGCAGGCGTACTCTATGGTACTAATGCTCAGTGAGCATATTTTGCTCACGATTCTGAACACTAGCGAAATGTTATATCAACCATTCGCAAAACGTGACGCCTTAAGATCATGTATTAACGTCCTTTTACCATGTAACTATGCTATTGTGTCTGCCTCGTGACCGGGTGTAACGAAGAGGGGAATCAGTGCATAAAACTAGGTAACAGCGCGGTAATTAATGTCTTAAACACCGAACCGGATGGCGTACGTACTCTGCTCTCGTCGTACTACCAACGTGCTTCCATCAGTGTAGCGTAGCGGATATGGTTTACCGTCCGCCTTGTAATCGACGGATTGTTTCAGTGGCGGTGCGAATTCTGCGTCGCTTCAATATGTTTGCATCGGTACGATGATTGAGTAAGTAAACACAGGCTCAAGTTTGTCACCTTCGAAGAGTAGAATGACTCTGTTGTTCAGCTTGTGCCCAGCGCATACTCCGTTGGTTAGGGCCTGAATGTACTGTAATCTCTGCTGTCATTCGGCATGTTTTCCACAGAGGAAAACTTTGACATGCTCCTCATGCATGGGGAAGCAATACAAAACCCGTATGAGGCACTAGGTCTGTACCAGAAACAGTATCCCGACAGGCGACACCCGGCTGCTACAACATTCCGCCGCATTGAAAGACGCCTAAGGACAACAGGCGTGATTTCCAAGCATCCACCGGTCCGCAATATGCCTGTTACATAGGGTGAAACAGAAGAGGTCGTTATGGAAGCAGCTCTTAATAATCCACATATCACTACAAGGGCGATTGCACGACAGGTGAACACCAGCCAGCCGTCCGTTTGATGAATACTGCATGAAAATAAATTTCAGCCACACCCTCTTGAGCTACACCAGGAGTTCCATGGGCGGGATTTCGAAGCTCGAATGGAGTTCTGTCGGTGGTTATTAGGCAGTGTAGACAATGATGCAGCATTCGTATCGCACATCTTGTTCTCGGACGAATAGCGCTTCCACAATAATGAGAACGCCAGTCGCCACAACATGCACTATTGGAGTCCGGATAACCTCACTGGGTGCGACAGGCGGCATATCAAGTACGATGGGGAGTGAATGTTTGGTGTGGAATCTTGGGGAATCGCCTGATTGGACCTTATTTCTTTGAGGGCCATTGGACGGGCCCACGCTAACTGCACTTTCTGCGTCGGGATCTTCCACTGCTGCTGGAGGATGTGCCCTTGCACGATCGTTTGACGATGTGGTTGCAAATGGATGGAGCTCCACCACATTTGACTCTGCCCGTTCGTAACGATCTGAACGAGGAACTGCCAGGGAAATGGATAGGACGAGGAGGCCTCGTTTGTTGGCTCGCCAGATCACCGGGTTTAACGCCGTTAGACTTCTTCTTGTGGGGACATTTGAAGAACGTCGTTTGCCCCCAAGCGCCGAAAACCCCCGACCAGCTCCGGCAACACATCGCGGATGCCTGCCGAGCAATTACATCTGGAACGCTTCAGCGCGCAAGACGATTTGTTGGACACGGGGCCTGGATGTGCATAAATCAAAACGGTCGTCACATCGAGCATTTACTACGATAAAACATTGTCAGGGCAGTTGTGTTCCTATTATTTCCGGTCTGTATGTGTCCAGCCTGTTAAATAATTGGCTCTTCTTAGGACCACAAACACATTCATTCGCACACAATTTGCATGAAAGTGGGTACTGAATTTGCATTGCTTGCGGTACGTATTAAAAAATATTTCAAAAATTTGTAATTTCACCCCGAACTCGCACCACTCATCTGACATGCAAGCCCCCTCCGCCGCCTATACCAAATACTCTACGGTTCCGTACGGCACACTGGGCATCTTACAGCAAGTTTACTGCGGTCACAATATGAATTTAGTGTTTCGCCGGCGTGTCAGGTTCATATGATCTACAAGGCACACGCATGTCTTCCAGTGTTTAATACGAGTATAACATTACGGCGTCCACCTCTGTGGTGTAGTGGTTAGAGTGATTAGCTGCCACCCCCTGAGGACCGGGTTCGATTCCCGGCTCTGCCACGAAATTTGAAAAGTTGTACGAGTGGTGGAACGGGGTCCACTCAGCCTCGGGAGGTCAACTGCGTAGAGGTCGGTTCGATTCCCACATTATACCTCCTGGAAGTGGTCTTCCGTGGTTTCCCACTTCTCCTTCAGGCAAATGCCGGGATGGTACCTAACATAAGGCCACGGCCGCTTCCTTCCCTCTTGTCTATCCCTTCCAATCATCTCATCCCCCACCAAGGCCCCTGTTTAGCATAGCAGGTGAGGCTGCCTGGGCGAGGTACTAGTCAGCTTCCCCATTTGTATCCCCGACCCAATGTCTCACACTCCAGGACACTGCCCTTTTATGCGGTAGAGGTGGGATCTCTCGCTGAGTCCGAGGGGAAAGCCAACCCTGGAGGGTAAGCAGATTAAGAAGAAGATAACATTACGGTGTCCTATCATGGTGAGGCTGTAAATGCCAAGATATCCGGTTATGTTGTCTGAGCATTCCGGCAGGGCAGATATTTTCGGGACGGAATGCATATTGTGGGTTGCATAAAACTACATTGGAAGGAGCGGCTGAATCACGCTGTATGTAAAACCAAATGCGAAACTCGTGATTTGCGATGCATTGACAAGAGGGTGAGTATCTGACTCAGTAGCGTAACGGTTAGATTATCGGAGGCTCGAGTTCGATTCCCCGCATTGCCAGAGTCTTAAAATTGACAGGAGGGCTGGTATGTTATTTTAAAATGTAAATGAGGATTTGCCTCAAATGAGCTTCTCTTCGTCGTGGAATACGAGAACACCAGTTTACAACTGGGATGAATGTAAATGGTGTTTCAGTATCCTGATTGAGCTGTTCTGAGGGCAATGGTATGGATGGCGTCTTGGTTGATTCTGAGTCTGCTGTAGAAGTCGAAGTAGGACGTAATCGTGCCTCTGACTTCCACCGTTTTAACCCCCACTTCAAGTTTATTTAGATGATATTCATTAAGTATGTAGAGGATACGCGAATTGAGTCTTAAAAATAAAACTCTCTGTTGACTTCTACAGGCCATGTCACATCAGTCTCGAATTTGGTGATTTGATAGAATATATAACAGCCATTTGTGACGAGTCCTGCCAGTAGTAGAGGTGTCGTAGATTTCTTTATGGTATACCAAAATTTGAATTATAATTTAAAAATTTACAACAAATATTTCAGTCATTCTTTCTCCATCACGCTGCTAAATGGTTAGCGTGCTGGCCTTTTGTCACATGGGTCCCGGGTCAGGAATTTTGACCATCATTGGCATGGGAGGGCTGGGTGCATGTGTCGCCTTCATCATTTCATCCTCATTACCACGCACAGGTCGCCCACGGACGTCAGATCAAACGACCTGCACCTGGATAGCCGAACATGTCCTCGGACACTCCCGGCACTAAAAGCCATAAGCCATTTCATTGCGTGGAACACAGAATTCTTCCAACTTCTCAACTGGGAGTCACTTTCGCTCTCATCCACTCAATAAAAAGAAGTATAATTAATTAGGTTGTAGACTTGTAGAATGGATCATTATGTTTGTCTTACATTGTTTTTATCTGAGTAATTCTTAACTTGACCTTGAACTGACTCTGAGAGTGAACAGCCTTTGTTTGAAAACGATACTCTTTTATGGCATCTTACCCATACTAGTTGACTCTGGAAACTTTGTGAATTTTTCTTTTGTAATCAAGTGCTATGTGGTCATCAATATGTGAACGTAAAACATATAAATGATATAATATAGACGACGACGACAATAATAATAATAATAATAATAATAATAATAATAATAATAATAATAATAATAATAATAATAATAATAATAATAATAATAATAATAATAATAATAATAATAATATGCATGAATGAAAACCTACAACCTGTTTTCCAGTCAGTGACCGGGTCACGGATGGAATGAATGAAGCCCCCATCTTGCGGCAAGGATAGGAATTTTGCCGGCTGCCGAGGCCTGTCCCCCTCTGATGACTGAAGGATGAAATGAAGTGATATTGGAGAGTGTTTCTGGAATGAAAGTTGACAGGGAAAACCCGGGGAACACCTCCGCTTTGTCCAGTACAAATCTCACATGGAGTGACCGGGAATAACAACAATAATAATAATAACAATAATAATAGTAATAATGACGATGTCCGCCTCTGTGGTGTAGTGGTAGATTGATTAGCTGTCACTCCAGAGGCTCGGGTTCGATTCCCGTATCTGCCACGAAATTTGAAAAGTGGTACGAGGGCTGGAACCGGGTCCACTCAGCCCCGGGAGGTCAACTGAGTAGAGGTGGTTAGTTCTATGCCCACCGGCCTTTGCCCCCAGTAATTATTAACCTAGCACTCATTTTTGCTGTAGGCTGAATTAGTCTCAGGGCCATGTGAACCTTCGGAAGTGGAAACCTAATCTCTTAAATTTTTCGACTTTCTGACGGGGAATCGGACCCGTCTCCATTCGCTTGAATCGAGCACGCCTTTACCGCCTCGACCAGGCAGCCCCTAGACTGGCATGTACGAAGCACACCAAATGAACACAGGGATTCATAAATGATAAACAATTAAATAAGATTATAAATTACGATACAAATACTTCATAACATTAGAACCCACAGACAACATTTGCCATCCATGGGACACAATAAATTATGATCCTTGCTACTGACAAATATTGTTTTCATTTTTTCTTTTCTTTTCTTTTCTTTTCTTTTCTTTTCTTTTCTTTTCTTTTCGTTTCTTTTCTTTTCTTTTCTTTTCTTTTCTTTTCTTTTCTTTTCTTTTCTTTTCTTTTCAGAATGATGTGTTTCTCTGAGGGTTCACAAGGTCACTCGCTTGACCGACGAATTGTGTAATTCGTGAGAAGTGAGAAACCACGGAAAACCACTTGCAGGATGGCTGAGGTGGGAATCGAACCCACCTCTACTCAGTTGACCTCCCGAAGCTGACTGGACTCCGTTCTAGCCCTCGTACCACTTTTCAAATTTCGTGGCATACCAATAGTCTAAAACAGCAGAGACCAAAAAATTTACGAACAAATTGTCAAACTAAATACAACTCTAGCTTCAGTTTCCCTCTAGATAAGTTTTGGAATTCTCTTCATATTCTTTCTTTTTCTTTCTTTCTTTCTTTCTTTCTTTCTTTCTTTCTTTCTTTCTTTCTTTCTTAATCCGTTTACCGTCAACGGTTGGATTTTCCCTCGGACTCAGTGATGGATCAAACCTCTACCGCCTCAAGGGCAGTCTCCTGGAGCGTGAGACTTAGGGTCGACGGATACAACTTGGGAGAAGGACCAGTAACTCGCCCAGGTGCTTCACCTGCTATGATAAAAAAGGGCCTCGTAGGGGGATGGAAAGTTTGGAAGGGATAGACAAGGAAGAGGGAAGGAAACGTCCTTTGCCTTAAATTAGGTACCACATCGGCATTTGCCTGGACGAGAAGTGGGAAACCACGGAAAATCTCTTCGAGGATGGGCGACATGGAAATAGAACCCCCCTCTACTCAGTCGTCCTCCCGAGGCTGAGTGGACCCCGTTCCAGTCCTAGTACCACTTTTCAAATTTCGTGGCAGAGCCGGGAATCGATTGGGGGTGGCAGCTAATAATATTAACCACTACACCACAGAGGCGGACTCTTATTATATTATTAATAAATGTACAGCGAAGTGTGTTCAACAATGAAGTATTTTTAGTGGGGGGGGGGGGAGTGTTCAAGGCGGATACCTCATGGAATGTTGGACATTATGACTGAGGCTCGCTAATAAGTGGAAAAATACGACAATCATAATCTCGTCCAAAGCAACTCACAACCTTTTCGTTTTAATATAGCTCTCAGCTCTAATATTGGAGGGGAATATTCTTCTTATTCATCTTCTTCTTCATCTGTTTACTCTCCAGGGTAGATTTTTCCTCGGACTCAGCGAGGGATCCTACCTCTACCGCCTCAAGGGCAGTGTCCTGGAGCTTCAGACTCTGGGTCGAGGGATACAACTGGGGAGGATGACCAGTACTTCACCCTGGTGGCCTCACCTGCTATGCTGAACAGGGGCCTTGCGGGGGATGAGAGGATTGGAAGGGATAGACAAGGAACGGGGAAGGAAGCGGCCGTGGCCTGACGTTAGGTACCATCCCGGTATTTGCCTGGAGGAGAAGTGAGAAACCACGGAAAACCACTTCCAGGATGGTTGAGGTGGAAATCGAACACATCTCTACTCAGTTCACCTCCCGAAGCTGAGCGGACCCCGTTCTAGCCCTCGTACCACTTTTGAAATTTCGTGGCAGAGCCGGGAATCGAACCCGGGCCTCCGGGGGTGGCAGCTAATCACATTAACCACTACACTATAGAGGCGGACGAGGGGAATCCTCAATATCTTCAAAATTTTATTCAAAATTAGCTTACATTCATTCGAAATAATTCGAGACATCCGCTACTGAACGTTTGTTGAAGACAGACGTATTCGACGCTAGCATACCAATAGTCTAAAACAGCAGAGACCAAAGCGCAGTTTTCCGTACTTCCAAACGCACAGCGTTTGTAGATAATAATAATTTTATTTGCTTTACGTCCCACTGACTATTTTTACGGTTTCCTGAGACGGCGAGGTGCCAGAATTTAGTCCAGCAGGAGTTCTTTTTCGGGCCAGTAAATATACCGACATGAGGTTCACGTATATGAACACCTTCAAACACCGCTGGACCGAGCCAGGCTCGAGCCTGCCAAGTTGGGGTCAAAAGGCCAGCGCCTCAACCGTCTGAGCCATTCAGGCCTTACTAATGTATGTTGAAAGGAAATACTTGTTCCTTGCCTGAGCTCTTGTTCGGTTCTCCGTCAAGACACTTGTAGACGGGTAAGACTGAGTGGAGCTTTTAAAAGTAGGAAATATAATGTGAAGATAATTTGGAAATCAAGAGGACGAACTGGGGCGAATATTTATGGTGAGCCCAGCTTCCGAGTGTAGTGTAATGAAACTGTCAGTAGTAAACGGTGCTGAGATGTGTTGTTTTAAGCCGGGCTGAATGGTTCAGACGGTAGACTTCCTGAGCCAAAGTTGACGGGTTTTCTGACGGTATTTGAAGATGCTGAGGTACTTCGGCCTCGTGTCAGGAAGTTCACCGGCACGTAAAATTACTCTTGAGGAATAAAATTCTGAGGTTTTCTCGTTTCAAAATCCCATAACATATATTATTATTATTGATTTAATAGTGCACAACTAAGAAGCATATTTTAAATTATTGAGAACTCTGTTCCTTATTTTATTCCATTGATGCTTTCATTCGATCGCTTACTTAATCTTTGCCTTCTTCTGCGCGTCATGTGCCTCTTCGCTTAGATTTTTCAGAAAATTTGTGTTTTATTAACTTCTGAATTTTCCTCTTGTGTTGAACAATGTATTCCTAAGTACAGTTTTTTTGTAGGTTTTTATTCATTTCTCTTGGCCACATGATGTAGATTTTCTGGGAAAATTTTGGATTAGAACTTTACTTGTTAGCCTATTTGTATATATTCTGCACAAGTGGCCGTAAAGTTTTAATCACCTTTTTTTTTTTCCTGACCGTATATGCGCTCTCTTTTTTGATTTCATAGACTTTACGTGGTTCCTTTTTCAGCCACGTTTAATTTTTATATCTTCTTTTTGTAGGATTTTTCTGAGGATACTTTCTTGTTTTGCAGATATTTCTTAATTGTGATATGCCTCATATGATCAGAGTTTCGGACGCTTAAATTGTTTCTGGTTTGGCGGCTATAAGGCAGTGTCGTAATTTTTGTTTTTAAAATGTAAATATTTGTTGTAAATAAATAAAAATAATTCCGGATGATTTTGTTTGCCTCTTGTAATTTTCCAATTCTTTCTTTATTTGATTATTTATTCACACGGGTAGAATAATTTCACCTAGATACTTGAAATTATCTACTTGGGAGATTTTTACGAATTTTATGATTAAATGTTGACTGTTGAAACCTGATATAGTTTATTTCATGTAAGTTTATATCTTCTCTTCATATGAAATTTTGACTGTGTTTTCTGCCGCTTATTCATGAAGTTTATCTACGGAGTGGATTACGTCTTGTCTATTGTTGGAAAGGATTACATGGTCATTTACAAAGGTTAGGCAATTAACGTGACTTTTGCATTCGACATGTCTGCGAATATTTATTCTTTTAGTTTCAGTTTTCCATTCGCGAAGATTGTTCTCCAGATTTTAATGTAATAGTAGAAGGGGTAATCCATCTCTTTGTCTGAGATTCCTGTTTTCCTTTCAAGTGGATTGAAAATGTCCTCTAAGAACTTAACTTTTGATGTTATGTTGATTATTATTATTATTATTATTATTATTATTATTATTATTATTATTATTATTATTATTATTATTATTATTATTATTATTATTATTATTATTATTATTATTATTGCTAATGTTTTCACTGTCCGTAATTGTAGACATTACATAGGCTTTTTGGGATTATGCCGTGTCAAGAAAATAACGTGAAATACTTACAATTTCGCAGTGAACTTTGCTCTGCGTCTTCAGAACAAAATCTCGACTGTTCACGAGGAAGGCTTCTCCAATTGGGGATAATTATGATCACTCTAATCACAATCATAATAACTATCCTCTTTAACCAGCAATCACCAATAGGTACGTTCGTTCCTGTCCTGCAATACCATATGTACGAGATCGAAAAACATCGGGGTTAGAATACTGTCCCGCAGAACAGGCTTCTCCCGTCTGTCTGGTGTCCTTGATCTTGACTGCGGACGCTGGGTCACGGAACAATGGGCAAGCCACGTGACTACAAGAAATCCAGTCTGTCGTAACTGCAACCATTATTTAACATTCCTCCAGAGAAATTATCTCCAGTTGGCTGGAATTTCTAGTCTGAGGCATGCATGAACATTTTAGATGATTTCGGACCTAGCTAAAGGTTTTACTTGTTGTTTGTTCTGTGAAACAGAGGCTATTCATTTATACCCTGCTCAATTTTATGATGTAACAACACCCAACTGTCTTCTCGGAAGTGAGGACCATGCAAGCAATGCGTTTCAGACTAAGACGCCGTGCGATGCCATCTTCTCAATTATTACAATCTGCTTTACTTCGTACCGGCACAGATATGTCTTATGGCAACGATTGGGCAAGAAAGGGCTAGGAGTGGGAAGAAAGTGGCTGTGGCCTCAATAAAGGTAAAGCCCCAGTATTTGCCTGGTGTGAAAATGGGAAAACATGGAGAAACATCTTCAGGGCTGCCGACTGTGGGTTTCGAACCCCATATCTCTCGAATGCAAGCTCACAGCTGTGCAATCCTAACCACATGGCTAACTCGCTAGGTCACCTTCTCATTTAAACTGACATAAAATATCTCTCCTTACCATTAACATCCCAGCCTTCTTCTCTTCTCCAAGAAAGCACTGGAACAGCCTATAAGCTGTTATAGACAGTTAAGCAACATCGGGCGTGGTCACCCACTGGATGGGTGGTCCACGTTCGCACGGCTGCTTCACTCTCACAGCAATATTGTAATGCTTAACAAGCACAAACTGCGCACATGCGCCAGGCCACACACTGGCCAGTAAAAGACTAAATATACTCCAAACCCAAATTGTTCACCAATATTAACGCAGAAGTATTCACTATTATGATATGGCTCTCAAAACCTCATAGATTGACAGGCCACAGCGCTCGTGACTTAGTTTCTCACGTTACTAAGCCGACGAAGGAATTGGGTCTTGTACTCAGTTCACACCTCCTACGATAATCGGGGCTATTGTAGGGCCTGCGCTAAGTCTGATATTACCACAACTTCTTGTGCTGGTCTAAGTCCCATCCGATCTCCCTTAATCAGCTATTCCTATGCCGTTTATGATTTATAGACAGGATTATGATCTGTTTTCTATTAGAGAAAGTCCAAACGAAATATCAAATTAACCGTTACGTCCAGGTCTCTCAACTACGGAGGTAACTCAAGAGCTCGTCTTGAATCCTAGAGGTCAGAAATAGATCTCAGATGTTAATAAAATTGTACTCTACAGGGACAGACATGAGAATGGAAGGGCTTATAGTCCTTTTATAGCCAAGAATAACGGCCGAGAGAATTCGTCGTGTTGACCACATGACACCTCGTAATCTGCAGGCTTTTGGGCTGAGCAGCGGTCGCTTGGTAGGCTAAGGCCCTTCAAGGGCTGTAGTGCCATGGGGTTTGGTTTGGGTTTTTTATAGTCCTTTTAAAACGTATTATCATAGAACGTCTTCCTGCTATACTTTGACTTGATATAATTTCACAAGCGAATCTAAGAGACAGCATATCGTTAGACATACCGATAATAGTTTCTATCTCATTTACTTCTTTGTTAATTTTTGAAAATATTTATAAACTTGAAGAATATTAACGACGTTCCTTAAAGTTACTTTTTAGACTGGTGGATTACGGATAATGGAAGCATTTACCTTCCAATCTTCCAAGGGATAATTCATGGCCTGTAGGGATATGACTGTTTATTATTCACACAGATTGAAGAATAATACATGAAACATATCTACTATAATGTACGAACACTCCTAACAGTTAATATACTCGATTAGCTGTTTGCAGTAATCGCAAAAGAAAGTTACTCAATGTTGGGATAATTGAGGTTGAATGTTGTTGTTTGAGTCATCAGTCCATAGACTGGTTTGATGCAGCTGTCCATGCCACCCTAACCTGTGCTATCATTTTCATTTCTACGTAACTACTGCATTCTACATCTGCTCTAATCTGATTGTCATATTCGAACCTTGGTCTACCCCTACTGTTCTTACCACCTACACTTCCTTCAAAAACCAACTTCACAAGTCCTGAGTTTCTTAAGATGTGTCCTATCATTATATCTCTTCTTCTCGTCAAATTTAGCCAAATCGATCTCCTCTCACCATTTCGATTCAGTATCTCTTCCTTCGTGATTCGATCTATCCATCTCACCTTCAACATTCTTCTGTAACACCACATTTCAAAAGTTTCTATTCTCTTTCTTTCTGAGCTGGTTATCGTCCATGTTCACTTCCATACAATGCCACGCTCCACACGAAAGTCTTCACAAACATATTTCTAATTCCTATATCAATGTTTGAAATGAACAAATTTCTTTTCTTAAGAAATCTCTTCCTTGCTTGTGCTAGTCTGCATTTTGTGTCCTCCTTATTTCTGCCATCGTTTGTTATTTTACTACCCAAGTAACAATATTCATTAATTCCTTTAAGACTTCATTTCCTAATCTAATATTTCCTGCATCACCTGCCTTCGTTCGACTGCACTCCATTACTTTTTTTTGGACTTATTTATTTTCATCTGTACTCCTTACCCAAGACTTCGTCCATACCATTCAGTAGCTTCTCGAGATCTTCTGCAGTCTCAGATAAAATAACTATATCATCGGCAAATCTCAAGGTTTTGATTTCCTCTCCTTGGACTGTGATTCCCTTTCCAAATTCCTCTTTGATTTCCTTTACAGCCTGTTCTATGTAAACATTGAAGAGGAGGGGGGACAAACTGCAGCCTTGCCTCACTCCTTTCTGGATTGCTGCTTCTTTTTCAAAGCCCTCGATTCTTATCACTGCAGGCTGATTTTTATGCAGATTGTAGATAATTCTTCGTTTTAGGTATCTGATCCCAATCACCTTCAGAATCATAGCTTGGTCCAATCAACATTCTCGAATGCCTTTTCTAGATATACGAATGCCACGTACGTGGGCTTGTCCTTCTTGATTCAATCCTCTAAGATAAGACGTAAAGTCAGGATTGCTTCACGTGTTCCTACATTTTTTCTGAAGCCAAATTGATCTTCTCCAAACTCAGCTTCAACTTGTTTTTCCATTCTTCTGTAAATAATACGTGTTAAAATTTCGCAGACATGAGATACTAAACTAATGGTGCGGTAGTTTTCACACCTGTCAGCACCGGCTTTCTTGGGAATAGGTATAACAACATTCTGCCGAAAATCAGATGGGACTTCTCCTGTCTCATATATCTTGCACACTAAATGGAATAATATTGCCATGCTGCATTCTCCTAAGGCAGTCAGTAATTCAGAAGGAATGTCATCAATTGCAGGTGCCTTGTTCCTATTTAGGTCTCTCACAGCTCTGTCAAACTCTGACCTCAAAATTGGGTCTCCCATATCATCAGCATCAACAGCCTCTTCTTGTTCCAGAACCAAATTATATACATCTTTAGCTTGATACAACTGTTGGATATGTTCTTGCCATCTTTCTGCTTTGTCTTCTTTCCCTAAAAGTGGCTTTCCATGTGAGCTCTTACTATTCATACACCTAGATTTCCTTTCTCCAAAGGTTTCCTTGATTTTCCTGTATGCAGCATCTACCTTTCCCAGGACCATACAGCCTTCGACATCCTTGCACTTCTCCTTCAGCCATTCTTCCTTAGCTGCCTTGCACTTTCTATCTACTTCATTCTTTAATCGCCTGCATTCTTTTCTACCCTCTTCATTTCTAGCATTCTTGTATTTTCGTCGTTCATCAATCAGGTCTAGTATCTCCTGAGTTATCCACTGATTCTTAATTGATAATTTCTTCCTTCCTAACATCCCTTCAGCAGCCCTACTGACTTCATTTTTCATGGCTATCCACTCTTCCTCTATTGTGTTTCCTTCAGCCTTTTCATTTAGCCCTTGTGCCACATGTTCCTTGAAACAATCCCTCACACTCTTTTCTTTCAACTTGTTTAGATCCCATCTTCTTGTATTCTTCCATTTCTTCAATTTCTTCAACTTCAGATGGCATTTCATGACCAACAAGTGGTGGTCAGAGTCCACGTCTGCTCCTGGGAAAGTTTTGCAATCCAACACCTGGTTTCTGAATCTCTGCCTAATCATAATGAAGTCTATTTGATATCTTCCAATGTCTCCAGCTCACGTCCACGTATAAAGCCGTCGTTTGTGGTGTTTGAACCAAGAATTGGCAAGGACTAAATTGTGATCAGTGCAGAATTCAACCAGCTGAGTTCCTCTTTCTTTCCTTTTTCCCAATCCGAATTCTCCTACTGCATTACCTTCTCCTCCTTGGCCTACCATTGCATTCCAGTCTCCCATCACAATCAGAATCTGATAGTGATGAGGTTGAATATTATCTGGTTAAACAACTGTGTTTTCAATGTATTATAGTGCTTCAGATGCAGGTGAAAGACGTCAACACGGAATATAAAGTTCCAGTTCACTAATTACGATAGACCTATAGAGTAGATTATGTCTGTTCTTAAAACATTAAAAGCTCTATTTGGTGGTTCCTTGTTCGCAAGGAAGGATGTTGGAGTGGATTCTCTCTGCAGAAGTACAGGAATTAAACAATTTTACTTATTCTCTAACAGAAAAGAAATCAGGATCAATGCGGATTATTTATTTATTTAGCGTATGATGCTACAGTTGACAATCGACTATGTACAAAACCTTAACATGCACAAAAAATGACTATATATATATATATATATATATATATATATACTCAAACTCAACATTAGAAGGGTTAATGTCGGGGTCTTTCAGTCTCTTAGAGACGAATGTCCAGCTCTTCCAGCCAAGAGAGTGCCTCAGAGATCACTCTGTGAATGTCCTCGATGGAACCTGATAAAAATGGCGCTTGCACATAAAAATGGCCATTCATGAATATTCAACAAAAAACCAAACCAAACCCTATGGCGCAACAGCCCCGAAGAACCATGGCCTCCCAAGTGACCGATTTTCAACCTGAAGTCTTGCAGATTACGAGGTGTCGTGTGGTCAGCACGACGAATCCTCACAGACTTTATTCTAAGTTTTCTAGACAGAGGCCGCCATCTCACCGTCAGATAGCTCCTCAATTGTAATCACGTAGTATGAGTGGACTTCGAACCATCCCTTAGATCCAGGTAGAAATCCCTGACCTTGCCAGGAATCGAACCCGGGACCTCCGGGTAAGAGGCAGGCACGCTACACTACACCGAGGGGCCGGCGAATAGTCAACCATTTTATAGAATTTTATTTGTTACTAAAAATGTCTTCCCTGTAGGATGAATAGCAACAGCGTGATTAGGAGCACGTCTACCTGTGATATGTCATGATCTTCAGTCGACACTTTGTTCACTAATTGTTTAAAGTTTGAGGGTGGTGATAGTCGAGTGCCATTGTTACTGGATTCTTATCAGAAGTAATATTTTCTCTACCATTCCTTCAATTATTTTTGTTTTCAGTACTTAATGTAAAGTTAGCATGCCGGAATCACTGATGTAATAATGAGTGCGAACTTCTGTGAAGTACTGTTCTTGAAATGGGAGATAAAATGCTTGTAATATTTTCTCCTCTTTATATTAGTACTTCAACCAATTTAATTTCCGACCCCGTAGGTTAGTGGCCAGTGTATAATTTCCTATATGAATGTGTTAGAGTTTTAAGTTTTTCTACGGCAAGTCTATTAACTAACCCTAAAGCGTTTCGCCAGTATGTAAATTCAAGTATCGGTAGCTGCTATGATGCACACCTGAAATCACATGTGTTGAGATGGTTGCGTGACTTCAGGAGCTCCATGTGCTACGCTTCTATTATCTACTGTATACCTTCCATTCTACAACAGTATCTCACCTGGGTTTGTCAGAAACAGAATCTCCATGACTTCGCGAACAATCACAATTACTCGCATGTCACATACTATGATTTTCACAAAATGATGATTTTCACAAAATGATGATTTTCACAAAATGATGTCTCTGCCAGCGGTTTAAGGTCCCGCTAACCGCAGAGGTTTTAAACGCTGCTTGGGCGAGAAAGGGCTTGGACTTCCACTGTAGGAGCCTTGGTTTTAATTAATGTATAGGCCCAGCAGTTGAGAGTGGTATTTAACCACGGAGAATCATCCTCAGGGATGTCGAGTATGGGGTTCGAACCCACAACGCCCTTAATGCAAACTTACATCTACAAGAATCGTACAGCGTAACCAACTTGCTCGGTCCGAATCCATGATGAGAAATCTAAGAAATTGAACGATGTTGGAAAGTTTAATAATTGTTATTATTATTTAATATGAATATTTAATTTGATTATTTACTGTACATTGTTTAGACAGGTCAAATAACTTCAATAGAAATAAAGACGAAATATTCTCAATCATCTATATTCTTAACTCAGAGCATTGGCAAGTTACGATTCATACAATTAATACACTGTTTGAAGTGTTAACCGCATTACAAAATACTTTTTCTAGTTTATAAATCTTTTTCATTATAAAATAAAGTCTAAGCTATGAGAACAGTACCATAAGATAATGCATGTTCTGTCTAATGTCTTGTGTCGTCTATGTACGTGTATGTGTATTCAAGTTCTACGTGTACTGAATGTTAGCCTATACTGTACATATTACTACAAGTCCTTTATTAATATTGCTGCTCCAGCTTCTATCAATATTATGTGTCAGTATCTAGGCAATTGCCAATATTCTCCCTCTAACGCTTTCTCCATAGTCTTGTGAGGTTGTGAGCACATGCAGACTTGATCTTGTTGTGCGGTCGGGTGCCTTTCCTGACGCTAGCCCTGTGTACAGGGCGGGTATATTCACTATTGCGTGTTTTCTGGTGGTTGTTAGTGTACTGTATTGTAATACTGTATATGTACATATAGGTGATTGCCAATAAATATTAAATATCTTGCAGTTATTAATAAAACAGTTAAGGCGATCCACATGCATAACTGCATATGGAAATATTATACTATCACATAGAGCTCCCTGCACCTTAAAAATTAATTTATAAATGAATTAAAATAACTTTTGAGAAAGTTGCTTACGAATATTTCATCCACTACTGATGCTCAAACGAAGAAAATGACATTTTGTGTTCTCTAAAAGGTCTTTCCTTTCACACAAATGGTCCAATCATTCATTATTTATAGATTGTTGTCTCAAATGAATTATCAACACATTATAGGTAATAAACTTTTGAATGCATTTCATATTATATGGCACTGGTGACAAAAAAGCCTACTTACCAAAAACACAACAACAACAACAACAATAACAAAAACAGCAGCAACAACAACAATAAAACTCTCTGTGTACAGAACGCGAGGAAATCTGCACGGAAGTTCTTTCTAACTGCATAAATACAGTGGTGGCCATTGATTTATGCTACCTCTAGGTTACACCTTCTGGTAGTGAAGCGTAGTCTTCTTTCAAATAAATGTGCCCAGGTAACGTACGAAATTCATTTAAAATAAATAAACATAACGTCTTTGAGCTTTGGTTTATTCATTACACGTACATGCCAGTGATATTCAAACTTGTTCAGTCTTTGAGGTTCAAGTGTATCTATATTGCACTGCAATACAATGTTCTTTATAACTTTCTTCGCCGTATTTTCTACCGTCTGCTCAAAGGCTTACTTCAATTATCTAATTATTTCCATAGACCGCCCATAAAATTCAAATCCGCTCCTAATTTAGTGCCCATGTTCATCTTGTATGTAGACCCAAGGTCAAGTTTTCTTCAATCTATGCAAATGCAGGCAAAGACCTCTCTCAAACCTCACCCTACAGGTTCCATGACCAGACTACTCGACCAGGACCAATACAAGTTATCCACGTTTGCCACCTATTATCTAAACCTTCTCTGCTCTACATGGAGTGGACATAAATTTAAAATGCAAAAATCATGTGCGTTCATTGTGTTACATGTTCTTTTCATTAGCAGAATGTTGCAACACCAAAAGGAAGTTGATGATTTGAGATTATATTCTCACTCTACTGAAGTATCCAGGGATCGATTTAATATCAGATTAGATTTTTAAACCAATATTTTCCAAAATGATATAGGATATTGGTAAAAGTTTGATGTTTTCTGCCTCCATTTTCTATTTAGAATAGTTAAAAAGAATATTTGGTAATAATCACGTCCAGGCACGGGCTGGAACGGGGTCGACTCAGTCTCGGGAGGTCAACTGAGTAGACAGGGGTTCGATTCCAGCCTCAGCCATCCTCGAAGTGGTTTCCCACTTCTGCTCCAGGCAAATGCTGGGATGGTACCTAACTTAAGGCCACGGCCATTTCCTTATCTCTTTCTATCCCTTACAATCTGCCCATCTCCCAACAAGGCTCTTGTTCAGCATACCGGTTGAGAGCGCCTGGGTGAGATACATGACCTCCTCCCCCGTTTTATCCCCCGACCCAATGTCTCACGCTCCAGGACACTGCCCTTGAGGTGGTAAAGGTGAGATCCCTCGCTGATTCCGAGCGAAAAACGAACCCTGGAGGGAAATGGATTGAGAAAGAAAAAGACAGTAAGAAGGCAAACAATTACATTTAATGAAGAAGCGGCTTACTATTATCAAGTTATTTAGAAATTAAGTAAAAATTAAAATAAATAACAAAGTAAAAACACATATATAATAATGTTTGTGTCTCTGGTAATGTTATGGCCAGGTTGTCAAGAGAGAATCGATAGCTACTCACAAATTTCACGGCCAAGCCCTTTCTTTTACCGATACCTTCAATCTTCGAATGGTTATAACTTTCTTCTTTTGTTGGTGTTACGTTGTATCGACTCAGCCTAGTCCTATTACGACACAGGCTGGGTCTGGAAAGGAAGCGACGTGGCATTAGTCGAGGTACAGACCCGGTATTTGCCTGGTATGAAAACGGAAAATCATCTTCACGGCTGCCGACTGTGGATTTTCAACCACCATTTCCAGAATGCAACCTAACAGCTAAACGGCTTTAACCGTGCAGAGAAATAGTTCGGTAATGGTTACAATTCTTCCCTTTTCTACTGTGATCAGGATAAGGAGAGGATGATTATCTTTTTGCATTTTCACTTAAAACACTAATCCCTACCATCAAAACAACCATAATTTCTTTTTTGTTGAGCTAATTAATAATTCAGTTTATGGGCTATAAATACCGAATTTGTTAAATCAAGTTATTACAGAGGTAAACAATCCTTTCATCAAACGATATTGATACAAAGTATATCCAGCTCCGTACTTACCATGAAGGATTTGTTAACTCTGTGCCCAATCGCCTTTGCCTTAGGAATTAACTTGATACTAACATCTATTGTAGGTATAGTGATTCGCATAGTCACTTGAATCTCAAGAAATAGAAGTCTCGTTTCTGGTTTTTAACTTTTCTGAAATCCTGATGAGGAAGCAAACGTACAAAGCAGTCTTTGCTGTGAGAGCTAGGCAGCCTTTAAATAAACCGTATCATCATTGTTTGTGTTAATTTATTAATTTAGTAGAATTAGCTCAGAAAACACGAGAGTGAGTTTCAATTTTAATATCGCGCCATATTGAGACTTTCATTTCAACAGAAGAAGTTTCCACAAAAATTCTTCGGTTTCTTCTTCTAACTCCGAAACTTTGTAGAAAGGTGGCGACCATTATGGAGTATTTTTCCTATTTTGCGTTTTCCATATCAGGGTTTCCGTAGTCTGTCATGTATATCGGGCAACCACCGGAGGTTCCCCGTTCAGGGTAATCTCACCCTTGCCTACTGTATTTAACTGTATCAGACTGTATTTGTCATTTCAGAATACATGACCGTAATAGGCTGCCATCCTGCATTTTGCAATTGTTAATAATTCACATGATTTCCCGGCAAGATGGAATACCTCCTCTTCTACTAATGGGATCGTCAACACTCTGCAATATTTACACAATTCAAAGCTCCGAAGTCGGTTCATTGACCAACCTTTTAATGTCCATTCTTCAACGCCGTAAAGTAGCATCGATAAAATATAACATTTTACAACACACCAATGAGTTACAAAACGGAGGTCATAGTTGCATTCAGATACACGCTTCTTGCAATGTTAATTCTGGTTTTTAATTTTTATATCTGGAGCCTATTCCTGTGTTAGCCAGCAGCCTACAGTAGGTCCACTGTGAAACGCAATACTTTTCTTCTTGCTGATAACTATGAATTTGGTCTTCTGGATGTTTATTTTAATCCTAGAACAACACAGTGTCAATTTCATGGTCGCCACTTAAATTACTTAAGCGTTGAAACATTCATGTTAAAATTTTTATTATACCTCTTTTTATTGAATTAGAGTGTATATTTACAGTATTCCTTCTTTTTACATCTTTTTACAATTTGTTTTACGTCGGAACGACGCAGGTAGGTCTGATGGTATAGGAGAGGCCTAGGAGTTGGAAGGAAGCGGCCGTGGCCTTAATTAAGGTACAGCCCCAGCATTTTCCTGGAGTGGAAATGGGAAACTACGAAAAACATTCTTCAGGGCTGCCGACAATAGGGCTTGAACCCACTATCTCCCGGATGCAAGCTCATAGCTACGTGCGCCTAACCGCCCGGCCAACTCGTCTGATCCTTCTTTTTAAATATGAATTTCTTCAAAAATAACAATACGACATGACTGGGTTATATAATTACCCTATTACGCACTATAACTACTTGCTGAATAAATTATTTCAAAATTACTTTTTTCTACGCATGGATACCATCACAGAATAATACAACGTTATTCATTGACTCCTGAATACCGGCGTACCAAGTGTTTTTTTTTTCTTATTCTTGTATCTTGAATGACTAGCAACCATTTTTACTGTACATCATTTTCCAATGAGCAGGTTTTTCATCATTTGATGATGATGATGATGGTACTTGTTTTAGGTGGTCTAATATCTAGGTCATCAGTCCCCTTTCATCATCCGTTGACACTACTTCATAGGCCTACTCGTACTCGGGATCATCGTCTTCAACTGTTACATCTTAACCGTCACCATCAGCTCCTTACGATAGTTTGGTCCTTTTATAAGAAGATTGAAAGGCCAAAATGACATGAAACGCCCTCGCTATCCCCAGTAGGAAAGGAAACATGATGCGTGATTGATTTAGAGGAAGTTCTTAACCAAGGAAGACCTTGCTTCTTACTGCACAGATAACATACAATCGTAAGTACTAGGAGGGCCGACCCCAAAATAAAGCATTGACTATGGTTCCTTGACATCTCAGCTCCAAACTCGATTCTAAATGAGTTTTGTGTGTTCCAGTGAAATAACAGCCATAATTATGTCACGCAGGCACGCTGCCTAAATGTTGCTACTTTGAAGTGGCGGGCTCGTGGTGCTCTCTCTCAGATTTATGTCTAGTTCCTATATTAGTACAGGCTGTCCTATAATGTGAATTTAGCAAAGTGGGCTACATCCAGGTATATCGAAAGGTATTCCTAACTCAAAGAAACACGTAGGCTAATAATGCTCTTTTTCAGTTGAAAGGGAGTTGTTTTATTGTGTATTTTGTCATACAACAGTTGAAAGAATTATCTGTCGAATTCCGCTTCTAAATTTCGTAAGTGAACTTTCCATTAACCAGATTTCTCTAAATAACCACCGTTATTCTTAAAAGTTGCCATTTGCGTAAGTGTCGAAACTTAAACGCCCTTTCTACTGTATCATCAGCTTAGCATTGTATAGTCACTTACGCCTATTTCTGAGGTAACATCATCGGCATTGTAACAGATGATGCCGGGGACGAGTTTGAAGTAGCATCCACAGATTATGAAAAATGGGACTTTGATCTGGATATTGGGCCCTTTAAATAACAAACATCATCATCATCAGATGATGGAAAACCAGTTCATTGGAAAATAATCTACGGTAAATATGGTCTCTAGTCATTCAAGATACAGGAATAAGAAAGCTGTAGCTAGTTGTTCTTTTAAATAAAATTGTGCAGTAGATTTTAGAATTCAGAGACTGAATATTATGTTTCTAAATTTCTGTACATCTCATTAAATTGTTTGTCTATGTGAAATTATTTCCTTGTGTTTTCCGAATTTGATTTTATTACTATGCTTATGTATATTTAAAAAAATATTAGATAACGAAATATTAAGAAACGAAAATAATTACTATCCGAGCCTAAGTTATCACGTTTGAAGTTAAGGTTAATGTATTATCCATTAATTTACGGAGAGTTCGCAACTAGGAGATAATATTAAAATGTAATAAGTGTTACATATGCAGCTCCTATCTAATGCCATCTCATTCTTACTTTACCCAAAATTAACTATAGCGCATTCTAAGTGCAGTATATTACTTGTGTTGTATTCATCTACTATATCGGAAGTTGATTAAGGTTTCGATAAAACAACATTTCTTCTGAATATGTATCATTGAATAATTCTCAGTTATTCATTGACTTGACTTGACTACCTTACACTAACAGGGATAAAATACTCACTTCTTCTAACAGAGGTAGATTTTCTTGCGAGGAAGTAAACCTACTAACATCTCCTTCCTTAATTCAATCTCGTATAATATGCAATTGAACGGGAAGAAATATAAAATGAACAGATAATTAATATGAACAATAAATTCTAGAAAATATCAATATTTTTTCCCATATGTACAAAAATATTCAAAATGAAACTATTCTTTTTAGCCAAATACTTTGGAAATAAATACTAATACTGAAAATATTACTCAGTAGCCTTCATAACTTACTTAAATACAAATAAACATCCACAGTTACTATTGTGCTTTCATTTCTGCTAAAATTACTGTTTACTTAACAATATGTCTAGGGTCGCGTAGCTGTGAGCTTGCATTCGGGAGATGGTGGGTTCGAATCCCACCAGTGGCAGCCCTGAAAATGGTTTTCCGCTGTTCCCCCATTTTCACACCAGGCAAATGCTGGGGTTATGGTCGTTATCTTTCCAATCTCAGTCCTTTCCAACCGTCACGTCACTGAAGGCCTTCCATGTCTAACGATTTTTAGAAGGCAGTGTAAATTTTCTTACTTTCTTACTTCCAACTTACATTTGAGTTTTTTAAATATTGAGTACCTACCGTACCTGGCATGGATTTTTATACACAAATGTTTACACTTTTGAATAAATATGTAAGGTACAAAGTACTAACGTTCATGGTATGGTATTCATATCACAGTGAAAAATTATTTACATCGCCAGCCATTTCGAGTAGAGAATAACACAAACTTATATACTCATTAACATCCATTTTAAGATTTTTCCTTTCTTTTCTGCTAAAATTATCATTTGCTTCATAATATCCGATGAATTATGAACAATCATTTTGCACATCGGAGATACGTAGTATAAAGATTTTCTGTGAAGGAATATTTAGTGAATTATTTGGGATATTGAGCGGATAAAAATGAATGTTGCATTCCAGTCTGTTATTAAAGTATTCACTTTATAACATAGCCTAAAAGATCTGTGGTTGTCACAAAGGTGAAATCTTCAGACATGTTTGTATCATACATTGTTTGGATTTTTAAAAAATGAAAAGGCACGTGAGGTTCCGTTGTTATGGTAACATCAGTAGTCATGTAAAACTTGCTTTTGTTTTCTGTTTGTAATTTATTGAGAAGATCGAGACGTTTACGTTTTTACTACTCACACCTGGTGGACAAATCATCAGATCTTGTATAGTGTTAATGATCAGACTATTGGTACATTATTGAGATCATTTTAAGATGCGTTGACGATGAATCAAAACATCTCTGATGGAAGTTTTAGAATTTATTTCAAAAATATTTGTGGAAAATGTTCAAGTTATACCTGTAACTTGTGAATAACAAAGGTTCACGGTTTGTGGCATCTGGCTGGACAGCAAAACCAGTGTGTTGCCAGGAGAAGACGCAGTACAGGTGGCTGGCTGAGGATGACCTTGGTACGCACTCTGAGGGATATATAAACCCCGACATCAGCCCCAGAGGACACAGCTTCTTCCAGCTCGCTCACCACAGCACCAACAACAACCGCTCCAAGATGCAGATGGTAAGTATAAGGGACGGGGAACCGCTAACACTTTTGATCGAACTTCAGTAAATATTCTGTATTCATTTAACTAACACCTTTCTTCCAAAGAAAGGGGTTATTTCTTATAAAATATAATAACAGTACCTCTCTGGAGGCTTTCTCAGGATGTTGAGGCCAAGGTTCTATGGTTCTATCCACAAGTTCTTTGAATAATTATAATAATAATAATAATAATAATAATAATAATAATAATAATAATAATAATAAAAGCGTGATAGCCGAATTACATCTTTACTCGCGTCTCACAAAGTTGCCACAGTACGAATCCCGGCCACTGATTGCGTGATTTTTAAGTCAGATTTCATATACCTGTGGATCGGATTCCATTTAAAAGAGGCTACAACCTCTTTATCACCTACCCCGTAAAACGGTCTTTTTTTGTTAATCAATTATTAACACTTCATTAACTTCTGAAGGTCTTCGTTAACAGTGGGAAAAGAGGGGACCGGAACTAGGAAGGCCTTTGTTAGAGAATGGCTCCACCATTTTTGGGGGCGAAATGGGAAATCACTATAATCCGTAAAAATACTTACAACTAATAATAATAATGCTACTGATTTTAAGTCCTACTAACTACTTTTGAAGGTTTTCGAAGACTCCCGCAGGAGTTCTTTTACGTGTTAGTAAATCTACCGACACGAGGTTGACGTATTTGAGCACCTTCGAATACCACCGGACTGAGCCAGGATCGAACCTGCCAAGTTGGAGTCAGAAGGCCAGTGTCTCAACCGCCTGAGCCACTCAGCCCGGCTTTACTTACAACAAGATGATCTGCGCATCATCCTAGAACAACTGCAAGCAATAGCAATAATACTTTTTTACCTTTACGTCGCACGTGGCAACGATGCGATTGGAAAGAGAATGAAGCTGCCATGACCTTAATTAAGGTGCAGCCTCCGCATTTGCCTGGTGTGAAAATGAGAAACCACGGTAAACCATCTTCATAGCTGCCAACAGTGGGGTTCGACCCCACTGTCCCCCGGATACAAGCACACAGCTGCACGTCCCTAACTGCACGGCCAACTCGCCTGGTCAGAATTTTATCCTGAGAGGATTCATTCCACGTGCTAATAACACACGTTCTTGCTCTTATGCACTCATGCTATCCGATTTATGAAGTTCAATCCCATAATTTTGAGTACAGATTGCAAACGCTTATCAACCTGCTAACGTTTTTGACTTCCAGTATTGAATACTATTTTGCTATTTGCTTTACGTGCACCGACACAGATATGTCTTACGGCGACGATGGGATAGGAAAGGCCTAGGAATTGGAAGGAAGCAGCCGTGGCCTTAATTAAGGTTCAGCCCCGTCATTTGCCTGGCGTGAGAATGGGAAACCACGGCAAACCATCTTCAGGGCTGCCGACAGTGGGGCTCGAACCCACTATCTCCCGCTTACTGGATATTGGCCGCACTGCAGCTATCGAGCTCGGTCAGTATTGAATAAGGGAGTCGTAAATTTAGAACTATATCACAAGCTACCCTGACCACCTATTATTTCCTTGGGTACGTCTTCATGTGCTGGCTCCATGCTGAATTAAATTCTTGTGTCTACGGTCGAGCGCGTGACTCTCGGCCAATAATAGTTACTTTTATTTTGAAGCTGGCCAAATCCATATATTTCTTGCGTTTATGAAGACGCATATAAAGGAGTCCAGTGAACGCATGAAATGTCTATCCTGAAAAACAGTACATCTCGGATGGTCCAACTCGCCTGCATCTGCTTGAACCCGCAACTAGGACTTCTGGTGCTGGCTAAACTGAGGCGATCTGATGGCGAAAAGAACGTCAAAATAAGGGTCAGGAGCCGACAATCAAACCTTCCAAAGTGCCCTCAGTAAGTTGGCTCTCAACACATAACCGAAGAATCTTAGTGCTTGTTGTTGGATTCTAGACGACAGTCGGGCTAAAATTCCGAGTTCTTTCAGTATGGAGTCATTACTGGCATGCGTTGTCCGTGCCCGCCTCTTGGCCATGATCGTTAAGGTTTCAACTCTATGTGGCTGACATCGTGATAACAAGTAGGGCTGATGACCTAGATGTTAGGTCCATTTAAACAACAAGCAACAAGCAAGCAGGTATATACTCGTGTCCTCATCCCGAGGTGGTCCAGCTCAGTGGAAGTGAGCTGCATGTTCCATTTTAACCATATACAAGCCCTCCTGACATTCTTACATTTCTGACAGTACCAGAAATCGAACCCGGGCCACCGAGGACGGCAGCTAATAGCTGTAACCGTTATGTTAGGGTTCAAGCTGGTTCGATTTCCTTTGGTCGAAAAGCTTTTGCACCATCTGAATGTTGGTTGGCAGGGTAAGAGAGGTGGTGGTATACAATGTCTAATCACTTGATTGCTTGCCAAAAGCCTGGATTCAATTCCAAACCTCTTCGCAGTGAGGGCACATAACGCTGTTGGCGGTGATTCGTTCGTCGCATTGGGAGGTTAAGCTTGGTGTAAACCCTTGGTGCTATTCGACAGAAGTAGGCTATGTGCCGGCACCGAGTTTCACTTTCTGCTCCCTGCTCTCATATATCACGTTATTCAGTTCATCTCATTAACTCATCTGATGAGATCGACGTCAGGAAGGACATCCGGTCGTAGAAACTCGCTACGAAGATTCATATAATTTCATACCCGACTTCGTAGAGAAACGGTGAAAGGGTTGGATACACAGTGCTATGTGTAGTCCATAGAATGCGTAGCATCCTTCTGTAGCACCCCATCTCTAAATGGATCAGTTCTTCGCTGATCACTCTTGTTTACTGCTCATGTGTCAGCAGCATGTAGCGACTGAAAAAATGATAGTTTTAGACAGTGCTGAAGTACGAAAGAACCAGGATTGGGAACGTAGCGGCTGTAGCCTTAATACTAACCCCAGCTGTTGAGGTATGGCGTTCACCTGATTTGAATGTGAGAAACTATGAGAAGCATTAAACTACCCACGTGGTGTAAAGGTAGATATCCATTTTCATACCTGGTCAGTGCAAAGACGTTGATTCAGGTCTGAGGACTGGGACGGTAGTCGTTGTACTACGTTAGACCAACCGAGGAGCTGACTGGAGTGAGAGGTGGCGGACCCAATCATGAATGCCAAGCAATATAGCAAAGGATGTCATACTAATCATGTTACACTGCAATATCTGCAGAACAACTAGCTGGGTAGCAGTCGTCTCGGCACGTCAATGTTCCACGGATTTATTTGTTTTGTGAAAAACCATTTATGGCTGCCGACGTAACTTTCACCTACACAGTCCGCACACGCAGACAACGTTCTCGATCTTTAGCTTTATTATTATTATTATTATTATTATTATTATTATTATTATTATTATTATTATTATTATTATTATTATTATTATTATTATTATTATTATTATTATTATAGGTATTTCCCTAAAACATATATAGAGTGGTTATAAAGAGAGGAAGTTATCTAGTTATGATGATAAAGACCTGCTTGGTTCGACCGAAATGAAATGGCTTCGATACCTCGCCAGAGTCTTCCATTTCTAATCAGGCACGCAGCCCTCGAATACTCTCAGCCTGAAACATAAATGAGTACTAGGTTATTTGTCAGGTGTAGAGGTGGTCACTATAACCTATTTGATGCTGACGTTATGTAAGCCGAATTAGAGATGTTGCGTGTTCGTGTTAAAGAGAATGCTGTTGCCTCATTCTAAACTGTACAGTATTTCCAAAAATAGAACACGGGAATTCGTGTCCTTGCATCTTCAATATAACATTAATTTTCATTAATTTATGAACCGCTCTAACAGGATGTGTGCTCAAGGCATAATAGATGATAAAATATGTTGAAATCTTTCAGTCACTGAAATAGTCTTTAGAACTTTTAGAGTCTATATTTTTAAAACATAGTTTAGAACATTGCCAATCTTTGTTGTATCGCTATAGTTCTGGGGAAAGATGAAGTCATCATCTGTTAATAGATCTTAAACGACGATATCATTTGTTATTAGTGCAAAATTTTCCGACTCGTTGGCTGAATGGTCAGCATACTGACCTTCGGTTCAGAGAGTCCAGGGTTCTATTCCCGGCCGGGTCGGGGATTTTAACCTACATTGATTAATCCCAATGGCCCGGGGGATGGGTATTTTTGCTGTTCCCAACATCCCTGCAACTCACACAGAACACTATACTCCACCACACGAAATTAACATAGTGCAAAATTTAATTTATTTATCGTATGTTATTTGCTAAGATCATTAAAAATCATGTCTTAATTTTAAGGGCATGCAGTTACATTTGAGTAGCGTTATAGCTCTCTAGATCATTCCTGGCAAACTATTTTCTTCGGTTGTTCAGTTGCTGGGATGATGCTTAATTTATTGTCCCAGATTTATGACATAATACTGAAGCATTTCACTGAAATAATAATGTTTTCTATCAGTACCACCTGAGTAATGGATAGGTAGTTCTCGAACATCAGAAGCTACTCTCTATTCAAATTAGGGCCATCACTGTACAGGTCATGAAGGTCCTTTGTGTGTTAAAGGTCTCCTCAACCCATAACTTCGGCACTAGGTGGAATATGTCTGACCGCTTTTGGTGTAGACTGAGTGAACGTCATTGCCATGAAGTCTCGTCTTTAAACATTTAAAAAAAGTACAAGTTGCTTTAAGTCGCACTGACACAGATGGACCCTCCGAGGTGAGAAGGAAACGGCCGTAGCCTTAATTAAGGTGGGGAAACCACGGAAAACCATTTTCAGGACTGCCGACAGTCCACTATCTCTCGAATGCAAGCTCACACCTGCGCGCCCCTTATCACACGGCCAACTCGCTCGGTGTACTGCTTTACTGAGTTGATCCACCCTGGGCGAATTATGTATCAATGTCGACGTTTCGTTCTCAGTACCAGGTCGCTCTGCTGTATGTCAGCGCTCCTATCAGCTGATGTGAAACTCTACGTAAACTGCTGAAATAATCTGGAGATTGAGGATTCTGTCATGCGCCGCCAAGAACGACAAGGAGTGTTCGCGTGGATGCTATATCTCTGCCCTCTTTGACAAAAGGCGCTCACACCTTCACCTGGGCAAGCTAGAGGATCGGGATCTGGATCGGATGGTATTTTCTAGTTTCACATAGATTCGATAAATAACAGACTATCCCAAAGTCTACTTTTTAAATTTTTATTCTTACAAAATGTTTTTTTTTAATTTTGTAGTTTTCTACCAATGAACTTATTTCTTTGAGTTTTCTTTTTTTTTTTGTTTCTTTATAAATTTTCTATATGTATACTTATGTACGAGTTCCTTCTAAACTATTCTGTGATTTAATGATTCAGTTCAGTCACCACTGATCTGCATTTAGGACTGTCGCCCGGGTGCCACATTCCCTATCAGTTGCTTAACTAGTCTCTTCTTAGACGATTTCAAATAATTTGGAAATATACCAAACATCTTTCTTCATAAATTATTCCCATCCCTAATTTCTTCTTTATCTGTTTACCGTCCAGGGTCTTTTTCCCTCGGACTCAGCGAGGGATCCCACTTCTACCGCCTCAAGGGCAGTGTCCTGAAGCTTCAGACACTGGGTCGGGGGATACAACTGGGGAGGTTGACCAGTACCTCTCCCAGGCGGCCTCACCTGCTATGCGGAACTGTGGCTTTGCGGGGGGGGGGAATATTGAGAGGGATAGACAAGGAAGAGGGAAGTAAGCGGCCGTGGTCTTAAGTTAGGTACCATCCCGGCATTTGCCTGGATGAGAAGTGGGAAACCACGGAAATTTACTTCCCGGATGGCTGAGGTGGGAATCGAACCCATTTCTACTGAGTTGACCTCCGGAGGCTGAGTGGACCCCGTTCCAGCCCTGGCACCACTTTTCAAATTTCGTGGCAGAGCCGGGAGTCGAACCCGGGCCTCCGGGGATGGCAGCTAATCACACTAACCACTACACCACAAAGGCGGGCATCCCTAATTTATCTTCTTATAAACGAGTATTTGCCCGAATTTTCCCCCCTGAATTCCAAATTTATTTTCATACTATGATCCTTCCCTCTTTTAAAAAGTCCGTTCAAGCTTATTCGTTCACTATCGACATTCCACCTTGCCTCTCCGCTGACAGCTCGGAACACACCACTGAGTCGAGTAACTCGTCTTCTAAAGTCTTTTGTTGAGAAATGTGCTTGTGAAGTTATTTGAGAGTCCACCAATCCAACCAACCATCATTTCTGGTGCTAAATTGGACAGAACTAATGGAAATAAACAAAAAGTGACGGGCGGTAGGTAGTCGCCTTGCGAGCGCTTATGCGATATGAAAGATGGCTAGCGGACTTGGTTTGTGACTGAACCCGCGAGCTTGAGAACACTCGTCACTTAATCAACACACAAAGAACGATCAAGGAATATTTCGGTCATGAGTTGTATTTTTCTACTGTGAATGAGTCTGGTCTGTTTTACCTGGTGCTCGTGTCCGCGATGAAGGGAGACTTCAGTGTCTGACTACTTTATACCGTTCAGAGTTGATGACAGTCTTGAGCAAGTGTTCAATAACAATGAATAATTTTCCCTAGACCTTTTCCAATATCTTGGGATTGGCGCTTCGTGAGTATTTGGTCCAGTTTTACGACCAGCTGCCCTTCCTGACGCAATCCCTATATGGATGGATGTATTCGCTATTGTATGTTTCTGTGAGGCCTGCTAGTGTGGTATGTTGGGTATAGGTGAAGAGGAACAAAAACACTCAATCCCCGAGCTAGAAGAATTATCTATACTCATTTGAAATCCTTGAGCCGGCCAGAAATCGAACCCAAGCACCTCTGAACCGAATACCATTATGCTAAACATTTAATCAAGGAAGTGGATGAATAAAAATGGATATATATATATATATTAATAATTGTATCAAGGATATGATTGAACGTGTCATCATTCTCACTTAACAAAGAATATTTCTAGATGGTAAGACCAAAATACCACGTGCTTAAACTGGAATTATTATAACATATTATGGTGAGGTGCACAACTTGACTAGGAGATAACACATGTTGGTTTAACTCCACGTCTCATTGTGGCCTCATCGGTGCAAAGGACTCGGACGCTTGGGTCGATAGTAAGGGGTAAGGTGCGGTGCATCGTTGTGTACGAAGCCTCAGGCAAAAGAGATGTGGTTTATTGATAGCTATACTCCTTTATGAGAAATACTAATGAACGTTGTTTTCTTGCCAACAGCTCGCCGTCGCCTTCCTGTTCATCGCCGCCGCCAGTGCTGCCAGCTTGCCTGTAGTTCCCTTGGCTGATGGCACCAGCAGTTCCACAGTGGTACACAACAATGGCGCTGGTGGCAGTTACTCTTACACCACGGTGCAGAAGAGTCTGGGTGGTCTGAACTACCCCCAGCCTGTTGTGGGAGTGAACCAGGCACAGGTGAAGACTGTCACTCCCGTGGCGCAGAGCGTCTTCATCCCTCAGGGCCACGTCTCTCCTGTTGGCCAGACCGTCGTGTACCAGCCCGCTGCCATTCCTGTCCAGCCTGCTGGTGTTCCCATCCAGCCAGGTCTCGTCTATAACGGTCTGGGTGGTGTGAGCGGAGTGGTCCCCGTGCAGTACCCCATCGGCTCTACCTACTACAGCATCAACAAGCAGTAAGCAGCCGGCCCCAGGAACTTCTTAGACGATGATGATTTGGCAACAGCTCATTCTCTAACTTTCCCCTTCTTGATTGTTGAGTGTAAGAAGACGTCTGTTCTATCTATGTTTTGTAGTAAAAATTAAAAAATAAACGTTTGGAATCTTTTCTTCCAAAATTTGACTATTTTTCTTCAGAATTTTATGGTACGAATCCCTCTTAGAGTATATATTCCCATCTCTAATGAATGCATTGTGCAAGTCATGTACAAGTTTAGGTAATCGTTGATTAACTAGTCGTATGGCCTACAAGAAAAGGTAAGTGATTTAATTTTTCCCTTATACACACTTCTGGTTACCTCCTACCAAACAGAAGTGAACAAGAAAATTTTTTCAGAAATATTTTAGAATTTCAATCCAATATACAGTTAAAGAAATAATTCGCTATGATCAATCGTGCAAATTCATTGTCATAGCGTACAGCAGTGACTGCCAGCTTTGGCCCTTATGAGGTAGATCTCGTTCGTCCGCAATACAGCATTTCAGATACTACGTTGTAAAAATGTTATTACAGACTTCAGACAAAAACCAATTTTTGCGCATTTTCAGGTGATTAATACTACAAGAATTTTCGTATAAAGAAAGAAAGAAAGAAAGAAAGGAAGGAAGAAAGAAAGAAAGAAAGAAAGAAAGAAAGAAAGAAAGAAAGAAAGGTGGAACATGACTAGATTCAAATTAAATCAAATGAAGTCAAATTAAAAGAATACTTATTTTCATACCTGTAGAGTATACAGAATTTGATATATCACGATATAAATAATTGCATATTAAACTTTAAAACTGAATAAGTATTCCATCATTGCGTAGAGGAATTCATGGGTCAAATATTCCTTTAGAGCTGACTTAAGTACATCGCATGTCTATGACTTTAATTTATTAGGTATCTTTCGTTCTTTTTATGAGGATCACAATTTGCACATTGTCCTCTTGTTGCTGTTTTAAGGATGACTTTAGCACTACGCAATGGATAGCGTACTACAATGTTCTTTTTTTGAAATGCATGCCTGTATGATTCTCACCCTTTTACTCAAAACGTATATCTAACTATTTTTTCTGTACTTTAGATAAAAATTTTGTATGACATTTTGCAGCACCCTTCCCCCCACCCCCCACCCCCGAACTTTTCTATGCTATACGATAAATATATTTGTATTAAACTATGGAATACCTTTGTCTGTCAATCAAGACTTAGGTAACTACGGGTCTTTTACAGTATGTAGGAAGTTTTTCCTCATTCTATTGCAGGTTGAATTAATGCACTTTTTCTAAGTTATTTTATTATCTACGCTTACATTCAAAAGAATAGTTGATCACTAATTTACTATTTTTTTTCTTCCAAGTGTATGGTTATGATCCAGTTCAGAAGAAAACATTTCTAATTTTGTTAAAAAATAATAATCAGCTATCGGGTGAAGACATTTTGATTTGACGTCATTTAGACTCCCTTCGTATCAATTTTGATGTTCGAATTTACTCTAAACTACGGCAGAGGAACCCAACCACCGTTGGGTGATCCATGGCTGAGTTTTAATTAATTCTGATCAACAAATGATATCCTTTGCATGCGTCATCGTGTGACATGTCCGACTCCACGGCTAAATGATTAGCATGCTGCCCTTTGATCCAAGGGGTCCTGGGATCATTTCCCGTCTGTACCGGCGATTTTAACTTTTTTCGCAAGTGGCTTTACGTCGCATCGACACAGATAGGTCTTATGGCGACGATGGCATAGGAAAGACCTCGGAGTTGGAAGGAAGCGGCCGTGGCCTTAATTAAGGTATAGCCCCAGCATTTTCCTGGTGTGAAAATGGGAAACCAAGGAAAACCATCTTCAGGGCTGCCGACAGTGGGATTCGAACCCACTACCTTCCGGATGCAAACTCACAGCTGCGCGCCCCTAACCGTACGACCAATTCGCTCAGTGATTTTAACATTCATTGGTTAGCTCCTCTGGCCTGGAGGCTGGCTGTTTGTGCAGTCTTCTTTATTAGAATTCAAATTAGATCTCTATCACCATAGACGAGCAGATCGCTAGTAGGGCGTCAATTACAAGGTCGTGCTCCTGGCATCTAGAATGGCCATAAGCATTAAACATTATCACACGATATAGAGTGTCTTATAGACGTTCTTCCGCCCTTCTGAAATCCGACTACCTCTGCCGGGTATGAACCGCGATCTTGCGTTCCGGTGACCGACTTTCAACTGCCGTTTTTCAATGGGTCAGAATTTTGCTAATAATGAAGTTGGTTCCAAGGGTACAGTATATTACTCAAAACGTATAAAATGCGTAACGCCATATTATCTTTCTGCCTCCTTAATTCTTACATCTCATACGGAAATATAAGTCACTAACTAGTGAAAAATACTGACTGCATGCTTGTCTTAACCACAACAACAACAGTGGTACACTTTGGTACCACAGTGTGATTTATTTATTTAATCTTTCTTTCTTTCTTTCTTTCTTTCTTTCTTTCTTTCTTTCCTTCTTTCTGTGTTCATTTATTTATTTCTTAATTTATGTTTGTGTTTGGCGTATGATGATTGGAGTTTATGTGCATACTATTAAACATAATTATATAAAAATCCACTGATCTCAAGACTGAAATAAAAGTACGGTTCCAATTCCGGTTGGTGAATTCACTAAATAGCTTCGCCAGCATTCTTCATGCCCGTGGGAGTCCTTCAGTCACACGTCTACCGCGGGGGTAGAGGATGTTAAATGACTACCAATATGAATATAAAATCGAACAGCCTGAAGAAAGCTCGCGGTCGTTGAACATGGAAAGTGATAAATCATTTCTTACAAAGGAATAAACAAAGAAATTGATCCTTTCAATGATGTGACGTTGGAATTTATAACCTGACGGTTGTAATTTTATGTGTCCTTATTCTCCCATACTCATTTTACCAGAAATACGTAGATGGTATCCCCTCTCCATGATTGTTTTCTGGCATCTGAGGTACCAAGAACTTCGGTAGACGCATTATATACTAATATTTCTTGTACGACATCTTTCCTTGTATACATGGAGTGGACAGAACAGCTAAGAACACTTTGAATATTAGCCCGAGGTTGAGTTCGGATGCTCTTCCTGCCATTGAGCAGTAGTCTTTGTAGAAATCCCATCCAAAGAAGCTAAAGCCAAATAAATGTGGAGTTAAGTGGTTAGATCATTATAACTGCAACCCCCTACCCAATACCGCCTAAAGTTACATTGATACTGTATATTTAAAGCCTTGGCCTATAAAACGAACATTCGGGTCGTGATATTCGTGTGGCATTGTCACTGGTTTCTCTCCATGTTCTAATCCTGACCAAAGTACGTGAGAGTTTTGAAATGAAAAGTCACGCTCCAGTGGTTCATATTCTGCATAAGATTGAGGGTCCCATGGCTATGATCACGACATCAAAGGTCGTCTAATTCTACAAGCTTGCTTATTTGGAATAGAAAGCTACTTGCACCTAAATTTTGGCAATAAAATTTTCACTCGTGTGGATTATTTCCTCCTAATAAATTTTGGAGCCATTTCCATGTTTCATGTATGAGGTACACATAGAGTTTATTCACGTATAGCTGAATATAGTTGAATAATATCTCAAAATAGTGTTCGTAACATTTTGGAATTAAAAATTTCGTGGCTTAAATATGTCTTTAATGTTCAAGTCTTTCCATTTAGAAGGTTTCAGAGGAAACTATGGTATTTCGTTCGTAAGTTAAATTGTTATTTGACATACCCCGTCATATACACTGACTGACAGAGCAAATGCAACACCAAGAAGGAGTGGTCAGAACTTTATGCCAATTGCAGGGTAGATTGACGTCACTGAGGTATGCTCATGATGTGAAATGCGCCGCTGTGCTGCGCACGTAGCGAACGATAAATGGGACACGGCGTTGGCGAATGGCCCACTTCGTACCGTGATTTCTCAGCCGACAGTCATTGTAGAACGTGTTGTCGTGTGCCACAGGACACGTGTATAGCTAAGAATGCCAGGCCGCCGTCAACGGAGGCATTTCCAGCAGACAGACGACTTTACGAGGGGTATGGTGATCGGGCTGAGAAGGGCAGGTTGGTCGCTTCGCCAAATCGCAGCCGATACCGATAGGGATGTGTCCACGGTGCAGCGCCTGTGGCGAAGATGGTTGGCGCAGGGACATGTGGCACCTGCGAGGGGTCCAGGCGCAGCCCGAGTGACGTCAGCACGCGAGGATCGGCGCATCCGCCGCCAAGCGGTGGCAGCCCCGCACGCCACGTCAACCGCCATTCTTCAGCATGTGCAAGACACCCTGGCTGTTCCAATATCGACCAGAACAATTTCCGTCGATTGGTTGAAGGAGGCCTGCACTCCCGGCGTCCGCTCAGAAGACTACCATTGACTCCACAGCATAGACGTGCACGCCTGGCATGGTGCCGGGCTAGAGCGACGTAGATGAGGGAATGGCGGAACGTCGTGTTCTCCGATGAGTCACGCTTCTGTTCTGTCAGTGATAGTCACCGCAGACGAGTGTGGCGTCGGCGTGGAGAAAGGTCAAATCCGGCAGTAACTGTGGAGCGCCCTACCGCTAGACAACGCGGCATCATGGTTTGGGGCGCTATTGCGTATGATTCCACGTCACCTCTAGTGCGTATTCAAGGCACGTTAAATGCCCACCGCTACGTGCAGCATGTGCTGCGGCCGGTGGCACTCCCGTAACTTCAGGGGCTGCCCAATGCTCTGTTTCAGCAGGATAATGCCCGCCCACACACTGCTCGCATCTCCCAACAGGCTCTACGAGGTGTACAGATGCTTCCATGGCCAGCGTACTCTCCGGATCTCTCACCAATCGAACACGTGTGGGATCTCATTGGACGCCGTTTGCAAACTCTGTCCCAGCCTCGTACGGACGACCAACTGTGGCAAATGGTTGACAGAGAATGGAGAACTATCCCTCAGGACACCATCCGCACTCTTATTGACTCTGTACCTCGACGTGTTTCTGCGTGCATCGCCGCTCGCGATGGTCCTACATCCTACTGAGTCGATGCTGTGCGCATTGTGTAACCTGCATATCGGTTTGAAATAAACATCAATTATTCGTCCGTGCCGTCTCTGTTTTTTCCCCAACTTTCATCCCTTTCGAACCACTCCTTCTTGGTGTTGCATTTGCTCTGTCAGTCAGTGTAATTTATAACATCTTGTTTTCTGACTATGTATTACCTCGTACCATTTTATGAAAAATTGTGTACCTACCTCTTACCCAGAGATCACAGGTTCGATGTCCGGCCAAATCGGGGATTCTTACTTGGTTCTGAAAAAAGAAAATGAAATGGCGTATGGCTTTTAGTGCCGGGAGTGTCTGAGGACAAGTTCGACTCGCCAGGTTCAGGTCTTTTGATTTGACTCCCGTAGGCGACCTATGCGTCGTGATGAGAATGAAATGATGATGAAGACGACACATACACCCAGCCCCCGTGCCAGCGAAATCAACCAATTACGGTTAAAATTCCCGCCGACCCTGCCGGGAATCGAACCCGGGACCCCTATGACCAAAGGTCAGCACGCTAACCATTTAGCCATGGAGTCGGACTTGGTTCTGAAGACTGGTTCGAAGTCCGCTCAGCCTTTTCGAGAACAGTCGAGGAGCTATCCTATGGTGAGATAACAGTCCCGTTCTAGAAAGCAAAGAATAGCGGCCGAGAGGATTTAAAGCGCTGACCACGCGTTACCCCGTAATGTGCGGACCTTCGGGATGAGCAACTGTCACTTGGAAGGCCAAGGTCCGTCAGAGCTGTTTGTTTGTTAGTTTTTGTTTCTTTGTTTCTTTGCTTGCTTGCTTGCTTTAAAGCAATATAAGCTATGTAAGTCTATCATCATCAATGTACTCAAATTCTTAAAAATATGGCAAATGTAATAATAAATCATTATTCAAGATTGATCTAGAAGAACTACATTACATTTGATGAAAGATAAGAGTTAAGAAACTGGTTAATTTTACAGTAAAATTTGTCAACCGGTGATTAGAGAAGATATCAAGAGATTTTCTCAAGCTGTTCACGAGACCAAAAGAAGAAATGTATTACTAATAATTACCTATGTTATTCCTCCACTGTTTACTACTTATCTTAATAATTCTCTGTTAACTTGAACATTGTATATCTTTATGAATGGTGCCGCATCCAGAAGTGTAACACTACCAAGACCTACGACGAGCACTATTCATACCACTGTAATATTGCAATTCTTTTGAAAAATGTTCTGAATTATTGGAGCTGATGCACGTACATACTATTCTGCGGTGAGTGATATTGTAACAAGATATCTGGACAGAAATAATACACTAGGTTCTTCATAGAACTAAAGGTAGTTGTCTACGATCGGGTTGAACTTGAGTAATTTCGTCAATAATTTTCAAGGTTATAATACACTTAGTAAATGGTGTGATGAAGACGACTTTGATTACTTTTTATGGAGTTCTACTTAAAGGTCATGTTCTCTCTTGTCATCTTTGATCCCTATGGGCTCTGTAAAACTGTAGCTAGGAGCAGGGCCGGATTAACGGGGGGGGGGGGGGGAAGAGGCTGCAGCCCCGGGCCCCGCGTGTTAAGGGGCCCCGGCCCTTGGCCGAACCTAAAATTGTACAAAAAGGCCTGCTACTCCACCTTCGGGCATGTATATGAATATTTACGCTCGCAAAATACCGAACATGCACTCTTCATTCCTATCAGCTGTCCGCGTTAGTATTTCATCACTGCTAGAATCAATTACCGTCCGGAGACACAAATCCTCGCTACTTACGCACTGTAATTATTGTAAAGGTTATTGCTGATGAAAATTTAAATCTGGCAGCTTGCGAGTACGGGCAGAGGGGGAAGGGGTAAGAGGTCTAGGAAGTGAGCGGGAGGGGACAGGGAAAGCACGGTGGAATGCGCATGCTATACTATACCTTTGCATCAGGAAGAGAACTTCCAGTTCACCTCTGATTATTGAACCATTCGTAAGTTACAACTGTAATGTTCTTGTAAAATGGATAGAAAATATCCTAGAGGTGCCAAAACACGTAAGTACTGTTTTGTATGTCGATTTGATAGTGATGATGAGACAAATGTAAAAGATGTTTTGGCATTATGAAATTTTAACATGAAAAATAGAGAAAAATTGTAGTCTATTTCAACACTTCCCTATTCATCAATTTAAGTGGAAGTAGTTCTATAACGACTTCAGTATGGTAGTCTTATGTGTTGTTACGAAGAAGGGGCCCCACATTTTTAAATAGCCCAGCGCCCCCAAACACCTTAATCCGGCACTGGCTAGGAGGATCGCAGTGAGGAGTGATCTAAGAAGGAAGGTAAGTTCTCTCAACCCACTTGCTTAGATACTTGCGTCGCGTAATTATCTTCAGTCTCTATCATAAGGAGAGAGGCTCTACTGCCCAATTAGTTTAATAATTCACATAATTTTCAGACATTTGCTTACTAATTATGTATTTAAAAGTGTAGCTTCACTGCCAGTAGGAAACCGATAACTAACTTACCGTAGACATTTTTAAGTTTCAGCAACCAGATGGTTTATATTTTTCCAACACTTTCCACATACTTCTTGTTGAATTCACCGGTAATAATTTGAACTCAAAGGAGTCAGGATCTTCACGATACACAGAAGTACTGAAGGACGAGAAAAATAATGACATGTGGCCTCTGAAGACTTTCTAATGCAGGTCATTCGAGTTGACACCAATGGGGGATCTGCGCATCCATGAGAATGGGGTCGTACCTAGGATGAAATCTGATGTTGAATATGGCACAACCATCCAGTTCTCAAGCCAGACGAATTAACAAATGAAGGCTAAAATCTCCGATCCGGCCAGAAAACGGTCCTGGAAACCCCTTGTCCAAAGACAGCATGATAAACAGCCACGGAATAAAACACATAAAAATGACCAGAGAACTCAAGTTCTTCCCCATCCGCAATGAAATTACCTTTCACTAGCTAAATACACAACAATACACACTCCATTCCCTTCATTGACAGCCTTCTTGCGCTTGTTTTCTTCTGCTGACTTGATACAGATATGGGGATACATTAAAACACAGACCGAAAAGTGGTGAAAAACCAGGTATTTATTACAAATATTCACACACACACATTTGCACATAAAGCGAGGTCGACATGAGGCGAGGCTGGACACTGGGATGAGTTACTCCTCATGCCTTGTTAATGAGGTTGTAGGTGAGTGGGTTGTAAGGGAAGCCAAACGCATAGTTGGGATACAGAGCAGGATTTCCGTAGATGTTACTTGCACCAGGAGCTGGCTGTCCGATGGGGATCACGTTGCTGGGGTATGTAAGAAACACGATCTCTTCCTCTTTGCCGGGCTCACCATCCTTAACGAGAACACCACCGGGGTAGAAAGGGTAGACGACTCCAGGTTTCTGCACCGGCTTGATCTGCTGCCCTCCCTTCAAGATGATAGGCTTAATGTGCTGGCCCTCCTTGAGCTCTACCTGTTGGCCGTTGATGTAAACGATACCTTCGTTGATGTCTTTGACGTTCTTCTTGTTGTCCTTTAGAACCACCTGGCGACAGACCAGCATTAAAATAAGATTATACAAGTTACTTCAAAATATTCATCCACTTCTAAATTAGTTGTAATTTTTATTAAATATCTGTTTCAATGTGCGCTAGAAATCGAATGATTCCGATTTAGTAGAAATACGTCTAAACTGTGATGTCCTTTTCAGTGGCAATGAGTTGGTAACTAATTAAAGATATTAATACAATAAAATGACAGAACTAACGTGAAAGAGTTGTTGTTGTAAAACCAGAGGGGCTGTAAGGTTCAGAATGCTTTATCTTATATTAAAAAAAGGAGAACTGAAAGGAATCAAAAAGAAGGAAAGGAAAATTCTAAGGAAAATTCTAAGGAAAATTCCTGGACCTCAGAAAACGACGGATGGAACATGGAGGAAAAGGACAAATTAGGATTTCTACAATTATTCCGAAAAGATCACGGACACAATGCGAAAACGAAGACTGAAATTTTACGGACATCTCGTCAGGATGAATGACAATAGCCTGACTAAAATAAATTTAATATATAATTGGATTGAGAAGGACAATGAAATGGATGGAGGAGGTTAAGAAGGACGCAGAAGAAATTAAAATAACACCAGAATTGATCCTCAACAGAAAGAAGTTCAGAGCTCGAGTAGACGACCACAAATTCCATGAAGAGCAGAGGAAGAACAGGCCCAAAATTGTAATATCTGAGAAGCAGAAAAATAAGGAGTGAACGAATGAAGAAGTTCTGGGAATAGAAAAAAAGAAGACTGGCCAGAAACCATTGTTTCACGTGGTCCACAGTTGGCCAAATTCGGAAACAAGAAGAAAAAAGAAAGTGTTACGTATTTTACGACATTTCTATTGCCATAATTCTTAAAAGACATAAGAGTGTTGGAAGATTGCCCTAAAAGAAAAGATTATTTATCGTACCATTGAATCAACTGGCATGGTATTTCACATTTAAACTCAAATGGCTATTCTTTTCTACAACCTTCATCATAGAAAAACAAGCGTCTAATTTAATTCGCCATACAGTTGGTATAGATAAATAAAGACATAAATATAAGTAATGCAATATATAAGAAATAAATTAAAAGTGTTTGCTTGTCTACCTCTTAGCCCCCTTTCTTGATACGGTGAGATTAATTTATATGGCATGTTTTACGGCCGGATTCCCTTCCTGACGTCAACCTCTTTTGAGGAGCTAATGAAGATCAAATGAATGATGATGAATAAAATTGGGTAAGGAGGCGGAAGGAATCAGCTGTGGCCTATGAATTGGAAGTGTCCCGGCATTTGCATGGAAATCACAGTAAATAAATCTCAGGACAGCCGACGGTAGGGTTCGAACATACGCATCTCCCGAATGCACAGCTTGGCTCCATAGTTACAGCGCGTTAGCACGAGGAACAACTCCGCTCGGTGGAATAAATAATTAAACTAGTAGGTAGTACGAATTGGTAAATAAGCAAGTGAAGAAAACACATAGGCCCTATATAACGCCCGTTGATTGGTCCGATATAATATTGATCCTCATCATATTACAACACGTTGATTCTAATCTCGTAACTCCATATAATGTTAGACCAACAATTACATCCTCATCATGGATACTTCTTTGTATGCTGAAATCTACGCTTTCTTTTCTTCTTACAGATTAGTGATATTTGAAGTGAAAGGTGACCTACGATTGAGATATCAGCTTCACTGTATATAAAATTATATTTATCCCTTAATTATAAATTATTTAGTACTTTCCACCCTGCCTGTTCCTAATCAGCCAAAGATCGTCTCTGGACTTCCCTAGTTTATTTCAGGATAGCCGATCACATGTGAGATTGTTTTCCATGTTCCCTCGTTTACCTTCTTACCAGTTCACACTCTAGCAATTTGTAAATTCTTGTTTTTCTTAATAAGGATACTTATACGAGCCTATCATATATTAAATCAGCAGAATATTTATTAATCAACGTTCGTATACAAGTATATTAAAATGCAGTCAAAATACACAATCATCCATTTCGAGTCCTTTTGAGATAGCATTCAATAGAAATTTCTTGATAGCACACGTATGTTATCTACCTCCACTCAGCACAAACATTATTTCCAAGTATAATGATGCTTTATATGAAGCATAATGTAGTTCATTTTACAAATAAGTAGTACTTTGGCAAATCTGTAATACGAATTACAAATAGTGGAACATGCAGATTTGTTCTTTGGTAAATTATTTCGTTCATTTTCTAGTCCTTGATATTAATTAAGGGAAACAAATATTGTTTACTGCATTCAGATTTCATCATACAAAGATAGGAACAATTACACAAATTGTCACTGTACTATGTGATTTGCCAATCTGGAAGGTGGAATGTTGGTAACAAATTGTTTCTCGAACAATTAGATTCTTTCATGATCCATTTCTTCGTCATTACCTCTGGCCTTCTTCGATCTGAAGAAGCCCAAATGCCCCATTAACGTACCCCGAGGCTGACTCCGCATGTATTACTATAATTCTACCTCCCTTTCCACATGGTAGCCTGCGTAGCGTCATCAGTCCAACCTTTAGTTCTACTGTAACCGAATTTACCCAAGTATCATCCAACCATACGATCTGGCTTAAGTTCTTAGTTCTTATCTTATTCAAAATTTCACTACGCAGGGTTACATTATGCCCACCTTCGAGCAGCAGTTTCCGACCGTTTATATACTGGAAACTATCATGTCGCTTTATGGAGGAGTTGCAGTAACCTGTGAAAAAATAGAACTTTCTCAGTGATACAATTAATTTATTTACTGCAGGCTGTTCTCCTGTAAGGTACTGTTGACGAATAGTATCTTCTTTGAAAGAGTTAAGATTCGTGAGTGGTTCGCAGCGCGGTCTCTTCATTTATGGGATGGATAAATGAAAATCCGATCCCTAAAGAGAAGAGAATTTCTCTTCATAGTCACCTTCCAGACCGCACTTTATACTAACCCCAAGAACAGCCGCAGTACGCTTCTGTACGCGACTGAAAGGAATGAATAGTTTGCCAGCTTATTTTATTTTCTCATCTTCCCTCTCAAAATCATCACGGGCAGTTACAATCATTTCACGCCCCACACTTCGGAGAGAGGAACACCACGGCTAGATATAAGTGATTAACCTTTACTGAAGTATTTTCAAATAAATAAATAAATAAATAAATAAATAAATAAATTGTGAATCCCCTAAGGGCTATGGCCTCCTGCAATGCAGGGACAGTGCTCAGTTTAACTCATAGGTGAGCAAGTCCTGAGGAACATTATTATGCGAGTTATTTCCTAGTTTGTTTCGTGAGAACATATTACTGCATGTTGTACACTTGCGTAGTCTCCCCTCCGAGTGAATGCAATTGTATCTTTCGAGATCAACAATTCGCGAAAACGTATTGTTACATTAGTGACACACGTACGGTTCTTTCCTAGGGTGGGTTGAGATTCTATCTTGGTGTGAGCGTACTCCTGCACATTTCGTGCTTCCGTAGCTTCTACTTAGAATGTCGTTGACATGCCTTTTAAGTTCTTGAGGTAATCCCTCGTTGGAAATTCTGTTACATATTTGCATGTCCCTGTCCTCATTTCACTATGTTTTAACACTAAATCAACAGGTGAAAACACACACACTTCTATCCTATCCTATCCTATCCTATCCTATCCTATCCTATCCTATCCTATCCTATCCTATCCTATCCTATCCTATCCTATCCTATCCATCGTAAACCAAACTAATCTAGAAGTAACTTCAATCAATGACTGTGGACAAAAACCAATAGTAAACTGATTATGAATAGTACGTATAAACACATGGAATAGAATAAACAAAACAAAAAACACTTGACGCAGGCTGACAATACAAAGGTGCGCATATAATGATAAAATAATATAACACAAAACGAGTACAAAACATAACTTGTTGGTTAAGAGCGCCAATCGGCAATAAGAAATAAACACTCTATTTACCATCATAAACAAATCAACATTGCCTACGCTACCTTGAAAAGGTGACATTTTCCCGCTTACGCCAGTACTAATGTCATAGTCTAAATTTCGAAAAAAAACATGCATGATCAAAACATGTAGGTAATTTATTTTAACCTACCTTTTTCTTGCTCTGCTTTAAGAGAATTCCATGAACGATTAGTATTTTTTTTTTACCTAGTACTCCTTCTTCTCAACAGAGCGGATTCTCACCGAAAGGGCAGGTATTTAAATCTTTAACTTCACCTTACCTGGTGTTGGCCGATAGGGACGATGCTGTCGTAGACCAGTGGTACAAACTGTTGTGACGTCACTGGCACCGCCGCTCTGCTCTGCTGGATGCTGTAGGAGAAACTGTCTCCGGAGCGAGTAGAATGAACTACGGACGAGTCAACAGGGAAGACGCTAGCAGCATTGGCGGCGCCGACCAACAAGACAAGAGCAGCAAACTAGCAAAAACAAGAAAAGCTGTGTTAACAACTCATTACATCAACAAAGGGGAACAATGACATCCATTGCAGAGGTTTTGATGTTTTATAGTGTTTAACATATTATCTTTCATTCGGGGACGCTAGGATGGGGAAGGTTACGGACGAGATCTTAATTTAAATAGTCTTGCATATGTCACGTGCAAAATGAGAAACCACAGCAAATACCAACAAAGAGTTTCAAACCTACTAATTCTTAAATGCAACCTTATTGCAGATACATGATACTTAATGCGCAAACAACTTGATGAGTTTCAAACTCTCTCTTACGGATTCGGTTCACTTGGAAGTTACACTCCTTCCTTGCTTCCTTCCTTCCTTCCTTCCTTCCTTCCTTCCTTCCTTCCTTCCTTCAATCATCAGAAGGAAAGTAAATTTATATTCTGTATTGTAATAATAATAAATGTGATCAGTGTAGTAATTTACTGGCTTTCCACTCGGAAGACCGAGGTTCGATGCTCGGTTGGAATTCTCACACCTGCAAAATTACGTGTTATCAGGAAAGGCATCTGGCCCTAAGACCGCTAAAACCCAACTTGAACAAAGTCTCCAGCAAGCCCAAAATACCTAGAATGTTTTAATAATAATCTGAATAGGCTTGTAGGAGGTTCCTGTTCTGCCCGTCTTTCGCAGATATATTGAGAAAAGAAGACCGTTTCAACGGCTGAAATTTACCCCAGATATAGGCTGTTATCTCCTCTTTACAAGAAAATACACAAAATGAGACACTCATAACCACAAATTTTTTACTTTATAAAAAAAATTAAAAAGTTTTTCTAAACGTATCTTTGAGTGAAATGATTGTACCATATTCGCTATGTGGACAAGCACACCCTCACCTATTGGCAAGAGATCAAACTATGTCCATCCGCAGTTGAATTTTACAGGGAGGTACGAGGCCTGCACTTTGGGGCTTGTGGGACTTCATTCAAATGGTCAAAGAGAGTTGGCGACACATACTGCAATGAGTTCGCTCGCTGAAGTCGACTTTTGTGCCCGTATGATATCATAAAAAACCATCGGTACCAGCAAATGGGAACGAAATAAAATAGAAGACAACACTTATGTGCTTCCAGACTTGAAGCAAACGGACACGCGTGGCCACCATACTATTTTCTTCTTCTTCTTCTTTATCTGTTTACCCTCCAGGGTCGGTTTTTTCTTCAGACTCAGCGAGGGATCCCATCTCTACCGCCTCAAAAGCAGTGTCCTGGAGTTTCAGACTCTGGGTCGGGGTATACGACTAGGAAGGAGGACCAGTACCTCGCCCAGGCGGCCTCACCTGATATGCTGAACAGGGGCCCTGTAGGGGGATGGGAAGATTGGGAGGGATAGACAAGGAAGAGGGAAGGAAGCGGCCGTGGCCATACGTTACGTACCTTCCCGGCATTTCGCCTGAAGGAGAAGTGGGAAACCACGGAGAACCACTTCCAGGATAACTGAGGTGAGAATCGAACCTACCTCTACTCAGTTGACCCCCGAGGCTGAGTGAACCCGTTCTAGCCCTCGTAGCACTTTTCAAATTTCGTGGCAGAGCCGGGAATCAAACCCGGGACTCCGTGGGAAGCAGCTAACCACACTAACCACTACACCTCAGAGGTGGACACTGTTTGATTCCAAACATTATAATAATAGTAGTTGCTCTCTGTTGCTGATCAATTTACGATAGTTATAGCAAATACAAGAATTCCGTATTATGATTTCAGTTTAATGAGATGGTGAAAACAATTGAAACAAAAGAAAGGACATGCACTTGGGAGAGGAAATCAGAAATTTAGGTATAAACGACAGGAAAATGAAAACGCCTATCAAATTAGCTGCGGATATCGTGTTGAACCACTACAAACGACTTCAAATGTCGGTGCCAGCAGTATTTCATATCGCTATTTGCTTAACATCGCACCGACACAGATAGGTCTTATGGCGACGATGGGATAAGGAAGGCCTAGGAATAGGAAGGAAGCGGCCATGGCCTTAATTAAGGTACAGCCCCAACATTTGCCTGGTGTAAAAATTGGAAACCACAGAAAACCATCTTCGGAGCTGCCGACAGTGGGGTCCGAACCCACTATCTCCCGAATGCTGGATACTGGCCGCACTTAAGCGACTGCAGCTGTCAAGCTCGGTGTTAAAATATTATACCCGCCAGCCAAAAATGATTTTAAAACTAAAAATGAATGCACTGTATTAACTGCTGCTGATCCTTACTACAGTAAAGGGTTCTAAACCTCTGCAATGGAGAACTAGACCAAAATGGTATAACAGAGATTTTACAATACCATATTTCAAACAATATTGTACAATATTTGTTTGGATTTTCTTCAAATCGTAATGAAAATTCACTTCTTTTTCTGAAAGTAGTAGAACAAGTTCATTAATCAACAGGTCTGAACGTATTGAAAGGTCACGCAAAAAAGAACGGACCCATGGTATTGTATAAGTTCTTCCCAATTACACTAACATACATCATGTTTATTGTCGGTAATCACAGGGTTTATATCTACGTGAGGAGGAGAATTGTCCGCCTCTGTGGTGTAGTGGTTAGGGTGTTTAGGTGCCACCTCCGGAGGCTCGGGTTCAATTCCCGGCTCTGCCACGAAATTTGAAAAGTGGTACGAGGGCTGGAACGGGGTCCACTCAGCCTCGGGAGGTCAACTGAGTAGAGGTGGATTCGATTCCCACCTCAGCCATCCTGGAGTGGTTTTTCCGTGGTTTCCCACTTCTCCTCCAGGCAAATGCCGGGATGGAATCTAACTTAAGGCCACGGCCGCTTCCTTCCCTCTTCCTTGTCTATCCCTTCCAATCTTCCCATCCCGCACCAAGGCCCCTGTTCAGCATAGCATATGAGGCCGCCTGGGCGAGGCACTGGTCATCCTCTCCAGGTGTATCCCCCGACCCAAAGTCTCACGCTCCAGGACACTGCCCTTGAGGCGGTAGAGGTGGGATCCCTCGCTGAGTCCGAGGGAAAAGCCCAATACTGGTGGGTAAACAGATTATGAAGAAGGAGAAGAAGAAAAAATATCGTAATACCTACTACGATTCAGTACAATAGACATCCATGTAAGATGGAAAGTGTAACTTTTCCGTAAAAAACACAACGGGCCACTTGAACGCACTCTACAGTGTGATGGCAGTAATGCCAGACCTGTACCTTAGATCATTTTCAACAGAACAAGGTGACTTAGGCCACCATAGCTCAATTGGTAGAGCAACCGACACGAAATCGGGAGGTTGTAGGTTCGGATCCCACTGTTGTCCGGTTGGCCGCTTATGTTCTTTGCTTAACATTTCTTCTACACGTACTAAATGTACGTAACACGACCTAATAGGTTGAAAGATATTTTCGATTAACATGTTTATTTCAGCTTTCCAATTGCATTTTATATACTAATTTTGACTGCCAGTATGACAAGGCTACGTGGTTATCACGTTCTCTTAGCATCAAGAGGCAGGAAGTGGTACGAATTTTCGAAGAATGAATGTACTGGAGGAAGAAGGAAGAGAAAATGAAAGGCTCAGGGTCGGAAGAGAACTAGATTTCACCGGTAGAGGTAGGAAAGATTAAGGAGAGGAGCTTAGTACAAGTAAGTCGAAGCGATTTAAGACTCGCTTAGAGCCCAGTAGTCATAAATCATTTCAAAGCCATAACTCTTAGTTACACAACTGACGGCATACTTCTGCTCTGTTTACAATCAAAATACAGTTTGTGGCTGTTTAAAACGTCCGGAAAGCTGAAAGTACATAGGAATTAATATTAATAGTTAATTATGTAAGTAAAATTCAAATAAGCCGTAATTATCAATTAACCCTTTAATGACGAAAGTATGATCTTTAAGTAAGTACATAAAATTAAAAACTTTGAATTGAGTTGGACATAAAGGTCAAATCAGAAAATGTTTCACTATAATATGGCACTCTTTATACCACCCATCTCATTAGGATGGTCAGCTTGTATTTCCAAGATGGCAAGTGCAAACTCAGCTGAGATGGTGTCATTTGATGATGTTTAAATGGGACAACTATGTGTTTTAGACTTTCAATACGTAATTCCTGCAGGACAAAATTTCGATAATCCTTCTTCTCTAAAACTGCATAGCAATTAAAATTACATGGAATGAATTATTATTAAATTATAATGAATGAAGTTACAATTCTACTACAGCATTATTAATTCCAGAATATAGACACACAGGAACATTCGTGATATTATTTATTTAAAGCTCAATTTGCTGGGGTAATAGTAGATCAGTGAGTTAATACGCCATCATTTTAAATATTTACTTTTTAAGTATTGAAATAACTGAAACGAAATATAATTTGCATCATTTGTTAAATATAACGAAATATTTTCAAATTTTCTACTGTATCATACTAGGTATTGTTGACAACTTTTAATTCTGCGAAAATGACCAGGTAAGTAATACTGAAACAAAAATGGCCAGATCTGGTATTTGTGTTGTTCATATAATTTCATACGCTTAATTTTCAAACTAAATTTAACACATTGTGGGATTTTAAATATGATAAATGTGTATTTCATGCAGTTTGTCCCTTCATTAGTAGATGCTGTTATTTTTATTTCATCAAGTGTAGATTTATTTGGTACCAGCTGTTACAAGCGGCTTCACTCAAGTGAATTTCTTAATTTGATAAATATAATCGTTTCTTCGTACTGCACTAAGGAATTGTCTGAAAATCTCTAAAGTATAAAAACTCACCGACCGAGCTCGATAGCTGCAGTCGCTTAAGTGCGGCCAGTATCCAGTATTCGGGAGATAGTAGGTTCGAACCCCACTGTCGGCAGCCCTGAAAATGGTTTTCCGTGGTTTCCCATTTTCACACCAGGCAAATGCTGGGGCTGTACCTTAATTAAGGCCACGGCGGCTTCCTTCCCACTCCTAGCCCTTTCCTGTCCCATCGTCGCCGTAAGACCTATCTGTGTCGGTGCGACGTAAAAACAACTAGCAAAAAAAACTCACCGAAAAACTGAGATTTCTTTTAACCTCGAATCTCCTTGCAAACTACGTTTGTGGTATTGTCTTTTGAGACTAAGATGACCAGACTACTGGCAGAGCTAATTCTGGAATATGCGATACAGAACTATACAAGTCGAAAACAAAAATAAATACGTGGTTCTTTATTTTTAAAGGAGATTCCAAATACAAATTTCACGTCTGTAACGTGTTAAGTTTATGAGATATACTGTAGATATGCTCATTTTGAAAATTCAACAGCTTTTTCACTTATATTACCCTATTAAGAGGATGTTACGAAAACAAAAGGAATAGGTATTTATGTATTTTCAAAGGAGATTCCAAGTACTAATTTTTCACGTCTATGACATCTTCAGTTTCTGAGATATATGTATCCTCATAAATTCAACTCATTCTTCAATTCTTTTCAACCCCCTCCCCTTATGTGTATTTTACAAATACAAAAAAATACGTGTTTCTTTATTTTTGAAGGAGATTCCAAATACCAGTTTTAACGCCTGTAATATCTTCAATTTTTAAGATGTAAGCTCCTCAAAAAAGAATTCAACCCCTTCTTCACTTCTTTCCAACCACCCCCTTAAGTATATTTAGCGAAAACAAAAAATATGTGCTTGTTTATTTTTAAAGGTGATTCCAAGTACCAATTTTTACATTTGTAATACGTTAAGGTTTTGCGATATATTCATTTTAAAAATTGCCCCTTTATGTCTGTAACACGTTAAGTTTTTGAGATATACTCATTTTAAAAATTCACCAACTTTTCCACTTTTATTCACCCCTTAACAGGATTTTCCGAAATAAAAGTATTTCTTTATTCTTAAAGGATATTTGATAAATCAATTTTTACGTCTGTAACATTTCAGTTTCTAAGATATAAGAATACTCGTAAAAAGGATTCAAACCATTTCTCATTTATTTTTACCCCCTTGCGTTGATTTAACGAAAAAAAGGTGTTTCTTACATTTTTAAAATGAGATTCCAAATACCAATTTTTACGTCTTTAAGCTGTTAAGTTTTGAAATATAGATATACTAATTTTAAACTTCATCCCCCTTTTCACGCCCCTTAGCGACGGAATAGTCAAAAATCCTTCTTTGATGAGCACCTTCGCTGTAACATGAATGTAGCCCCAAAATTTCATTTCTTTATGCCTCGTAGTTTTGTTTCGGCGATGATGAATCTGTCAGTCAGTCAGTCAGTCAGTCAGTCAGTCAGTCAAGACATGTTATTTTATGTATATACTAGCAAATGTACCCGTGCTTGGCTACGGTATTCTATACTGTATACGGATAACGAAGTAATTTACTGTACACCCAGTGAATAAGACTTAATTGCATGTCTCTTAGCATTATCGAAGAAACAGCATGGGGAGGTCCCCGTACGTTGTTTCCAATGTAAAGCGCGAATTGCGGAGTTATGATGATAATGGCAGGCTCACTTACCTACTGACATCCACAATCCAGTTGGGACGTTTTCATTATAATAGAAGGTTGTCTTGTCTACTCTGCGGTCACAATCGATTTGGGAAGTTTTCGTTACTATGACAGGCCCCCTTTCTTACTTCCAGACACTATCGGGTAGGAGAGTTTTGAAGAAAATTGCATGCTCCCGTGCCTTCTGTCAGTCAAATCGAGAAGGGAATTATTCATTAAAATGGTAGGCGCTCCTTACTAATGCCAGTTACGCAGGAGTTAGAGGAGGACCCCGTTCCTACTGACAGTCAAAGTCGATGTGGGGAGTATTGATTACAAAAGCATACCCCCCCCCCCCCCCACTGCTGACAGCCAGTATCGATTTGTAAAGTATTAATTATAATGGCATATACACCATTTCTAGATTCCCAGAAATCGACTTCAATGAATATACAATATATATAGATCGACTTACGAAAGTAGATACATGTTTACAATATTGCACACCTTCATTTACAGATTAAGTGCTGCTAAACGGTACGTTATATCAACAAACGGATTGCACCACAAGTTAAAAAACATGCAGATGGTCATTATTACACCTGAAACGGATAACTGTACGAATATTTCTCCAAAATATTCAATGAACAGACAAATTTTCACGTCTGTAACATGTTAAGTTTTTGAGATATATTGTAGTTATGCCCATATTAAGAATTCACCCCCTTTTTCACTTTCCCTTAAGTGGATTTTCCGAAGACAAAATACGCTTCTATCTTTACCCTACCCTGTCGTTGAGCGTGATTCAACAAGTTAATTTTAATTCTGAACTGAGGGATGCAAAGAGCTTCTCTTATCCTTGTGAAAATATCAGTTTTCACGTCTGTAACATGTTACAATTTTTAGATATATTATTGATGTACTCATTCTAAAAAATTACCCCCTCCTAATTCCTGTTCACCCCCACGTTTCGGGAATTTTAACCATAATTGTTTAATTTCGCTTGCACGGGGCCTGGGTGTATGTGTCGTCTTTATCATCATTTCACCCTCGATCAAAAGACCTGCCTCTGGCAGACCGAACTTGTCCTTCGACACTCCCGGCACTAAAAGCCATACGCCAATTCATTTCACCCCCCCCCCCCTCCTCGTTAAGTGGATTTTCCTAAAACAAAAAATACGTGTTTCAATATATTTAAGGAGATTCCAAATACCAATGTTCATATCTGTAACAACTTCAGTTTGTGAGATATAAGTGTCCTCATAAAAGTTATTCAACCCCCTTTTCACCATTGGTCACCCCCTTAAGGGAATTTTCCGAAAACAAAAAAAAATACCTGTTTATTTTTAATGTAGATTCCAAATACCAGTTTCTACGCATGTATACTGTTAAGGGTTTGAGATAAAGATATACTCATTTAAACAATTCAGCCCTCTTTTCACCCCCTTAGGGACGGAAAATCCAAACATCCTCCCTTATTAAGCACTTACATTGTAATATAAAAGTGTCCCCAAAATTTAATTTCTTTATATCAAGTAGTTTTAGCTGGGTGTTGATTACAGTCAGTCGGACTTAGCCTCTTATATATAGAGATAGACTGCGTGTTCAGTTTAAGTATATCGGAACATCTGTGGTCATCAGACCTCTGTAGTTGATAGTCTGCAACATCTGCAATTGTTTGTGACCTAACGTGCTTAAAATTAAAGTAGCCACACTGTTCTGGAACTTGTCTACGAAAACCTAGAGAAATTTTATACTCATGTTAGGCACAAACAGTGCCCAGATTTAAATGTGAAGTACAGTTACCCTTTCCCTACCTTGTCGTGTAGCGTGATTCAACAAGTTAATTTTAATTCGGAACTGAGGGATGCAAAGAGCTTCTCTCATTCTTGTGAAAACAATTGAGGAGCTGGCTGATACGAGAAGCTGTGGATCCAATCAAGAGATCGAAGGAATTACAGGTGAGGATGTCATGACACAGACCACGTGACACTTCACGTGTGGAACACACGTCTAGGCAGGTCAAGGTTCTTAATCGGCTGCACCTGCTACAGGGTCTTTTCATTTTAACAGGAATTACTAGGCAATGCTTAAGACTTAAGTAAATAGTACAGTTATATGGTAATATCAAGAAACAAACAAACAAATAAACAAGGACTACACTCGAGTCTAACTGTAAGAATTTATTTTGAGCTTCAAACATTGTTTTCCATATTTGTGAGAGAATAGAGATGGTGATGTGTTCGACTCTTTGGCCGAGTGGTCAGCATTGAGGCCTTCGGTTCAGAGCGTTTTATTCCTCGCCTCGTCGAGGATTTTAATCTCGTACAGTTAATTCATATGGCTCGAGGACTGGGAATTTTGTGTTAGTCTTAATACACATCTCTTCATTCACACACAACACATCACACCACCAACCACCACAGAAATACGCAATAGTGAATGAATCCCGCCATATAGCTATGGCGTCAGAAAGGGCATCCGGCCTTAAAATAAGGCCAGAATCACATCTGCTTCTAAGATCGCACCCGCAACTCCACCAGATGGTGGGAAAAGGCGGTAGAAAAATGATAAAGGAGAAGATAGGAATGAGGATATGTTTCGACTCTTACATTTAGCTTTATGAGTTATGGCTGGTTTGGAAGGGAGTTTAGTCAAGTTTTCCAATAAGTTGTGTATCATACTGTAATATTTTGAGTTGATTCTGGAAGAGAGTAAAATGTTATAAGAAAATCATTTATTTATTTATTTATTTATTTATTTCTTCTTCTTGTTTTCGAATGGGTCTACTATGGACCACGTTAAGCATCATTCATTTACGGTTCTTCCTCTTTCGATCGGCCCAGTACTTCTTCATCCTTTCGGAGTGGGCTTCTTTACGTTCTCGTGACCAGTTGTTGCCGGTCCGTTTTCTGCTACTTTGATCTTGGAATCCCTTAATTTTGTTGATGATTTTTCTGTATTCCTGTCTGTTTATACTACCTGCTGTGATATATTATTTTCCTCGATATCCTCCTTGACCCCTTTAAGCCAGCTAGTTTGTGTCTTCCTGTTCTCCATGTATTCCAGAATTCGCTTGGCTGTTCTCTCTGGTGGCATTCTTTTAATGTGTCCGTAGAAGCAGAGTCTTCTCTTCTTGAAGGATGTTGTAATTTTTTCGGTCTTTTTGTATAGTTCCTCATTTGGTCGCAGTCTAAATTCTTGACCCACTTTCCTGGGCCCTAGTATCTTCCTCAAGATCTTCCTTTCTGTCTTTTCAATGTTTTCTAGTAAGCCCTTCCTGTTCAGTGGAATACATTCGATACACATTTATTTATTTATTTATTTATTTATTTATTTATTTATTTATTTATTTATTTATTTATTTATTTATTTATTTATTTATTTATTTATTCCTGAGTTACGTTTGTGGCAAAGTTACGGCTCACGGCCTTCTCTTACACTTAAACACTTTAAATAATATAAATTTAAAATATAAACATAAAAGTAAGATGTAGAAGGCACTAAATCTACAAAAAAGTACTGCAGGTAAACATGCTAAAACCAGGTTACAAATAAGTAAGGAAGTAAGAGTGATAATACTAATAATAAAAGAGGAAATATAATAATAATAATAATAATAATAATAATAATAATAATAATAATAATAATAATAATAATAATAATAGTAATAATTATAATTTCGCGTGGCTATTTCTGGCCGATTGCAGCCCTTGTAAGGCAGACCCTCCGATGAGGGTGGGCGGCATCTGCCATGTGTAGGTAACTGCGTGTTATTGTGGTGGAGGATAGTATTATGTGTGGTGTGTGAGTTGCAGGGATGTTGGGGACAGCACAAACACCCAGTCCCCGGGCCATTGGAATCAACCAATGAAGGTTAAAATCCCCGACCCGGCCGGGAATCGAACCCGGGACCCTCTGAACTGAAGGCCGGTAAGCTGACCATTCAGCCAACGAGTAATAATAAACTATAATGACTGAAGTACATAATAGATAAAAAAGAAAACCAATACACACGACGACTCACATAACTCATTTATATGTGCCCAGGAAAAACTTTCGGCAGGCAGATTTAAATTTATAGAGAAGTTCAAGTGCCAAATGTCTATTGGGAGTGTATTCTAGATGCAGTAACTAAAAAGGAATGTTTGTAGGAATTCGATTTAGTGGAATTTAAAATTGGGAATGTCATGTCGCATTTGGAAGGCGTGAGTTTTGTGCTCGTTGAAGTCTGAAAGCTTGTTCAGCATTTAGATTGACTAGCACGGTATCGCAGTAGTCTAACATAGGAAATAGGAATGCTTGGATTCATTTTAATTTAAGGGTTTGAAAAAAAGCATTCTTGTGACGTTTCAGGGGATATAGAGCTGCATGAAAGTTGCTACATCCATTAGTTACGTGTTCATTCCAGGTCAGGTTATCATCGCTGGAGATTCCAAGATTAGTTACTTTATTAAGGTACGGTATAGCAATGTCTTTGATGATGATTGGAGGAGGATTGATATTGCTTATTACACGTAATAATTGAAAGTTTTCTATGATAATTGTGTTTTACGAGGATTTAGAACAAGTGGTTGTTAACTTAGGTATGTTACGAAAGATAGCTCTGTTCTCGAATTCTGTCACACAGTCTTGATTTTTTAGTCTTCACAACTAATATTAGAGTCATAGCTAATTTCGCTATCATATAACGTTCTAAATTAAATCTCTTCCTAGAAGATGAAACATAAAATATCTACCATAAGACAGAGTTAGATAGGTGTTCATTCCTTGTGGATGCCAACACTTTCAATTGACAAAAGAATATGTTTAACAGGAGAGAATAGGACTTTTACGTAAAGATATGTAATTTCAGAGAAAATCTAATACTTTTACATTAAGAGTGACGAGTCGAATACTTCAGCTCGAGTAACACCTATTGGGAAACTCTGAATCGACCAGACAGAGGCGTGAGCGAGACATGGAAATAGTGATGGCAAAACTTTTCAAAATATCGATACATCGGTATTAAAACATCGATGTCATTGAAATATAGGCAGGATGAATAGAAGTACATAGTGTGACGACTTCTGCTGTTTGATATGTTCCTACACTACGCGGCGCTGATGTAGGTAAACAGGGATCAGCTGTCCTTGAACATGTGATTTTAAATGAGATCTGATGTGAATTAATTCGGAATTTGTCGTTTAAATACATTATTTAAAACCGTGTGTTTATTATTGTTATATTTCAGGAATTTGTATTCTCTTTACTGACCGATGACTGTGATTATGTGCGATCTGTGTTTCGTGCAAATTAAGATTATAGTGTTCCTTGTTTTGAAAGTAATATGTGACAAATTCGTAGGAAATATTTTACATTTAGTAATGATTTAATGACATTACATCTGAAGTTGGTTCGTCAGTGTCTTAACGAATATGTCAAACGGGTATGTGTGTAGAGAGCTACTTCATTAATTCACCACAAAATCAAACTCAGTTGCAATTATGAGCTGTAACCTTAAAAAAAAAAAATACATGTTCGAATGTTGGTGTACATGCTGCGTAATATAAACACATTAAAACTCTGCAGGCACCCACATGATGTTACGTACCGGTATGTCATACATATGTAATTCCTACATAACTACTTAAGTTAAATTATATATTAACATGCTCAAATTAATGAATCTCATCAGCACTTCACCCCATCAGTCAGTTAACTGGACACCTTGGACATTTTCCGGGTATGTTTCGCGGTCGTACGAGCTTGCATTTCTTTCCGTACTTCTTTTGTTCGGAAACAAAATCGGCATCGTATGTAATGAAAAATTAATTTTGGTACCAAGTCCTGAGCATGTTCAGTACAGCACCCAAGTCTATAAAAAATAGTAATTGAAGGTAAACTATCCAGGCATTCTTGAAATATTTCACCCCATATGTTTCTTGTACACTAATATTTTTCACAACAACTACCTCTACATGAGAAAACGTCAATAATAATTCACTCGGTGGATAAATAAGATAGTTGGATGTGTTAAAATATTCTTCTAGACTTGTTAGGTCCTCTGTATTGTTTTGCATACCAATACATGCCGTGCAGTCTATCACTTAGCTTGCATGTTTAACAAGATACCAACAGAACTGATGAATGACAATTTTTGAACTGGTGAAAGGAGCTATTTGTTCATCTTCCCAACTTAATAATGGTGGACCGAGCTAGTTGGCCGTGCAATTAGCGGCACAAGGCTGTGAGCTTGCATCCGGGAGATAGTGGGTTCGAATCCCACTGTCGACAGCCCTGAAGATGGTTTTCCGTGGTTTTCCATTTTCACACCAGGCAAATTCTGGGGCTGTACCTTAATTAAGGCCACGGCCGCTTCCTAACTCCTAGGCCTATCCTATCGTTGCTATAAGACCTATCTGTGTCGGTGCGACGTAAAGCAACTAGCAAAAAAAGAAAAAATATAATTGTGGCTGATCAAAGGTAAGCGTACTGTAATTTTTTTCCCGAGCTGTACTTGTGATTTTGGCATTCTCTTTGGCAACCAGCTTTTGCCATGGCTCTAATCTGACTGAAAAATTATGTTAAGGGTACTATCACTTTAAGGCAGATGTTGACGTGGGATAGCCTTCGACCACTTTGAGAACAGAGTGGGATCTTTTGGAGTGAAACAAAAATGACGCTTATCATTCGAATGTTTATTGTAACCCGAATTACAACCCGGGACATTGCAAGTTGTAGGCATATTCACATGCGGTAGTAATGGAAAATCACCTAAGATCATCATCATGCTTTTCAACGAACAATTGGAATTGCAGTGCTGAGAAAGGAGTTGGGAAGAAAATGTTTTATTATTTTATAGAGCTCTGATAATTATCACGTGTACTTCGTACGCAAATGTTTTTATAATGTGTCATTGTAGTGAAAAGGTCATGTTACTTCGTCATTGTTTTAAGCTATTTTTCTGATCTTTGTCAAGACTTATTAAACCTAATGAATCCTTTAATCATAACACTATCCTCCACCACAATAACACGCAGTTACCTACACATGGCAGATGTCGCCAACCCTCATCGGAGGGTCTGCCTTACAAGGGCTGCGCCCGGCTAGAAATAGTCACGCGAAATTAAATTACATCCTTTAATCATTGCGTTAAATGTAAAACTAGACTTACAATAGTTGATAATAACACCAATATTTTTTAAAAAAACTGATATATCGATATTTTGAAGACCGATATCAGGACGAATAGAAAGGAATAGTGTGACGACTCCCTCTGAATCACATGTTAACAGACACGGTGTACATGTTCTCCGCCACCTGCAGCGCTGCTGTCGATGAAAGGGCCAAGTACGCGCGCTTTTCGTCGGCTTACTGTGGAAGTGTGCAAACAGTTTGTGGTCTTTTTCAGTAGTTTTATACATTCTCCAGTTGTATAAGTGCAAAATAGCTGGCATTAACTTTTCATGAACTGAAAAGTGAAAAGATTATGCATTTGAGAAGTAGGACGGATACTTTGACATATGCTTCAATATGCTTCAATATGCTTCACTGCAATTCCAATTGTTCGTTGAAAAGCATGATGATGATCTTAGGTGATTTTCCATTACCTCTTAGGTAAGCTATTTAGAAAAAAGCAGCTTGGATAACAGTTTGCCATTTAATCGGTGATGGTGTTAGCGGCCTTTGAAAACAGTCTCTCTGCTGGGACAGGTCGCTATAATGCTCAAGTATTGCCTAACTAACGTGTAAAGCTATGCATACAAGGTATGCACGATGAATGAGTTATGATATTATAACTGTATGTACCGAAGTGAAGTGAGAAATGAAAATTCAAATTTCGTAATTGTAGCATAGAAATATTGAAAGGGTCTGAAATAGAATCAAATCGTATTCAAAAGTATTAAATTAGACAGAAATATCGATATATTGGGCACAAAATAACGATATCGACAATATATCGGACCTCAAAATATCGAGGTCGATATATCGATATTTCCAAATCAAAACATCGATATCCGATATATCGATATTCGTTTGCCATCTCTACATGGAAATGTAAGCTATCTTATTGGTAGTACTGGTAGTACCAGAAATCATATACATTTTAGATTCACATTGGTTGGCAGTTGAATAAAAATAAATAAGCAAACAATAATTCTCAATTATTTTCAAAAAGTCTCAACTATTTGTAAAGAAAATCCATTTTATAAAGTATATATCAACACTAAGTGAAAAATGTTCAGTAAATTGTAAAAAAAAAAAAAGAAAATTAATAACTGGATTCTTCTTAAGGTTTAGATCTCTGACCTCGTAGGCTACTTGAGCGAGCAAATGATTTCTTTCACTCCAGATTCAGCAAAATGTCACTCGAGCTGACTCGAATACATGCTTGATGTCAGTTAAACGAGTTGAATTATTCGGCTCGTCACATCACTTATTAAGAGCAACAATTACCGAGCTCGATAGCTGCAGTCGCTTAAGTGCGGCCAGAATCCAGTATTCGGGAGATAGTAGGTTCGAACCCCACTGTCGGCAGCCCTGAAAATGGTTTTCCGTGGTTTCCCATTTTCACACCAGGCAAATGCTGGGGCTGTACCTTAATTAAGGCCACGGCCGCTTCCTTCCCACTCCTATCCCTTCTCTGTCCCATCGTCGCCATAAGACCTATCTGTGTCGGTGCGACGCAAAGCAACTAGCAAGAAAAAAAAAGCAACAATTAAAATTATGTCCATTATAATGTATAATTTATTATATAAGTCATGTTCGTACAGGACTTGAAGACCCATAAAGCAATGGATGGTAATGGCTTCCCACTCTCGTAATCTCAGCTCTAAATGGGACGGTGTGATGATTAGCTGCGTGTTCGGTCACCTTTGCCGCCCTGTAATTACCTTATTAAAACCCAGCGTCCTCTTTTTAAGATAGTGTCTTCATCCAACTTGTAAATTCATTTAAGCATGGTATTTGAAACGTATTCAACAACTCATCATCATGTTTGTATCTTTACAATATTCTTCTACATCTCCCACACTTTCAGCAGCACAAATTTGTGATAATGCATATTCTTAGTTTTCTTTTTGATGTTAACATACGAATAGTGTTGCCTCCTAATATGAACAATAATGTGCTCAAAACACATTCTTTATTAATGTTAGAAATTGATACTAATGTCTACCAAGGCATGGTATAGTAAGTCAAACGGTTATTGCTTATATTATAGTCTGCAGACCAATTTGAGGAGGACTAATATGACGCAAGCTAAGTACATTATTTGTATTAAATATTACTTGAATCATACAGTGATTTGTTCCCAATAAAGCCGAGCGAGTAAGCTACGCGGTTCAGATCACGTGGCTGTGGGCTTACGTTCGGGAGACAGCCCTGAAGATGGTTTTCCGTTGTTTCTCGTTTTCACACCACGTGAGTACTGGGGCTGTATGTTCCGTAAGGCTACGGTCGTTTCCTTCCTAGTCTTAGCCCTATTTCATCGCCACCATAAGACTTGTCTAAATCGGTGTGTCGTAAAACAAATAGCAAGCTTCCATTAAGACTGCATGTATGTAGGAAGAAACATTTGGACTTTAATGGTTTAATCTGGTAATCACATCTTCTTAGGCTGAAAGAACCTCAAGGCCGTGTACCTCTCCAGAAACTGAATGGTGCCTTCATATCTTGGCGGGGAATCGAAGCCATGACCTTACGAAAACCGAGAATGCCTTCACCGCCTCACCTTGGCAAGCCATTATTATTATTATTATTATTATTATTATTATTATTATTTATTATTATTATTATTATTATTATTATTATTATTATTATTATTATTATTATTATTCCTTTTGATGGCGAGGCTTAGTGTTTACAGTGCACTATATCTTCTGGTATGCGCTAGAGCAATTTTGTTACTTTAATTGATCTGTCTCATTCTTATCCTTGGCTTTGACAATATGAAATTGACTGAGGAATGAGTGATGCTCGTAATACCATTCCTTATGCAACCAGTCCCTGCTGTGAATGGTGTGAAAATGTTGCTCATAGGGTCGGTTGGTGCATGAATTTTAGTGGGCTTGACAGCCTGATATGTAATAACAACAACATCAACAACTTCTGGTTGTGAGGAAAGCAACGGGAAACTACCTCAGTCCTCATTTCCCTAGCACGCCTATTCAGTGATGCCTATGACATCTATGATAGCTAATGGTGGTGCTGTTGAGGATCCAACCTGCCTTCGGGCTGAAGACTGAACCTACATACATTATTATTATTATTATTATTATTATTATTATTATTATTATTATTATTATTATTATTATTATGGACATAATTTCCTTTTTCTCTCTGACTACTTGGATGCAATGGTTGCAGTAAAAGGTTTCTGACTGGGAGTCAAGGGTTCCGGTTTCCTTCTCTACCAAGTATTTAAATATTTCACTGTTATGGTGTCCAATGAGGTTAGTCATGTTCACGATGACAATCATAAACCTGTATCGTAATGGGGTATATAGAGGACTGGAATATAATGAGTCACCCTCTGGTACGTAAACCTCGTTTATCCGGATTAAGTGGGACCGGAACTGATCTGGATTATCGAAAATCCGGATAATCCGGAACAAACTAAAAAATTAATGCAGTACGTGTGATAGAATCTATTAACATAAGTTGTACAGTAATACCTTTGTTTAATTGTACAAAAAATATAAGAACACTTTTCGTGCATTTACGACTGTTTTATGCACTAAAATAATCTGTGAGTTTTTTTCTGTTTTACAATTGTATAGCGTTTGCGCGCAGTACGATCACGAAGACGTTTTACTAAGAACAGTTCTGCCGGTGTGGTTTCAGTCAAGGATTCTAAATAGGCCATCAGTTTGTCCAGCTGCATTGTTGCCTCTCCTTGAGTCATTGTTTCTCCTGATGGAGCTTCGGTTTCATTTTCGAATTCACCATCAGTGAATTAATAGTGCGTTGCATTCAGAAGAGCGTGGGTTCGAATCTCACCTCGGCCGTCCTGGGAATGATTTTCCGTGGTTTCCCATTCCCAATTCCAGGGGAAAGCCGGGACGGTACCTTTGATAGACCGTGGCCGAATTACTTAAAATTCCTGTCCTTAACTATCCTTGGCGGAAAAGACATTCAATAAGAGTCGACGCCGTAAAAGAAAGCAAAAATAAATGTTTATATATTCGATCCGGATAAACCGGAGATCCGGATTAATGAGGGCCAGATAAATGAGGTTCTTGTATACAAACATTCCTCTAGGCACAAATATAACACAATTTAGCAAGCATTTCCTACACACGTAAATACACACGTTTAATGGCTCTATTCCTAAAAAAAAAAAGGGGGGTCTATAATAACTACAACAATAATACTCGTATTCACGTCTTTACATTGTGAGGAAGTACTCACCGTGTTCATGGTGACGGCTGAGATGCAAGGTGTGAGTTAGGTACACTCTTCAGCTTCTTATATACCTACTCCGGTGGCGCGGGTACCGCCGTGGGATGTTCCCGATGGTCAAGGACGCAACCACGTGACGTGCCCGCCACCCAGCAACGTAAGGCTTCTCACTAATTATTGTACTCCAAGATGTAATATTAGTTCATGTTAAAATGTGCAAAACAATAAAAAGGATACATTACTGCAGTGTATATTAGAACAACTATAAATAAATCTGCCAATGTCCTTTCCCTCTTTCACTGCAGTAAGTATACTGTTATTACTTTGCTTCTAGAGAAGTTCATCTTTATCATTACCATCACATTTTTGTTTTCTATTGACGACGGAAGGCTAGAAAAGTAAGGAAGATGGCTTAACAACTAGTCTTACATATGGCATAGCAACAAACAAACGAACACTGAAATTCGATGTATTCACTGACGTTAATTTATGTAAATTCAACAAATTTTGACGTAGAATATATCTACAGGTTCGGAATTGTTCTTGGACCAGTCAGCGTTTCAAAATCATAAAATGTTCAACATATAATTAATTTATAGATAGGATGTACAACGACAGTGTTCAACACCTCATTTTAAAGAAAAAATAGCATTAGATCTGGTAACAAAAGTCAGAGGTGGTGGTGGTGGTGATTGTTGTTTCAAGGGGAAGTACTACCAGGATACCATCCTCTATTAACTCTAATACAGGGAAAAAATTGAAAGAAGGTCGGGCTGAGTGTCTCAGATGGTTAAAGCACTGGCTTTCTGAGCCCAAGTTGACAGGCTCGATCCTGCCTCAGTCCGTTGGTATTTGAAGGTGCTCAAATGCGTCAGCACGGTGTCACTAGATTTACTGGCACGTAGAAGAACTCTCCCATGGCACTACAGCCCTTGAAGGGCCTTGGCCTACCAAGCGACCTCTTCTCAGTCCGAAGGCCTGCAAATTACGAGGTGTCGTGTGGTCAGAACGATGAATCCTCTCGGCCGTTATTCTTGGCTTTCTAGACCGGGGCCGCTATCTCACCGTCAGATAGCTCCTCAATTCTAATCACGTAGGCTGAGCGGACCTCGAACCAGCCCTCAGGTCCAGGTAAAAATCCCTGACCTGGCCGGGAATCGACCCGGGTCCTCTGGGTAAGAGGCAGGCACGCTACCCCTACACCACGGGACCGGCTTAAAAGAACTCCTACGGGACAAAATTCAGGTCCCTCGGTCTCTTCGAAAACCGTAAAAAAAAAGTAGTTAGTGGGACGTAAAAGTAACTTTATTATTAAAAAAAATGGAACGGCACCAACACTTCGAAAAATGAAGGTATCGGCTAAAGAAAGGCAAGAGCCCCGAAAAGCGTGAAAATGAAAGACTCCCTAGGCCTAGAATGCTCTAATACCGTGGGTGTCGGAATACTCCATGAGATCCATATTGCCAGTTTCATCAACTAGTGTGGCTGATATTCGAAGATTTGGAAAAGTAATCCCGGTGGGCTAATACTATTTATTTTACGCCCTGCTAACTACTTTTACGGTTTTCAGAGACACCACTGTGCCAGAAGTTTTCCCCACGCGAGTTCATTCACGTGCCGGTAAATCTACTGACACAAGATTGACGGATTCGAGCAACTTTAAATACTACTAGGCAAAGGCGGGATTAAACGAGCAAATTTCAGCTCAGAAGGCTAGTGCTCTGCCGTCTGAGGACATGTTTCGTTGGCCATCCTTGAAATGTTTTCTGGTATTCGGGTAGACTATACCTTTCTCTGTTCCCTATACTTCACAACTCTCAGACACCACACATAAACACGTTATCAGAAACCACAAACACAGCAGCTATATGAAGCAGATGATCACAATATCGTTTACCTTTGAACAGAAAGAAATATAAGGATTGTTGAATTTATATGGAAGTTTATTTTAAATTCTAGTGGTTTAACGTCACACGAACACATCGAACGTGTCGTAACGCAAGGACTAGGGCTGCGAAGGAAGCTGCCATGGTCTTAATAAAAATAACTTATAAAACCATCTTCAGGACTGCTGATAGTGATTAAAGCTTACAGCTACACACAGCCAACTCGCTCGGTATAAGTGTAGAAGCTGTGATGTGCAAACCAGTTTAATACACTTATTTAAATAGTCAAGAAAGGGCATCGAAGACAATGAATTATCTAGATTTCGGGAACTTCCTTTAGTTTTATACATCATGAAGTCAAAACATAATTTCTCCAATTATAGACACGAATAAAAATCTGTATAAGCATTTGCTTGTCGTGTTTAAGCCAATTCTATCACAGTTCATTGAAACGCCGATAAATGCGATATCGATTTAATAAATCACAAAATCTGTAATATTTTGTAAATTGATTCAACCCCTACATACTCGTGTGATATTTGTTATGGATTACACATTTTTAAACATGTACTCTTATTGTAATGGTGCTATTTACCAAGATATCGTGAGTATGATTAGCTCAGTAATGAAATGGCGTATGGCTTTGAGTGCCGGGAGTGTCCGAGGACAAGTTCGGCTCGCCAGATGCAGATCTTTTGATTTGATTCCCGTAGGCGACCTGCGCGTCGTGATGAGGATGAAATGATGATGAAGACGACACATACACCCAGCCCCCGTGCCAGCGAAATTAACCAATTAAGGTTAAAATTCCCGACCCTGCCGGGAATCGAACCCGGGACCCCTGTGACCAAAGGCCAGCACGCTAATCATTCAGCCATGGAGCCGAACATTAGCTCAGTGACATCTCATTAATGCTGTAGGAAAACGCAGTGTTTATTGTTTCCTTCAGATATTTTATTAATTTTTCCTTGACATTTGGACGAAAGCTACAGAATGAATTTTAGAGCACGTGGAGCCAATCTCAGTATCGGCTAATCTTTGTTCCTCTGTTTCAAGCTACTGAATTCGATCTCGGCTGATGTCAATGCCCTTATAGGATGCTTACATGCAACAACATCGTGTCGTAGGTTTCCTGAAGGATAAATTTCCAACAAACATTATTGTTGCTACTAGGGGCTGCCTAGTCGACATGTTTAACGAGTGCTTTATTTGCATGGAAGGACCTGGATGCGATTCCCCTTCAATTACCTAGTCGAAAAAGGAACAAGCTTTGCACTTTTGGAGAGGCATATTTCTCGGAGGTTCCCTCATCCTACCCTACAAATGAGCACCAGGTTAATTTCTGAGGGCAAAGACGGCGCAGAGTAGAGCTAACTACCCCATCTCACATAACGCCGAAGTTACGAATAGTGGAAGTGTTCCCCTTTCACTCCTCCAAGGGCCTCCATAACCTGTTAGGAGCTGGCTTTATTATTATTATTATTATTATTATTATTATTATTATTATTATTATTATTATTATTATTATTATTATTATTGAACGAGGAACATCATTTGGATTTAAGAAGTCGTTAACGAGATCTCTAACGTTCCTTACATAGACTTGCCTGGATAACTTCACTCGAATAACTTCCTACCGGAAATCTCCTTAATCTTCTCTGAAAGTCTTTTCCTTATTATTTTCAAATACAAGTAATTTCCTACTCAATGTAACCGAGTTCTCCTCCTGTTAAGAAACTTCACAACAAACATAAACACTGAACTAGTTTATTCTCTCCTTATAGAACTAGTTCATCCGTGGTGTAGCCTAGTTCTAGCAGGTGTTAAGTGGTCAAATAACCCTAAGTGACTAAGCTGACTGAAGCCTCCACAAAGCCTACTTCGAACTCTTCACGCAATGAGGGCAAAGCACAATCATTCCCATTAGTGCCACTAGCGGCGTGGCTGAACGGATTGGCAACAGGTAGCATTAAATAATCATAACTTAAGTAATGGATTAGAAATCGTGACAAAAACGTTGTTCATTTTCTATTACACTTATTTGGAAAAAAGTAGCACACGCACACATACACACACAGAATTTCTGCCAATTTGGTAGACTAGTGGTGCGTAACCCAAAATTACTTTGTGTCCATTGATCTTTATAATATATTTGGAAGAAGTCGTATATTATAGCAGGTATGAACTAAAATAAATTTGGGCTATTCTGGCGGTAGCGTCCAACACAGCGGAGTATCCTGAGAACAGCTCGGGAAAACTTGCGTCAAGCAAATCAAAAACGATCTGTTACACTTTAAACTTAGTTTACGTGAGAGGAAACAAATGACGCACGACCGAATAACCTAGAAGAAAGTCGTCTACGAAGATCGTCAGCCCATAGTACCCACAGCAATGTACTCACTTCGAGTCCAGTCTCGTTCAGGTGTCTTGTAAAGAATGACGAGAATGTGGCATAGTGGATGACATAATATGTTAGGCCCCTTAAAATAATACTAATAATATTCAGAATAAAATCCTGGTTTTATGCGACTATCATTGTGTTGTTTCCTTTTGCTTCTGTTCTTTACAAGTGTCTTTACGTCGCACCGACACAGATAGGTCTTATGTCGACAGTGAGATAGGAAAGAGCTAGGAGTGTGAAGGAAGCGACCGTGGCCTTATTTAAGGTACAGTCTCAGCATTTTCCTGGGTTGAAAATGAGAAACCACGGAAAACCATCTTCAGGGCTGCCGACAGTGGGATTCGAATCCACTATCTCCCGAATGTAAGCTGATAGCTACGTGAAATAATTTCTTTATCAAGTCCATCTTTACATATGGGAGTCATCGGAACACCCAGGCTCAGTTCATAAGTCAAGCGGAGGTTTAAACCTGTAATGCCCAGATTAAATCCCTTCATGTTACGAAAAAAAATTATCATTAAAACTGATTCCTATAATCTTCACTTAGGGGAGAATAACTGAAAATGAGGGTGATGCTGTTTAAGTACCGAGTAGGCCTACTGGATCATTTTCAGCTCTTTCACTTTATTGTTAGATTCACGACAGTTTGATGATGATGATGATGATTGTTGTTTAAAGGCGCCTAACATCTAGGTCATCGGCCCCACGACAGTTTAAGAATAAGCTGTTCTATATAGCTATTTCTATGTTCAAAAATAGATAATAATAATAATAAGAAGAAGAAGAAGAAGAAGGAGCATGATGATGATCTTAAATTTGCCATACGCCATATCTATGTTGTAGATAGGAGTCTACCTTTCACACAGTGGTTCTGGGCTCCTCCAAGAAGTTAAATTCTGATCATAGTGTTAGAACAGGATTCACTCAGTCCCCTAACCTGAACAGGTACCTCACATGAGAAGTATCGTATTCGGTGAAGAAAACTAAGCAATATAGCTGACGATATCGTCATGCTGGCCATTTTTCTTCCCAATAACTGCACGGGTCCTGGGTGGCCAAGGTTTTTATTAAGAGCTAAGTGACAGGGGTAGGGGTTCCGTTTCCCCTCAATTGTTTTCGGTTAAGAAGTTCGCTCAGAAAGAAGTAGGCTATTTTAATTTAATTTAAACGTTAATTCAATTTAGACACTTGTCTCTCAAATTTATTAATCTTAAATATCTTCTTCTTTACCTGTTTACCCCCCACGGTCGGTTTTTCCCTCGGATCAGCGAGAGATCTCACCTCTATCGCCTCAAGGGCAGTGTCCTGGAGCTTCAGACTCCGGCTCGGGGATACAACTTGGGAGGATGACCAGTACCTCACCCAGGTGGCCTCACCTGCTATGCTGAACATGGGCCTTGCGGAGGGAATAGGAAGATTGGAAGGGATAGACAAGGAAGAGGGAAGGAAGCGGTTGTGGCCTTAAGTTAGGTATCATCCCGACATTTGCCTGGAGGAGAAGTGGGAAATCACGGAAAACCACTTCCAGGATGGCTGAGGTGGGAATCGAACCCACCCCTACTCAGTTGACCTCCCGAAGGTGAGTGGACCCCGTTCAAGCCCTCATACCACTTTTCAAATTTCGTGGCAGAGCCGGTAATCGAACCCGGGCCTCCGGAGGTGGAAGCTAATTACACTAACCGCTACACTATAGAGGCGGACAATCTTAAATATCAACCCACATTATACAAATTGATCCTACAATTGTCTATGCTTCACCATGGGATATAAGTGCTTATTTAGAGAGAATATCCACTAAGGATAGCTGGCCTAACATTAGGAAAACCATAAAGGTTCAGCCTTCTTATTAATTCATAAGGACAATAAGAAATTAAAATACCGGTACATTTAATAATTTCCATTGGAATTTTTAAAATGCTACAGTATTCATTATTTTCGGGCAGCCATCCCCGATGGATTCTATTCGTTACTTTAAGTTATACAGATGATTTTGAACAATTTAGAGTGAATCTCTCAAAATCACAATTGACATATCTTGTAGAACGTTAGTAGGGAGTCAAAAACTATTGAAATATTCACAGAGAAATTTATGATTGTTCTGCGCTCAGAAAACAACATGCCAATAAAATCCACGTTATCAATTTTACACTCGTGCCCCAATTCACAAAAGAAAGGCTCAGAGTGCTTTCCATACCACTCAAATCTGACTGTTGAATCGATAATGACGCGTTTGTTGGATTTCTGTCGATGAGTACAATGTTCCGCCTCTGTGATGTAGGGGTTAGCGTGATTAGGTGTCACCCTCGGAGGCCCGGGTTCGATTCCCGGCTCTGCCATGAAATTTGAAAAGTAGTACGAGAGCTGGAATGGGGTCCACTCAGCCCCGGGAGGTCAATGAGTAGAGGTGAATTCGATTCCCACCTCAGCCATCCTGGAAGTGGTTTTCCCTGGTTTCCCACTTCTCCTACAGGAAAATGCCGGGATGGTAACTAACTTAAGGCCATAGCCACTTCCTTCTCTCTTCCTTTAATATCCCTTACAATCTTCCAATCCCCCGACAAGGCCCCTGTTCAGCATAACAGGTGAGGCCGCTTGGGCGAGGTACTGGTCCTCCTTCCCAGTTTCGTGCCCCGAGTCTGTAGAGGTGGGATCCCTCACTGAGTCCGAGGGAAAAACCAACCCTGGAGAGTAAACAGATTAAGAAAGAAAGAAAGAAAGAAAGAAACAAAGAAAGAAAGGAAGGAAGAAAGAGTACAATGTCCACTCGTTTAATGGACCCTTCACATTACGTACAGGTTACTTCTTCATACACTTGGAACTGTTCTTCTGAGTCTATGCTGCCTGTTATTTCTTAGCGGCAGAAACCAAGAGCATGAGGAATTTCAATCTCCTAGCTCTCACTGCTACCGGTTGGCAATAATCCCTCAAACCATTTTAAAAGAATTGCATAATATCGATGGCGGATGCAGAGTAACCAAGGCTGGTCCGTGGTGTGACAGCCCTGCACTACGACCGACCAGCCGATCAGAGAATGCGAGGCCAGGCTCTACCGTGCCTCTACGCCTCTGTATTCGGGAGACGGGGAGAGGCTAGTCCCCACCGTCGGCTGTCCTGAGAATGGTTTTCCGTGGTTTTCTATTCTTCTTCACTAAGGCGAATGCCACGGACAGCAACCCTCTCACCATCTCCTCCCCCTGTGGGTGGGGGCGGTAGAATAACACCCACAGTATCCCCTGCCTGTCACAGGAGGCGACTAAAAGGAGCCCTAGGGGCTCTGAATTTTAGAGCGTGGGTTGGCGACCACGGGGTGCTTAGCTGAGTCCTGGCATTGCTTCCACTTACTTGTGCCAGGCTCCTCACTTTCACCTATCCTATCCCACCTCTCTTGGTCAACTCTTGTTCTTTTCCGACCCCAACGGTATTACGTATGGAGGCCTAGGGAGTCTTTCATTGTCACGCCCTTCGTGGCCCTTGTCTTCCTTTGGCCGGTACCTTCATTTTTCGAAGTGTCGGGCCCCTTCCATTTTTTCTCTCTGATTAGTGTTATATAGAGGATGGTTGTTCAGTTGCACTTCCTCTTAAAACAATAATCACCACCACCACCACCACCACTCTCACTATTTCCGCGCATCCCTGAGAGAGATGGCGTTACCGTCGAGGAGGTCCGCCAGCCCCTTCAGGGTAGGAATGAAAACATTTAGCAGTAGTAGTACCATAATATCAGGCCATCTCTTCTATCACATTCATTGACGCGACAGCTCTTTGTGCATCCTGACTTTCTTCAGACGTTTCCGTCATGTGTTTTTATTCAGAGACTAAATACGCATCTTCTTAATTAGTGGTGCAGTTGTGTCTTGGCTCACACAGTGTTGCTATCTTATATTTGGACTTCCTAATTTTATCTTTCTGACATTGTATAAAACATCTCTATAATTCCAGTATTATTAACTTCCGCCTATGTAGCGTAAAGGTTAGCACTATTAGCTTCCGTCCTCGGAGGTCCGGGTTCGGTTCCCGGTACTGTCAGAAATTTAAGAATGGCTGGAGGACTGGTAGGTAGTTCAAATGATACATGCAGATCACCTCCATTGGGGGTGAGCCTGAACTGAGTTGCACCACTTGGGACGTGGACATGAGTGTAGTTACTAGTATTATTGTCCTGCTCCATGGCTATATGGTTAGCGTACTGACCTTTGGTCTCAGGGATTCCGCATAATCACACAACACCATTAGCACGGAGATAAAGCACAATCTATAATTATTATTGTCATCATTAGTTGTAGTAGTAGAAATAGTACTATTTCTTCATTATTATCATTAGTAGCACCAACAGTTAATATATTATAGTGCGGTTAAACACAGTCCGCACGTGAGTTAGGCACCGTTGTCACTTCTTCTGGATTTTACCCATTAATTTTCCCATCACATCTCCCTTGACACCCTCTCACTCATGTCTGGTTTATGAGGCCTAAGAAACTTTATATTTTCCTGGTTTCAATTCCGCTACGCTTCCTTACGCGATATCCTCATTCCTCAAAACAATAGCACTATTTCTTACTCTGCTTCGATGTAAGTCACAAAAGTCTGATAATCTCGTTGCTTTACCCGGCGAATATATTGCCTCCAGACGTATTTTTGGGTGTAAAGGGCAGTCGATGGGTAGCAGTAGTCACACCGGCGAGATACTGGGTATAACGAGTATTTCGTCCACGCTCCCTCCCTACTGTCACTATGCACGAAGAGAAGTTTCCATATTGATAGCTTTTTCATGGGTGGAGTTGTAAAGGAGATATGAATGTGAAATTCATTATTTTAAATGGATTCTTGTTTTTCTTATTTGCCTTTGAATACTGTGTTTAAAAACAATTACAACGACTGTGTTTTGAGGGTCATTCAATATAAGTGAAGGTCAATAATGGACAATAGGTCTGCAGTCATCAAAAACCAGATCAAGCATATCAGTAACTGACTTACATCATAAGTTCAAACTGATGACCTTGAACGCTAATACACTCTGTATACACACTGGACAATATTGCACTTGAATTTTATCTGGTCTTATCCACAGAGAACGCTCGTGTTTTACTGTCATTCATGTCTTTGAGGTTCATCGGTATTTCTTGCAACATTCGTTTTGATTTTCTCTACAGTTAAATGTTCATTGTGTAAGTCTGACGGACGTCCATTCCATTTAATGTCTCTGGCCGAATTTTGAACGATCTATAAACGTTCTGTTAAGAACTGCTGTAATTCTTCACGCATTACGCACAGAACATACATCTTATTGGCACCACCCGGATTGATGAATGTTGAGTGGAATGTCTTCTAATAATTGTGGCAGCAATTTTGTTAAGAACTGGAAAATGTCCTACCAATAAAATAGTGGCACATTATTTAATTATTTACAAGCTCGCACGCACCGCACCACTTCTCCCAGTCACTGGGGTGCTTGTTGTGTAAATTTGCTTGTCCATGTTTTGTGATTTGTAATGAAGCTTCATTCATAGCAAATCCACAGTTGGAAACATGTCATCCATTCGCAAATGCCGTAGAGACCATTCAGAGATTTGTAATGGATATCGAAAGTGATCGCCATATTCAGTAGCTGACCAGCTGATGAAGTGAAATGTGGAAAAGGGTAGAATTTTTTGAAATGAAGTGTTTGCGCGGACGGAACTCACTCTAAAGTTCAGTCTATCTCGCGCTGACATGTGGATAGAGTGTCAGAGATGCTACAATGTTAATTATACTTCCCTCATCAGTTGCTGTTTTGCATTGCTGGCTCTCTGTATTATTCACACTTCCAGTATCTTGAAATGTTCTCATTATGTTAGCAAAGATAGGACGCGAATGTGCGGGACGATCAGGCTGTTCAGTCGGTCTTTACGTCCCAGTAACAACTTGTTACTGTTTTCGGAGACTGAGGTGCCGAAATGTTGTCCCTCAGGAGTTCGTTTATGTGCCGGGAAATCTACGCAAACGAGGCTGACGTATTTGAGCACGTTCAAATACCACCGGACTGAGGCAGTATCGAACCAGCCAACTTGTTCTCAGAGAACCAGCGCCTTAACTGTCTGAGCCACTCAGCCCAGTTCAAAAATGAATGAGCGCGTGGTATTGTGTAAGTTCCCTGTACGTCACTCTCCTCAGAGACAATAATTAAGTTAAGTTGTGAGTAACCATAGGTTTTGTATCTAGGTACGTGATAGGTGAATAAAACCGGGCGAGTTGGCCGTGCGGTTAGAGGCGCGCAGCTGTGAGCTCGCATCCGGGAAATACTGGGTTCGATCCACACTGTCGGCAGCCCTGATGATGGTTTTCCATGGTTTGACACTTTCACAACAGGTTGTACCGTAATTTAAGGCCACGGTCAATTCATTCCCTTTCCTAGCTCCTTCTTGTCCCTTCGTCACCATAAGACCTATCCTTGTCGGTGCGATGTAAAATAAATTGTAAAAAAAAAAGAAAAAAAGTAAAAATTCTGTTTAAATGCAAGGAACATACAATATCGTGCACTGATTTCTTTCTTGAGCGACAATACAAGCGCACTGCTGCCAGAGTATATGCCCTAAGAACTTCGCAACATTAGCCAAAACTGTAAAACGTAACAGCTTTCTCGGCTATCGCATAATGCAATTGTAATGTCTGAATGTCCGAGCGCTACTAAATCATATTATAAGACTAAGTCTTCATGTAAACAGACACACAAAGTTGAAATGCCTTTTTACACTCGCTATTTACGGTTTCAACCAGTCAATAGGGTAATCAAATAGTTAAACGACTGCTTGAAATAAACACATTTCCTTAGTCATTGATCTGTCTTAAATGACTCTCACCGGGCGAGTTGGCCGTGCGGTCAGGGGCATGCGGCTGTGAGTTTGCATCCCGGAGATACTGGGTTCGAATCCTAGCCCTGAATATGGTTTTCCGTGGTTTCCCATTATCACACCAAGCAAATGCTGGGGCTGTACCTTAATTAAGGCCACGGCCGATTCCTTCCAACTTCTAGGCTTTTCCTATCCCATCGTCGCTATAAGACCTCTCTGTGTCGGTGCGACGTAAAGCAACTAGCAGAAAAAAGAAATGGCCCTCAAAACTCAGTCGTTGAGTGCATCTCCAAACGCACTATTAAAAGGTAAGTAAAGAAAATATGTATCAATTTAAAATAATGAAATTGCCTGCCATGTGAAAAACTGCCAATGTCCCCCCTTTACCCTAAGGAACTTCTGTATGGAAATTTTCTTCCATCACTACAAATGACAATGTTATTGTTTTAGGGTGACTCTCTTATTTACACCAATGTAGCCTACATCGTGGCGAGAATACAATACCACCAGTAATATCTTACATAGATCGTTTTAGATGAAATTCAAGTAACGATATTTTCTCGTTGTAGTTGAGTACGTTCTATACTTGACGTAGTGCACATATCACGTATGCCAGATCAGATGGTAAGTCACTTGACTAATGCAAGTAAGCCAAGGCATACTGTGAGTGTGGACGGGCAGTTGGCTAGGGGCGTGCGAGGGAGCAGTACACAGAACTCACCACGTGGACAAGAATCCATAGAACAAAGACCAACCCATCTATTCGACTCCTCCGACATCCCCGCGGGATTCGAGGGATCCCTTGTACAAGGTGACAACTTTGGAGGTAACGACAAATACGCTGCTTTATGTCTCTTATAGAAACTTTGATGACCCTGTAAAGTCACGATGTGATTTAACTGCCTGAAGTTTATCCCGAAAGTACTGGCACGAAGAGATACCAGGCATAGCCACAGTCAGGAAGTGTTTTACATACAGTAATCTTGCTCATATAGCGTCGCAGTGCGAACTCTACCGCGACAATGTGACTTAGATGGAAAATTAGACCGAAGATTTCACGTCATAACCTGGCCAAGGGTGAAGTGAGGTCAGTAGTAATCTGCTCCAACTTCCGACCTGTGACCACTACGCACCGAGTTGTCCTGATGCTAATCCACCTACCGAACAGCAGATTCGTTTGTGACCCGTGAATGCGCCAACTAGAAGCCGGTGAGCAATATTCATTTTATTACTACTTACAAGCAAAAATGTTTGCCAATTACAGAGTCTGTTATAGGTAGTCCATACTCGGGTAACTCCGATTGACAGAGTCCGGCTCCATGGCTAAATGATTAGCGTGCTGGCTTTTGGCCACAGGGGTTCTGGGTTCGATTCCCGGCAGGGTCGGGAATTTTAACCATCATTGGTTAGTTTCTCTGGCACAGGGACTGGATACATGTGTCGTTTTCTTCATCATTTCATCCTCACCACGACGCGCAGGTTGCCTACGGGTGTCAAGTCAAAAGACCTGCAGCTGGCGAGCCGAATATGTCCTCGGACACTCCCGGCACTAAAAGCCATACGCCATTTCATTTTCCGATTGACAGAGAGCAGAATAGTGTTAACAGTAGCATGCGTATTTTATTCTTGAATTAGTGACATACGGTACCTCTTGAAATCCTCGTTTATGTTTTGCTATAGCAGGCTACTGTTTACGTCCTTACATTGTAAATGAACACGAGAACTGAACATGTATGGCGTCAGAAAACGTCAATACAGCCAATGATTTCACGATTACGGACCTGATGAGATTACTCTTTTTAATGATATCAGTGACATTCAACATCCACGTGCTGGTACTGAACCGATGTAACTTTGTTGTCTCTAATAAGACAATTTTTCGATATCCTTATAGATCAATTTTTTGCTAGTGGTTTTACGTCGCACCGATATAGATAGGTGTTATGGCGACGATAGGATAGGAAAAGCCTAGGAGTTTGAAGGAAGCGGCCGTGGCCTTAGTTAAGGTACAGCCCCAGCATTTGCCCGGTGTGAAAAGGGTAAACCACGGAAAACCATCGTCAGGGCTGCCGACAGTGGGATTCGAACCCCCTATCTGCCGGATGCAAGCTCACAGCCGCGCGACTCTAATCGCACGGCCAACTCGCTCGGTCCTCATAGATTAAATTCCCAAGAACGCAGAATAGCGTGAAAACGTTACTGAGGTCGGGAGTGCTAGTCCTATCCTCCCTACATCGTGTCTTTTCCATAGTCCTATTATTCTCATCGTGCAGAAAGACGGCGGGGACCAGTTAGAGGTCAACTATCGTGAAATGAATGACAGTATCGTGACTGATTGGTTTCCGTTGTCCTTGATATTAGATCGAATTGCTTCGTTGCGCTTAGTCATTATTTTACGGTCTTGGGCATGGCGTCTGGATCCAATCAGCTTCCAGATCACCCAAATTCCATTGACTTAATGGCATTCTTAAAACTGGATGGCTAGTTCGGGGGTGTGACCATGCTGTTTGCTCTAAGAAATACACCGTTGTCTTTCCAGAAGACAGCAACAAACGTACACACGTAGCAGTCTACTGTTATTGATGTCATTGCGTCTATACTTGACAAAGCTCTTGAAGTACTTCCTACTATCCTCAGTTCACTCACTCAGTGAAGGATTTTTATCGAACATAAAGAAGTGTTAGTTCATTAAATGATAGGTCAAGTACTAGGGACTTATCCCATAGACACTGACCCAGTTAATTCACCAGTTCCAAATGGGCTTGCAAACTTGAAGACATCAGACAATCATAATACCTTTAATGACAATTGGTACTTGACCTATACTGTGCGAGGAACGCCAGAGGATGACGGCAACATACATGTCGCTGTTTATTTCAGTAAACGCACCGCTACTGCTGAGTCTCAAGTATCACTCTTATGTTAGAAAATATTCGCACACCTCACTGCGTTAAATGACTATCCTCCACTACAATAATACGCAATTTCTTATATACGGCAAATGCCGTCCACCCTCATCGGAGGATCTGCCTTACAAGGGTTGCACCAAACTAGCAATAACCTTTTAACGTTAAGAATTTCATACTTAGGTTCCGTATTGAAACAAGATTTACATCAAAGAAAGGACAATAAGTTCCACCTTTTCAATACTATATATTGTGTGGAAGTTTTACGTTACAGCTCTGTTTTAGCTGTAACGTAAAACTTTCACAAATATATAGTATTGAAAAGGTGGAACTTATTGTCCTTTCTTTCATGTAGCAATAACCACACCAAATAATTAATTTATATTGCGTTAAATCATTTTAGGCACTTCCTACATGGTCGCAAGTTTCTTTCTTTTTCCATTACAAGTTGCTTTACGTCGCACCGACACAGATAGGTCTCATGGCGACAATGGGAGAGGAAAGGGCTAGGAGTGGGAAGGAAGCAGCCGTGGCCTTAATTACGGTACAGCCCCAGCATATGCCTGGTGTGAAAATGGGAAACCACGGAAAACCATCTTCAGGGCTGCCGACAGTGGGGTTCGAACCCACTATCTCCCGAATACCAGATACTGGCTGCAATTAAGCGACTGCAGCTAACGAGCTCGGTCGCAAGTTTCTTGTCACAGATTACAGTTCTCTACAGGCCTTCTACAAAAGTTAGAACTTTTCTCCAAACTTTTGATTTTGACATTGTTCATAGGAATGTCGGTCCGACTCGTTGGCTGAATGGCCAGCGTACTTGCCTTCGGTTCAGAGGGCCTCCGGTTCGATTCCCGGCCGGGTCGGGGATTTTAATCCCTTCTGATTAATTCTTCTGGCTCGGGGACTGGGTGTATGTGTCCGTTCCAAAACTCTCCTCATCATACTCAAGCAACATACCACACTACCAACCGCCACACAAACACGCAATAATGATGACATCCCTCCGTATAGGGTTGGTGTCAGGAACAGGGCAAAATCCACATGTGCGACCCCACAGGTGTGGGAAAAGTAGTAACAAAAGAAGAAGAAGAATATTGTCCATAGGAATGTCGAAGGTATGAATCATGCTGATGTTTTCTCTAGAATTTCCTTGCCTCCATTAACTGTCAAGAGTTTCAAAAACTAGAGTCCAAATAAGTCGACGTCGCCGAATCATTCGGTAAACGCAAAATGGAAGTGAACCAGTTCGCGCGTAATACGGGATTCAGTTTCTGAGTGAACGGGTGTCGGGTAATGCTCGAATAAACTGTACCCGAGTACTCGGGTATCACTAGCCTCAATGTAGGTTCCGTGTATCCTAACCAGCGTAGTGTATCGTGTACCTCGCACGGTTCTTAAAACGAATTACTTCGTGATGTGCTTTTACCTGATGAAAGTGACTGTACGTTGACCGTATGGAGATCATCGACCTGATCAATCTGCAGAGCGCTTGGTTGTTTATTTTGTTGCCAAGTGATGTTTGAATATAATTTAAAGATTATTGATAAGAACTTCCGCTGAGTTAATTAATATTTTCTGATCTCACGAATTGTACATTTAGCCGCAGTAGAGCACTGGCCTCCTGGACATACTGTGAGTTGGTGGGTTCGATCCACACTCAATTCAGTGGGATTTTCAGGTGCTTACATACGTCAGCCTCGTATCAGTAGACTTACTGACACGTAAGAGAACTCCTGCGGAACAAAATTCCGGCACCTTGGCATATCTGAAAACAGTTAGAGTTATGGAACTTTTTTTGATAAGCCGCATCATTTGCCTGGTGTAGACATGGAAAACTACGGAAAACTATCTTCAGGGCTGCCAACAGTGGGGTTCGAACTCAAGCTCACAGCTACGCACCCCTAACCGCACGGCCAACTCGCCCGGTGTTACGGGACGTGAAAACCAATAATATTATTGTATAAGGAATTCAGTAAGCTAATGTTCCTAAATAAAGTTGTTTATGACTGCCAGAAAGCGTTTTATATCACTAGATGGCAGTGATTGTAGAGTAACCCGATGGAGGTCATCGGACTAAGCAATGTGCAGTGCTGTTTGCCTTTACATTTTAGTCAGGGATGACCGAGTGTACAAATGGTTTGCTGCTGTGATCGTATTTGCGTATCAGTTCTATCCTTATACCGTTTACCAGACGACTAGAGGAATACCAGCCACATTATCATTTAAAACAGCGTTATTAATACAATAATATGTCTTCCTTTCTTCCTTTCTTTCTTTCTTTCTTTCTTTCCTAATCCGTTTTCCCTCCGGGGTTGGCTTTTCCCTCGGACTCAGCGAGGGATCCCACCTCTACCGCCTCAAGGGCAGCATCCTGGAGCGTGAGACTTTGTCGAGGTGATACAACTGGGTAGAAGGACCATTACATCGCCCAGGCGGCCTCACCTGTTATGCTGAACAAGGGCCTTGTTGGGGAATGGAAAGATCGGAAGAGATAGACAAGGAAGAGGGGAGGAAGTGGCCGTGGCCTTAAGTTAGGTACCATCCCGGCATTTGCCTGGAGGAGAAGTGGGAAGCCACGGAAAACCACTTCGAGGATGTCAGAGTTGGGAATTGAATCCCTCTCTACTCAGTTGACTTCCCGAGGCTGAGTGGATCCCGCTCCAGCCCTCGTACCACTTATCAAATTTATTTGAAGAGCCGGATATCAATCCCGGGCCTCCAGGGATGGCAGCTAATCACACTAAACACTACACCATAGAGGCGTACTGCAATATTATTGCTGGCTATTATTATTATTATTCTTCTTTCTTCTTTCTTCTTTCTTCGTTTCGGCCTGCTGTGGACCACGTTATTTCAACCGTTTGCATCCTTGAGCTTTAATTCTTCCCCAGTACTCACGCATTCTCGTTCTGTGAGCCTCCTTTCTTTCATCAGTCCACTTCTTGCCTGTTTTCAGCTTTGGCCTTTCTTGGAACCTCTTGTATCCCTGGAGCTTTTTCTGGAGAGGAGCACGTTTCTGGATGTCTTCGAGTGTGATTCCTATTTCCTGAAGGTCTTTTTCAACTTCGATAAACCAGGGTCCCTTGGTTTTCTTATTAAGAAAGTAGGAAAATATCCTATTGGTCTGTCTCTGTGTGCTCATGCGTGCCATATGGCCATAAAAATTAATCCTCCTTTTCCGAATCGTGTCCGTTATCCTCTCCATATGCTGGTACAGATCGCTGGTGTGTCGTCTCCTGTACTCACCATTTTCTTTGATTGGTCCAAGAATCTTTCTCAGGATTTTTCTTTCTTTAGCTTCTAGCTTCTCCATCAGACCTCTTCGGTTCATTGCAAGGCATTCTGCTGCGTACAGTGCTTCCGGGCGTACAACCGAACAATAATGCCTAAGCTTGGCGTTGATGGACACTGATCTTTTGTTGTAGACATTCCTAGTCAGCTGATATGCCATCTCCATCTTGTTGATTCTGTACATGATTGCTTCTTTCTCAGAGTTGTTAGGTACTATCCACTCACCTAAGTACTTAAACTTTTCCACCTGCTTGATTTTTCCCTGTTCCACAATGAGCTCTCTGGGAGCTGGCTTGATGTTGGTTATAAACTCTGTTTTTTGGAAAGAGATTTGAAGGCCAGCTTTTGCTGCTTGGATTCTCAGTTGGTTAATTTGTTTTTCAGCAGTATCTAGGGAATCAGAAAAGATCGCTAGGTCATCTGCAAAAGCTAGGCAGTCTATGATAAGATCATCTTTCTTATATCCTATTCTAAGGCCATTCTCAACCTCTTCCTTGCACATCTCTTTGCGCCATTCCCGAATGATTTTCTCCAGAACGCAGTTGAAGAGAAGGGGTGATAGTCCATCCCCTTGCCTAACACCAGTCTTGATTTCGAAGACGTGTGAAATTTCTCCCCTGAATTTCACCCTGGACGTAGTGCTGGTTAAGGTCTGTTGAATGATAGCTCTCGTTTTGTTGTCTAAGCCCATTTCCTTCAGAATGCGGAGGAGAGTGTGTCGATCTATGGAGTCATAGGCTTTTTGGAAGTCAACAAAAGTAACTACAAAATTCCTATTCCTGGATTTTAGGTACCACAGGACGGACTTAAGGTTCATGATCTGCTCTGCACAAGATCGTCCTTTTCTAAAGCCTCCTTGGTATTCACCCAACTGTGAATCAAGTTGCTCTTCTGCCCGAGTTTGAAGGGCTTTGGAAAGAATTTTGTATGTTACTGAGAGAAGGGAGATGCCGCGGTAGTTGTTTACATCTGTTTTCTCACCTTTCTTATGTAGGGGATGAATCAGGGCTGCTCTCCAATCATTTGGGATCCTTTCTGTTTCCCAGATCTCGCGAATGATCTCAGTTAGTTTATCGATCGCCTTTTCACTTGCAGACTTCCAGAGTTCAGCAATTATCGCATCTTCTCCAGGTGCTTTGTTGTTCTTTAATGATGTAATTATCTGTTTGATTTCCTCTTTTGTGGGGGGAGAAGAGTCTGGGTTGGGATGTCTGGATTCTTCAAAGGTGAATTCTGATTCTGGTTCTTCGCAGTTAAGAAGAGATTCAAAATATTTAGCCAAGATTTGGCAGTTATCCTTGTCGTTGTAGGCAACCTTTCCATTGTGATCTCGGAAATGTAGACTTGGTGGGGTGTACTTCGTGAGGTTGCGTTTGAAGGTTCTATAGAAATCCCTAGTATTATTCTTATTATTATTATTATTATTATTATTATTATTATTATTATTATTATTATTATTATTATTATTATTATATATTCGTTTACGGCCATTAGAGACCACGTTAGATAACAATTACATGTTTCTGGAAGCCTTCCTCACAGCCCAGAACTTCAGCATCCTCTCTCTGGCAGCCTGTCTTCTTTCGTCCGTCCACCCACGGTTAAGTTTTGGTTCGTCATGGAATCCCTGAAATCTGTCGATCACTGACCTAAACTTTGTTCGGTTTGAGATGTCTTCCAAATTTAGTCCCACCTGTCTGAGATCCTTTCTCACCTCCCAGAACCATTTGTCCGACACTTTAGGTCTGCTGTCTAGTATTGTGAAAATCCTTTTCGTTAGTCTCTTCTCATCCATTCTAAATAAATGCCCATAGAATGTAAGTCTCCGTTTTCTCATGGACTCAGTTAGCCTTTCATTGTCTCGGTAAAGTTCTTCTCTTCCTCGCAGCCTATACTGTCCATCCACAATCTTTGGACCCATTATTTTGCGAAGGATCTTTCTTTCAAATTTCTCAGCTTCTCTCAGTCCCGCTTTTCCTGTCATTTGGAGGCATTCACTAGCATACAGACATTCCGTTTTAATCACTGTATTGTAGTGCCTTAGTTTAGCTCGTCTGGAGATGGTTTTCTTCTTGTATATAGGATATGTCCTACGAAAAGCCGCAGCCATTTTCTCCCGTCTGGCGTTGTTTGCTTCTCTTTCATTTGTTTTCAATTGCACTATTTCACCCAAATACTTAAAGCTATCAACTCTTTCTATTTTACCGTGTTCTGTCTTCAGGTACCGAGGGGCTGTTTTGATGTTTGTTATATATTTAGTTTTTTCGAAAGAAATCTGTAGCCCTGCTTTTTCTGCTTGTAGTTTTAGTACATTCAGCTGTTCTATTGCTGTGTCAGTATTCCTAGATAGCAGCGCAACGTCATCAGCAAAGGCAAGGCAATTCATCATGACACCACTTTTGGACCCTCCAATGTATACTTGGTTAAGTAATCCTTTTCTGTCCAGTTCTTTTTCCCACTCCCGGTATTATTATTATTATTATTATTATTATTATTATTATTATTATTATTATTATTATTATTATTATTATTATTATTATTATTATTATTATTATTATTATTATTATTACGAGGGCAAATCAGAAAATAAGTTGCACTTCCCAGTTATGGGCATTTATTACACCACCTATACAACAGCAACACGACTATAACGACATACACTGTAACGTCACTTTTCCACATAGTTTCCAAGAGACTCCAAACATTTCTGCGAACGCACAACCAACTTGTCGATGCCGGATGCATAGAAATTTCCTCCAGCGTTCTGCAACCACTCGGAGACAGCGGCCTTCACCTCCTCATCGGTCTGGAAACGTCGACCACCGAGGTCCGTTTTGAGCTTACCGAACAGATGAAAGTCACATGGCGCTAGGTCGGGACTGTAGGGTGGATGTTGCCAGACCTCCCACTTGAAACGCTGCAGCAGTTCTCTCGTTTGGCGGACCTTGTGAGGCGTTGCGTTATCGTGCAACAAAATCACGCCGGCGCTCGATTTCCGCCGGCGCTTCTCTTTAATCGCTTTACGCAACCGGTGCAACGTTTGACAATACTACGCCGCGTTGATCGTCGTTCCTTTCGGCATGAATTCCACGTGCAGCAAACCCTCCATGTCAAAGAACGCTGTCGCCATAACCTTACCGGCTGAAGGTTGAACCTTGACCTTCTTTCGTTGTGGTGATGAGGGGTGCACCCATTTAATTGATGTTCGCTTCGTTTCGGGGGTGAAGTGGTGGACCCACGTTTCGTCGCCTGTGACGATTCGCCGCAGAAACCCGTTGCCGTCTGCGGCATAGCGTTGCAAAAATTCCAGGGAGGATTGGAAACCTTATCCCTTGTGCTCATCGGTGAGAAGACGTGGGATCCATCTTTGACACAGCTTACGATATCCAAGGTCCTCGTGAACAATGGCGAACACACTGCCATACGACATGTTCAGCTGCGTCGCGATTTCTCTCAGTTTAATGCGCCGGTTCTGTCTAATGATCGGATTCACACTGTTGACCTTTGCACGGGTCCTGGACGTTGCGTGCCTGTCTTCGCGATGGTTGTCCGTGATATCCGTGCGTCCGGCTTCGAATTGCTGACACCACTTTACGATACCTTGCCGGGAAATGGCCCACTCCCCATACACAGCACTAATTTCACGATGAATGTCCGTGCAATTCTTCCTTTTGGCCCATAGGAATCGGATTGTCGCACGCACCTCATATTTGAAGTGAACGTCCAGCTGACGCGCCATTGCATTTGGCCGCTATTCATACAATACTAGACGAGACACCACAGCGACCTGCCTAACAGACGTGTGGGCAATATTTGTCCCTTTCTCCGCTGTGCCCACGTTTGCGACACACAGCGCGCTGCTGCGGCGCGTTAGTGCAACTAACCTTTTGATCCACCTACGTATTATTATTATTATTATTATTATTATTATTATTATTATTATTATTATTATTATTATTATTATAGCATTATTAATTTTACAATCGAGTAACTATGTTCGTCACTGTGATGATATTTTATTTCATTTATAACACTTTACGTATTATATGATAGAATTAGTCATAATTCTAGTGTACAATAATTGGTTTAGTGTAAGAGAACGGCTAATGGCCAATAAAGACATCTATCTATATGATGTGTGTGTTTCACTGAGAAGAACCACCATGTGAAATATTTCAGCTTAGAACTTTGGCCCGTAAGGTTCTGTCATCTAAGGCTCTTTACTGTGTGATTATTATCAAAGAATTCACGTCCTTCATGACATATGAACTGCGGGTCAGTTTTTGTCTGACAATATCGTCGTTAAGCGGTATTTTCAGCAGCCACGACGACATAATAATCTCACTTTAAAGTAAAATTTGAGGGGCAATTCCAAAGGAGACGCTTAACGTCTTAAGTATAGTATACAATTTATTATTACCTGCAAATATGATGTATAAATCTAATGTAATATTGTGCAAAACAGGGTAATAGTGATTTTAAAATGGCAAATGCTTCGTAGAATCAATTAATAAATACAAAATAATATTTCAACAATCATTTTTTTTTAACTTTGCTCCAGCTCGAAAGTCTAAGGTGTAAGATAAAAGACTTCGTCAAGTGGAGCGTTATCTGGAAAAGTGCCCATAACACTGGCAGCATTTCCTCACTGGATAGCAATTCCTATCCGCTGTCTCAGGAATTCTGTTGAAGAGGTGTCTCCAGTGATTGCTGTTAGTCGTTTGCCAATATCTGAAATCAGACTTTTAGCTTCTTGACACCACGTCCCCATCGTTTCGACTGCGAATACCACGAAGATGTAGTTGTCCGTTATTGCTCTGTATTTTGCCCTTTTATTGCGCACGGCCATTTCTGCAGCAGAACCAGCAGCCTTGCACGTCTTAAGAATAAAACAAATCCCCGACATAACCATCCAGACCATAGTGGACACAGTGTTAGAAACAACATGTACTGGATTTTTTTCAATAAAATCCGAAAGAGAAAATTCACCTGATAGTTGACAATTTTAATTTTGAGTTTTAACTCAACCAGCGCTTACACCGAAACGAGAGATAAAAAATATTGTTCATATTAATTGATTGGGAGGCCTATAATTTCGATTCCCTAACAGGCGGGGATTATCGGGTGGATTCGCTCTCTCTTTCTCCCTCGTTATTTATTTATTTAATTAATTACCCACCTGGACCAAAAATGGACTCATATACAGTATATATATATAAAATCCTTTAGTTAGTAAACTGACCCTCAACGGGTGTTCCACAAGACACAGAATTGTACGATTTTTGATTATAAATGGTTCCGTAAAAACAGCACGAACCCATGCACAGCCACCTCGGCAATTGTGGCTAGGTAGCTTTCCTTGAGCGCAAAACTCGGCCATCATGCTCGGTATGGTACCTCCTTCACCCAGTAACAATCCGTAGACGGTGACGGAGTTCACATGATATTTCTCTATGATGTAATTGGTACTGGAACGTACATACATTGCTTGCTTCTCAGTGAGCACATCCTGTGGCTGTTTATCGCCTAATTCTAGACGTACTGTTCGGTCCAGTGTATTTCTTTTTTTTTTTTTTTTTTTTTTTTTTTTTTTTTTTTTTTTTTTTTCTAGTTGCTTTACGTCGCACCGACACAGATAGGTCTTATGGCGACGATAGGACAGGGAAGGCCTAGGAATGGGAAGTAAGTGGCCGTGCACTTAACTAAGGTACAGCTCCTGGTGTGAAAATGGGAAACCGCGGTAAACCATTTTCAGGGCTGCCGACAGTGGGGTTCGAACTTACTATCTCCCGAATACTGGATCCTGGCCGCACTGCAGCTATCGAGCTCGGTGGCCCAGTGTATTACAGAACAATCTCTCTGTTTATCAATGGCTAGAATATCTACTCTTCTTTTGCTACCATTTTCAGCTAAGCAGTTCACATCTTCATATACTTCCCACCCGTAATCGGGAAAGTGTTTTGCATTAAGGTCGCGAATTGTGTGATGGCGAGTATTCCTAAGTATTGAGCTGAATGGGCAGTAGCCGAGAACATCTCCTAAAGATTCGATTTCACCACAGGCACGTTTGCAGTGGTTGTTCTTCTCGCTTCTAACTTACAAGCTTCTTCCTGGAGCCACGTCAGCCATCATTTTGATGCTTTCAGGCCACTCTTACCGTGTTGCCGATTATAAACGGTAAGATTATATGGTTGCACTGTTACCTTAATACAATTATTCCTGTCTGATCTCTGATATTTGTACTATTCACTCCATGTCAAACATTTCAAAAGTTATATTTCTTTGTAAACTTCCTTTTGCACTAGATCGGGTTAATTTGGTATATAAATATCAAACAGGTTATTGCCACATTTTAAAAAATATTACCATATTTTCATTAAAACAAGCAAACGATGGGTGATATACAAATAGTTCTGTTGCAAAAGGAAACAAAAGTTACAGGTTAAATGAGGCGTAACATGTTATTTTTAATGAAGAACACTACTATGAATTATCCAAAATTACCTTTGCATCTAACACATCCCTACATTGAGCAGCCGTCTTTTAGAAACCAATGCCCAGTAGGCTAATTTACAATTTAAACTTTTACGGTGGAAACTGTCGGAAAATATCACACATCATTGACTTGGACAGCAATACCACCATCTCATGGCATATCATCTTAATTAATGCTCTGTGGACATTATACGACACTCCAGTGGCGTGCATAGTTCGTTCCTGATTTTTGATGCTCTGTCTAAATCTACTGCAAGCTACGCACGCAGCGCGACTGGAATGTAATTTGGGCCCCTGAGGGCTAGGGTCGCACGTAATTCGGAATGTGTTAATACTATAATCGCCAATGGACACCTTTATATTTTCAACGTGTTTTTGTTACGAAAGTAACGGGCTTATGACCTCTTTCTCTGCCGGACTGAATGGATCAACCAAAAGATGCATTGGAGTCCAAATTGGTGGACTTATTCTTATTCTGGTTAATAATAATAATAATCGTATGGCCTCAGCTACCGTGTGCAGACATTTCAATTTGACGCCATCTGGCTGTCTGCTCGTCAATTTCGACGTTCCGTTTTACTCTAGGCCCACTAGATGGCAGACCGAGTTAACCGAAACTCTCTTTGGCGTCTATGGCTGAGATTTAATGAATTTTGTCGGGTAAACACCAAATGTGTCGCCAGAGATCTTTTACATGCCGACATCGTACGACATGGAGTGTCGAATGGATTTTTTTCCGCCCTTCAAAAATCCGACTACCTCTGCCGGGTTTGAACCCGCTATCTTGGGATCCGGAGGCGACACTCTACCAGTGATCCACAGAGGCAGCTATTCTTATTCTGGTGATATTTACAGACGCTCAAATACGCCTGCGGTAGATCAACCGGCACATAAAATAACTCCTACGACATAAAAGTACGACACCTGGGCATCTCCGAAAACCGTGAGAGTAGTTAGTGGGACGTAAAGCCAGTAACATTTAAGATAAAGTCACCACTACCAGTATTAATACTATTATTAACATTTCCTTCATCATCATCATCATCTGTTTACCCTCCAGGTTCGGTTTTTCCTTCGGACTTAGCGAGGGATCCCACCTCTACCACCTCAAGGGCAGTGTCCTGGAGCTTCAGACTCTTGGTCGGGGGATACAACTGGGGAGTATGACCAGTACCTCTCCCAGGTGGCCTCACCTGCTATGCTGAACAGGGGCCTTGTGGAGGGATGGGAAGATTGGAAGGGATAGGCAAGGAAGAGGGAAGGAAGCGGCCGTGGCCTTAAGTTAGGTACCATCCCGGCATTCGCCTGGAGGAGAAGTGGGAAACCACGTAAAACCACTTCCAGGATGGCTGAGGTGGGAATCGAACCCACCTCTACTCAGTTGACCTCCCGAGGCTGAGTGGACCCCGTTCCAGCCCTCGTACCACTTTTCAAATTTCGTGACAGAGCCGGGAATCGAACCCGGACCTCCGGGGGTGGCAGCTAATCACGCTAACCACTACACCACAGAGGCGGACAACATTTCCTTAACTCACATAATTGCTTTAGTCCGAGTTGAATCTGGGGCAACTGGCAATCCTGCTTATCTTCGCCGTCGAACCACCACTGTGAAATCCCCCTTTGTGTGGGGGCGTGGGTTGGGGACTGCAGGGCCCTCAGCTGAGTCCTGGTGTTTCTATTTACTTGTGCCCGACTCATCTATTAGCTTTAGAGATTGAAGTGGTCGAACCTTTCCATTCGTTCAATCGTTAGCAGAGGATTGTTACCCAGTTGTACTTCCTCTCACAAAAATAAACACCATCACCACTGCCACTGTTATGAGACAGACTCGGAACCTGCACCACCAGGGTATTCATGCTTTTGTTGATTTGAGTACAGTAACAACAGCGGTCATCGGTGGTTCGGAGTGTGTAACTAGTTCAGGCGGTTCTATGCGGCAAAACAAACGGTACTCGAATTATTGCTCATCTGCTGTCAATGATTCCCTAACAACGATTTTTTTAAGTTCCGTTTGGGCCTGCTATGGACCACATGGTTCTTATCTCTAGCAGCTTTCTTCTTTGACCAGTACTCCTTCATCCTTGCACTGTGAAAGTCTTTTCGCTCCTGGGTCCATTTCACACCTCCTCCCGGACGTACTGTTTTTTCTGTTTGTGACTGGGGAGAGTTTGATGTTCTGATCAACGTTCTGTACCTATTCCTGTCATAAATTTCACTGGGAGCAATGTCCAATTCTTGAAGGTCTTTTCTGACGAGTCTTGCCCACTTGGCATTAGTCGCTTTCCCTCTAGAGATGGTGTGGAAGATTCTGGAGGTGAGCCTCTGATTGTCCATTCTCATGATAGGACCATAGAAGTTCAATCTCCTCTTCCTCATAGATGTTGTAATGCTCTCCAATTGTTGGTACAGTTCGTTGTTGTGCCTGATTCTGTACTTGCCTTCTTCTTTAATAGGGCCCATGATTTTTCTCAGGATCTTCCTTTCCTTCAGCTCCAGTTTTCTAAGTTGCCATTTTCTTACCATGTTTAGGCATTCTGAGGCGTATAGTACTGATGGTCTCACTACAGTAGTGTAATGCCTGATTTTGAGGTTAAGTGAGAGGGATTTGGATTTGTACATACTCTTACATAGGTGGTAGGCATTTTCCAATTTGATGCATCTCTAACAACGATTTATTTATTTATTTATTTATTTATTTATTTATTTATTTATTTATTTATTTATTTATTTATTTATTTATTTATTTATTGTATAACGTCGTTGCCGGGACAAAACCTCCTATGTGATAATAATTTTGGAGATATACTGACCCGCAGCACATACATTATGAAGAGCGAAAATGCCTTGAGGTCCGCCTCTGTGGTGTAGTGGTTAGTGTGATTAGCTGCCACCCCCGGAGGCCCGGATTCGATTCCCGGCTCTGCCACGAAATTTGAAAAGTGGTATGAGGGCTGGAACGGGGTCCACTCAGCCTCGGGAGGTCAACTGAGTAGAGGTGGGTTCGATTCCCACCACAGCCATCCTCGAAGTGGTTTTCCGTGGTTTCCCACTTCTCCTCCAGGCGAATGCCGGGATGGTACCTAACATAAGGCCACGGCCGCTTCCTTCCCTCCTCCTTGCCTATCCCTTCCAATCTTCCCATCCCTCCACAAGGCCCCTGTTCAGAATAGCAGTTGAGGCCGCCTGGGCGAGGTACTGGTCATTCTCCCCAGTTGTATCCCCGACCAAGAGTCTGAAGCTCCAGGACACTGCCCTTGAGGCGGTAGAGGTGGGATCCCTCGCTGTGTCCGAGGGAAAAGCCGACCCTGGAGGGTAAACAGATGATGATGATGATGATGATGATGAGAATGCCTTGACAATATTCACACAATATTGCACCTTAGATGACAGAATCTTACAGGCCAAAGTTCTAAGCTAAAATATTTCATATATAGGAGGTTTTGTCCCGGCAGCGACGATATACTAGTTTAACATATTGTGAATTCAGTGTTGTGTTGATTTCTGCACTTATCGTTTTCACAACAGAGGAGAAATTTTGTATCATAGAATAATATTTCCGATCAGAATGGGCCGAGTTTGCTTCGTGTCGAGGAGCAGTACGAGAAGGGATTTACAGTAATAATGAGGCTCCAAATAACCAAAAAATGTTAACTGCCTTATATCAATATTTCATGACTGGACACGTAACTCCTGTTGGAGAAATCATCCGCGATACTCATTTGAGGTGACGGTTCTTCGATGAGACTCCAGTGACGTATACCCGTGCCTATACTGAATGTATATATCCAACCAACAAGAAACTTCTGCAAAGTGACATATGTAACTTTCTTCAGCTTACACCAGTCACTGGAGCCGAGCTGATTCATTTTGAATTTTGGGCGGAGGTTAAGGTTGAATGCTCTTGCTGACGTCACGTTATTTTCCAGGCGAAAATTTTAACACGAGATCTACCCAAAATGGAACCTCGACCAACCGAGTGGAATGGTAGCAACCAAGCCGCTGCACTTATAAGTGACTAAACAATATTGGTATAATAATGAACACGAGAAAGCTCAGCTGTAAACCGTACTAATTGCACTCAGCCATTCCTTACTGATCCGATGTCATGGAACATGCTTCTGGTAGACATTAAGAGCTCATCTCAATCTAACACTTGTTAAAGACCTATCTGTGTCGGTGCGACGTAAAGCAAATTGAAAAAAACATTTTTTTTTAATAGTTTGCCGTAGTCAATTTTCCAGAATATATGAAGTCGACTTCAGTGAATTTATGTGTGAATGACGTGTGGAAGATAGCATGTTATTCTACTCCTACCGATTCCGTGGTTCAAATCTCGGTGAATCCATGTGAGATTTGTGCTGGACAAAGCGGAGGAGGGGCACATTTCTCTCCGGGCACTTCGATCTTCCCTGTCATCTTTCATTCTAGCAACACTCTCCAATATCACTTCATTTCATCTGTGTCCGGCTCCATGGCTAAATGGTTAGCGTGCTGCCTTTTGGTCACAGGGGTCTCGGGTTCGATTCCTGGCAGGGTCGGGAATTTTAACCATCATTGGTTAATTTCGCTGGCACGGGGGCTGGGTGTATGTGTCGTCTTCATCATCATTTCATCCTCATCACGACACGCAGGTCGCCTACGGGTGTCAAATCAAAAGACCTGCACCTGGCGAGCCGAACATGTCTTCGGACACTCCCGGCACTAAAAGTCATACGCCATTTCTTTTCATTACATTTAATTTAATTTCATTTCATTTCATTTCATTTCATCTGTCAGTCATTAATCATTGCCCCAGAGGAGTGCGACAGGCTTCGGCAGCCGGCACAGTTCCTATCCTCACCGCCAGATGGAGCCGTCATTCATTCCATTCCTGACCCGTCGAATGACTGGAAACAGGCTGTGGATTTTCTTTCCTTCTACTCCTACCGCTTTCCTTACACCCTGGTGGGGTCGCACATGTGGGCTGACCTCGTTTTACGGCTGGATGTCCTTCCTGACACCAACCGTCTGTCGAGGACTGTATTCATTATCGTGTGTTTTTGTGGTAGTTCGTAGTGTGGTGTATTCTGTGTGTAAGAATAGCAGTGTGTTGTGATAAATACAAATACCAAGTCCTCGAATACATGGAATTAACGAAACGCGATTAAGATCCCCGACCAGGACAGCAATCTAAGTGGAGCATTTCGTCTTCTTGTGCAACAGAACCTATCGGACCTTCGAACGTTTGTGTTGCATGTTCATGATCTGTCAAAGTGGACAAGAATCTGCTTTAAAAATGGCGTTTTCTTTTTTTTTCTAGGGGCTTTACGTCGCGCCGACACAGATAGGTCTTATGGCGACGATGGGATAGGAAATGCCTAGGAGTTGGAAGGAAGCGGCCGTGGCCTTAATTAAGGTACAGCCCCAGCATTTGCCTGGTGTGAAAATGGGAAACCACGGAAAACCATTCTCAGGGCTGCCGATAGTGGGATTCGAACCTACTATCTCCCGGATGCAAGCTCACAGCCGCGCGCCTCTACGCGCACGGCCAACTCGCCCGGTGGCGTTTTCTTTACTTCCTCGGAATGTTGAGAGGAAATGCTGCACGGTACTGGATTCACATCCACTATATCAACAAAACTATTTAGCAATTACGGATAATCACCAAGAGATAATAATTCTACTCAATGTAACTTTACTGGTTCAACATTTATGGTAGATTTAAAATTTTTGCATCAGTATGAAGAGTTTTCGACGTGCTGTTGTGAGCGATTATCGTTCAGTAACAGTGTAATCAGCCCTGAAATCCGTAATATTAATCTTCATATACCTGTCTAAAATCAGTACTGGGTTTCAATATTCAGTAAAGCACTCCTGGAAGAAAGTAAAATTTCCAGTTGAGTGTGATGTATTTGATGCTCCTCACACTGTTATCTTAAAGACTGAAGATTCGTGTTACCCAATTGTGCGGATTGTAGTATATGAAGACCCATTAAAATAATTCACATGAGTACCGATATGGAGAGATACAACTTGTATAATAAAATCTTTTTCGGAATTTGTCACGCACAACACAAATGTTCCGACTGTGGCCTTAATTAAGGAACTGCCACAGCACTTCCCTGGTATGGAAATACGAAACCATGGAAAACAATCTTCAGGGCTGCCGACAGTGGGTTCGAACCCACAATCTCCCGATTGCAAGCTGATAGCTGCGGACCGAAACACCGCAGCCAGTTGCTCGGTAATTTCAGAGGTTCGATCCTAGCTGAAGTAATCGGTCTAAAGTCTTGGCATGCTGAAGATCTCTGGTGGCTGGCTCAGTGTCACCTGACAAAATGAAATCGACTCGGCCGTTGTATCAATCCAATATAATTCTGTTTCCATTGCTAGATAGCGGTGCAATTTGAATGCCGAAATTAGTTCGCAGACCTCCCAGATGGCATCACGTCAAAAGATGGCAACAGAAGGAATACGATTTTTATTATTTATTTATTTATTTATTTATTTATTTATTTATTTATTTATTTATTTATTTATTTATTTATTTATTTATTTATTTATTTATTTGCTATTCAGCCAACTAGGGACCACGAGAAGTTTCATTAAACATTCTGGCGTTTACTCAGTTTTCGATTGATCCGCTAGGTTTTCATTAGCTCAGTGTGTCGTGCACGACTTTCATCCGACCACTTTGCACCAGTTGTCCACTTGACATCCCTGAAAGTCCCAGAAGTTACAATGCTTGTTCTGGAAAGGTCTCGTTTGTGTGCGTCATGTGATCGTAGACCTATTCCTTCGAGGTCTTTCTTAACGTTAACGTACCAGGAATTGTTGTTTATGGCTTTTAAAATTATTATTATTATTATTATTATTATTATTATTATTATTATTATTATTATTATTATTATTATATTTACACCTGTTATATTTATTGAATAATATATATGTAGTTGTCACTTTAAAGCCAAATGGGGAAAACCTACGTAATATATAATGTAGATGGGTGTAGAAGTGTCAGATAATTATCTTTGTCGACTGTGAACTGTGCTGTTTTAGTAACTTTTTGTCAAGGGAGATAACATTATTGGTTCTATGGTTTATGGTTTCCGGAGACATCGATATGCCAGAATTTTGGCCCGCAAGAATTATTTTACTTGCCAGTATATCCATCGACACGGGGCTGACCTATTTGAGTACACCGGACTCGGCTAGGAACTAACAAGCCAAGTTGAGTTCAGAAGACCAGCTCATTACCGCCTGAGATACTCACTTCGGCGGTTAAAAAAGAAGAGAGTAACCAATTCAGTAAGTACATCTATTAATATCCTCTAACATCTGAGAACAGGATGCAGCCAGGAATTAGTGAAGGACAAAGCTGTTCTCAATAATAGAAGAGTGCTTTTGCGAACAGGATTACATCAGAAGTGGTACTAATTGAAAATATAGAACCAAAGTATCATGTATCACATTTTCACTTCCAGTTGGTGCTAAATCGCTTGAGGGCAAGAGCACGAATATGTATAGTAAGTCGTAATAAACAGATAACCAGTAAAGATTTGCATGTGAAAGATTTAAAGTGTGGAAGTAATTAACCATGTATAAATACAAACGCACGACATCCCACGGCCGGGAACGTAGTCAAGAACGCATTTAGAAGCATGACGGAATGCAACTCTAGCTTCAGACGGCTTGAATCTTATAAAGAACATTTGTGAAGTGCCTGATAGATATTGGTGGTGGTGGTTGCTGTTGTTGTTGTTGTTGTTGTTTTGGTCATCAGCAAATAGACTGGCTTGATGCAACCTATCCTGTGGTAAACGTTTAACTTTTACATAACTCCTACATCTACTGTAATCTGTTTGTCGCATTCATATCTTGGCCTGTCCTTAGCGTTCACACCACCTGCAAGTCCCTCAAAAACTGAGTGAACAAGTCCTGGGTGTCTTAAGATGTGTTCTATAATTCTTTCTCTTCTTCTCATCAAATTTCACTTGACCGTTCTCTTCTCACTAGATCGATTTATCCCTTCATTCGAGATTAGATCTATCCATCTCACCTTCAGCATTATTCTGTAACACCACATTTCAAAAGCTTCTATTCTCTTTCTTCCGGAGCCAGTTATCGTCTATGTTTAATTTCTGTACAATGCGAGATATTGGTAATATACTGAATAAGGTGAACAGTGTTTATTGTAAGAATTTTAGATGACCGCATTGATGAATTTTAATAACATTCTGAAAACATAAACGAAGACGGTAAAAATGGGCTGTTTTGGTGTCACGGTCGCAAACTTCGACGTAGAGTTTGTACGGTAAATTGAATTAAACTCGTGTCCTCATCCCGAAGTGGTGCAGCTCTTTTCAGGGACACCCCCAATGGAGGTGAGCTTCATGTACCATTTCAACCACATACCAGCCCTCCCGCCATTCTTAAATTTCAGGCAGTACCGGGAATCGAACCCAGCCCCCCGAGGACGGCAGCTAATTACACTAACCGTTACGCTACGAGGGCGGATAGTTTGTACGGTATAATAGGTATTGTCAAAATACTAGTTAATACGAGATTGAAGTGTTATTATTGACATTTTATATCTTAATTGTAAACAAATTTTTGTGCTACATCTTAAAGATCATGAGTTCAAAATCATTTTTTGCCAGTGGGTCAGTAGATGTGCTCAACTACGGCGTCAACAGTGCGGAATTCTTCTCACGACGCTTGGCAGTCTTAATTTGAGACGCTCTCGATAAGTCTTTTTGACGTTCGACATTGGTGATTTTGGATTTCTTGGAATTATGACAAGCCGTTGTATATTCTCAAATGTGTTTTAAATAGTTTTGAAACCATTTATTACGTATATGATCCGACTCGTTCGCTGAATGGTCAGCGTACTGGCCTTCGGTTCAGTGGGTTCCGGGTTAGATTCCCGGCTGGGTCGGGGATTTTATCCTTCATTGGTTAATTCCAGTGTCCCGGGAGCTGGATGTTTGTGCTGTCTCTACCATTCCTGCAACTCACACACCACACATAACACTATCCTCCACCACAATAACACGCAATTAACCTACAAATGGCAGATGCCGCTCACCCTCATCGGAGTGTCTGACTTACAAGGACTGCACTCGGCTGGAAATAGCCACACGAAATTTAAAACATTACCCATTTGATTACTATTTATTGTTGTTTTTGTCGTACCTTTACAACTAGAGCGCACTGGAATGAATCAAACGACACCTCATATGACGTGGTATCACACCGGAGTGTCCGCCTCTGTGGTGTAGTGGTTAGCGTGATTAGCCGCCACCCCCGGAGGCCCGGGTTCGATTCACGGCGCTGCCACGAAATTTTAAAAGTGGTACGAGGGCTGGAACGGGGTCCACTCAGCCTCGGGAGGTCAACTGAGTAGAGGTGGGTTCGATTCCCACCTCAGCCATCCTGAAAGTGGTTTTCCGTGGTTTCCCACTTCTCCTCCAGGCGAATGCCGGGATGGTACCTAACTTAAGGCCACGGCCGCTTCCTTCCCTCTTCCTTGCCTATCCCTTCCAATCTTCCCATCCCTCCACAAGGCCCCTGTTCAGCATAGCAGGTGAGGCCGCCTGGGCGAGGTACTGGTCATACTCCCCAGTTGTATCCCCGACCAAGAGTCTGAAGCTCCAGGACACTGCCCTTGAGGCGGTCGAGGTGGGATCCCTCGCTAAGTCCGAGGGAAAAACCGAACCTGGAGGGTAAACAGATGATGATGATGATCACACCGGAGTCCAGACCTACTGTGAATGTTAGCCGCGTAGCACAACGACTTTTGTAGGTATATGAAACCTTGGTAATTTCTTGACAATACAGAAATTATTTAAATACCGTAAAATATAGAGTATTTAAACATTTGAAATTTGTATTTGATTGCACTGATATTTCGCTCGTTAAAATTTGTGGATAAAATAATAGAGTAACTTGCTGCTCCATGCACCTTACGCCTTTTGCCACAATTGACTGCCATTTGTTATTTCGTGATATCCTTGGTAAATTCGTGATGCATAAATAACTCTGTTGAAACACAGTTAACACAGTTACTTCTTCTATAACATTAAAATATCATTTATTTTGTCAACCAACCATTACAAAGATGTGAACTGTAAATACAGGGTGGAAGGCGGAATTAACAACTATATAATACATACCCGTCACAAACATCATGATGTCACAGTATCCTTGAGTTCATCGAAATTCACAATAGAAAACTTCGTATTTGCCAAACTGCCAAATCAAATCCCAGTTCCAGCATGTTGTTCCAAAGCAAATGGTTTACTTAATTTAGTTTAAACACATATTTTAGATTGCAGCGTGGCACCTCACACTCTTTCGAAGCTTTGTAAAAATAGTTTTGCTCCTTTACCAGCTTTACTGATCTAAACGAGTTTTCTTTTATGTATTGGCGGAACTTCGGACGCATCTATCACTGAGGAGAAAAATTAAAGGTATGGTAAGTTCGTGATACCTTGGTTAATTCGTGATACGTTAATTTAAATAGACATTATATTTTAAACATGATGTATAAACACCATTATGAGGGCAAGAAGAGCCTCTGTGGCTCAGACGTCGGCGCGCCGGCCTCTCACTGCTGGGTTCCGTGGTTCAAATCCCGGTCACTCCATGTGAGATTTGTACTGGTCAAAGCGGAGGTGGGACAGATTTTCTCCGGGTACTCCTGTTTCCTCTCTCATGTTTCATTCCAGTAGCACTATCCAATACCATTTCATTCCATCTGTCATTCATTAATCATTGTCCCAGAGAAGTGCGACAGGCTTCGGCCGCCGATACAATTCCCATCCTCGCCGCTAGATGGGGGCTTCATTCATTCCATTCCTGGCCCGGTCGAATGACTGGAAACAGGCTGTGGACTTTCATGAGGGTAAGAATGAAACATGTCAAAATTATGGTATTAAATATGCGGAAAAAAACACGTTTTATCAATGCCATGCTGGTTACAATTTTCCCACAGAATGCTAAAATTTATGTTTCAAAAGATAAGGATATTAAATACAAATGGATGTTCACAATAATATTAAAATGCATTCAAGAATACGGTCATTTTGAATATATCCGTTCACTAAATTATAACTTCTTACCTTTCTTGTCTTTGTAGATGTCTATGGTTTATTGAATCCTCATCCCGAAGGCTAGTCGGATCCTCAACAGCTCTACCATTGTCTTTTATAGATGTCTAGGTGTCACTGAAGAGACGTACTAGGGAGGTGATTTACAGTTGCTTTCCTCACTGAGACAGAAGATACTATTTCATATCAGTCTGCCAAGCCTGCTGAAATTCATGCACCAACCGACCCTACAAGCAACATTTTCACATTATTTATAGAAGCGACTGGCTGCATAAGGAACTGCATTACTAGCATCGCTCATATTGTCAAAGGCTGAGACAGATCAATGAAAGTAACAAAATTGGTCTTGCCCATGCCAGAGGACATAGTGCTCTGTAAATACTAGGTACCGCCAGGAAATGCATTCTTTGTAGATATCTGTTATTAAAATAAGGCATGAATTTCATTGCACAAAATACAACAAGAAACTTCCCCGGTGTGGTAATAATTCTCTGTGACCCACGCTGGGTAAAAGTAGAAAGCATAAAGGGATGTTTCCAGAAACTTGACATACAGCGTTACCTGTGAGCAAAACATTGTACTTCATGGACGAAGAAATACTTTGAGAGGGCATTTCAAAGCCTTATCACGAAATTACCCAAAGTATACCCTACCTCAAGATGGCAGCAATATTCCATCACCCGATGACGTCATACCTAGGTCAAAGATATTCATCCGTACGTGAATAAGCACAGTAGATGGATGAATTATTTGTGTAGTTGAAAGTTGAGCAACTCGGTTTTTGAGGCTTCCAACAACTTTGTCGGGAACATAAAAAATATCACGTTCAGCTGGAAATGCTTGTGTAATTGAATCATGAAGCCATGATCTGACTCTGATAGCCAGATATAACGACGTATTGTCAACGAGGGTTCACAACATTTTTAGTAATATCTACCTAGAATGTCTAGAAATTGCTTCAATTTTTTTAAAAAACCTGCCATATTTTCCTAACACTCACCGGCCCAAGTAAGGTTCCTAAACAACAGCTGTTTTCCACCGTACGTGAATAAGCACAGTAGATGGATGAATTATGTGTGTAGTTGAAAGTTGAGCAACTCGGTTTTTGAGGCTTCCAACAACTTTGTCGGGAACATAAAAAATATCACGTTCAGCTGGAAATGCTTGCGTAATTGAATCATGGAGCCATGATCTGACTCTGATAGCCAGATATAACGACGTATTGTCAATGAAGGTTCACAACATTTTGAATAATATCTACCTAGAATGTTGGCTACAGATTGCATGTTGAATCCCTATTGTCAGCAGCCCTGAAGTTCGTTTTCCGCGGTTTCCTACTTTCACACCTGGCAAATGTCAGGGATGTTAAGACCACGGTCACTTTCCTCCCTCCTAATAATACATCATTCCTATCCTATCGTAACAATAAGCCATGTCCGTGTCAGTGCGACGTAAAACAAATAGCAAAAAGGAGAGAGAGAGAGGAAGAGAATATTGACGAAGGCACTACTCTGATAAGCTGTCGTAGAAAACTTTTTTTTTCTTTTACAATAGGTTTTACGTCGCACCGACACAGATAGGATTTATGGCGACGATGGGATAGGAAAGGCCTAGGAGTGGGAAGGAAGCGAACGTGGCTTTAATAAAGGTACAGCCCCAGCATTTACCTGGTGTGAAAATGGGAAACCACGGAAACCCATCTTCAGAACTGCCGACAGTTGGTCTCGAACCCACTATCTCCCGGATGAAAGCTCACAGCTGCGTGCCCCTAACCGCGCGACCAACTCGTCCGGTGGAGAAAAGAACGAGGAAGTTAGGGATGAAATGACCAACAGGCTCTATAAAAACAGGGAGCTTCAGAAGTTTTCATGTAATGGCATTGGGCAGAGCTTGTAGTTCAAGAGTTGGTTTACTGAGCGAGTTGACTACGTGGTTTGGGTCACTAGGTGACAGCTTGCATTCGGGAGATGACGGGTTCGAATCCCACATTCGGCGGCCCTGAAGATAATTTTCCGTGATTTCCCATTTTCACACCACGAGAATGCTTACGCTGTATCTTAGTAAATGCCGCCGTCCTGTCCTGTCCTACGTCGCCATCAGATATGTCTGTGTCGGTGCGACGTAAAATAAATCGCTTCTAGAACAGGTTTCTTCAGTCAACTAAAAACCCATAATCAGCAACTATGATGTACTCGGTAGACATCATTAAACTCGCTAGTGAGTGAATTATTATGACGACGACAACAGAATTATAGCAATATCAATGTAGTCGAGCAAACCTCACTCACAGTAACTTCCTCTGTTGATTAATGAAGTACACATCCTAAGTCTGAACCTATGAACTTGCACCAGGTGTATGGATTGTTCTCAACGTGTTTAACCTTTTCACTCCCAAGTTCTTTTCAGCCTTACGTATGTCCCATACCAGATTTTTCTGGATGTTTCGACAATGGCTGAATGTGCTAAAACTACCTTGTATTTACACAGCCACTGAACAGTCATGGAACGACAACATTTGCAAGAGGTTTCTCTTAGCTCCTTTACCAGAACTTAACAATTGCGTGAGAAATGTCGACAGCTTTATACATTGGAACTTACCTCAACGATACTCACTGAAGTCAAACTCGTCATAATTCCCAAACATGTCCAAAATATAATCTTACTTCATGTTTTCCTTACACTGCTGTCCACCCATCCTGGAAGACAGCTGTCAGAAAAAAACACAAGATACATAAGTATCGTCAAAATACGGTAGGATGATTTATGAATCGTCTATCGTCTGAACAGAGCAAGTGATGAACAACAAAACGGCAGTGTCAGGCTGAACTTGGATGTGGAGAAGAGCGCACTGTTTAAAATCCGAGTTAACTCGGGCCTGGGACGGAAAAGGTTAATCTGAATTACAAACAGATTTTTTTGAATGAGTGGAAATGAATAACAATCCAGACAGCCCTCCGATTCAACAATGATAGGTAAGTTTCACCATAATTGAAGAACATTCTTGTATACTTTACCATTTAAAAAAAGAATGAATTTGGACAGGGTTCCGTTGTGCGAAGCGACTAAATGTGGCACTTGATTCATGTACGATAATTAAGTGAATCATTTGCCTGGCGTACTCATTGTCGTGTACATGCATTCTAATAACATTTATTTATCAAGGCTTATTAACAAGCATAATGTCCCGCTCCATGGCTAACTGGGTAGCATGCTGGCCATTGGTCCAAGAGGTCACGGGTTCGATCCCCGGCCGGGTTGGGTATTTTAAACTTCATAGGTTAATTCCTCTATGTCGCTGACTGGGTGTGCCGTCTTCAACATTAGATTTCATCCTTTGTATGGCCCCGTACCCGTCATCTAAGAGCGCCTCTCCGGAGGCCATATCCCATTAAAATTCAAAACCAAAAAACAAAAAACAAATATAATTACCGCTATGAGCAGCCAAAATGAGTACAGTAAACACAATTTGGAGATGAACTTTCCACCTTACCCCATATTATACCATCATCCGCCGGGGACACCAGGGAATGTTTCTTTTTTGCTTGTGATTTTACGTCGCACCGACACAGATAGGTCTTGCGGCGACGATGGGACAGGAAAGGGCTAGGAGTTGGACGGAAGCCGCCGTGGCCTTAATTAAGGTACAGCCCCAGCATTTGTCTGGTGTGAAAATGGGAAACCACGGAAAACCATCTTCAGGGTTGTCGACAGTGGGGCTCGAACCCACTATCTCCCGAATACTGGATACTGGCCGCACTTAAGCGACTGCAGCTATCGAGCACGGTGGGGAATGTTTCTTGTAGGAGGATTTATATGATATCTACACTAAATGCACAGTAATGTTTATACAAAGCTGTGACTATTCATCCGAGTGTTTGTTTTAATTTTAGCACATATATGAATAATTAGCTTTGTAAGAAACTCTTTCCTTTAGAAGGCCGTTTTTATGTGCCCGCAATGTGGACACATCTACTGTATTATCACTCCGGGCCGTAGGACGTATTCCCTCCGCTTCTGTATCTGGAAATAGCGATATGCTTCCTCCTCCTCGTGATTTCATCCGTTCGCTGCCATATTGCTCTTGGGCATCCTCGGCCTCTCCTTAATTCTGCGATAGCAGCATGGTCTTCATTACGCCTCTTGATGTGCCTGAACCAGCAGAGTTGTCTGTCCTCTAGTTCTTGTCACAAATGGCAGAAGATAAAACAAATAGCAAGGGTGTTATACTGGAAAAAGTAAATATCTCTCTCGTGTATTCTTCTTGTAGTACCTTCTCCATTACTGGAGGTTAGCCACAATCACAGCGAAATGTGCACGATATTTGGCTGTTCTCATCAGTCTAATTGAAGCTAGTCCTGTCCAGTCCCGTACGTTCTTCAGCCAAGAGGATTTTCTTTGACCGCTAACCAAGTGAAAGTCCAATTTCTACGCGCCATTTGGCAGAGCAGCAATCGTCTGGGCAGGCCAAGACGCGTAAGAGGACAAACTGGGGCAAATATTCATTTATAGGAAGGGGAGTTAGGGATTGGAATAACTTACCAAGGGAGATGTTCAATAAATTTCCAATTTCTTTGAAATCATTTAGGAAAAGGCTAGGAAAGCAACAGATAGGGAATCTGCCACCTGAGCGACTGCCCTAAATGCAGATCAGTATTGATTGATTTGATTGGGCATCTTCGCGTGATGCTGCAGCGAACAGAACCATGTTCTACTTCTGTTTGCTAAATCCAAGATCAAAATGAAATATGGGATAAATATTCAAAGATTACGAAAAAGAAAAAGAGATCCTTACATTTAAATGTCTAAATTTAGGCTGTTCTGATGCAATCGTCTAGCTACTCGGCTCTCAACCTAAGTGTTCCAGGTTCGACTTCTGGTGTGATTTTCGGTAACATACGAGCGAGGCAACAATAAGTGTATCCAGCCTTAAATCCCCGGCTAATCTTAAAACTGAATCTGGGTACTCTGCAAACTCTACGGAAATTTCTGGCAGGTGGCATTAAAGTGAATAATTAACTCAATGTAGGTACTAATGTGTAATCAATGGAATCCGATATCGGTGTCTATTTAAGGATACGAGAGGATCAGAAAATGGAGAATGCTCTATTACTCCAACAGACTTCATGGCAACTCAGAGAGATACAGAGAATATTGACCAGTGTTAAATGCTCCTTCCACGAGACACGAGCACGCGACCTGAAGTGCGGTCAGTGTTCTGACTCGCGCGGTCAAGGTTTCTTCAAGGTCCACCACTTCTCGCTGTTCCCCCTGCGGTAACTGATCCACTTTATCAGATATTACGTAGCACAAGTCATTAACTCGTGAAGAGAAATCAACCTCGTAATTCTTCCGCATTTCTACGTTCTTTTCTTGAGCGTGGAACCACTTCAAGTTCAACAACTTCTGCCAGACCTTTTATTGAGGCCGTATTTGTGACACATTTGTGACCTCTACTAACCCCTGGCGTGGGAAGGCAAAGTTGTAAAATGAATGAGACATTCATTCCTTTTATTCTCCTTAATACGAGTCAGATGGGTTGCTCAAGGATATGTGCTCGAATCGTGATTATTTGGAGGAAGGTTTTAAATACATTGCAGGACAGACTTCAGAAACTACAATAATCTCATCTCCACTCAATCTCAAACCGAAATAGAAATAATGAATTTTTCATTCCATGTGATGGTATTCATTGATTATCGTACGGTGGACTGAGATAATAAACATTTCAACACATGTAAAAGAAACGGGGTTCGCCTCTGTGATGTAGTGCTTAGTGTGATTAGCTGTCACCCCCCGGAGGCCGGGGTTCGATTCCCGGTTCTGACACGAAATTTGAAAAGTGCTACGAGGGCTGGAACGGGGTCCACTCAGCCTCGGGAGGTCAGCTGAGTAGAGGAAGGTTCAATTCCCTCCTCAGCCATCCTCGAAGTGGATTACCATGGTTTTCGACTTCTCCTCCAGGCAATTGCCGGGATAGTACCTAACTTAAGGCGACAACCGCTTCCTTGTCTATCCCTTCCAAACTCCCCCCCCCCCCCACGAGGCCCCTGTTCAGCATTGCAGGTGAGGCCGCCTAGGCGAGATCTTAGTCCTTCTTCCCAGTTTCATCCCCTAGCCAATGTCTCACGCTCCAGGACACTGCCCTTCAGGCGGTAGAGCTGGGATCCCTCGCTGAGTCCGAGAGAAAAGCCAACCCTGAAGGGTAACGGATTAAGAAAGGATATGCGTTGATTACGGGCTTGTTCTTCAGACTCAAGGACTACATCCCTGTCATCGTGAGTTAGGAGAATCGATCAGAGCTATCCTCACAATGGACACTGAAAGAATGTTTCATTTCCATTCGATATATTTCAAGGCTCCATTCGTGTCAGACGAACAGTGCGGTTTTTTGGTTGGTAAATGGTCTTCTTCTTCTTCTTAATCCGTTTACCCTCCATTGTTGGTTTTTCCCTCGGACTCAGCGAGGGATCCCACCTCTACCGCCTCAAGGGCAGTATCCTGGAGCTTCACACTCTAGGTCGGGGGATACAACTGGGGAGAATGACCAGTACCTGGCCCAGGCGACCTCACCTGCTATGCTGAACAGGGGCCTTGTGAGGGATGGGAAGATTCGAAGGGATAGACAAGGAAGGGGGAAGGAAGCGGTCGTGGCCCTAAGTTAGGTACCATCCCAGCATTTGCCTGGAGGAGAAGTGGGTAACCACGGAAAACCACTTCAAGGATGGCTGAGGTGGGAATCGAACCCACCTCTACTCAGTTGAGCTCTGAAGGCTGAGTGGATCCCTTTCCAGCCCTCGTACCACTTTTTAAATTTCGTGGCAGAGCCGGGAATCGAACCCGGGCCTCTGGGGGTGGCAGCTAATAACACTAACCACTACACCACAGAGGCGGACGTGGTAAATGGTGCCTAACAAATCTATCTCTGCTGAATCCTCTATTGCTAATAAGACGCAGCTCGATATCATTCACATTGACCCAGCTGAAGTATTCGGCTCAATAAACCATAATATCCCTCTTTATACTTAACCCACAGGTATAATGTTCACTGGAATCTATCAAACCTTATAACAATCTACAGTATATTCTCGGTAGTTGACAGCGATTGGTACGCGTACATCCAGGCTCAAGTCTCCTCCTGGCTGAATATCTTATTTTGGCCGGGATGAGTGGCTCAGACGGTTGAGGCGCTGGTCTTCTGACCCCAACTTGGCAGGTTTGATCCTGTCTCAGTCCGATGGTATTTGAAGTTGCACCGGGCGAGATGGCCGTGAGGTTAGGGCCGCGCGGCTGTGAGCTTGCATCCGGGAGATAGTGGGTTCGAATCCCACTGTTGGCAGCTCTGAAGATGTTTACCCGTGCTTTCCCATTTTCCCACCAGTCAAATGCTGAGGCTGTACCTTAATTAAGGCCACGGCCGCTTCCTTCCAACTCCTAGCCCTTTCCTATCCCATTGTCGCCATAAGACCTATCTGTCTCGGTTCGACGTAAATACACTAGCAAAAAGAATTGAAGTTGCTCAAATACGTCAGCCTCGTGTCGGTAGATTTACTGGCAAGTAGAACAACTCCAGCACCTCGGCGTCTCCGAAAACCGTCACACATAAGTTTGTGGGATGTAAACACAATAATATTATTATTTTGAAAATACTGTACCAAGGGTCCGGTTCCATGGCTAAATGGTTAGCGTACTGGCCTTTGGTCACAGGGGTCCCGGATTCGATTCGCGGCAGGTTCGGGAATTTTAACCATAATTGGTTAATTTCGCTGGCACGGGGGCTGGGTGTATGTATTGTCTTTATCAACATTTCATCCTCATCACGACGCGCAGGTCGCCTACGGTAGTCAAGTCAAAGACCTGCATCTGGCGAGCCAAATTTGTCCTCGGACATTCCCGCCATTAAAAGCCATACGCCATTTAATTTTCACTGTACCAAGGAAGCAGTTGTTAAAATATACTGATACATTTATAATAAGCTATGTACTGTACGTACCAGAATGTAATTTGGTAAAATGTGAAGTCTACGTGTCCGCTTCTGTGGTGTAGTGTTTACCTGCCACCCCGGTGGCACGGGATCGATTCCCGGCTCTGCCACGAACAGGGTTCACTCAACCTGGGGAGGCAACTGAGTGGAGGGGATTGGGTTTCCACCTCAGCCATCCTCGAAGTAATATAATATATATAATTTCGTATGGCTATTACTAGCCGAGTGCAGCCCTTGTAAGGCAGCCCCTCCGATGAGGGTGGGCGGCATCTGCCATGTGTAGGTAACTGCGTGTTATTGTGGTGGAGGATAGTGTTATGTGTGATGTGTGAGTTGCAGGGATGTTGGGGACAGCACAAACACCCAGCCCCCGGGCCATTGGAATTAACCAATGAAGGTTGAAATCCCCGACCCGGCCGGGAATCGAACCCGGGACCCTCTGAACCGAAGGCCAGTACGCTGACCATTCAGCCAACGAGTCGGACATCCTCGAAGTCGTTTCCGTGGTTTCCCCACTTCTCCAGGCAAATGCCGGGATGGTACCTAACTGAATGCTACGGCCGCTTCTTTTCCTCTTCCTTGTCTATCACTTCCGATCTTCCCATCTCTCCACAAGGCCCCTGTTCAACATAGCAGGTCAGGCTGCCTGGGCGAGGTACTGGTCCTCCTTCCAAGTTGTATCCCCGACGCAAAGTCTCACGATCCAGGACACTGCCCTTGAGGCGGTGGAGGTGGGATCCCTCGCTGAGTCCGAGGGAAAAGCCAACCCTGGACGGAAAACGGATAGAGAAAGAAAGAAAGAAAGAAAGAAAGAAAGAAAGAAAGAATGAATGAATGAATGAATGAAAGGAAAGAAATGAAGTGTACGTTCATATATTTTGGTACGAACACATCAAGAAATTGCTCGTCAGGATTGAATTTCTTTCATGGAACGAAATTATCACCTTTTAAATAAAAGACGAGAATGTGAGATGGGAGGTTCCCGATGCCTATAAAAGTAACTTTGCCGGCATTCGCCTTAGTGAGGAAAATTGAAAATATCAGAAAACCATTCTCAGGACAGCTGACGGTAAGACCAGCCCACCACTTCCCGAATGCAGATCTGTAAAGCCGTGGCCATGTTAATCGAAGCTACTCTGCTTGCTGGGTACCTTTCTTAATACTACTACTACAATTTTCATTCTGTGCCCTGAAGTGGGAGGGCGGGCTTCCTAGAGGTTTACACGTACTCTCTCAGGTCAAGGTGATTTGAGGAGCGGAGAAGCAGAGGGGGTATAATGGTTGCGGCTTATAGAAGGATCTGTCCCACCATTTACCTTTGTACAGGAGATTGGAAAACCACGGAAAGCTATTCTCAGAACATCAGAGGTAAGGGGCTACCTCCTCCGCCTTCCGAATAATTAAGTACTCAATTTTTCATTATGTACCCTAAAGGGGTATGGCAGGCTTCATGGAGTGTGACGTCCTCTCTCAGGCCAGGGAATTTTTTGCAGTGAAGGTGATGCGGAGAAGAAAAAGGGGGAAGCGGCCGTGGCCTATCGAATAATCTGTCCCGAGTTTCAGCTTAGTGCAGGAGAATGGAAAATGACAGAAAACCATTCTCAGGACAGCCGACGGTGGGGACCACCACCTCTCCGTCTGCGAATGCAGAAGTATATAGCCATAGTAGAGCTGGCCTCAGATCCTCTGCTCCATTGGTCGGCTTTTGGTTGTGGTGGTGGTGATTATTGTTATAGAGAAAGTACAACTGGGCTATCATCCTCCAGTAACACTAATCAGAGGGAAGAAATGGAAGCGATCCAGCACTTCGAAAAATGAAGGTACTGGCCAAAGAAAGACAATGGCCACCTAGGGAGTGAAAATGAAGGACTCCGTAGGCCTCCGTCGTGGCCACAGCTGCGCGCTCCTAACCGCACGGCCAACTCGCCCGTGACCCCTTTTAGTAGCCTCTTACGACAGGCGGAGGATACCAAGGATGTTATTGTACCGCCCACACCCACAGGGGGAGGTCGGTCGGAATGCAGACTTGTAGAACTATGGACCAGCCGCGGCCACCCCGCCTTTTTCCGAATGCAGAGCTGTAAGGCTAGTAAAACTAGTCGCTGTGAAGCCGCAGCTTACTCTACTCAGTCTGCCTTTCAAAACACTCACACCGGGTGAGTTGGCCGTGTGGTTAGGGCTGCTCATCTGTGAGCTTGCATAGTGGGTTCGAGCCGGACTGTCGGCAGAGCTGAAGATAGTTTTCCGTTGTTTCCCCATTTTCACGCCAGGCAAATGCTGGGGCTGTACCTTAAGTAAGGTCAAGGCCGCTTCCTAGCCCTTTCCTATCCCATCGTCGCCATAAGAACTATCTGTGCCTGTGCGACGTAAAACAAATTGTAAAGAAAAGAAAACACTCATATGCAGTGGTCGTGTTCCGAATGTCATTACTGAGCTACACCCATACCTCAGCATCTTCCACATGGTCACAGCTATACATGAGATAGGGACTTCGGTGGTAGTTATATTTTGCTCTGGGCTGAGTTAAGAAACAGATGCAAAGAACTGCACCCATCAAGAAATGTTTGTACCTCCCGCTGTTGAGTAACCTGATGTCAAACATTTGTCTACAGTGCCATCTAGTAGGCTGAATACCAAGGAAATCGAGATGATTTGCGTCGGCGGCCACATGGCCAACTACTTCTTGCAAGTTGCAAGGAGAAGAGTTAAGTTTCAGTCTTTGCCACTAGATGGCGTTCTGATAGACCATCAGTCTATACTGGCCTCTGGTGGACACTTCACTAGTTAGTAGGGTCACCACCGTTTGTTATAAACGCAATGACGTTCTTTATTCACTCTGAGAAGCAATCGTTCTGAATTTTAAACCAGACGATTTACACGGAGAGTGTGAAAACATATTTATTAGCCTTTGAAAGGAAAGTTGTGAACATAAGAAAGTTTACATCGGAAATTCCTCAGCGTTATTAATTTATAGTTAATTTATAAATCACACTCATACATACACGTTTCTTCATTATAGACTGTTATGCCTTTCAGCGTTCAGTCTGCAAGCCTGTGAATTAACTGAATGCCTCTAAGTAGCTCTGTGGTCTCTTTCTTTCTTTCTTAATCTGCCTACCCTCCAGGGTTCGTTTTTCCCTCAGTCTCAGCGAGGGATCCCACCTCTACTGCCTCAAGGGCAGTGTCCTGGAGCGTGAGACATTGGGTTGGGGGATACAATTGGGGAGAATGACCAGTACCTCGCCCAGGCAGCCTCACCTGCTATGTTGAACAGGGGCCTTGGTGGGGGATGGGAAGATTGAAAAGGATAGGCAAGGGTGAGGGAAGTAAGCGGCCGTGGCCTTAAGTTAGGTACCATCCCGGCATTTGCCTGGAGGAGAAGTGGGGAACTACGGAAAGTCGCTTCCAGGATGGCTGAGGTGGGAATCGAACTCACCTCTAATCAGTTGACCTCCCGAGGCTGCGTGGACCCCGTTCCAGCCCTCGTACCACTTTTCAAATTTCGTGGCAGAGGCGGGAATCGAACCCGGGCCTCCGGGGGTGGCAGCTAATCATACTAACCACTACGCCACAGAGGCAGCTCTGTGGTCTCATTTAGTTAAATTTCCTTCTTTCTTTCTTAATATGTTTACCCTCCAGGGTTGGTTTCTCCCTCGGACTCAGCGAGGGATCCCCCCTCTACCGCCTCAAGGGCAGTGTCCTGGAGCGTGAGACATCGGGTCGTGGGATACAACTGGGGAGAATGATCAGTACCTCGCCCAGGCGCCCTCACCTGCACAGGGGCCCTGTGAGGGGATGGGAAGATTGGAAGGGATAGACAAGGAAGAGGGAAGGAAGGGGCCGTGGCCTTAAGTTAGCTACCATCCCGGCATTTACCTGGAAGAGAAGTGGGAAACACGGAAAACCACTTTCAGGATGGCTGAGGTGGGAATCGAACCCACCTCTACTCATTTGACCTCCCGAGGATGAGTGGATCCCGTTCCAGCCTCGCACAACTTTACAAATTTCGTGGCAGAGCCGGGAATCGAACCCGGGTCACCGGGGGTGGCAGCTAATCACACTAACCACTACACCACAGAGGCGGACACTGATAATGGAGTTGAAAAAATAACTCATTATCTCGCGCCGGTGTCATTTTTTCTGCAGCTAAAGTTAGCCAGATCGTTTCGGGGGCGAATTCAAATGGGCTTTGCGAGGCGGTGCACTTGGCCAAGACAGGCTTGAGAGTACCAACCGAAGAAAAAATTTCGCCGGAAGAGGATTTGAACAAAGACTTCTAGGTTGACAGGATTACGCCATGACACCTACGCTACAGCTACACTGGCCGAAACGAACGGTGTGTTTGTATTTGATGGCTTGGCGCTCAAGCCGGTCTTAAGTCACGTACAGATTTATCAACACCATCTCGAAAAGCCCTTTTGAATTCGCCCGCGAAGCGATCTGTTTGGCTAAACTCAGCAGCTGATAAAATGTCAACGGCGCGAGATATCGATTATTTTCTAATTATTTATTAGTATTACAACCTTCTGTCGGCCCCGTGGTGTAGGGGTAGCGTGCCTGCCTCTTACCCGCAGGCCCCGCGTTCGGTTCCCGGCCAGGTCAGGGTTTTTTACCTGGTCCTGAGGGTTGGTTCGAGGTCCACTCAGCCTACGTGATTAGAATTGAGAAGCTATCTGACGGTGAGATAGCGGCCCCGGTCTAGAAAGCCAAGAATAACGGCCGAGAGGATTCGTCGTGCTGAGCACATGACACCTCGTAATCTGCAGGCCTTCGGGCTGAGCAGCAATCGCTTGTTAGGCCAAGGCCCTTCAAGGGCTGTAGTGTCATGGGGTTTGGTTTACAAGCTTCTAACGCGTGTATACCCGGCTCACATTATTTCCGACCCCCTGTTGGTGGGCCCGATAAAGGATGGTTGCGTAGTTGTAATTTATCTTAAAACAATAATCACCTCCACCACCTTGGTGAGGCTGATAGGAATAACATCCACGGTATCCTATGCCTGTTGTAGGAGGCGACTGAAAGGGATCCCAGAGGCTCTTAACTTGGGAGCGTGTGTTGGCGACCACGTCGCCCTTAGCTGAGTCTTGGCATTGCTTCCACTTATTAGTGTCAGACTCCTCACTTTCATCCATTGTACCCGACCTCCTTTGGTTAACTCTTGTTCATTTCCGACCCCAACGGTGTTTTGAGCAGAAGGGAAAGGACTGAAAACATAATTATTCATATCTCTCAAACTGTTTGACTTACTAGGTTGAAATTCCGCATAATGGATGCTCTTATATGTAATAGATTTGAAATAAAAATTGGTCTTAAAACAATACAGCCCCAAGGGGTTTTGACTGGGGGTGGGTCTGAGACCCGATGACAAAAATATCAATTCCTCTGAATTCGCTTGACATATGAGGTTGAATTTTCACATGGTCGTTACTCTTCAACATCTTGGATTTTATATAAGAAGTGGTCTTCAAATAAATCACCCCTAAGGGGTTTTGACTGGGGGTGGGGGTGATGACCAGTGCCAAAAATGTTTATCTCTCTGAAACATTTGATATATGACGTTGAAATTTCACATAACGATTGCTCCTGTATGCCTTACATTTTAACTGAGAAGGGATCCTAAAACAACACATCCTTAATGGGTTTAACTGGGGGTGAGTTCTGATGACATAAATTTTCATTTCTCTGAAACCCTTTGGCATTCAAGGTTAAACTTTCACATGATGTTTTCTCCTACACGTTTTAGATTTTAAATAATGACAGGTCTTAAAAATACACCCCTAAGGGATTTCGCCTGCGTGGGAGGTGGAGGGGATGAGTGGGTGAAGACGTATGACAAAATAATTCATCCCTCCAAACCGTGTGACATATGAATATTTTGTAATGTTACAAGAACTTCGGATGTCGTAAGTGTCAAATATGATATAGTCCTAAATCAATATTTCATGTATATAAGGATCGAGACTATGTAGAAGTTGTTGAAGTTCTTAAACTAAGTCTTCACAACAGCCAAGGTGCTCAACCGAATTTCCAATTTCACTTCTTTATTGACAAAAATATTTATAAATCAGGGGTTTAACTGAAGTAATCTTAAACTTAGTACCCGATTGGAGGAACATTATTTGAGAGTGTATACCATTAATTCCTGTGCAAGCTGAATATCTAATTTTTAAAGATTTAAAACTCTCAAATATAAAATTATCGCAGATTTTAAATAACGACTGGTCTTACAACAATGCACCCACAAGGGCTTATGACTGGGAGGGTGAGGAATGATGACAAAAAATGCATTTATATGAAACCGTTTTACAGTAATTACGAAGTAAAAAATTTAAAATGATATCCTAGGTGTTAAATAACAGAAGGTTTGGAACAAATTTAACCTCTCAGAGAGTTAAATGGGGTTTAAATTCCGATAACAAATATATTCATTCCTTCCTCTGAAACGGTTTAACGCACGAAATTTTTAACAATGTTCGATGAATATTCACTAATTATTTATATTAATTTCAATCATTTGAATTATTTATTTATTTATTTCTTATTTACCCGGTATTAATTTCATTCAATAAGATTTTTTTTTTTTTTTTGCTAGGGGCTTTACGTCGCCACTAAGATATTAAGGAATATGAAGATTTCACTATACCGATCACTCATGGCTGTGCTAAAGAGCAATTCTTGCTCCAAGAAATGAAGCTGTCATCGTCATTAACATCTAACTTTTACAAGAATTATCCGGTGTTCTACAAATGTATAACTCTGTCGATACGACATGTAATACAGGTGAGACTGCCAACTACACGACAGGGCTTTTGAACAACTTGGAGTCAAGTCACCTGGAGTACCCTCGAACATCTTCGAGCAGACGACTGTGGCACCGATTATTCTTCTCAGGTATATTAATCCTCCTTCGCTCTGCGATGGGACACGACTCTCAGTAAAGAAACTGATGTCGAATATTGTTGAAGCCACAATCATCATAGGACATACCGCGTGCGAAGTAATAGTATTAATTGCTCGGATTCAAATTTTCCCTTCGGATATATCGTTTCAGTTTATACGTCTGTAATTCTCTGTCTGAGTTTCATTATGTACATCAAAGAGGCACAAGGACAATCGCTTAGAGTTGTAGGACTCGATCTTCTGAAACAGTGCTTTCCCATGGTAAACTGTACGTAGGTTATTCAAGAATCGAAAGGCAAACACTCTATATATCTTGGCTTCAAATTGAAGGACACTTCATTTAGTTTACTCTGAAATTCTATAAGGAAAAAGTAGTTTATTTTATATATAATACTAACTGATGTACCCGTGCTTCGCTACGATATTCTACCTTGTATATGAAGTTTTTCGCAAGTTATTGCACACGCAGTGAGTAAGATTAAAAATTAATTGTCCCTTAGCTCTATACTAGAAACAAAACGGGGAGCACCCCCATACGTTGCTTCCGATGTAAGGTGCACGTTGGGGAGAACTATATGATGATGCCAGGCCACATTACCTGTTGTAGATCTCTCCACATTGAAAGGCGATTGTGGCTTCGGTCTTGTAATACGACTTACAGTTTAGCCACCAATTACCCCGAAACGAAGGTCTGCGCCGTCAATGAATCATTGAAATTGCCTTCATATTTCGATATGTTCAGGGGCCAAAAGTTATATATTTTAACAGCTTTGAATTTTTCCTCAAAGGAAAGAGTGTCCAGGTTTCTGGATTAGCACTCGCATACAAGAGGAGAAATTAAGGAAGAAAGTATTAAGAAAGTTGAAATTAATAGAAAATAGGATTATAACTGAGGACAGCCGGATAGGACAAATACGTAAAAACCAAGTGTATGTATTGTAAAGTGAAATGTCCCTCACTAAATTGTGATGATATGAGTAACGGATGTAAGAAGACAGTAACAGAGGAGAAATTTAGGTGCAGGGATTCTTAGGTAAACAGATAAGAAGATGACTTATGATGTTATTACTTAAGCCTCAAGAGGCAAGACAGAGGCAAGAAAATAAATCGGAAAACAGAAGTAGAAGAGAAATACAGTAAAATTTACAGCAAATGCCAAAATGTACCTTACGGTGGAAATGATGAGCTACACTACGCGGTACTGTTCAAATATTAACAGCCCCTTTAGAGCTGTTCGAAGACGATTGTAACCTCCATCGGTATTCCGCAAATTTGACGCTGAATGGCAGCATGACGTCTCTCTCGCCTTCTACGCAAGGAACAACAACGATTTTACAGGAATGTTGACGAAAATGGCATTATCCTATGTTACATTCCTGCTGGCAAGCAGCCAGAGACATTGCCATGGTAACCGGTAGTTCGTTGTCGGTCTGTCGGCCACACAATGCAGAGCATGAAAGCCGTAGAAAGTAGTAATTTTCTTCGTCATTTGAAGAGTAAGCGAAATTATCCTCGTAACGAAAGTTGTTTAAAATGAATGGATGTTCCACGTGTAGTCCACGGAATGTATAAAAAATCAATAGTATAAGAGAAAATGGAAGGAAATTGTTGTATTTTGTAAAAAAAAAAACACATTCTATTTATAGATTTTTAAATCATATGCATATCGAAACCTTCCCCTGGATGGGTATACTCTATACAGGGTGAAGCGAAATTCGCGCACTCGGGCGTCGCAGCACGATTCTTCACATGCCAGCAATAAAAAAATGACTCTCACAATAGTTCATCCTGCGAGTATATCCGGCAGAAAAAGAACTTTGAAGAGTGGCAATCTGGCAACACTGTAACCACATGTAGGGCAACTACCTCTGTCAGCGCATATTAGCCGTGCTGTATACTCGTAGTTGGTGCAGTGGACAGAGTTTCGGGTTACCATGCACGAGGTCGAGGGTTTGATCATGGGTTGAGGCGCATTCTTTTTATTTGCGAATTTCCATCGGATATTACATACTGTAATACAGTAATACACCGTTTCTTAGGTCACATGTATCCTACATTTACGCATTTTAGTAACGCTCAACACGTTGTAACGCATCTAGTAGATGAAGTGGTGCGAATAAATTCACGCCCACGACGTGGAAAGGACGTCTTTCAAAGCTGACCAATGAAAACGAATGTTCGTCCATTTCTAGGATCGTTGTATGTAAGTGGAAATGGTTTCTAGAGGACCCGCTGCAATCGCTGTTGATGATTAAGATGCCAGATACAATACTACCTGGACTACATTTACGAAGTAAAAAACTTACGCCTCAACCCAGGATCAACCCCTCGACCTCCTGCATGCTAACCCAAAACTCCAGCCACTGCATCAACTATACTGCACGACTAATATGTGCTGACAGAGGTAGTGTTGCCAGATTGTCACTCTTCAACGTCGTTTTTCTCCCGGATATACTCGCAGGACGAGCTTTTGTGAGATACATTTTTTATTGCTGGCATGTGAGGAGTCGCGCTGCGACGCCCAAGTGCGCGAAGTTCGCTTCACCCTTTATATGTAGTTTGGTTGACATCTGTCCAGCCGTTTGGCCGTGACGGACAAACAGGCACGGAAGCTAAAAACCACTGATACGGTTTTGAATTGACCTAAATCGGAAAAATATCTGAAAATTTGGCAAAACAAACGAAATTACGGGCAGCGGACTCCGTACAACGTTATTAAAAAATAGATTAGGCCTATCTTTTATATTGTTTAAATATAATTTGTACCATCCACCAACCCGGTAGCTTAACCATTATTTTAAAAGTAACGATGTAATTAAAAATAAAATAATGTATTTCATGCAATCCATGTAAAAACTGTGTTTTAATTAATATATTTTTCATTTTCTTTTAAATAAACGGTTCAGAAACATCTAACGCGGACGAAGCCCCGGGAACATGCTAGTAGGAAATATTTTTAAACGTTCCATCTATTCATTGTTAAATGAGGTTAGCTCCGGAAATTAAATGATCCATTCCTCCGAAGCCATTTGACGTATAAAGTTGTAAAATACCGTATACTTCAAAATATTTCTCACCTGAGGAGTTTATATGGCGGTTGAATCTCAGGAACACAACTTCCATTCTTCCAAAACCATTTCAGGCAGGAACTGAAAATTTTACATGAAGGGTGGTCTTCTATATTCTAGAATTTAAAAATATTTATAAACATTCACCCCTTAAAATGCATTCATTCTTCCATCACTGTTCGACGCACAAAATCAAAATCTCACAGGTTGGTCGCTTTTACGTCCTAGATGTTAAAAGATAGGGTTTAAAACATTCCATTTATACTGTGCGGGGTTCAAATGAGTGTTAGATCAGAAAATGAATAATAATTTCCCCAAAACCGTTTGACGTACGAAATAAGGGTGTGTTTTACACGCTCAGTCGACAGTGGACTCTCCAAAATGTAAAACATTGAATAATAACTTTCAGTTTAAAACCGTAGCGACGCACGGGTATTTTGCTAGTCTCATATAAATACATATTTTAAATCATTTTGCTATAAATACATAATTGTTTTAATTTAAATTCAAATCAAAGAGAGAGAGAGGCCTTTCTGTCTAAGTTTCCCAAACACAAAGAACTTCCATAGTATATGGTTTATATAAATTGGGATGAACTCCTGGAATTTTATTATTAAGTACAACTTCTGAGACTATGCTTTTTTCAGCTTATATCTGATATTTCCGGCTCATTTTTGTTTTGGCCCGATGTTTAAGCCCTTTAGCCCTCCCCGATGGGAAAACTGCAACCTGGGTTCTAATCAGATTCGACTTAGCTAATCACATCCTCCAATAACTTCCAAGGCAGTTTCCCAAAATTGTTTGAAAAGGAAACCCCATTTTCCTATGCCCGAATATTACGACGTACCCTTATTGGAATTTCCTGAATAACTCACTATTGAAAGACACGTGACATAAATCATCTGAGGTTATTGTAGAACAGTGTGATGCGGGACGCCGTAGAGTTCGTCAAGAATTTCAGTACGTTCGACGAATCACTTTGACCACAACACACACATTTATTAGCGGATCATCTGAAGGAACACCAATACCTGGACAGGCTAAAGACCCTTAATGGGCAGTTTGGAACATGGCGTTATTTATTTACTGCTGAAGAGCAGTAGACAAGACACATCTGTTTCCATTCGACATCTCTTACAACAGATGGGTAAAAATGGGCATCAATTATTTTAGTATTAGTTTATGTTCAACAACAAGATTATCTCATATAATATTAGCATGAATCTATTAGTTAGATTTTATTTCGTAACGTCCAAATTTGTTATGTGAAACACAGAAGCAGAAGGAATTCCTCTGCGGATGAATCAACCTTGGTATTGGGCCTATTTGGTTCCTTTCGATGATCTTTCATAATAGAACAATTCTAATCTTGCAGTTTTGTACATTTTTCCATAACACAATTTTCCAATAAATTTACCTAATATTCTATCGTGTTACGATCGTGGCAAGTAGCGTTTATGGCAGTTTGCAGCGAACATTAACATTTTAACTCGTTCTGAATTCATAGAAGTTAACTCCATTATTAGCAAATTGAAGGTAATCATCCGGAAACTGAAACATTTTCCGCCTATCACGTTTTGTATCTCGATGTGGGCATGAAGTGTTAACGAGTTCATCATTGGTATGAACAGATTGCCCCATAATCTGCTGAGAGCTTTTAGAAGCTCAGACCTCTTTCAGACCTGCTATTTTGACACGTTCTAAGAACTTTATCTCAGAGGACTAGGCTGGGGCCTATTCCACAAAAGTATGGTCTTGTACATTACAAGTTACTAGTGTGGGTTCTTGTAATGTATGGAGTTGTACATTTCTGTTCCACAAAAGATTGATAGTCTCTTGTATTTTACCAGTGAATTGTTACAAGTTTTACAAGTGACGACATATCAATAAACATACTACGTCATAGCATGAATCAGCTGTTTATCTTCGTATTCCATTCGTTGAATTAGGTTATGCTTGCCTCATTTATCGTAATATCGTATTTTACTGTAACTTATGCAGCAAAGATTGAAAGAACTAATATTCCTGTGAATTTTTTAATGCTACGATGTTATTTTTCAGTTTATTTCTTTGATGATAGGAAATTACTCCGTTATCACCCATTCTGTTCTTCCGCGATCCTCGCGTATGTTCTACGAGAGTCTAACATACCTACCTTGGTCTGTCATTAGGAATCAGATGCCGCTAATACCGATATTCGGCCGCCAAACTTAATTGTTACGAAATTGCAAACTCTGCATGAATTGTTAAAATGATGTCAAGAGAAACAAAGTTATTCATTTTGAAGGAAATAGAAGGTAGGAAAGATATTTGTTTCGTTGGATTCAGCGAGAGTCTGAAAAAACAAGACGAAATAAATGGTTGGATGGAAATATTTGACTTGGGAAAAGCTCATGGAGCTTTTGAGGGGAAAAGTTGGACGTATGTAAGAGATATTCTGCTCATTAATGATTCCAGGAATGTCCTTCTTGGAATATGTTTTTTTCAGTATTTTCAGGCCAACAAACAATTTGAGGAAATTTTATATCATTTATTGCAGCTACCACAGACCGAATATTTTGCCATCCCAAGCCAATGTAATGTTGTTAGTAAATGTTGTTTAGCAGAGGGAGATTTATTTCTGTTCGTAGGATATTTTAACCTATAGCCAATATCTATCAAAAGTTCTTCCACTTGTACTGTGCTTAACCTAAAACGTTCATTTTATTCAAATACAGTGTTAAACTGGAAGTTTGTTCTTTCCCTGTACAGACGATAGTTTTCATTTTCATCACCATCACTATCACTACTGCTAGACCACATATTTATCAAAATGTATCCAAAATAAGCGTATTTAAATAGCACTAGTACATTTATATATTATTGTCCTTTCACTGGTAGAGAATTCTTCTCAATTCGCTAGTAAGTTACAAGTACTAGTACTTTTGTGGAACACGCCTATAAAAATTCACTAGTAATTTGTAAGTATGGAGTAGTAAAGTACAACTGTAGAGAATTCTTTTGTGGAACAGAAACTCTGGTATTTGTACAAGTTACTAGAGAATTTACTTGTAATGTACAAGACCATACTTTTGTGGAACAGGCCCCTGGAAGACTTCTTGTTAACCAACGTCAGTGACATGGACAGCCAGTTGCTGTCCTCTTCAAAAGTTTGCGGCTTCGATCCTGGCTGATGTTGGTGGCATTTGAAGGTATTAAAACGAAATAACTCAGTCGATCACTCTTTTCTGTGAGAAAGCGTTCTTATAAGTATGCTAACTTTTTAAAACTAACATACGTATTCAATAGCGTTAACTACCTCGTAACAAATAACCGGATGAATTTTATTTCGAGTTTTGCACAAGTATTGCAGTCTTAACGCAGAAAATTTGTTGAAATCGAAACCAGTGAAAACTTTCGTCAAGGGAATGTTCAATACTGAAGAGTGAGCTTGATTTCCAGTCTGCAAGACGAAAATTCAGAAAAAAAACTTCCTCTTCTGGTGAGACTCATGGCTGTAGGGTTCACTCAACCCCAAGGCGCCCGGGCACAGGTCTTATCTTATTTTGTGAATTTTAAAAGTCAGGTAATAAGTCATACAGGCCTTAAGTTAGCTCTTCCTCAAGAGCCAGTTTTACAGAATTTCCAGTCTTCAGAAAACCAACGACATTACATTCAACCGGAAATACAGCTCTTTTCAAAGTGAGCTTAATCATGTTATTGAATATTGGAGTGGTGAAGTGTTTCGTACTTGTACATAATTTCAAGGAGGATACATTTGTTTCCAACACATTTTTCATTCTTTGTTTTTCAGACACCTCTCTCAATATCAACAGAGTTTCTTTTACCTGCAATCCCTGCTTTATGTTTTCTTTCCTCGCTATTTATCACAATAACAGGGTAGGTTTTCGACGATCCTGGGATAAAGAAGAGCTAGGACAGGGAAAGTATCACTTTTTGTCTAATTATCGTTTCGATTGATAACAAATTGCAAAAAACAGTGGTTGATGGTTTACTCTATACCACTGCATTAATGCTTTCTTACCTCTGTGCGTGAGCCTCCGTGGCTCAGACGGCAGCGCGTCGGCCTCTCACTGCTGGATACCGTGGTTCAAATCCCGGTCACTCCATGTGAGATTTGTGCTGGACAAAGCGGAGGCGGGACAGGTTTTTCTCCGGGTACTCCGGTTTTCCCTGTCATCTTTCATTCCAGCAACATTCTTCATTCTCATTTCATAGCATCTTTCAGTCATTAATAAATCACTTTGGGAGTGGCGACCCCATCGTACTAATAGCCTATATCTGCTTCATTCATTCCATCCCTGACCCGGTCAATGACTGGAAAACAGGTTGTAGGTTTAAAAAAAACCTCTGTGCGTAATGCGTCCACGGTACCCTCGCCGTCGTGAAAGGTCGATGCCAAGGGGCTCACAACTTCTCATTCGTTCATTCATTCACATACTTTTTTTTTTTTTTTTACATGGGCGCAATATATTCAAATAATTTCCAAATCCATGAGTGCTAGAAGTATTATTATTAATAATAATAATAATAATAATATCAGTGGCAAACAAATTGCATTCAATGTCTAGCTATTCTAGACTGAACCACATATTTCTGCAGTTTTAGCTCTGTTATATTAGTAGATCACTGAGGTAAATCTACAAGGTTCAATTTACATTTTTTTTTTTTTTTGCTATTGGCTTTACGTCGCACCGACACAGATATGTCTTATGGCGACGATGGGACAGGAAAGGGCTTGGAGTGGAAAGGAAGCGGCCGTGGCCTTAATTAAGGTACAGCCCCAGCATTTGCCTGGTGTGAAAATGGGAAACCACGGAAAACCATTTTCAGGGCTGCCGACAGTGGGATTCGAACCTACTATCTCCCGAATACCCGATACTGGCCGCACTTAAGCGACTGCAGCTATCGAGCTCGGTGTTCAATTTTCTTGTAGCATTCAGAAGAGAGGGAACATTTTGATACAAAGAAAGTTGCTACACTGGGTGGTCAGCCCATCCCTTATTATTTATTTTTTATGAAACCCAACCAACATAAAATTTCTCCTTTAAGTCGATATTGCTCCGCGTCCTGCTCATGTGCCAGCAATGTAAATAAGTCACGGAACTAGCAAAGGAATAAACGACACGCGCAACTTCCCCGCCCAATCTTACGGTCCATTGTACAACATGCAATTTATTGCTCCCTGAAATAACACACGTACGATAGGTGTAACGGCCGTAGTTTAATGCTGCATTTCTAGCCAGTATCATGTACGTTGTTTTTGTGGCTGAGTCGGTAATGTGACGGTTGCCTGTGGTATCAGTATATCGGTAGTACAGTGGTTCGAATCCAAACTTACGCAAGTTTCTTTCAACGACAGATCTTTGTTTTTTTGCTAGTTGCTTTACGTCGCACCGACATAGATACGTTTTATGGCGACGATGGGTCAGGAAAGGGCTAGGAGTGGGAAGGAAGCGGCCGTGGCCTTAATTAAGGTACAGTCCCAGCACTTGCCTGGTGTGAAAATGGGAAACCACGGAAAACCATTTTCAGGGCTGCCGACAGTGGGGTTCGAACCTACTATCTCCCGAATACTGGATACTGGCCGCACTTAAGTGACTGCAGCTATCGAGCTCGGTCAACGACAGATCATGACCCATTGTAACGGGTATAAGACGTTTATACACACCTACTACCAGATCAATCACAACAATTATTCATTCACTTGCTATGTATTCCAGAGACGAGTACGTTGATAAGTTGATAATTTATGATTCATGGAGAAACAAGGAAGAACGCATTCGAGTCTCAATCCCTGTATCGGTTTTCTAATAAAACCTCAGTCTGTTTCCAGTCATTCGAGCAGGCCAGGAATGGAATGAATGAAGCCCCTATCTTTGATATTTGCTTTACGTCGCGCCGACACAGATAGGTCTTATGGCGACAATGGGACAGGAAAGGGCTAGGAGTGGGAAGGAAACGACCGTGGCCTTAATTAAGGTACAGCCCCAGCATTTGCCTGGTGTGAAAATGGGAAACCACGGAAAACCATTTTCAGGGCTGCCGACAGTGGGGTTCGAACCTACTATCTCCCGAATACTGGATACTGGCCGCAATTAAGCGACTGCAGCTATCGAGCTCGGTAAAGCCCCTATCTAGCGGCGAGGATAGGAATTGTGCCGTCTAGCGAAGCCTGTTGCACTCCTCTGGGGCAATGATAAATGGCTGACAGATGAAATGAAATGTTCATGGAGAATGTTTCCGGAATGAAAGATGACAGGGAAAAGAGGAGTACCCGGAGAAAAACCTGTGCCACCTCCGCTTTGTCCAGCACAAATCTCACATGGAGTCACTGGGATTTGAACCACGGTATCCAGCGGTGATAGGACAGCGCGGTGCCGCCTGAGCCACGGAGGCTCTTGTATCGGCTTTCTCACAAAAAATACCGACTACCGATGTGTTCTGAAACCGTGAACCACGGTTGCGGTCAACTGGTATAGTTAGAAGGGTGCCTCCTGCTAATGTTTCTCTTATAACGCCTGGTCCAAATGAGGAGGCTATTATGGACGCTCGCTATCCAGAATAATCCTAATATTAGTTCACGGATACTTGCACGACAGACCAAGACCAGCCGGTCGTCCGTTATGTGATTATTGCTTATCAGCACATTTCGGTCGTACAATCTGCAGTTACACCAGCAGCTCCACGGGCGTGATTTCCATATTCGAGTAACATTTTGTCAATGATGCAGCCATTTTGTTGAGTCCTCTTTTCAGACGAATCACGATTTCACAGCAATGGCACCGGGTATGGGCACGCGATGCATTATTGGAGCGCGGACATTTCCCATTCGGTTATACAAAATATTTCAAATTCAGTGGGAAGTAAATTATCTGGTGTGGAATCTTTGGAGAATGCCTAATTCGACCACACTTCTTCGACGGCCATCTGACGGGAGCACTACCTTCATTCTTCAAAATGAACTACCAGGTCGGTAGATTCAGAGTGTCTCTCGGCCCATAAGTGGCCACGGCTGGTCCATGGTCTAACAGCTCTGCACTCTGACCGGCAAACCGAGCAGATTAGCGATGGCCGCAGCTCTACCGTGGCTCTACGCCTCTGTATTCGGGAGATGGGACAGGGCTGGACTTCACGGCTAGCCCCAACCGTCGGCTGTCCTGAGAATGGTTTTCCGTGGTTTTCCATTCTCATACACTAAGGCGAATGTCGGGACACTTCCTAGTATAAGTCACGGCCACCAACCCCCTCACCTTCTCCGAGCATCTCCTTCACCGTAACAAATCTCCCGGCCTGAGAGACGGCGTTACCGTCTAAGAGGCCCGCCTCCCCTTTCAGGGAAGGAATGAAGACATTTTAGTAATATTAGTAGTAGTACGAACTCCCACAGTTCCTGGAGAACGTACCATTTCTTGAACGATATCGAATGTGGTCCCAGACTCATATGCAGAGTGGTCGCCAATTAACGCTCCATAACTGTGAATCCGTGATCATCCTCCTTTTAGTCGCCTTTTACGAACGTATTTCTCGCAGTGGTAATGAATCATTAGTAATAATGTTATTGGATTTACGTTCCACTAACTACTTTTACGGTGTTTGGAGAAGCCGAGGTGCCGAAATTAGTCCCGCAGAAGTTATTTTACGTGCCAGTAAATCTACCTACACGAGGCTGACGTATTTTAGTACCTTCAAATACCATCGGACTGAGCCAAGATCGAACCTGCCAAGTTGGGGTCAGGATCATCTCAACCGTCTGAGCCACTGAGCCCGGCGGAATCATTAGAACGAACAGTGGTAAACAGTGAACTAGCAATCATAATTTTTCACAGTTTGTTACCAATAGAAACGACAATGCTACAAAAAGTGTAGGCCAGTCCAGCATTAAAACGAGCACCCAGTTATTGAGCTTTGTGAATTGGGTCGTACACCAATAAGCAGCCTTGAGGCTGGGTTTGAACCACCTCATCGGCAGCCTTCAAAGATTATTTTTCGTGGTTTCATCATTTCCATATAAGTCAAGTGCTGAGGCTATACTTTAATTAAGGCCACAGCTGATACTTTCCCGATCCTACGGCTCCTTTATCCCAGGATCATCGAAAACCTATCTGTGATTTTGTGACAAATAGCGAGGAAAGAAAGAAGAAATTGTTGTGCTGAGAGGTATCTAAAAAACAACGAATCAATCAAAAGAGTCAGAATCAAATTTGTTCTCTTTGAACATAGGTATACTCTCAAGGAAATGATGCGGAAAATAATAGAGAAGGATATATTTTGCAATATTTCTAGCAACACACAAGTTATGTTATAAACCAATACAAGGTACATATGTTGATAGGCCGAGAATCCACATGTCAGAGCTATTCTTTTTTCTATAAAATTGAGCTTTGACGAACAGTAGACTGAGGGCCTGTATGACATTTTACCTGAAGTTTAAAATTCACAAAATAGTAATGACAGGAGATTTCAGAGAGAAACGATGCTGTCATCGTACAGGTCATGAGGTCCTTTGAATTAGTTCGAAGTATCTATCCACCATAACATTGATATCGAATTCCAAACTTACTTATATCAGCATTATCCATGTGCTTATTCATAATCACATTCCTATCCAATAGTCAATAACATTATCATGCACATTAAAAAGGATATATTTCCGGTTGAATGTAATGTCGTTGATCTTTCTGACATTGTTTTCTGAAAGACAAGATTCGAATTTCTCAGCTTCCAATTTCGTAAATAACTCTTTCATCCAGTATGCTCATTCTCATGTATACTTATGTTTACATTATATTTTTATCAGTACTCGTACACGTGCATAATTATCTCTATGGAAAAGAAACATTAGTACAATAAACACTGTTTAGATCTTAACTTTTCTTCTTATTTAGTATTATACCAATATTTGTGAGGAATTTCTAAAGACTTCCTTGTTAGTATGAAAAACCTGAAAAATATAGGTTTACCTACATATATTGGTGTGGTCTGCCTGCTGTCATTTCTTGATGGTTACAGTACCTTTGCATCCATCTCTTAGCACCGGCCAGAGTAAAGTGTAGCTTCCACCGAAGTCCCAGTCAACATCCATGGCTGTGACAATATGGAAGTTGCTGGGGTATGGGTAGTGCTAAGTAATGGCATTTAGAGCGTGACTACTGCATCTGAGTGTTATGAAAGGTGCTGCTCATAGGGTCAGTCGTGCTGCAATAGTACTTTCTGACCCAGTGAGGAAAGCAATGGCAAATTACCTCACTCCTCATCTTGCCTAGTACGCCATTGGTTTTTGGGGTTTCCTTATAACCACATAACCTTTGGTGGTGCTATTTGAGGATCCAACCAGCCTCTAGGCTGATGACCTAACAGACAGACAGACATTGGTGTGGTAGATGAGAAGGAAAATGTAAATGAGAAAATAAAAAATAGTTTTTGTACATATTTTATTTATCCTTATTACAATAAAAACTATAAACGTTTCACTAAATCTAATGAGTATTATGCGTTATCACAGGTTTGTACATGACAACGAGTATCAAAACGTGATAAGTCATCGTATTTAAAAATATTTTTAGTGATTTTTTTATAAATTGCGCTGTATATAAAAATATCGTAACAAGTATACGTAGGTAATACTTAACATTGAACATTTTTGTTTTTGAGGAAATTCATTGAATTCCCATTTTTTAAATATTGCAGCGAACACATTTTTTTTACAAAACAACATGCTATACATTATATCATGACCAATGACATTGCTTTGTCGGCATACAAAGAATTTCGTAACCTTCCCATAACCATTCCATTGCTAGATTCGTCATCAGTTGGAAGCATCATCTGATGGGAGACCAAAGGTCTTGGCACAAGGACCTTGTTTCCAAGTCTCAGTCTTCCGAAAATAAAAGAGAATCTTTGGATGTGACCTAAGAAGCTACCTGTTCATATCCACTCAATATCGATAACTAGGACAGAGCCGAGAGGAGATCGTATGCGTTACAGAGGATGTAACAGACTAGTGATCCCGCGTGATATGAAAACTATCTATTTAAAATATATTTCATTTCCGTTATTTTCGTCATCTCGAATCCTGTCACAGCAATCAGATCATACAGAAACTCTCAATTTGTAGTTCTATAACTAGAATCTACTTTAACCCATAATTTTTCAATCGGAAGTATCAGTCTAAGCTCTCTTGAATGGCGATGTTCTTCAGAAAATGTTATATAAATTTACATTTCTCACAATCCTACACGGAAATTTAACCCAAAACTAGAATTAACTCTATTACATTTATCATGTCAAACAAGTAAATTTCAATTGTCCCTTAATGAAACATACTGGCCGTATTGTATCGAAGTGAATATCCTTAGAATATGAATTCTTATTCCTATAAACAAGTATCAGTTATACCATGGATTAAGGAGAGTTTCAGGGACAATATGAATGAAGTGAACAGCATACTTCTAATTATTCCGCTGCATGTATATGTGTTCTTCCTGGTTTCCACTCGATATTACATCCAAAGATCCTCTGGTGGCGAAGTCACTCGCCCCGTCAGTCATTTGGTAGGTATGATTACTAGGTACTGTAAAGTTTTATGCTTTACTGTCGAAGATGTATCCAGTCTTGCGTTGTGGTGGGAGGTACTTGTTGAGGGCAAATCCTGGTCCTTTAATGTCTACCGATTGGACATGGCCACTGCTGTAAGCTGGTATTCCGGAAGCGATTGATGGTGCACTTCCCAGCCTTGATACAGCACCGGGTGATCCAGATGCGGCTCCTCCGAGACCAGTACCGGTAGCACCAGGCGCTGGTGCCTTGGGTAGGTGATCTCCACTGGCAATGAATCCCTCATCGCCCCTTGAGGTGTATGTCAGTTTCCTTGTAAGCCCATCCCCTGCTATGAATGAGAACTCTCCCTGAACATTTCCCTGCGAGTCTGAGCTCTCCGTTTTGCTGCTGCTATCCGTCTGATAGCTGTAGGAATAAGATGCGTCTCCGCTGTCTTCACCATCAGCAGCACCAGACACGGGTACTCCTAGGGGGGCCTGATAGGAAGTGATAGGGCTTCCTCCAGTTCCAGGCACGCCACCAGCAGGGATTCCAGAGGGACTTGCTGGCAAATGTGCCCCTTTAGCAATAAATCCCTTCTCAGCTCCGGCCTCATAATCGACTCTCCTTCTCTGTCCATCATCCTTAGCTACAAATGAGAAACTTCCACGGACATTACCCTGGGGATCTGCAGCTTCTTCTCTGGATTGGTCATTTGTGCTGTACGAGAAAGAATATGAACCATCAGCTCCAGGACCAGAAGACGAAGCTGGTCCGGATGACGTGGGAGCAGCGTAAGTACTAACTGATCCCAATTCTGCTGCACCAACGGATGGACTCACTGGAACACTTGGTGCACCAGATGATGGTGCAACAGGAAGATGTGACCCACGGGCAACAAAACCAGTTGCAGCACCAGCTTCATAATCTACTCTACGGGTTTGTCCATCATCCTTCGCTCTGAAAGAGAAACTTCCACGAACATTATTTTGTGCGTCAGCTGTTTCTTGTCTGGACTGGTCATCAGTGCTGTAAGAGAATGAGTAGGAGCCATCAGGATTCGTCGTACCCTGGGCGTTGGAAGCTGGGCCAGCATATGGAGAGACTCCAGCACCAGGAACAGCAGGGATGGCGGGAGCGGAATAAACTGATGGAATTCCTGCGGATCCTCGAGCACCTGGGACACCAAGATCTCCTGCAGATGGAGCGACTGGCAGGTGAGCTCCACTTGCGACGAAGCCTGTGGCAGCTCCGGCCGAGTAGTCTACCCGCCGAGTTTGTCCGTCGCCCTTGGCTCTAAAGGAGAAACTCCCGCGCACATTATTTTGAGCATCGGCAGATTCTTCCCGAGACTGCTCGTCAGTATTGAAAGAAAAGGAGTAAGAGCCATCGGGGTTGATTGTACTTTTTGCTTTGGAGGGAGGTCCAGAATAAGCAGTAGCAGAAGCAGCGGGTAGAGCAGGTGCTGGGGCTGAGTAAGTACTGACTGGTGAGCCAGGTGCTCCGGAGCCACTTGCAGATGGAGCTACTGGAAGGTGAGAACCACTGGCTACAAATCCTGTGGCTGTGCCTGCTGAGTAATCGACTCTTCGGGTTTTTCCATCATCCTTAGCTCTGAACGAGTAACTTCCTCTAACGTTGTTTTGAGCGTCAGCTGTCTCCTCACGAGATTGTTCAGGGGTGCTGAAGGAGAAGGAGTAAGAGCCATCAGGGTTTAGTCCTCCTTGAGTGTTTGCAGCAGGTCCAGAGTAAGGAGTTGCAGGAGCACCTGCGGCACCAAAAGGTCCAGGAGCACCTGGAGATGGTCCAGCTGCAGAGAATGGTGTAATTGGTGCTCCTGGACCTGGGAGACCTGCGGTGGACGGAGCGACTGGAAGATGAGCACCACTAGCAACGAATCCCGTAGCAGCACCAGCAGAATAGTCTACTCTGCGAGTCTGACCGTCGTCTTTAGCTCTGAACGAGAAACTTCCACGTACATTATTCTGAGCATCTGCAGTTTCTTGGCGGGACTGATCAGGTGTGTTGAAGGAGAATGAATAAGAACCATCAGGATTTAGTCCTCCTTGAGTATTTGCGGCTGGACCAGCGTAAGGTGAAGCAGGGGCAGCAGGCGCGCCATAGAGCCTAGGAACAGCAGGTGCACCAATTCCGGCGCCAGCGCCAGCGCCGGCACCAGCAGCATCAGTACCTCCGGTGACAACGAACCCAGTTCCCTCGCCAGCGATGTAGCTCAATCCGTGACTTCCACCCTCGCGACTGCTGTACGAATACTGGCCACGGATATTGCCACGGGAATCGGATGACTCGGTGCGTTTGTAACTGTCTGTGTCAATGTTGAAACTGTAAGAAGCATCGGCGTTAGCGTCGTAGTCTGCATCCACTTGCCCGTCGGCCTCCTGCGAAGGAGCTCCACCCGGGATGATGCCACTACCTGAAACAATGCAGAGGGAATATTTTCTTAAGATAAAGTAGTTGTGTCAAGAAATGATGGACAGAGAACGATAATTAGTATGCGAGCGTTATTCATACAGAACTTCCTTGGCTGAATGTATTTTGCAGAATAGTACAGTGCTTGAAAACATTTAAGGTTCTAAGAAAATATTTGAATGTGTTATTTCAATACGAATATTCATTTCCCTGTGTTTATCACTTAAGCTATTTCCACTACTGGTACCTTCGTCTAAGGGCTATGTTAGTACCTTTCACCCACCTGTCGACCTGGTTGACTCACGTTAGATTCCACGCACGTAAGAATGGCCTGAGAGCTCAAACTCAAGTAATACAACTGATAAGAGACCTAAGGGTACCTTTCTGTTGTTTTCTACTACAACTATAAACGATTATCAGGATGATACCTAACATATAGACCACATCTGCGGTTAACCAAATTCTAACCCGAGTTATTTAGAACCAGAGGACATCATCATTGGATCTACTTGAAGTATGGATGGTATCTAAGATATGAGAATTTCAAATGTTTTATACTATCTTAAAATTAAGTACGGTAATGAGAAAATTATTACAATGTAACCATATAGAATATATGGTGGAAATGGGTAGTGACTAAAGTAATATCACCTATAGAGCGTTCCAACCTTAAATTGCAGAACAGTAGTAATGAGATAATTCCGTCTCCTTCCTTCTCCCATGTTTTGCGGGTTGCGCTGTACTACTCCAATGCAGCGGGTTTGCCAAATATCCGTAAATCAGAACGTTATCGGTTAAAATGGGTGAATATAATGTTATGTACAGAATTTCAAGGCGCATTTGATACCGTTAGCAAAAAAATCATACCTCGAGTCCTTATCTCTTTATCTCTTAATTTATGACAGGGAGAACGTCTCGTTGGTTTACGTTTCACGAGTGACTCGGCTGGCTAAGCTTTTATATATACTGACAGCCGTGTGCAGTGGCATTCATTTAATCAGTATTATAAGATTGATTAAATAAAGATCAATGATATATATATATATATATATATAATATCTAATGGCATGTGGCCTCCGAAGAGGCCGAGTGCAGGTCTTTCGAGTTGACGCCGCAAAGGCGACCTGCGCGTCTATAAGAATGGGGCCCTACCTGTGATGAATTCTAATGCTGAAGACGGCACACACACCCCGCCCCTGAGCCATTGGAATTAACCAATGAAGCTTAAAATCCCCGACCCGGCCGGGAATCGAACTCGGGGTCCTCTGGACCAAAGGCCAGCGTGCTGACTATTAATCCATGGAGCCGGACAAGTTCAGTGATAAATGTATAGTTCTTGAGGACAACTGGATTGTGTTTGTTGTGTTTGTGTAGTCTGTGTAGTTGTCAGTTCGTGCTCGTGTGGGGGATTCTTAGTTTGAAGAAAAAGTGCAGAAGGATGTACAATGGATCGTCAAATTAAAAAGAAACATTCCGTAGGTAAACTCAGGGGAAAATAACGCAATATTATAATGAGTGTCCTAGATTACTTTTTAAAGACTATGAATATGAGCAGCGCAGTCAGTGAAACAGCTAAAGCTACAGGTTGTTCCGAAAGAACAATCTATGCTATAAGGAAGGAATACACACATGGTCATTTTCGAACTCCCGCAAAAAAGCAAAAAAGAGAAAGATGGCAGAAAAATGCAAGGAAAATTAAATATGATGAAATTGTGCGAAGTGGAGTGCGTCGGGTGGTTCACTCTCTTTTATTTGCTAACATACCACCGACATTGGACGTGATTTTGAGTCGGGTAAGTGGAGAAGATTCTTTGCCACGATTTTCCAAAACTACGTTGTATCGCTTCTTACATTACATAGGCTTCCGTTATTTAAGACGGAGTAATAAAGCAGCTTTCACTGAAACCGATGAAATTATTAATTGGAGGCACAGATATCTCAGGGAGATAAAACGTTTGAGGGCACAAATTAAAGCTATAATTTACACAGATGAATCGTGGGTAAATATTGGGCAAACAGTGACAAAAGAATGGAAGGATACGACATTGAAAAGTGCACGGTAGGCCGCCATTGAAGGGGGTGAGTTCGGGACTTAGACCACCGAAAAGCCGAGGACCGTGATTTGCCTTACTCCACGCGGGTAATGAACATGGTTTTGTTTCAAACGCTGAACTAATATTTTTATGCCATAAAAACATAAGAAATTGGGCAAATTACGTGAACGAAGTAAAGAAAAATGAAAAAGATTTGTGAAAAGCAGACGAATTACAGGACGATGTCGACGGTGAAAAGTTTTTAATACGACTTTCTTCATCGTCCGGATCATCCTCAAGTTCACCTCCCGAACCCGGTTCATCCAAAGGGGGAACATCAGGCCTTGCAGAAATGATAGGTGTATGTCCAATGTCTGAGAGCAACGCCAGTGATTAAGGTATGTTGTATTTATTTTACCACCCTAAAAATATTAATTTATGAATAAATGAACTTAAAATTACAAAATTACAAACGAAAAATGTGGAACTGTGACGCCCTGTTTGAGTCACACTCGAGCGTGATCTTCACGAGTCGATTTCGCAACAGTGCGCTCCATCTACGCTGTACTGCAATTTAAGGTTGGAACGCTCTTATAGTATCGATGAAGTGTTAAACAACAACTGTTTATTATGAACATGAACTATTCCTTCGAAGTATATGAATAATTGAAAGTATATGAGAATAAGTCTGGATCTTAGAAGTCAGTGTAAACATGGACCCACTAGTTGTACGTAAAACACAGTTCTTTCTTCTAGAAGTCTCATTCGTATTTTATTCCCCTCCTACATAACTTTTGGCTTGCTGGAAGCCATTTAGTACAAAACTTACTTTTCATGGTTATGCAGATCAATGTGTTTAATTATAAGCAGATAAAATAAAATCGCAGAAAGAATATTATACTGTAGATTTTCAAATGTTGGAAACTTTCAATAGGATTTTTCGAAAAATCACTGCAATTGTGAAATGGCTCATTGTGAGTAAAACAAAATGTTATTATTCAAAACCTCAATTAAATATTTATTCCCTTTCTGCGTCACCTCTTGTTCTCCGGTTATCATATAATACTAGTCCAACATTTTTTTTTGGCTATTGAAATAGATTTTTGATATGCGAGGAATAACTTACAAAATGATCGCGAAAAGAAAGAATACATCTTCAGATAAATGGGTTTCATTGGGATATTCCAAAAGAACATGAGTTGATGCTATTTCGAAGAAAGGGTTTCAAAGAGCGGGAGGATACCGTTGATTCCACAATTATATTTTTTCCTGAAACGGATCCTACAGAACCTTCACTATATATGGTAGTATAGTGATCATGACTGGGAACGTTGTGTACTTAAAAAATTACATTTTAAAAATAAAATCCTCTTTTCGGAATCCTTACTACAACTTATTTAAGACGTAGTTTCACGCTTCTCGTATTTACAACAATTCAGGGAACCTGTTTCTCTGTTGGTATACCTAATATAACCAACAATCACTTTCTCGACAATGAGTTTTACTTTTATAAGTATTGAGTGTTTTACAGCCACTTATGTTCTTGTTCTCATAGTGCTAACATTGTTTTTGTTCCTGTGAAATCAGTAGCATGGAAATGTCGAAAAGCATTAAAAATGCTTTCATGGCATTCATTATTTAGTGGTAATGAAGATAAAGGTAGGATTGTGGAAAATACTAGTACCAGGAAGGCCAAGTGCAAAAATTCGAAATAACCACAGCAAAAATGTTACACATCGTCACAGACACTCGGAAAGGCTTGTAAAAGGTGTCAGTTGCCTTGAAACAGATTCGTCAGAGTAATTACCATGGGAAATGCTGGAAAATTTACAAAATTGTTATTTCTTATTCTCATTGTATATTTGTTAATATTTCACAATATTTGAATTTGAATTAATTGTGTACTAAGAAAATTTTCCGAAGATCATAAACTCTACTTCAATGAATAAATAATAATTAAGAAAATTTTATTTCCTTTTAAAATGACTTAATGTGGTGTGTTTGACGAAAACTCTCATTCGGAGTTCACAATGCAGAAAAAACAATTTTAGAATCCTAAGCTTAAGATAATTATTAACGATTTTCTGGTATTTGTATGTGTTAAGATGAATAAAGTAACATCTAAATTGTAAATAAACACATGGTGTGGTCTCATTTGTATTACCTTCATGATCATCATCAACCCATGTTATAATGTCATCGTGATATATAATGGAATGTAGAGTGATTATATCTCTTTGACGTACAACTGCAATATTTTCTATCTTAAACGTGATTCTTCGAAAAGGCATGCGGTGATGAACTCTGCATGTTGCTAATAGTACGTTGTATTTAGAACTAGTTCACCGTGAAGCAGCGTGTGTACATCTTGTAAAGCGTATGTCAAGGAATATTTAAAATTCCGACACATCATTTCCGAGAAAGGAAACTAGCAAGGTAATAGATGTAAACCGTTCATCACTGATCTTCTCCTTGAAACTTGTGTTTATACTTAAATATTTGATGCATTTTGAGATGGTGCATGTATATGAATTTGGCGATTTAAGCCATTTAACTGTAGCTGTATGCTCACGTCCGGAAGATGATTGGTTTGAACCCCGCCATCGACAGCCCTGAATGTTGTTAACTTCATTTCTCGTTTTTGCATCATGTCTCTTGCTTTCCACTACTTGCCTATCATCTCCGAAAACCGATGTGAGTTAGTGAGACACTATATCATTATAAAATAGAAAATATTAATAGAATAGAATGCCTAAATTTATAACTGAGGTGGTATAGAAATGCTCGTTCAGCTATGGGTGTGGATATTAAGTCTCTAAAAGCAAGATAAGCATGTAGCCATGAGGTTTACTTAGTTTATTGCAGAAATAAGAACCTGTTGTCTCGTACAACAAGGGATAGCTACTCAGTTGGTCTCACGAGGATGAGCGCACGTTGAACTGAATGTATCCTCGTGACTTTTAAAAGGCAGTGTTAAAGGCCTATCATACTTTTTTCCTTTCATCGGTTCGTACTTCAGCGTACATTGACTCACTTTTTTTTCTTTTAGTTCCGGGAGTGTCCGAGGACATATTCGACTTGCTAGTTATGTAGCTGCTTTTCCTGGTGCACCCCATGGTACATGTACTGCTGTACGAGGGTGTTGTTCAATTGTATGGCCTAAGAATCGGAAGCAAGCGGCAGTGGCCTTCAGAGAGGTACCATTTGTCTGGAGCTGAAATGGAAACCATGGGAAACAATTTCGAGGGATTCAAACCCACTTGTTTCTCGATTACAGAGCTAGGAACCATAACTAGCGGTGCCGCAACGTACTGAGCTAACTTGTTTAGTAACGAGCCACTGAAGTGAATGAAACAACTGGTATGCTGTTTTAGTTTCTAAATAACTTCAGAACCTTCTCGAACATGCGACAGTTCTCTAGAAAAAAGATTTCGGATATCCGTCTGGAGACTCTAGATTGTGGTTCAGAAACTGAGTTTTGCCACATTTTCAGCTTTCTGCTTAGATGAGAGCTGCTTAGCCGAAGCAGTAATGGCGTGCTCGGTTTACGCTGAAAGACGTGGGTTCAATTCCCGTCTGGAAGTAGTAAACTTCAGAAACGAGATTTCTACTTCTGGAGAGGCACTTAGCCCTGAAGTTCACACAGCCTGCATTTGCAATGAGCAACAGGTTTCTTAATTTGCTTGAAATCAGCTTTAGCACTTGAGGTGGAGTGGTCGATGTAGAACGGGCAAGGAGGCCCCTATTGTCAACACACTATCAGTTTCAACTTGTATCACCAGTATAACTCCACCTCCTAATCAAGAAAGCTGTTGTAATGTGGCATCACCTCAACACTGTTTTTGTACAATAGGCACATAATTTTATTCGCACAGCCACTTACTGTGTTTTATAATTGACAATTAGACGTTTTGAACAACATTTTTAACTTATGATTTTATTGGACTTCATGTTTCACATCATGTTCACGCCGCACCATTGTAATATTGATGATTGACAAGACGCCACCACGCCGCGTCACATGATACTAAGACTTTTTATCTACTCAATTCAACGTGTCCTCGCCATATTTTTAAGGTTTTGTATTTGTGACTGAAGATGTCCCATGAGAGGACGAAACATGTATCATGAATGTAATTTAATGTAGTCTTTTTAATAAAGACACTTGCAGTATTGTAAAGGTGGAATTATATAATCCAAATTTTCACAAGTTGATACTTTGACAATACGGGCTCTAATATGAAGTTTATTACGTGTAATGAAATCAGCTAGACAGAGGGCTAACTACTCTAACTTAGTCCATTGAGGTTAACGAACCTTTCGCCTTTCCAAAGGCTTTCACGGTCTTTTATAGAGAGATATCTTCGCTTACTTAGCCTATATTCTATTTTCTGATTTCCAGTGTACCTTGCTCGCTAAGGAGATCCTCAGCTTCTCATATCCAGTGCAATGAAAACTTCCTTGTAAATGAAAGGTTTCATCTTGAATATAAATTGTCTGACCTTGGAATCGATACAATTAACAAAACGTTTCTTATAGATTGCATCACGGCCATGCACTTGCCCACAATTCTCAACATGGTCGACCTTGAGGAGAGAGTGGATGTCCACATTCTGAGACTTGGTTATAGGAGATGATAGAGACGGATCCTGTAACAAGGTGGCTTTGTGGCGAGAGTAAACCATATTTCAACCTTCGAAATATCAAAATACTACTTCCTTAAGTACCGAAGCTAACTGGCTGCAAAAGCGATGTTGTTCTTTTTGGTCTTCGTTTTGGCCTACTGTCGCACATGGGAAACAATAGGTTTGCTGCTTGTTCTTTCCATACCGATCGAGCTGGCCACCTTACTGTAAGCTTGCATTTGGGTGACGGTAGGTTTGAGTCCCACCGTCGGCGGGCCTTAAGAAGGTTATTCCCATTTTCATACGAGGCAAAAGAATGTAGCTGTCAACTTGCTTTCGGGAGTCAGTGAGTTTGAATCCCACTGTCGGCAACCCTGAAGATGGTTTTCCGTGGTTTCCCATTTTCAAGCGAGGCAAATGTTGGGGCTGTACCTCAATTACAGCCACGGCTGCTTCCTTCCCACTCCTAGCACTGTCCTATCCCATCGTCGTCTTAAGAACTCTCTATGTCAGTGAAACGTAAAACAATATTGTACTACTACTACTACTACTACTACTACTACTACTACTACTACTACTAATAATAATAATAATAATAATAATAATAATAACAATAATAATAAGGCTGTACCTTAATCGAAGACCACGTTCTACCTCCCGAATCCTGTCCCGTTTCATCCTTGCGTCCCCAACTTTACACTGGCCAGAAATGTGTTAGTGAGATTTGAAACCACATGCAAAGGAGACAAATACTGTTTCCTCAGTGACATGCGGCTGATAATTTCCGAGGTTATGAGAAAAAGAAATGAGCTTGCTTGTTTAACTTTTATAACCGTGAAATGCAAATCCTCCCCATACATGGTATAGTAGGCACAATACTGAGATGCTTAAAGTTATATTTCAAAATCCCCTAATTAATTACATTTTCATCTCAATTTAATAAGGAACTTCATGTTCCTATTATCTTTGAATGTAAATTTCCCAAAATGCAAATACTGCAATTCGATCCCTAGTAGTAGTACAGGATTGAAACTACATCCCAGCTATCCACATGATTCCATTCTGCTGTGAAATAAGGAGATATCTCTGGCTGAGAACTAACATTGATCACAGTATGGGTGGGGGGAAGCTCAGTGGCATAGTCACTGGCTTCTCACCAAGGCGACCGTGGTTCGAATCCCAGCCAATGCAAATCGGACTTTAGATAAGACAAGGAGGATCCCTATGGTTCGCTTTCTGTGAAAAACTTACATCCGTGGCTACGATCACGATAAAACAGTCACGTAAAACTACAAGCTTTATTATTATTATTATTATTATTATTATTATTATTATTATTATTATTATTATTATTATTACGCCCCACTAACTACTTTTATGATTCTCGGGAACCGGGCTGCGGGAATTTTGCCAGCAGGAGTTCTTTTACGTGCTAGTAAATCTACCGACACTAGGCTAACGTATATGAGTACCATCGAACTAAACCGGGTTCGAACTCACTTGAGCCCAGATATTCAGCGCTCTACGCCCGAATTACTCAGACTGGCTATTTGATATATTTTCTTCTTTCTTGTCCGCAGTTTAGACCTCTCCTGAACTAATGACAGAAATGAGTGGCCCTTCACCCCAATACTCCCCAGTGATCTCACCATTTCTGAGATATGTATGACTACAATGAGGCTATAAGCGACTCTGCTTTCTTTTAGTTTTTCTTCACATGTCCCTCTCTCTCGCTCTTCTGCTCCTCCATCTTCTCTTTATCAGTTCTTTTCTGATTTTGACAACACTAAATATCCGAAGCCTGGGAGTCGAGTAATATCGTCACTGGCTTCCTTCCAAGGTGGTCGTTGTTCGAATCCCACCCAATCCATGTAAAAGTCTTGAAATGAATATCACGCCCGTGTAGTTCCGAATTCACGTAAAATTAGAAGTCTCGTAGGTATAATTACGATATCACTAGTCACGTAACAATGAACTTTTATTTTATTTTACTGACATCGCAATTATTCGGGATGTCGGAACTCAAGATACGTTCCAGCCCATCTCTTTGAGTCGCATGACTCAACTTATCTACGCTGCAGAGCCGATCAAACAAAATAGTGCGGACTCGTCTATGCATAGCTCAGACCAAGTAAAATCTTCAGAAGGCACATTTCTTTACCTTTATTCTTCCACCGCTTTTTCTACACCCTGGAGGGGCCACCTATGCGAATTGTGTCTCACACTGGACTTGCCTGTTTGACGGTCGATGTTTTTCCTAACGCCAACCTATGGGGAGGCATGTATTCACTAGTGCGTGTTTCTTTGGTGATTGGTAGAGGGGCGTGTAGATGAGGAACTGTGTTTTGAGATAAACACAACCAGAAAAATTAACCAGACGCGGCTAAAATCCCCCACCCAGTCGGATATCGAATTAAGGATCCCATAAACCGGAGGCCTCGATATTTACTATTTAGCCATAGAATAAGGTACTCTTTGAGAATGGAACAAACTCGCTTATTTTCAAGTGAGAACACGTGTCCCTTACATTAACCAATGTCAGCAGTAGCAACAACAACAACCTGCCTTTAAAAGCTTTGAAGTCCCCAATGACTGAGTAAGGTTTCTATTCAAGGACCTTCGGCACAGAAATAAGGTGTCAACTCTTTTACGCTACAGACCTACTTAGATAAAATAGTGAAGTCTGTTCTATGAAATTATGATGCTGCATAACTTAGGCCAAACCTCGTGGCTATACGCAGGCAGCAATATTCATCAGTAATAACAAGATGGGCTTCCAAGCCTCATAAGCTACTCATCAGATATGCTTTTCATCTCTAATAGCAGCTTGTTAACTAATGCGTCTACTTACAGCATCCGCTTTGGGGCTTCCATCTAATAACAGCGCTTGCTGCCATTTATGTAATCACGGTGTTCTCAAGAACTCTTCTTTTTATGGATTAGTGATGTACGAAGGTTGCATTTTAGCAAGGAATATTATCATGCAAACTCAAGGCTACTCTGCACGTACAACTTCATATTCCCAGTTTCGGTTTCCTTATTAACATGCACGGAAGAATACTGAGAAAGTGTGCATACGATTTCCTTGGATTTATTACATCGTTCGGAGCTGCTAGTAGACTATAAAGCTGAGTACTATGTAAGTTAAAATCTTTGAAAACCACCCTCTTACTTACCGTAACCGCAATACAGGACTAAGGAGTATACCAACCGGAGATACGAAATTCAGCAAATATTCGTTTATGCAAAGAGAGACTAGGGATTAGAATAATTTACCTAGAGAAATATTACATAAAATTTCAACATCTTAGAACTAATTTGCATAAAATATTCTGAGCGCGATAAATTCTAAAGTGATGTCACTAGGGAAAATCTAACAGAATTGTATATCAGTCAGGAATATAAAACTGGAACAGGTGAATCATTTCGAGTATATAAATAATATGTACTCTCCCAGGATGGTAGTATAGTAAGAGAGATTGAATCAAGGTGAAGCAAAGCTGACGTAGTGAGCTCGAATTTGCAATCAACTTTATTCTGTATAAAATAAGCAAGTTATCTCTCGGACGAAACTATCTTTACAACGCTCTGTTTTCAGACCGACTTTGCTATATGGGAGTAAACGAAGGATAAAGTCAGCATGTCATATTCATAAGTTACAATGAATAGACGTGAAAGTAGCGAGAATGATCGCTGGTACAAACAGGTAGGAACAATGACAGGAGGGTACTCGGAATGAGGAGATAAAGTCAAGTTAGGAATGAACTTAATGGATCAAGCGGTACACATAAACCGGCTTCGGCGGTTACCTAGGACAATAATGAACTCGGTTATGGAGGGTAAGAGATGTAGAGGGATACCAAGACGACAATGGTTCAGTTTCTGATGATTTAAATGTAAAAGATATGGAACTAAACGAGGTTACAGAGCTGGTCAGAAATAGAGGCTTGTAAAGGCGTTTAGTTAATTCTCAGAGGCTTCCAGATTGAACGCTTAAACGTATAATTCTATAATGAAGATTCTTGTATGTATGAGGAAATAATTTAAGAAAAGGGAATGTAAACAACTGATGAGAATTTGCCACCTGTGCAACAGCCCTAAATGCATATGAGTGGTGGTTGATTGACTGATTGATTGATTGATTCATTGAGTTACCAGCATTGTCAACAATTAGGCTGAACGTAGTTTTGTTCCAACTCCGGTTTCTTGTTAACGCAGGGAATATGAAGGTATGCTGTTCTATTTACATTTAAGACTCATCTGCATTTAATGCTGTCGCCTATTTCATGTCTCAGGAATTCTACCGCCATCCTAAGTCAGGCGCATACCAATAGGGGGCGAAGGTGTTCAATACTTCTTCTGGGATCGCATTTAAGAACACAGTCCACACCCCTACCCTTGAAGGACCTTAGCCTACCAAGCGACCGCTGCTCAGCCCGAAGGCCTGCAGATTACGAGGTGTCGTGGTGTGGTCAGCACGACGAATCCTCTCGGCCGTTATTCTTGGCTTTCTAGCCCGGGGCCGCTATCTCACCGTCAGATAGCTCCTCAATTCTAATCACGTAGGCTAAGTAGACCTCGAACCAGCCCTCAGGTCCAGGTAAAAATCCCTGACCTGGCCGGGAATCGAACCCGGGGCCTCCGGGTAAGAGGCAGGCACACTATCCCTACACCACGGGGCCGGCTATAAATTATGAGCTGAATAATAATAACTCCTGAATGCTAGCCATGATAAATCAAAGCCCTTTAATACAGTCACGTTAATTTGCAACAGTAGTTTATAGCCTTTTCGTCATAGCTCTATGCGTTTCTAAAATTTTCTGAAATAGTTCATAAGGAAACAATTTTGACCATTCAGTCAGTGTTTCTAATTTCTGAATTTATTTTTTTATATTTTTTTTGCTAGGGGCTTTACGTCGCACCGACACAGATAGGTCTTATGGCGGCGATGGGATGGGAAAGGCCTAGGAGTTGGAAGGAAGCGACCGTGGCCTTAATTAAGGTACAGCCCCAGCATTTGCCTGGTGTGAAAATGGGAAACCACGGAAAACCATCTTCAGGGCTGCCGATAGTGGGATTCGAACCTACTATCTCCCGGATGCAAGCTCACAGCCGCGCGCCTCTACGCGCACGCCCAACTCGCCCGGTGAATTTATATTCAACGGTCGGTAAATTTACTCAAAATGAATGACTGAAATATAATGTTAATGGCTTTATGTCCCACTCCCTACTTTCACGATTTTCGGAGACGCTGGGGTGCCTGAATTTCGTACGGCAGGACACCTTTTATATAATAATAAATCTACCGACACGAGGCTGACGTGTCTCTGCACCTTCAGGTCACGCGGACAGAGCGAGGATCGGACCCACCAACTTTGGGCTCACAAGACCAGCGATCTCGTCTGAGCCACATCGAATAACAAGCAAAGAAACACACACACAGTGTCACTTGCTCGCCCTCTTCGTTGAAGTAAGCAAAGTGCCTTTGAACTTCATGTTATATAGTGTACTTTTTACAGGTGTGATATGGTTTATATGTGTTAAAATTACTGTTGTCGATAGACTGAAAAGCATTAAAGTTACAAAGGTATACATATCATTGATAACCAATACATTCCCATGCACTGAATACAGCAGGAGAATATAAGATATTTAGTGTTTGTACTCATTGGAACTACGAGTAGGATTTCTGACTTACCAATAGGTGCAGCGGGTCCTGCTCTCAGACCAGGGGCAGGAATACCATCCAGCTGAGGCACGAAACCAGCCTCGCCAGCCGAGTACTTCAGCGACACTTGTTGGCCTTCTTTGTTGACGTAAGCGAAGTGCCCTCGAACTTCATTTGCCGCATCAGCGTCTACCTTCGCCGATTGACCCGCACCCGTATCGTAGCCGTACTTGTAGGAGCCGTCGTCGTGCTGAAGATAGTACTCAGCTCGCCTCCCGGCGGGGATACTGGGTAGGTTTTCCCAGGCTAGACCCGAGCAGACTAGCAGGGACACCAACACCAACTGCAGAAGAAAGACCAGGATTTATTCGTTAAAATTCACTACTAAGATGCTCATACAGATTTTTGACAAATAAATTATTTGCTTTGAGGACTTTGATTCATAGATTTCTGGATTCGATTCCCACCACATAAACAAGGAATAGTTGGTAAAAATGAAATGTCGTATGGCTTTTAGTGCCGGGATATCCCAGGACGGGTTCGGCTCGCCAGGTGCAGGTCTTTCTATTTGACACCCCAGGTGACCTGCGCGTCGTGATGAGGATGAAATGATGATGAAGACAACATACACACCCAGCCCCCGTACCATTGGAATCAACCAATTAAGGTTAAAATCCCCGACCCGGCCGGGAATCGAACCCGGGACTGTCTGAACCGAAGGCCAGTACGCTGACCGTTCAGACAACGAGTCGGAGAAGGAATAGTTGGTGTCTGGAAGGGAATCCGGTCGTATAACTGGGCCAAGTGTTTCTAACCTCAAGACCAGGACGATATAACAGGCCTAATAATAATAATAATAATAATAATAATAATAATAATAATAATAATAATAATAATAATAATAATAATAATAATAATAATAATAATCATGTCCGGCTCCATGGTTAAATGGTTAGTGTGCTGGCCTTTGATCAGAGGGGTCCTGGGTTCGATTCCCGGGAGGGTCAGGAATTTTAACCATCATTGGTTAATTTCGCTGGCACGGGGGCTGGGTGTATGCGTCGTCTTCGTCATCATTTTATCACCATCACGACGTGCAGGTCGCCTAAGGGCATAAAATCAAAAGACCTGAACCTGGCGAGCCGAAGTTGTCCTTGGACAGTCCCGGCATTAAAAGCTATACGCCATTTCATGTCCATTTCTTCATCATCATCATTATCATCATCATCATCTGAGACTTAAAATACAGACCTAAAGTTTCAGGAAGTCAGAAAGGACTTCGGCAAGGTTGGTTTCAGTCGGGAATACTTCTCAGACCAACCAAAATACTGATCACTGATCAACAAATTCAAGGGCTTCCATGAAGAAATGGAGCAGAACAGAGAATGAAGAAAGGGAGGAAGACAGACTGGCAGAGAAAGAATGCAGTGATTCTCCTAATCTACCTAACGTGGTCTCTAATGACACCACAGGATCCTTCATTTGTTATCAATTTTATGAGAAATTATTGATCATGTTTTGGTTTTACGTCTCGCTAGCTCCGTGTATGGTTCTCGAAGACGCTTAGGTGCTAAATGAGATCTTTTGCATTCTTGTAAATGTACTGACACGGGACTGGACTATTTAATACCTTTAAATATCGCCAGATTACGTCGGAATCGAACCAGCTAACTATTCTTAGACAACTGAAAGCTGGAAATTACGCCTAAGGAGTGGTTTATTAACGTGCTATTAAATCTGTTCACATGAATCTCTCACATTAAATACTGTCAAGTGGAAGCCAACTCAGATGATTTAGAGTAATAAAGTCTTACGGTTCTCTACGCGTACAAATGAAATGAGTACCAGGTTAATTAATAGGAGAAAAACCACGTTAGTGGTAAGTTAGAATAATAGATTAAATGTTTACCTTCTTCTCCTTCAACGGACTCCATATCATGTTTGCGTATGCTTTTGACTTCCTTTTGCCAATGTGAACTATCTCTGTCGGGATTCAAACTGAGGATCGTGAGCAACGAAAGCGAGCATCTAACCACTTGCTCTGTGCACCTGACCTTGTATTGAGGCACGTTTATGGGTCAGGATTGGATAAAGTGCGTTGAGGTATGCACAGTGTACAATCTTGCGTATAAGGATTTTCTCCAACTATGGTTGTCAATGAAACATGCTTTGACTTGGATCAGAGGCACTCAGTTTTGATTTCCTATATCATGCCTTACTTTCAAACCAGACAATAGTTTCCTCCCTACAAGAACAGAAGCTGGCTGACCTGCCAAAATTTTAGGTCTACTTAAAACAATTATATTTTTTAATGTTTCATAGAATCTACCAAATGCAATGAAATGTTTCAGTTAAACAATACGCATAATTGAAGGCAGTAATGTTTGGGGTGAATGGTGTAGCTATTTTGTTATGCAGGATCCACCAGTTACCTGAAGTTGATCAACAATGGGCGTGGTCAGCGAATGGATAGATAGAGCCTGGTGATTGTGATGATTATTATTTCAAGAGTCCAACCCGTTGGCTGAACGGTCAGCGTTCTGGCCTTCGGTTCAGAGGGTCCCGGGTTCGATTCCCGGCCGGGTCGGGGATTTTAACCTTAACCCTTTCAGTCCAGGTGTACAGTATACTGTACATCAAATTCATTAGCTTATAGCACCAAGAATTATTAGTGAATAGAGGAGTTCTCTATCTTGCTAGAGACTTCTATGCTTTATCTTTGTTTCTCAATTGGTTGAAATGACATCTACCAACACATTAGTGAATTATGAAGATAAACAACAAACATGGCAGACAAGCATGCTGTTAGTGGAGGTAAGTGGGAAAATGTTATTCTTTATTTTTAACATTTTATTCTGTTTAGGGTAAAGTTCTGTTCGGGGGTTAAAGATAAAGGTTTGAATAGAATATGCATACTAATTATAGTTAGTCTTTCATATCCCTTGCCTCATAACATCCATGTATATTAGCATGTACAGTATACTGTACATGGGGTCCCAAGTGTTGCAAATAGTGTGACTGATTTCATTATCTTTCACAAAGTTTTATTTATATACCTGGTAGTTTCTAGTAATATAGAAGAAGATTAAGTGTTGTATACTATAGATTGTCTCTTAGAAATGTAAAAAGAAACTTTGTTTTAGTTCTCTGAGTTCCCTAAAATATATTTTTGTTGAAATTCAGGCACATCAAGGATGAAAATGAACCCAAGCGACGTTGATATGATTTTGAAGTTGTTGGAGAATGGAGATGTGTCTGATGTGGAGGAACTAGCCAGTGATGATGAGGATGAACCACAAACCAGCCACAAATACAGCGCATTGGTACGTTATCACATTCAATATTATTACACATTATGAAACTCCAGTACTCTTATGGCAAACTGAGTTGCCCAAATTTTTAGCTAATAATTATTAAAATATAGCTTTATTTTGCGATATGTTTCAGGAGCTGATGTTGAGATGATATCTGTAAGCAGCCCAACCGAGGCAAGTGGCAATGGATATACTATTGGTACTTCTGGAGATGCTGAACTTTCTGTTGAAGATATTTCCCTGACACAGAGGCCTGATATTCTGCTCCCATAACAATGTGCAAACCAAACAAAACTTTAATTACTTTCCTCAGGTTTGATTGGCTTGTATGTCACGTCTTTCTGAAGTACAAAAATATTTGTTTTCGCTGAGTGATGGAGTACAGCCAAATGCTAGAAATGCTGGGTTGGCACAGAAGGAGATAATGGATTTGTTAGATTTCAGGCTTAGGGTAACTGAAGCTTTTGTGAAAGTTGATAACCAATTCAAGGGTATCAAAAGAGGAAGGCTATCTACAAGCCCTGTAAGATCACCTTCAACTAATAAAAAACAAACAACTGAGACGAGACCACAGAGGGAAGTGCGGACGGATTGTGTTGATCACTTACCAGAGCATGATGGCAATAAAGAACCTACTCGATGCAAGAAGATTAATTGCACCCAGCGATCACACATTATCTGCAGAAAATGTGGAGTACATCTTTATATAAATAGGAACAGGAACTGCTTTGCAGCATTTCATAAGCAATGAAATGAATGTAAATTGTTATGAAGCATTTCTTTGTCGGTAACATGTGAACAAAATATAAATTTTTGTAAATAATTATCTGTAAACAATGAAAATATCCCAAAAATAGATAATTTCAGTTCTATAGGAATGTATAGCTTGCCATTTAGTACAATATAAACATTGTATACCTCCAAATCCTGTCCTAAGAAGGTTGGCATCCGAAGGTAAAAGTTTAGGATTCAGCAACACTTGATACCAAATGTACAGTATACTGTACATTATATATTTTTTTAACGGAAGGTCTCTCATCAACCAAATTTTGTAAGTACACCCCCAGTATGACCTAAAATCAAAATCCAGTCAGAAATAATTTTTCTTTCTAAACAGAAAAAATCAGGACTGAAGGGGTTAATTGGTTAATTCCTACGGCACGGGGGCTGGGTGTATGTGTTGTTTTCATCATTATTTCATCTTCATCATGAAGCTCAGGTCGTCTACGGGCGTCAAATAGAAAGCCCTGCACCTGGCGAGCCGAACCCGTCCTGGGATCTCCCGGCAATAAAAGCCATACGACATTTCATTTCATTTCATTATTTCAAGAGGCAAATACAGTTCCTTCCGTGTACTGTTAGCTAGAGTGTTAACGGTGGCCAGTCTACCAAAAGATAAAATCCGACTTAGTATGCCCGATCAGTGGCCCCCCGCCTTAGCTGAGGGCACTGTTATGAGCAATCATTCTCGCTGCTTTCATGCCAGCTACTTCTAACCTATGAAAAGGATTCCTGAGTCAATTTGACTCTATAATTGTTGCAAACTGATCAGAAGACAGTGTAGTAAGGATAATGTCATTTCTAGATAATTCATCAGCCGCGTGGTGCAAGGATAGTGTACCTGCCTCTTATCAGAAGGCCTAATCCCGACAAGTCCAGGGATTTCAATTCTTGGATGAGAGCTGGAGCGAGGTTCACTTAGCCTCGTAAGACCAGATGATACGAGAGGCAGCTGACCCGGTCAAGAAAGCCAAACAATACGGCTGTGCATGTCATTACGCTGACCACGTAACACTCCAATTATCTAAGCCATCTGACCGGGTATCAGTAACAATATTATTGATTTTATGTTCCACTATACACCTTCATGGATTTTGGAGATGCCGAGGTGGCAGAATTTCGTCCCACAGAAGGCTGGCGAATTCCAGCACCTTCAAATACGCAGGACTCACCTAAAATATAACCTGTTAACTTGGGATCATAAGGCCAGCGCATCTACCGTCTTAGGTACTCATCCCGGTGGGCAGCAGTAGCCTAGGCAGCCTAAGGACATGATGGGCTGTTCCGTGACGGGTTTGCTCTGTTTTATTCAACTCCTGGTGTACATTTCCCTGTCTAAGCCATATTAGAAGAGGACCAAATACTTTTTCTATAAATCCCACGAGAAGAAGCTCTTGTCTTTGGGTTCCATGTCTTATCCGGAAACACCGGGAAAAGTCTGCACGATTCTAGGAAATGCTACCACAGCCTTATATTACGTAATGTAAATTGCTCTCGCAGTGTCTGTGAACATTATAGTTATTATGGTACTACTCATTTTATAATTGTTAAGATTAGGCGTTAATGCTCTGTAATTTAGAGAGTGTGTTGCATGACAACTTTACAGAGTCCAATTTACCGTTAGTGCCCTTGCGGACACGGGCTGAAAAAGTACATCTGTAATTATTTCTATAAGTAAAACTCTTTAAATACTACTTCCCTTCGCTGAAATACGAACCTCTTTCATGAGAGAAGCAAAATTCTGAATTAAAACGTAGTACCCCGTGTCTTCTTAAAGCAAGTCAAAATGCTGGTGTATTTTTTTGACCCTTTGCTCCTGTAAGACTTTTACATCTCGATTTCATGATAGCTGAGTTACACCGTGTCTGGCTTCTCATCAAGGTGGCCGTAGTTCGAATCCAAGCCCATGTAGAATATTTTTAGTGAAATGTTACATCTATGAAATTTGGTATCTACGTATTATAAATCTGAAGGTCCTGTGGATATCACCGCAATATCACGAAAACCGCACATTTCCTTGGTTTTGTTAGTTCTGCTAGTTTCCTAATAGTTTATATTACTTCATTTCAATTATGGGCGGTTATGACTTTCATTGTCCACCTGTGAGCCTCTCCGAATTAACTAAGCGACTCAATAATCCCCTAATTGCAATTAACTCCGTTGTCTTGTTTAGTTCTAGAACTCCTATCAATAAATCTACCGTCACCTTGGCCTCCCTCTACTTCTCTTAGTCTTCATGATCGAGTGCATTATTCTCCTACTTAACCTATTCTCCTCACATGACCCCAACATCGAAGCCGATTCATACGTGTAGCTTCATCCATCCAGATTTTCCTAACAGCCTTCGTCTGCTCATTCCGAGTACCTTACTACCTGTGTTGCCAGTGTTTGTACCAGGAATCATTCTCGTCACTTATAATTTATTAATAGGATATCCTGAGATCATCCAGCTTTCACTCCCGTACAATAAAGTTGCTCTGAAAATATTTACGCAAGATATACCTTATTGAAATATGAAAACTCAAATTGTAGAAATATTACATTTTAATCCAGTAATTTGGGGATTGCCTTTCCACGATAGTAAAAAATTCACTGATTGAACTGAAATAATACGCGTTCGATTCCTTGCCGTGAAAATGAAAAGTTTAGAAACATGGACAAGATATATTGTATTTGTAGTTCTGAGTTTCATTACACGCACAATTTTAATGGGAACGAGATTTGTTATTTTATAGAGTAGTGCCCTCTTTTACTTCTGTAGAAGCTTGAAAGCCTCAAACTTCCTCTCCCACAGGTACTTCCATAGTCTCTAAAGAAATAACTTCGCAATGTTTCATATTTGTTAATTACAGACAACCACTTGCAGCAAAGACCCAGATAAAGAATCTGTCACTATCTCCTATGGAATACAAAAACAACTAACCAAGCACGTAAAGTCAAACAAGTTGACAAGAAGAATTCCGAACTAAACTAATTCTTGGTTAGAAAAATATACTTACGTATAATTTTTAAATATACTTCATGAATTTGATAATAACAAATAAAAAATTCAGCTTTGTCTTTGTGAGTTAAGGTACCAGTTTGGACAAATGTGATACATTGGATCCCGAGTGATCTCCAAAGCTAAGTAACATTGGACGTGGTAATAATTTGACTGGATTCCCACGTGTTGTTGCCTCAAACAGGAGTAGAAAAGAACTAACTACCCTACCGCAAGTAAAGTCTGATCATTGAATACTAGCCCGGATGAAATCACTGGCTGAACTACCAATGTCCAAGTTTGGGTAAGAAACTAGCTTTTTTATGTGAGTTAATATAAAAACAAGTACAAAAATGTCGAATTCACTTCGTTTCAAAATAATACCAGTATTCACTTACTCATACACTCAGGTGGCAAAGTTCGTCGCTGTAGCTTAGTGTAGATTCCCTTCTGTTTTTCTAGGATATAATGCACGGCTTTTCTATGAAATTAACGATGGTTCTAAGGACTGGAACGATGAGCACTCGGCCTCAAGACGTAACAGAAATTGTTAAAGAAATGCGTTAAAATTCCACTGTAAGCCATATTATAAGTTATTTATTTTCCACTTAAGTCACAGAGCAATAAAGTGAACCACCTGGCATAAGCGCCGCCTTCTTTAGACAGCCTATACATTTTCCAGCTTCCTTAGCTCTGGTGACCGATATATCCTGTTTCCCTCTGTGGAACAACAAAATACTCATTGGGGCAGTGAACAAATTCCTTTGGCTATAAGGTACCAGCTCGTGTTTGTTATAGATATACAACCCCAGCTTCTGAAAGAGTTTTCAATCAATACTTTTTACTTCGATTCATCTGGCGACCGATTTACCTTGAGAATCCATATGAAATGTCGTATGGCTTTTAGTGCCGGGATATCCCAGGGCGGGTTCGGCTCGCCAGGTGCAGGTTTTTCTATTTGACTCCCGTAGGCGACCTGCGCGTCGTGGTGATGATGATGATGATGATGATGATGATGATGATGATGATGAAGACAACACATACACCCAGCCCCCGTGCCAGTGGAATTAACCAATGAAGGTTAAAATCCCCGACCCGGCCGGGAATCGAACCCGGGACCCTCTGAACCGAACGCCAGTACGCTGACCGTTGAGCCAACGAGTCGGACAGAATCCATATGAAACAACAAAATAATTTTGAGATGGTCAAGTTAGTGAAATGTAAAGATTTTTGTTTTATGTAAATGATTGGATACAAATAATGTAAATTAAATTTTAATCAACTGCAACTCAAGAGTATATTTTCTACCTCTCCCTTTCTCATCCAAATCACAGACTTCCTCCACAGACTGACTGGTGTGTAAAGAATATATTGTTTAAATAAAATAAGAACGTATGTAAAAGTTTAATCTTCTCTATCTCGAAAGTCCGTTTCTTTCATCCGTCGTTTTTAAGCTATATCAAAGCATTCTTGTGCTAAATGTAATGCTAAACTATCTTTGTGGACAGTTAAGAACATCGCATGGAATTCTGCCAAAAATGATAAGATTTCTATTAATTAAATAGATAATATCATACATACAACATCAAGTATAATTTATTTTATGCTCACAAAGCCTTAATCGTTGACAGGATTTTTTAAATCTATTGTTTGTAAAATAGCTTTGAAGTGGAGAATAGCGAATAAGTGTTGTACGGTATAATTAACGTTTCCATTGATGTTAAAAGCTTTCATGTTTACTTGTATATATATTTGCTAAAAAATTAAGAATGTACAATCGCAGGTACTGAATGGTATTGAATTGCGCAATGTTGTTCAAAGTGTTAACTTTTTCTTATTAAATTGTGGAAACTAACATTCCTTTTCTGATTCCGGAATTATAAAAATTAATTACAAATTGATATTGACAGATCGGTTACGTAGAACTTTCCCTGTTAGTTATCAAGTCAAAAAGAAAAGATTTTGGTACGTCGAGGTACCGGAATTTTGTTTCACAGGATTTCAGTTACGTGACAGCAAATCTATCTTCACAAGGCTGACTAATATGAGCACCTTCAGATCCACTCTACTGAGCTGAAATTGAACCCACCAAGTTAGGTTCAGAAGGCACTGTACCGTCTTAGCCACTTGAAATGGTTGTCTTTTGTAAGTTGCAGAATTATGGGTTACACTGTTTGTTGGCAAAGGCAATATTTCTGGTACCATAAAAGTCGTTAGTTCTAAATAAGTACAGTAGCACGATTTATATTTTTCTCCGAGAGAAAATCACCCTTGGTTTACCTTTCAATTGTTTATCTATTTTCTTATGTGACTATTAAAATTATTAAACTATAAACTTAAGAGAATTTCTTTGGATCGTGGACTATTCATGAAGTAAATTAAAAATAATATAGAGGGACATTCAGTTCATTATTCTATCTTAGAGCATGTTTCCTCTTGCCACACCTTTCCAGTACCAAGTTGTTAAGAATTAATTCCAGAAAAAATGGTAAATTTAAGTAAAATTCACTGTTTTAATAAAATAACAAGTACCCAAACAAAGTCAGAGAACTTCAACACAAGAGAGATTGAAATTTTTGGTTTAAATAAAGGAATGAAAACCCAATGGGATTTACTCATATAAACCTCTAGTGAGATATTTTCTATATCTAGCATTCGGTGAGATGAATATGAATATATTGAAATGAAGGAAGGACGTACACAAAAGTTTAATCTACTCCATCTCAAGGTGTGTCTTCATATGCTAATCCTTTCCAAAAGAAGTCCCAAAGAAGTTTTCCAACACGAACATAAACATGCGAAATTAAATACAATTTGTTATTGTAATAAAATAAGGAATATATGAAGTCAAGTCTAATCAAGACAGAAGTTTTCCCCAGATAAGTTAGTGAAAAGGGGCTGCCTGTCCGAGGCGGTAAAGGCGTGCTCGGTTCGCCCGGAAGGACGTGGGTTCGAATCCCCGTCAGGAAGTCGTAAAATTTAAGAAGCGAGATTTCCACTTTCGGAGGCGCACATGGCCTGAGGTTCACTCAGCCTACACCAAAAGTGAGTACCAGGTTAATTCCTGGGGGCAAAGGCGGCCGGGCGTAGAGCTAACCACTCTATACCATCACGCACCGAGGTTACGGATAGTGGAAGCCTTTACCTTCCACCCCTCCAAGGGCCTGAATGGCCTGTACGGAGATGACTTTGCTTTGCTAAGTTAGCGAAATGTAAAGAATTTCTTTTTTATTTAACTAAATGAAAGGAAAAACTCTAAATTTAATTTTAATCAATAACTCAAGAGCATATTTTCTATGTCTACCTTTCTCAACCAAATCACAGACTTCCTCCACAGACTGAATGGTGTGCGAAGAATATATTTTTGAAATGAAATATGAACGTATACAAAAGTTTAATCTGCTCTATCTCGAAAGTAGTTTTCTCTCATCGGCCCTTTACAAGCTATATCAAAGCATTCTTGTCCAGGCTATAACGCCATGAATAAATATATTTCTGCGAAACCCAGAGCTCCATAGTAGCTCATGCGGGCCGGCTTCTTCGTGTTAGTTTTAAGTAGTTATCAGAGAGTAGTTCCCGAGAATCATGTTCAAGAAAAACAACCACTGATGATGAAAGGAAGACTGTTGTCGTTACTGTTAGTGATGGATACTCACGTTGTTGAGAGGGGCGGCCATGGTATTGCCGACGTGTGCTGGAAGATGCTCGCTTCCAACTGTGCCTCACCTTTGCCGCGTCGACTTTATATAGGCCAGTCCTCAGGTTCTGATCCAATTATCATACAGCAAGGTCGCCAGCGAAACGGAAGATGCGAATATGACAGCCGAGACGCGCTTCGGTCTCGTCTAAGCAAACAACTTACACTACTCTACAAGGAATTATCTGAGATGAGATTCCGGTGGTTTACCATTTGAAGATAGTAGACCTGGGTAAATAACAACAGACCAGCAGTCAGACTTATTAAAATACGTTTTCTGTAACAAAACACATGTTTATTACTGACCGTTGATGACTTTTGAATATTTTTCAACACTTTCTCTTATTATGTTATTTCTAATTATTATTTTGTATTTTATATATTTTCACATTTATTTTTTATTATTATATAATTAATATTCGGTAAATTGTATGTTGAACATGAGAATAACGTATTCAAAAATGTCAGTTTTACACATAATTTTTTTTCTTTTTTTGCTAGTTGCTTTACGTCGCACCGACATAGATAGGTCTTACGGCGACGATGGGACAGGGAAGGGCTAGGAGTGGGAAGGAAGCGGCCGTGGCCTTAATTAAGGTACAGCCCCAGAATTCGCCTGGTGTGAAAATGGGAAACCACGGAAAACCATTTCAGGGATGCCGACAGTGGGGTTTGAACCTACTATCTCCCGAATACTGGATACTGACAGCACTTAAGCGACTGCAGCTATCCAACTCGGTTAACGCACATTTAGTATTATATGAATCATTTAAAAATATATTTATGCAGTCACTTACTCTTAAATTAAATTATTTGGCCTCCTCCGAGTTTCAGTAATTCAAACACAGCCAGTTCGAATAGCAGTTCATTTATCTAAGAAAAGTCCCCCGCATGAAACACTTACATTAACCATTTCAACCACTTACACAAAACTACCCTTTCATACAAAAAGGTCGAGATGTGTCCCTTTTCCCTCATTTTATCAAAGTGGCTCCTTTATTCTTTCTACTCGGTTGTAAAATTAAATCACACCACAGTGGAAAGGAAGTCCCACCGTAAAATTTTGTAAAAGGGAAAAAAGCATGTATGTTTAATGAAACCTTCCGCACATGACGCAATACTTATCGTGTGATTGTTCGGTATGCGTGAGAAGGCGAATTAACGTTTATGTGATCCAGAGCTTGTGGGACTGTATGTGGATATGAATGAGTCGGCCAAGCTGGAGTAGATATGGGATTCGGGCGTGTGTAAGTAGAATTACTTGATAATTCACAACAGGTCCTGTGAATAACTTATTATGTAAATAATACTCCTTCCATGTAAATACTGTATAATTGTAATCATTTAATACTTGATATACGTGGGGCCACGTCCATTCACCATCCCTGAATCGTATCAACAATTTATGCAAAATATATAATAATAATAATAATAATAATAATAATAATAATAATAATAATAATAATAATAATAATAATAATAATAATAATAATAATGAAAATGAAAATGAATTGGCGTATGGCTTTTAGTGCCGCGAGAGTCCGAGGACAAGTTCAGCTCGCCAGATGCAGGTCTTTTGATATTTTTTTTTTTGTTTTGCTAGGGGCTTTACGTCGCACCGACACAGATAGGTTTTATGGCGACGATGGGATAGGAAAGGCCTAGGAGTTGGAAGGAAGCGGCCGTGGCCTTAATTAAGGTACAGCCCCAGCATTTGCCTGATGTGAAAATGGGAAACCACGGAAAACCATTTTCAGGGCTGCCGATAGTGGGATCTACTATCTCCCGGATGCAAGCTCACAGCCGCGCGCCTCTACGCGCACGGCCAACTCGCCCGTGTCTTTTGATTTGACGGCCTTAGGCAACATACGCGTCTTGATGAGGATGAAATGATGATGAAGACGACACATACAACCAGCCCCCATGCCAGGGAAAGTAACCAATTATCGTTGAAATTCCCGACCCTGGCGGCAATCGAACCCGGGACCCCTGTGACCAAAGACCAGAACGCTAACCATTTAGCCACGGAGCTTTTAAAATCTAAAAGAGAAAACACAATTAATAAATATGAATACATTTCTTGAAAGTATACTGAATCAAAATTTATTCCCCGCAACTTAATGTATACTGTACTAGCGAATGTACCCGTGCTTCGCTACGGTATTCTACATTGTATTCGAATATCGAAGTAAATAGTGTGCATGCAGTAAATAAGATTGTTTTAAAATTGTATGTCTCTTAGCGTTATCCGAGAAAGAGCATGGGGAGGTCCCCGTACGTTGTTTCCAATGTAAAGTGTTTGTTATGGATTTGTGATATAACGGCAGGCTCACTTGCCTACTGCCATTCACAATCGAGTTGGGAAGTTTACATTATAATTGCAGGCCCCATTGCCTACTATGCGGGCAAAATCGATTTGGGGAGTTTTCGTTAAAATGGCAGCCCCCATTTCCTACTTCCAGACAGATTACAGTTTTTATTATAATGGCAGGCAATTACCCTACTATCACTCGAAATTGAGTTGTGCAGTTATCATTATAATGCCAGGCCCATTTTCCTACTTCCAGCCAGCTTACTGCCAGTCACACCAAGTTGGTGAGTTTCCATCAAAATAGCAGGCCACTATGCCTAATGCCAGTCACATTTTAGATGAGGACATTTCTTTATAATGGCGGGCACCCTTGCCTACTGCCAAACACAATCGGGTAGGGGAGTTTTAAACAAAACTGCATGCTCACTTGCCTTCTGCAAGTCAAATCGAGAAGTGAACTATTCATTACAATTGTAGACCTTCCTTACTAATGACAGTTACACAGGAGTTACAGAAGGAACCCTTTCATACTGCCAGTCAAAGTCGGTGTGGGGAGTACTGATTACAATAGCAGACCCACCCTTTCTCGATCGCTACATATCGACATCAGTGAATATATATAGATCGACATACGAAAGTATATGCGTGTTTACAATATTGAAGACCTTCATTTACAGATTAACTGCTACTAAAAGTACGTCATATCGACAAAGGATTATACCATAAGACACGCCGGATTTAGTGGCCTAAATGGCTGGTCCTATGATATGTCATCTATTCTTGGGTCAGATTGAGTTAGAAACGTGGAACAGGGTAACGTTCTTGTAAGATTATCTTACATTACATTACTTTTCGGATAATTATGTGACAGCTACATACATAGCATTTGGCTCATATATGGCTACTGGGTGGGCCAATTTTCGTGAAGAGTTTGATGATTCTGTATTTCGTATAAGTAATCGAAGGTATGAATTATGCATGTGAAAATTCCAAATTGACTTAACATCCATTAATAAAGAAAAATCAAACGTAAAAAAGATACAGATACGGCAAAAAGTCATAAGACCAAGGTTGTAGATCATTCCAAATTGAACGGAGATTGTGCAATCTATTCAAAGATTTTAAAATGATATGCATATTGAAACCTTCCCCGGGATGAGTATACTCTAAATATGAAGCTTAGTTGAGATCTATCGAGCCGTTTCGACGTGATGGTGGAAAAACCATTCTGGTTTCCTATAAACCCCCCGTGTATTCAAAGATTTTAAAATGATATGCGTATCGAAACCTTCCCCGGGAGGAGTATACTCTAAATATGAAGTTTGGTTGAGATCTATCCAGCCGTTTCGACGTGATGGTGGGAAAACCATTCTCGTTTTCCTATAAACCCCCCGTGTATTCAAAGATTTTAAAATGATATGCATATCGAAACCTTCCCCGGGATGAGTATACTCTAAATATGAAACTTGGTTCAGATCTATCCAGCCGTTTCGACGTGATGGTGGAAAAACCATTCTGGTTTTCCTATAAAACCCCGTGTATTCAAAGATTTTAAAATGATATGCATATCGAAACCTTCCCCGGGAGGAGTATACTCTAAATATGAAGTTTGGTTGAGATCTATCCAGCCGTTTCGACGTGATGGTGGAAAAACCATTCTGGTTTTCCTATAAACCCCCGTGTATTCAAAGATTTTAAAATGATATGCATATCAAAACCTTCCCCGGGATGAGTATACTCTAAATATGAAATTTGGTTGAGATCTATCCAGCCGTTTCGACGTGATGGTGAAAATACCATTCTGGTTTTCCTATAAACCCCCCGTGTATTCAAAGATTTTAAAATGATATGCATATCGAAACCTTCCCCGGGAGGAGTATACTCTAAATATGAAGTTTGGTTGAGATCTATCCAGCCGTTTCGACGTGATGGTGGAAAAACCATTCTGGTTTTCCTATAAACCCCCGTGTATTCAAAGATTTTAAAATGACATGCATATCGAAACCTTCCCCGGTAGGAGTATACTCTAAATATGGAGTTTGGTTGAGATCTATCCAGCCGTTTCGACGTGATGGTGGAAAAACCATTCTGGTTTTCCTATAAACCCCCCGTGTATTCAGAGATTTTAAAATGATATGCATATCGAAACCTTCCCCGGAAGTTTGGTTGAGATCTATCCAGCCGTTTCGACGTGATGGTGGAAAAACCATTCTGGTTTTCCTATAAACCCCCCGTGTATTCAGAGATTTTAAAATGATATGCATATCGAAACCTTCCCCGGAAGTTTGGTTGAGATCTATCCAGCCGTTTCGACGTGATGGTGGAAAAACCATTCTGGTTTTCCTATAAACCCCCGTGTATTCAAAGATTTTAAAATGACATGCATATCGAAACCTTCCCCGGTAGGAGTATACTCTAAATATGGAGTTTGGTTGAGATCTATCCAGCCGTTTCGACGTGATGGTGGAAAAACCATTCTGGTTTTCCTATAAACCCCCCGTGTATTCAGAGATTTTAAAATGATATGCATATCGAAACCTTCCCCGGAAGTTTGGTTGAGATCTATCCAGCCGTTTCGACGTGATGGTGGAAAAACCATTCTGGTTTTCCTATAAACCCCCCGTGTATTCAAAGATTTTAAAATGATGTGCATATCGAAACCTTCCCCGGGATGAGTATACTCTAAATATGAAGTTTGGTTGAGATTTATCCAGCCGTTTCGACGTGATGGTGGAACAAACAGACAGACAAACAAACAGACACGAACAATTTTATTTATATAGATGAAGTTTTCGAATACGTTTATGATGTTAGTGATTCTAATGAAAATCGTGTGAATGTTCTGTATGCGTGTTACATACCGAGCGAACTGGCTACATCGTTCGGGTCACCTAGCTCTGAGATTTCACTCGGGGAGGTGATGGGATGGATCCCCATCGTCGGTATCCCCTCCAGAGGTTTGCCATTTTTTCACCAGGTGAATGGTGGGGCTGTACCTTAATTAAGGGCACGGTCACTTGGTTCCCAGTCCTAGCCCTTTCTTACCCCATCGCCGCCACAAGACTTGTATGAATCGGTGCGACGTAAAACAAACAGCAGAAAAAATGTTCTTACCCTTTTGATTTCCTAATTTTGAATTTCTTATTTAAATAATTTGAAATGTTCATTATAATATACCGGCACAAGATCATATTTAAGAAGAAATCTGAAACCTATCTCAACTTTCTAGGTGTTCTCTCTAATTCCAGCTTTGGCAACATTTTGTCACCTATCAGAACTTGGTAATAATAATGGCGCATGGCCTCCGGAGAGGTCTGGTGCAGGTCTTTAGATCAGGTACCTTATAGACGACCTGCGAGTCTGTGAGAATGAGGTTTTACCTAAAATGAATTCTAATGTTGAAGACAGCAGAACAAACAGCCAGCCCCGAGCCATAGGAATTCACCAAAATGGTAAAATCTCTGATCCGACCGGGAATCGAACTCGGGACTTCTCGGACCAAATACTAGCATGCTAACCATTTAGCAATTGATCCGGACATCATAATTGGTGGAAACGGAAGAATAAATTAACGGGAGCTTTCAAACCTAGTTGAATACTCACCACGTAATACAGTCCCAAAATATTATATTTTTTGTATAAGTCAATATTATTTCATATTATTAAACAGATTCTTATGCCAGACCCTTGGTGTGTGGGTAGCGTTCCTGTCTCTTACCCAGAGGTCCTGGTTCGATTTCCGGTCACCTAAGAATTCTGGACTGAAGCCTATAATGGGATTTACTCAGCCTCGTGAGGCCAACCGAGGAGCTGTAACATATAGAGGCAATAGACAGGTTACAATAGGCATTAGGATGTCATGGCGCTGACCACACGACACTCTAATATTTTCAGGCTATCTGGCTGAATAGTAGGCCAACACCCTTGGGTTGTTGCACCACGGATACAGTGTTCACATTTTGCATATAAATTACCTTCTGTAAAAACCATGTTTTAACGAGGGAAAGCTCAAATATGGTCGCTGAAAATGGCTGTAGGGTTCTTTCCCGTAAAAAAATACGCATTTTATCAAAATAGTAACTTCAAATAGTTGTGGTTAGTAACATTATTCTATGACGTTTGGTTGGTTGAGTCTCAAATTCGGTTCCTTCTGGAAGCTGAATTTATAAAATAAGAAGTCATTTTCTCAAAATAAATTAAAATCGAGCATTATGTAGTGATTGAGCTAATTTTAGACTCAACATAATTGATAATATACGAATTAAAACAAGGACCTGCGAAATGTGAGATGTTTTATATCACTAGCAAAGATCGGTAATCTAATTAGCTGATGGTTCATTACTTGGAGTGTTCAAAAATTGTTCATAGAAACTGAACACAGGTTATATTATATGTATACTCCGCCAATTTCTGTGCTCCTTTGCCATAGTATTTGCGCGCAAACAATTCTTTGGGGACATTCCGGCGCCACAGTTGTACAACTCCCTGAAGCTCCTCGTTGGAGGTGAGCTTCATACCCCGTACGCCCTCTTTCACCGTGTAGTAACTGCGGGCCAGATCTGGCGAGTATGGCGGATGAGGCAGAACGGTGTTCCTTAGAGCACCCGGGGTGGCAACAGCCTGACAATGCCACGTGGCTGTGTATTTTCATAGATAGATCTACGGCATTGTGCTGCTTCCCTCTATATATCTGCTAATCTCGTGTTAATGTGCGAAGAAGCCACTCCTACCCTTCAGAGAAACCGCACATTTCACCCTCACCCGTAATAATCAGCTTCCACGTTGTCTGAGTGCTGACAGTGAATGCACCCACACACCGGCAAGAATGACGCAGCATTGTTCTACCGTTTTGTGTCAGCAACGTCATCTGGTGGCCATTTCAAACTTATAAAGGGATTGACAATCATTTTTGGACGTCCTAAATACCAATGGCAAATTATGTTTCCCTATCACAGAGCATAATTTCTGACGTAACATATCAATATTTTCCCTAAGCTAGACATCATAAACCAAGTACATGAATGATAATCGTGAATATATATAATGTTGAGGTGTTAAAGGTATGCGTGGCTCACCCGGAAGGATGTGCGTTCGTTTCCCCATCAGGAAGTCGAAAAACTTCGAAATACGACTTGTGGAGTAGCATATGGCCCTGGAGTTTACTCATCCTGTCACACATCCTAGACCAAAAATGAGTAACATGGAAATTCTTGGAAACAAAAGCGGATGGCCGGACATAAGATAACTGCTTCATCCCACCTAGTGCCAAGGTTACGGATAGTGGAATCCTTTAACCCTTAAATATACAGCATTGCATATGCGCAAAGAAAAATATACTTGCTTGTTATATCTGCTTTACGATTTTACAAGTGTGCATTTACTTGTACCTTGCAGACGAACTCTTTAGGTGTCGCTAGAGTATAAAAAATGAGCAATCTTTTATTTTATTTTTTTTTGCTGATCAGCTGGAGTGAAGTGTAAACTTTAAACAGTTATAAGGCGAAACAGAGAATTCGTGAGCAAGGACATCCCTAAAATAGAACTGTGGCATTAACTACAGTAATCGTACAACTTTGTATATATATCAGTACGTAAAACATTCAAAACTCTTAGCATTTTGAGATTCAAATAAATAAATAAATAAATAAATAAATAAATAAATAAATAAATAAATAAATAAATAAATAAATAAATAAATAAATAAATAAATAAATAAATAAATAAATAAATAAATTAATTAATTAATTAATTAATTAATTAATTTTGACAAATATTTTTAAAACATTTTTTCTGATAACAATACATTAGTTCTGGAAGAAAAAAACAATCATATTTGAAAGGAATAATAAACTTTGCATTCAATGGTTAACTTCTACTCCCCAATGATCTTCGTGTACGGAGATGGCTTTGCTTTAGAAGTGTGAGTAGAATAAATTACCGATATATATGGCGGTAGGCTGATCGTTTACCTGTCACTACCAGTCTCTTCATCAATCTGATTGCCAATTGTCTTACTAAGATGGTAATTATGTACCTAATCATACTAGTATTCTAAATTTCTTCCAGAGAGAAGAACTGAATGAGGAACCTCTTGGACAACATTATACTATCATAACTCCTAGAACATATCAGTGCTCGGAAATAACGCAATAATTAATCTCAAAATCAAAAACACTTCTCTCCTTCAAATAATTTGTGTCATTCTGTAAGTTCTACCGTGACGACTCGCTATGGTAGGCTGACTACATAGTGTTTCCTTGTACGCACATCACCTTCGTACGGGAAAAAATCTTCTTTTTCTACACCTATCCTTGCATTTCTTGCGCTATAGTAAGTGTTTTACTCATGAATATTACATCCTCATAGCCTTCAGAAATATATGACTGTTCGTGAGAATTAGAAACATATTTTCGTTTATTGCATATTTAGAGTATCTACTGGTTAAAGTAAATGGGATGCAGACATGAGAGTAAAACATCTTCTTCAACAACTATTTCTTCCATTTTCCTGCCCGTATCCGCGTTTTTCAGCCAGGGACTGTCAAATTTAATTGACGTAAGCACGTCTCGTCCTGAGACTGTATATTTTTCTCTGTAGCATCCGATATTTTGGTGCACCTTCTTTCTGAAAGGCGGATTCAATAGATCTTCTCCAAGTCGCATTAGGGCTTCTTCCTCTACTCGGTTCCTCCATGTCCAAGTGACGATGTACGAGGAGAAATGCATCTCGTCTCGTTACGTAACCACATCAGGGTAAACTTAAATGTCCCTCGCATGTGTTCATTTCCGAGTCAGTCCTTCATTGTGACGCCAGCAGATTACACCAGCGTTTGCATGTATACTTGTTGATCATACTTCCTTTTCCTGGTCAAACATACAGTCTTAAGATACAGGAGGACGGGTATTCGGCGTGCCCTTCAATTTAACCGGCATCGGTTTGTCGTCCACCTACCACACGCCATTTCACCTAGTGAACGTTTCTGTGATGTTAACGTCAGCGTCTGACGTGGCGTAAGTATTGACGGTGGTCTTAGATATTTGAATTTCTCTGTCATCGTTATCTATTTAACTTGAGAGAAAATAATATACTGTGGTCCAGTTCGTCCGGGATCCGCAAAATTACACCACATGCGCTATGTCTTCTTTCGACTGAAACTAAGTCATGCTATGCTGTTCACCACCTCTCCAAGACTTTCTCAACCTATTCTCAACTCTCATTGATTAAGGCAATGTCATAAAACTGAGAGAAAAACCATTTAATTGTAAATGAGGTGTAAATTTCAAGAAATATTTATACTAGTCTCAAGTAAGTGTGTAAGTACTCAAAAGTATGGGAGAACTTGATTAGCTGTCCACCAACATTTTTCAGTCACATTTCTATTCAAAACTGCGTTAAAATTAATAATTTGTTCGTTGTTTGTCACATAGTGTACTATATTGTATGAAATACAAAGTTCCAAATTTAATCATGACCCACCAAATTAGGAAACATCTCTAAATGTGATGCTTGAGTCCGGCATGATCAAACATCGTCTCCTTCCTATACATTGTCGCATTAATTACCAACAACGGGGCTATCTTACCTGTGAACTGCTGCGAAACGATGGGTATACTTCTCCGCCCCTGAGGCTAAGACCTACTTACTAATGGCTGTCACATTTCCGACAGTACAATCAATGTACAGACTTCCAGTCATATTCTGACACCCTTATACTTATGTGTCGTATCCTGCCTAACGCTAACGTGAGAAATAAATATCAGAACAGCTTGTTACGTTTTTTTGGATCTGGCATGTGCCAGTTATGAACATCTCAGATTTCATGAACCAAATCAAACCCCATGGCGCAACAGCCCCGAAGGGCCTTGGCCTACCAAGCGACCACTGCTCATCCCACAGGCCTGCAGATTACGAGGTGTAAGGTACTCCTCAAAACGAATCCTCTCGACCCTTATTCTTGGCTTCCTAGACCGGACCCGCTATCTCACCGTCAGATAGCTCCTCAGATGTAATCACGTAGGCTGAGTGCACCCCGAACTAGCCCTCAGATCTAGGTAAAAAGTCCCTGACCTGGCCGGAAAACAAACTTGGATCCTTCGCACACCCCGCACACCACATGGTTAGAAGACTCCATGAAAGTGGAATTTAATTTTAAACTTTGCATTGTATTTAATGATAAACCTCACGGAGATAATTTATTTTAAAAATGCATATTCCTCATCATCTTATTCGTTCACTGTTATAAACTTTAACACCGTAGAATGGTAGTGAAGCTTTGTAAAAATCCTTCCTTAGAATAAAATGTCATTTCTTCTCCCCCCACCCGGAAGCAAATAATTAGTTTACTCGTCGTTGATTATTCTATCTTAAGGATGACGGTCGTTGGTAGCTCGTGGATAAACATAATTCTAGTGTATGTAACGACCAAATTGTTAAAACTACTGTACAGACTCTCATTTTACTAGGAGAAAGAGTCTTCGTAAGAAGTAGAATTCTGTTCACTTCTTTAAAATACTCCAGGATGAAGCTGATATCTTTTTTCAGTGTGGCTGAATTATACTAACTTCGGTTCATTTTAATTAGTGTTAGTATGAACATTAGGTGCAATCAAATTCGGAGATAATTCCATTAGGGCGAAATGATTCCTGAAATACTGAGGAGTCCACAAACTGGCCTCCAACAGTAATCATAGCTTATCAGTCATGAGAGAAGCAAGGAGTGGTCATTAGTCCTACCTTTACGTAATAATAATAATAATAATAATAATAATAATAATAATAATAATAATAATAATAATAATAATAATAATAATAATAATAATAATAATAATTCGAGTCACGCAATTGTCACCTTGATGAAGTAGATGTCAATGAAAGGCCATTTGCAAACTCAGCATCCATTATAAGAAGTACCTCCTCCTACACACAAGGTGTCCGAGAAACAGTCCTGAAACTCTTCCACACCAACTTTGTATGAATTTAGATTTGGATAATGATATTACTCCTGCTCCCTTCGAATGATTTATTTTCATCCTGATGAGATAACTTTATAGAGTGTATATTGAAATACACAGTTCAAAAAAATTAGAGGAACATGTTTTTGAACGTATGTCATACTCCACACCCAGGTATATTACCAACTAAACCTTTACCGTTGAAGTACACAAAAGAACATTGATGGATTCACTTTCATTTTCAGAACACAAACAGAAATGTCGAAACTGGGGCAAAAACAAACTGATAACAGTCCTCGAGGGTGGATTTTTATCACAGTTGGAGATCTTCAGTATGGTGTATGTCCTCCACGAGCGTTTATCACAACTTGGCACCTACGTGGCATGCTCCGTATAAGTCGACGGGGATCACGTTGCGGTATCAGGTCCCATTCTTCAATGAGGGCCTTTTCGAGGTCTTGGATAGTCTGTGGTGGAACATGAACACTTCTATCAAGCCTATCCTACACATGCTCAATGGGATTACGGTCGAGACTCACTGCTGGCCATTCCATCACTTGAATGTCAAGTTCTCGCAAGACAGCTCTGGTGATGCGCGCTACATGAGCCCTTTGTCGTGCATGTGTACGAATTCAGGGCCAACACCCTATGCAGCAACCAACACATGCTGTAGCAGTATCTGCTGGATGTACCCCGCAGAGGTAAGATTACAACGGACGACGACAAGATCCGTACGGCCATCAATACTGATGCCACCCCACAACATCACAGAACCTTGTCCGAATCGTTCGCCTTTCTGGACAACATTTGGCATGTACTGCTCACCACGGCGTCTCCATACACGTTGATGTCCATCACGCTGTGTCAGGGGAAATATGGACTCGTCTGTGAACAACACAGGTCTCCATTGCCGAAGTTGCCAGTTGACGTGGGTACCGGCAAACAGAAGGCGAGCTGCGCGATGTTCCTGCGGTTAACGGGGCACTCGAACAGGGCGTCCGGGTCATAAGGACACTTCTCTTCACCTGTTCCTTACTGTCTGGTCAGACGCCGTGACTCCAGTGACCCTCCTGAGGTCTTGTTGCAGTTCTCTGGCAGTTGCTGAACAACGCCGCAACGTACAGATGGTCAGATATCGGTCATACTGTGGAGTTGTCATGCGTCCACGACCTCGTCCAACCCCCCTTATGAACTGGCCCGTCTCACTGTAGCAATTCCACAAGCGTTGAATAACTGACGGAGAGACATTGAGATCCACAGCAACACGACGAAAATTCCATCCTTCCTGGATCAAAGTGACGGCCCTTGCGACTTGAACCTCGTTAAAATGTCTCGTGGGATGTGCTGATTTACGTACAACGTGCTCAAATGACAGCAGTAGTCTGTGTACCTCACAACGATAAACGGACGCACCGCTATTCACTTTGTTTTGAGGGGTCACCTGTCAGTTTAATGCATGGCTACGCCTACAGATGGAGTATAACTTCAATTTGACATACCCTGAGTGGTTAAGGTCTCAAGGTATGCTGTTCGACCATTGGTACCCTATCTACCAAATTAACGTTCACATACCAGACGTTACAAAACATGGTTAGGGTCGCGCAGCTGTGAGGTTGCATTCGGGAGATAGTGTGTTTGAATCCCACTGTCGGCAGCCCTGAAGATGGTCTTCAGTGGTTTCCCATTTTCACACCAGGCAAATGCTGAGGCTGTACGTTAATTAAGACCACCGCCGCTTCCTTCCCACTCCTATGCCTTCCCTCTCCCATCGTCGCCATAAGACCTATCTGTGTTGGTGTGATGTAAAGCAAATAGCAAAGTTACAAAACATATTCCCCTAATTTTTTTTAACTGTGTAATTTGAAATGATTTATATTTTTACATAATTATGTTAGATGTTCTAACTAAAACTTTTGATTTGAAATCACATTGTATAAAATTACTGTCGTAAGTTATTTTCATTGTACATTACTTCTTAGCTAGAATTCAAGAGACAGATAGTCTGAACTCCACCGTTAGCAACCTTGGCGGTTTTCTGAGGTTTACCTTTTTTCATACCAAGAAAATAATAGAGCCGTAATTTAATTAAAATCACGGTCACTTCCTTCGTTGTCTTAGCCCTTCCCAGTTACAGAATCACCGCAAACCTGTATTTGTTGATGTGATGTTGAACGGTTGTTTTGTACCCTTCAGACAAATGGCCTTCTTAAGTTATTTTCCTTTGCTGTTGCATATATATTTTTTTAAATTTTCTTAATATACCTAGTCTTGCGGCAGTCATCCATTAGGGAAATTCAGTAAATAAAATAAGTGCGTATCAGATGGAAAATCGTGTGTATAGTCATACATTCACATTCATTGTATCTAAGCTCAAGTACCCAACTTTCTAGCCTTATACAACCGGTAATACAAATGTGCATTACGGGCTGCATTCACCTTGGTGAAGTACTGTATGGGTTTCCACTATTCTGCCACTTATTCTCCAGTAAGGACAATCCACGGACAAAGCCAAGACGGAACTCGCTGGCGCACTGTAGTGTGTCAGAAACTAAACCATCCATCCTAAGTTGTTGTTCGAATAGTGAAATCTAGCTTAACGATTGCGGTAGCGGTTTTTTCTTCTGAAAATAATTTGCGTTAATGGGACAGAAACCATAGCACGCGTTTTAAAATGTTGTCCGTACAGACGATTGACTAGTGGGTTTCCTTTCTGAAAATAATTTGACGAAAACTATCAATAATACAATAAGGATATACATGATTTTCGTTGGTAATAGAAAAAGTTTGGTTTTTTAATTTACCCAACTATTCGTCTTGAAATAAATTCCAGGCGACCTGAAGATTTCAACTATGAGGAAGAAAAGAGTTAGGAATCTTGCAACGAAATCTTGTCAGCGTGCCTCCACCGATTTGATTCGGTTTCAATATCCAGTACATGCAAGCCATAGCGAGACATTTCACCGGTTGAAGTTATAAGGAGCAACTCCCACCCAACACTGAGAAAATGGAATTTAAATATTCCAAGAGTGCTTAACAAAAGTGGCACGTGATGCATTCGCACAACGAACGCACAGTGCAACGAGCAACCTTTCCACTTCGCAAGCTGGTAATGCACGGATCGAATCTCAAGTTTATAATTGTTTGTTACTGTTTTGTTTTTTCGTGGTGTACAATTTAAGAACTGTTCGTGCATGAGAAAACGTGAAAAATATTCTTACAATATTACTAAAGAAGGTTTCAATTAGGAGACAAATCTAGTTGATCTCTTTTTAAATGAGTACTCTTGTATGTAGTCTGTGAAGAGTAAATTTACCGCTAGGACACTTTTCCACGTAGAATTTTACATTTCTTCCAATTTTATTTCATGGAACATAAACGATTTAGAGAACCAGGAAAGAAGAATTAGTAACCATTGATAACTAGTGTCCGTAACACTGTACTCAGCTTATATGCATTCTTTCGAATGTTTCATCTCAGCTTAGTTTGGCTAGGTGGCTAACTGGCTGGAATGGTGGCCTTTGGTCCAAGAAGTCCCGGTTATAATGGATTTTAACATTCATAGATTAATTCCTCTTGGTCGGGGACTGGGTGATTATTAGTGTCTCCTATAACAGATTTCATCCTAGGCAGGGTCTCATCTTTATAGATGCGCTGGTCGTCCATGGGTGTCAACTGGAAAGTCCTGCACTAGGCCTCTCCGGAGGTTCGTACGTCATTAAGCCATTACTATCTCAGTTTACAAATCTTGAAATGACTTGTGTTTGTGAGCATATCGCCGTTCACCACCTATCAGAAGTTAATGGAAAAATAAAAAAGAACATTATTGTGCAATCATGATTGTATCTTGCCATCCTTATTAATAAGTAAATGGAACAGGCAGTCTTCTTCTTCCAGCACTTTCCCTGCACCCTGATGAGATCGCGGGTGCCAAGTGTGTCACTGACAAATAGGACAATGAGCCGAGCAATGTAATGCAACTAACAGCGATATTTTATGGTATCTCTTACTCAAAATTTAGTCACAAATAGTAAAAGAAAGAAAATGAATGCCAATTAAATACAACTTATACAAAGATATAAGAAAAAAGTCGTTTGGACTCAGCTACGGTGAACAGATGTTTTAATTTGACGCTATTAGGCTACCTGCTCGTCAACTCAGTTTTATTCTATCAGATGGAGGAGTATACAGGATCTCTGTTGGTGATCTATGGTTGAGGTTTAATTAATTTCGTAAGGTAAACACCACATATTTCCCCAGAGATCTTTTACATGCCAGCATCGCACGACATGGAGTGTCGAACTGAATTTTTTCTATTCTTGAAATATTCGACTCCCTCTGCTGGATTCGAACCTGATATCTCAGAATCCGGAGGCCAAAACACTACCACTAATTCGCGGAGAGACAAAAGTACAGAGTGTGTTTTTTCTTTAAACTTGCTGCCAGTATAATACTGCAAAGCAAAAAAAGCAAAGTCATCTCCGTACAGGCCATGAAGGCCCTGGGAGTGGTGGAAGGTAAAGGCTTCCACTATTCGTAACCTCGGCACTTAATGGGGTAGAGTGGCTAGCAGCCTTTGCCCCCAGGAATTAACCTGGTACTCATTTATGCTGTAGGCTGAGTGAACCCCAGGGCCATATGCACCTCCGGAAGTGGAAATCTCATTTATTAAATTTTACGGCTTCCTAACGGGGATTCGAACCCACGTACTTCCGAGCGAACCGAGTACGCCTTTACCGCCTCGGCTATAATACTGGGATGTTATAAATATCTATAAGACTTTCTTTTCAAGGATACTGCTCACATTTTTAGTCTTTATCGAGACCAGACTTCGTAAACATTAATTTTTCTATATGTCCGAAATAATTCAGTTGAGAACAGGCTATCTAGATAATTAATAATCCTTGGAGATCGTCAAGCCTGAAGCATTTAAATAAAATGGTTTGAAGTATTAATCAGTAGTCTGTGTAGAAATGTTCCTTATAAGGAAGGAGGTTACAATTTCAGTTACGTGTTCATCTGAAGTGATTGACATTACGCAGCAATTAATTACTTAAACGACAGGGTGAGAGAAAGAGCACTGGCTCAGCCTTGATCTGGCCGTCGTGCTATGGATGAACAATGCTGAAGAAGGTGTAATTTCAAGGAGAAGTCAAGTCTGAACAGGTTTGCTCGTTCGATACATAGGAGCTTACAATTGAGACGACAACGTAGATGTTAGGGCCACCTCAGTTAATCGTTATAAAACCCCTAGGAACCTCACATCACAACTACTGTACGACTTCAGGCTTAATTTAGTTCCGCCGTCAAGATGAAGAAGACTGGCCTGAGTGATTCAGACAGTTGAGTACTGGCTTTCTGAGCCCTAGTGGGTTCGATTCAGGGTCAGTCCAGCGGTATTTGAAGATGTTCAAGTACGGCAGTCTCTTGTCAGTAGATTTACCGGCTCGTAAAAGTTTTATTGTGGCAAAAAAATGCAGGCACCTCGGCGTCTCTGAAAACTGTAAAAATTAATTAGTAGGACGTAAAATGAACATTATTATTACTATTATTATTATTATTATTATTATTATTATTATTATTGTCCGACTCGTTGGCTGAATGGTAAGCGTACTGGCCTTCGGTTCAGAGGGTCCCGGGTTCGGGGATTTTAACCTTCATTGGTTAATTCCAATGGCCCGGGGACTGGGTGTTCGTACTGTCCCCAATATCCCTGCAACTCACACACCACACATAACACTATCCTCCACCACAATAACACGCAGTGTCCTACAAATGGCATATGCCGCCCACCCTCATCGGAGGGTCTGCCTTATAAGGGCTGCACTCGGCTAGAAATAGCCACACGAACCTATTATTATTATTATTATTATTATTATTATTATTATTATTATTATTATTATATGAAGATGAGATGTCAATTTATTCTCGTTAGCATAGCTCGAAAGATTGCACACCGTACAATAGAGGAGGTCCACAGTTCGAATTCCAGTGCTATAAGAAGTAGAAGTAGAGGAAGGAGGAAAGAAAATATTGTCATTTACTAAAGCCTGTGTCTTACCACTGCTGCAGTTTGTATCCTAAACAGATAAAGTTGTCTCCGAAGTTATCAACTTGCATTTGGGAGGTAATGGCTTCAAACCCCACCGCCGGTAAACTTATTTTCCATGGTTTCTCATGTTCACACCGGGAAAATGCCGACGCTGTGCCTTAATCAAGCCCACCACTACTACCTTCCCAGTATAAGTCATATTAAAGCAAAATATGTCGGTGTGATGTTAAACTTCAAGAGGAAAATATATTCCCACTTTGTATGTTTCTTTCTTTTTTCTTTCTTTCTCTCTTTCTTTCTTTCTTTCTTTCTTTCTTTCTTTCTTTCTTTCTTTCTTTGAAACAGTCATATCCTACGATCAACACGTCACCTTTGATCCACTGCCTTGTCCGGCTTCATAGCTAAATGGTTAGCGTGTTGGCTTTTGGTCACAGGGGTCCCGGGTTCGACTCCCGGCAGGGTCGGGAAATGTTAACCATAATTGGTTAATTTTCCTGGCACGGGGCCTGGGAGTATGTGCCGTGTTCATCATCATTTCATCCTCATCACGACGCACAGGTCTCCTAAGGGTGTCAAATCGAAAAGACCTGCACCAGGCCTCACCAGAGCCCACACGCCTTCATTCATCCACTTCCTTGATCTATCTCTCCCTTCCTTTTCACATCATCTTGGATTCTGTTGTAAGGAATTTGTGAAGTCCAAGAATGTGCCCAAAATAGGATTGTTTGAGGTCCTCTAACTCGTCTCAGTCAGACTAAAGAACTACGAATGTCGTTCTGAACCGTACAGAAATTAACGGGTTTGAAGTATTAAGTTTAAGAATTTTGCCGCGAGTGCACGCTCCGAAGCAAAACACTAAGTGCCCGCTCTGTAAAAGATGTAGCTTTACAGGGTTCCACATAACTCCATACATTTTCCTTATAATACTGTAATATGCACGAGCATGCGGGCCAGGCTGAGTGGCTCAGGCGGTTTAGGCGATGGCCTTCTGAACCCAACTTGGCAGGTTCGATCTTGGCTCAATCCGGTGGTATTTGAAGGTGTTCAAATACGTCACCCTCGTGTCAGTAGATTTACTGGCACGTAAAATAACTCCTGTGGAATTAAATTCTGGCACCTCGACATTTCCGAATGCCGTAAAAGTAGTTAGTGCGTCGTAAAGCCAGTAACATTATTATTATTATTATTATTATTATTATTATTATTATTATTATTATTATTATTATTATGAGGCTACTGGAATCACCCAGCACCGTTTTGATTTTGGCCTGGGTTTTAAGGCTGCGAATTGAATTTTGGGTAAAATTTCCAACCTGGGTTCGACCAGAATTCGAACTTCAGGAATCAAGGTGGAAAGGTACCAGCTAATTTACAGCGCTAATCACGCCCTCACATCCCCTTTCTTGAACAGTACATATTATAATACTCACATATATAAAATACTTGGAAGAAAAACAAAAATGTGGATTTTATACCGTTATTTTGGAACGCTCTTTAAATATTTTCCAAACCATATTTTACCCATCTATTTATTAATTTATTCAGTGGTTTATTTTTGCGATAGATCATTAATTTTCGTTATTCAGTTCCTTTAAGATCATTCGTTAGCAAACAGAAGCAGCAACTCATCAAGGCACAAACGTCATCTAATGATGCTTTACCTTGGAGGTAGTAATGATAGAAATCAGTAACAATAAGAGAGTTTAAGCAATTTTCATTTGTTTTTACTGTACTGATGTGAATGATTTATCAAAATTGGCATAGTACTTGCACCAATACACCAACTTAAAAGTTCATTTCAATAATTTGGTATGCAAACCCTATATCAAATGTAACATGCTGTGTGTCTGTCTTCCGGAACACCATTACGTCGAAACTGCTCGGTGGAGTTTCATTATATTTAGCACATACATTCACACAGGGATCTGTCACGTGCCTACCAGTGTTTTATATCATAATATGGAACTCAAAATACTCTGTTTACAAAATTGTTTGCGACATATTATGCAAGACCTTACTCTCAGTCAAAGTTACTATGGCTACGTTGGCATAGGAACTACATAAGTTATTAATATTGTTTACAGAGGTATAAGAAGCTGCTGAGGTGAATGGGTGGACAAGTTATTAACTGCAGCAAAAGTTAACACATTAAATTTTGAAATTTTGAATGAGTGGACTAGTAATTAACTGCAGCAAAAGTTAACACATTAAATTTTAAAATGTTATTACTTTCCTTTTTTCAAATTTAAAATTTGATAAAAAGAAGATCTGAATAAACAATAATAAACTTAGAATGAGCTCGCCAGCTCCAACAACATTGACTTAAAGTCCAAAAATCAGGTGCAAAACTTGAGAGAATTACAAATACCAATATTCACAGAAAAGAGCTGGATTGCCCTTGGCAGGTACAAAATTTACAAGAGCACAATTTGCTCCTATCCTTCACACTACAAGGGAGTCTAAGCTCCAAATATATCATAGTCCAGCCTCAGAGAGAAATCAGTTTTTAGTAGCGCATTTACAACCTCTTGGTTGTTTCTTAATTGAAGTATTTACACATCGTTGCCCTGATTCGGGCTTATTTATCACTCAACAGTTTGTTACACACTGTTCCAGAGACAATTACCGAATAAACAGGGGCAATGAGTGCCCATATTAAATGACCCTAATATAAAAAGAAAAGTTGAACATGATTGACCACGAACAAAAGGCTAGGAGGTGAAACACTTGCACTCCTTCTAGAAGGATTTTAAAACCCTAAGTGGGCTTATGGCCTTATGATACAGAGGCTAAGCCTATTCTACACTGGGGTGACTAAATGAGAAACATTAAGTACAAAAAGTGTTCAGAATTTTAGAGGGTAAGAAACTGTAGTCACCCCATACCAAGTTGAATGGGAATCAACAGAGGGTAATCACTCTTTATTTCCTTGCGTTACATATTTCCAAGTAGGGAATTAAACAAAATCCTCAGAATGGCCGAAAATTCTGCATCAAGACGACCAGATTTAGAAATGTACATGAAATAAGAGGTTGAAACCTTCCCCTCGAGCTATATGCAAGAACTATCATATGTTTATTATCTTGCGTTGCTGGGCCTTCCTAACGCCACCCGCGTCCCCTACCCCCTTTGTACACGCCGCACTCAAAAAACTGGAGCAATAAACGCGGCCCTAAAGCCCCCAGCTTTTATAGCATTTCGAGTTGAATTTTCCAGAGCTCTTTACAGATAGGCTAGTATTCCTGTACACACACCCCCAATTGTAAGTGGCTAGCGAAAATACGAGGGTCGAGTCATAAGTCATGGCAACTATTTTATTTATCGCGAACAGGAGACAACACGGAAAATCGAAGATATGCATTTGGAAATATAGGGAATTTACTTCTGCGTAGTGCCTGAAGACTATTCTGACTTCAGGAGATTCTCGTAGGAAAGTGACAAACGTTGGTAAACATTGTTATATTATGGTATAGGCAGCAAATACACAAGACTACGTACAAAGGACAGGTCTCCACTGGTTACAGACCTTCGAAATATTCACCCAAGGTGTCCACTTTGTCCTTGGACACTGGACGGCCTGGGCGAGGCAAATCGGCAGTTGATACTCTACCTCATTTGAAAATCTCCACCCACCTCGCCACTGTTCTGTAGGGCATGGCATGCACACGTAATGCTTCCTGCAGCTCTGCATGGCACTGGCGTGCATTTCTGCCGCGGAGAACTGCTATTTTATTTTACAATCGTTGCTCCTGCTTATTGACTTCCATTTTGTGACGCTCTCACTCACACACTGAACTTGGGGGCATGTTTAGACCCACACTCTTGTTTACATACACCATCTAGTGGCATCATACGCAAGTACATACCATACGTTTCCAAATGCATATCTTAGATTTTCCATGTTGTCTCGTGTTCGCGAGAAAAAAAATAGTTTCCATGACTTATGACTCGACCTACGTGTTTAAACATTTCTGATTGGTTGATAGCTATTGAAGAAGGAACCAGCAGAAGTGTTGACAACTTTTACACATTAGCAAAACACTTCAAAGCTTAAGGTTTGCCCTGTCGCAATACAAATTTCTTAACAAATTAATTGGAGTTCGACCCGCTAGGGGGAGCAGCAAAACCGATGACAGAGATAGCTAACGTTTATAAACCCAAGTATCTGGCATAACATCAGTTCGAGATACAATACGTAAATGGCCTCATATAAGGCGCGCAGTTTAACTGATCGGAGAAGGTGTACCCCTGGTACAAATATCAAGGCAATAGGCGACAACCTATGGTTTTCAGACTCTGTACGTCGACCTGTTTAGAGATTTCCAACAGCAAAAATTTTCTTTCATCAATCGACGTCAGATTTCTAACAGGAAACTAAAACAGTCCTAAAAGTTCCAAAGCTACTCAGAATTCAGAATAAAATAAAATTAAACTCTAGTACTTCCGCTATATTTTGATTGTAACATTTTAAAACGAAGTAGTAATGTAGCATTCGAAGTGGCTACTTTAAAATTGGGTGTATAAAATGACAGGCAAACGTCTGAAACGAGTTTGTGTAGCTTTAAATCGGAGTTATTTTAAATCATAGAGGTAGATGCTGGCATCATTATTTTCTAATTTCCTATTGCAAACAAGAAGCTGCTGAACTATCTAAACAAAGTATATATATCGGCTTGTTTTCAGTCCGACTTTTCCGTACGATAGTGAGAACTGGCGTGACTCATCTTATTCATAAATTAGAAGTAATTCACATGAATATAGCGAGAATGATTGCTAGTACAAATAGGTGGAAACAATGGTAGGAGGGTTCGTACTCTAAATGGAGGAGATAAAGGTTAACTTAGTAATAAACTCGATGAAGTTGTACGGATCAACTGCCTTCGGTAATGGAATCATGTTTGGAGAATGGTGGAGAATAATGGACTGCGCTTTGGAGGTTAGGAGTCGAGGGATACTAAGGCGACGGTTAGACTCAATGTTTAATAATTTATGTATAAGGGGTGTAGAAATAAAAGAGAGGTACATTCTAAGTTTCGTTCCAAGATACTGACCTGAAAATATAACATTTGCAAAATTGTCCTAAAAATCGCGTAAATGTTTAAAATAAATGGTGTCTCTTCCTTTCTCGCTTAGTACGCCTAAAACTACCGGACCAATTGAGCTAAAATTTGGGATAGGAATACTTCAGCTAATCAGTTCAAAATAGGAACCTATTCTAATATTCAAATAATGAATATTTTGCACAGAGAGACAATTAATCTGTAGGTATTTATTGAACTTGTGCTTGTTTTATCAGCATTAAACCAAAATGATAGGCAGTTGGATAGTTCTATCAGCAAATAATGCGCAGCAAGTGTACCTAAAATGTACTGCATTTCTTTTTACTATTTGTTTTACGTCGAATGGACACACATATGTCTTATGGCGACGATGGGATAGGAAAGGATTAGGAATGAAAGGAAAGAAACCGTGGTCTTCATTAAGGTACATCTTATTGTGAAAATGGGAACCACGAAAAACTATCTTCAGGGCTGCCGGCAGTAGGGTTCGAACCCTCTCCCCAGATAGTTCACAGCTACGCGGATCAAGCCACGTAGGCACTCGTTCCGTCATTTCTGAAAAGAAATGCTCTATCTCTAAAGGATCTCCAGGATATTCGAATGTGTTAACACACGTTACACAGCACCCGCCAGCCGAGCGCTGCTCAGCGGGGTATTGCCTGTTTCTTGGTAGGTGCTGCTTATTGAGACTGAACAGACTGTGTGAAGTTTATTGCTTAAAAATTACACGTGAACGAAAGGTACACAAATAAAATTCAGTGACATCTCAAACCATCGATTAGTCAACCTTGGGTACATTCTGTTTGTAGAATAATAAGATTCGAACGGATTCTGTCAGAATAGATTTCTTAAAAATTGAACATCATGATTCTGCCCAGTTCCATGGCTAAATGGCTAGCATGCTGACCTTTGATCCAAGAGGTCCCGGGTTGGATTCGCGGCTTGGTCAGGGATTTGTTTTTTGCTAGTTGCTTTACGTCGCACCGGCACAGATAGGTCTTATGGCGACGATGGGACAGGAAAGGGCTAGGAGTGGGAAGGAAGCGGCTGTGGCCTTAATTGAGGTACAGCCCCAGCATTTGCCTGGTGTGAAAATGGGAAACCACGGAAAACCATTTTCAGGGCTGCCGATAGTGGGGTTAGAACTTACTCTCCTCCGAATACTGGATACTGGCTGCACTTAGTCGGGGATTCTAACCTTAATTCGTCTGGCTCGGGTGTTTGTGATGTCTTCAATATTAGAAATAACCTTAATAATTAATTAATTAATTAATGTTATAGGCTTTACGTCCCACTATCTACTGTACTTTTACGGTTTTAGGAGACGTCAATGTGCCGGAATTTAGTCCCACAGGAGTACTTTTGCTTGCCAGTAAATCGACCGACACGAGGCTGACGCATTTGAGCACCTTCAAGTACCACCGGACTGAGCTAGGATCGAGCCCGCCAAGTTGGGTTCAGAAGACCAGCGCCTCAATCGTCTGAGCCACTCAGCCCGGCTGACAAATAACCTTAAGTAGGGCCCCATCCTCACAGAAATGGAGGTCGCTTATAGGCCACCTAGTGGAAACAGACCTGCACCAGGCCTCTCCGGGCCGTTCGCCAATTATTATCAAGCTTCTTTACTCTGCTAGTGTGCAGAATGAAAGTGCAGAAACGTTTCACTTGAAAATCATTGCGATCCTTTTTTGTGCGTTTTACAGCTGTGTGGGAAAACTAATTCTGTACTTATACTAGACTTAACTAAAGTTGGCGTTTGACAAGTAAAGGGGCCCATTCACAGTCGAGCCGGTTGGCGAGCCCGTCCATGTATAAAATCCACACCCCGAACCCGACTGGCTCGACGGTGACCATACACTGGCGAACCCGTTGGCGGACCAGTCCGCCAGTCTGTATTGCAAATAGTACGTGCATTGCCCAGTTTTTGTTATAGAGAAAGTGGGTTCGAATCCCACTGTTGGCAGCTCTGAAGATGGTTTTCCCTTGGTTTTCCATTTTCACACGAGGCAAATGCTGGCGGCTGGGACTGTACCTTAATTAAGGCCACGGCCGCTTCCTTCCAACTCCTAGGCCTTTCCTATCCCATCGTCGCCATAAGACCTATCTGTGTCGGTGCGACGTAAAACCACTAGCAAAAAAAGTTTTTGTTATGGCCCAACGAAAACATTCCAAAGTAGCTGTAGCTGTTGCAGAATTTGTGCAATGATGAAGTAAAGAAGAAGAAACGTGTGTGAATGAAGGAAAGGTTGAGAGATAAAGTAGGATTTTCATACGTTAGCCTATTAAGAACTCTGTGCGTACAAGAACCTGCAGATTATAAGAACTTTCTGCATATGGATAGCGACAGTTTTTGCGAAAAATTGTTGGAGTTGATTCGGCCAAACATAGAGAAACAGGAGACACACATGAGAGATACCATCTGTGCTGACGAGAGGTTAATTGTAACATTGCGATTTTTTTATTATTATTATTTTTTTTTTGCTAGTTGCTTTACGTCGCACCGACACAGATAGGTCTTATGACGACGGTGGGACAGGGAAGGGCTGGGAGTGGGAAAGAAGCGGCCGTGGCCTTAATTAAGGTACAGCCCCAGCATTTGCCTGGTGTGAAAATGGGAAACCACGGAAAACCATCTTCAGGGCTGCCGACAGTGGGGTTCGAACCTACTATCTCCCGAATACTGGATACTGGCCGCACTTAAGCGACTGCAGCTATCGAGCTCGATCATTGCGATTTCTAGCGACAGGGAAAATTTATGAAGACCTGAAATTTAGCAGTGTAATATCTCCTCAGCTACTTGGAAAAATCATTCCTGAGACGTGTTGGACAATCTTCGATACGTTGCAGTCGGAATATTTGCACGTAAGTGGGCCTACACAATTTTGATTGTGATGTATTATAAGATAGTTTTTATAAAACAAACGTAATATTCTTTTGAAAGTGATTAGTTTGGGAAATGTTATTTCACTACTACTTATGACATACAGAAAATTCCACTACTGTAGTAATGTATGATACATAGCCTACTTACAGTATTAACAAGTTAAGTGCAGAGGCGCGAGAGTCATATATGTCATAGCACAATGGTCTATAAGGCTAATAATATTTGTACGAGAGTATCGGGAGACCATGGATTTTTCTTCTTCAAATTACTATTATTACTATTATTATTGTTGTTGTTATTGTTATTATTATTATCAGTGTTCGAATGTCGCACTAACACACGGACGGCATTGCGTGACGCAAGGATGGGAAAGCTCCAGGACTCGCCCGGTACATTTCAATAAATTCTTCCTGGAACTGCTTATTCTTCTCATAAGTCATTGTTAGTTGAGGTAGGCCTAATTAACTCACACAGAAACCAAATCAAGCTACAGACGAAACCACAGTGAGGCGGTCAGGTAGTGGCCATACACACACTGACGGGTTGGCGAACCGGTCGGGTTCGCTGGTTTAGCAGTCGAACCGCCAACACGGACCCAACCTCGAGCCCAACCCTCAACAACCCCCCATACACCTTCGAGCCGGTCAGTGCGACCAAGGTCACGAACGGGCTCGCCAACCCGCTCGACTGTGAATGGGCCCCTTAAGGTTGGAGGGAGGAGCATTGCACGTGCCATTTCACGATGTTGCCACATTCCAGCATTCCTTTCTACATTCTCTTACCCCTCGCTTCCGGCTCACTTGTTCCCTCCTTCATTCTGTCCGCTGTGACATGAACTGGTCTTTCTTCACATTCTTGTTTTCTACTGTAATGGGAGTGACCGCAAATGGGACAAATTTTGCTGTGACTGTGACTGACTTGGTCTCATGTTGCGTTATTTTTAACAGGGACCGGCCTGATAAGCTCAGACAGTAGAGCGCTGGCCTTCTGATCCCAACTTAGCAGGTTCGATCTTGGCTCAGTCCGGTAGTATTTGAAAGTGCTACAGAATGTAAAATCAATAACATTATTATTCTTTGACAGGGGTGGTACCTATAGCCTGACAAATTCTTCAACATGCTTTGTCGTACACTTTGTCTCTGTACACCTTATTGGCATAAGTACAGGACGTAAAACAAATAAGAAAAAGTGAGTTCAAGGGGACAAGGGTGCGCGGGGAGGACGGGGAGTCATAAATCATGTGTATTCTTTTCCACACCACCCAGCGGTAGAGTAGTTGGCGCGTTTCATCGTACTCGAAATATAAATTAAAATACAATGATTCTACGTACGTACGTAAATAGTATTTAAAATACAATTAGAAACTTACTATCGGCCACAAAACAGAAATAGAATACCACTCACACTGAACTGCTTGCGACAATATCTAACTCACAAGTGAAGTGAGAGGTTTGACAACTCCCAGCAAGACGAGCTGCCCAGAAGTTTTATCTCCATGGCAACCGCAGTCGCCCCACCCTCGTTTCCATGGCAACCATACCGCCAATACCTTTTATCTCGCCAAGGCAGGCAGTAAACGGACCTCCCTCTAAGAAATGCCAAACACCAACTTTCGTTATTAGAGGTACAGTGTCCAGCCACCCACATTGCACCAAAAAGAATGGGACGAGAACCCATTTCACAAGTGACATATGGCGTTGTGCAATGTTCCTTTTTATTCAGTAGTCACTGGTAACAGTCTGTTTTTCTTGATCAATAGAGGGACATCCAACTTAGACACCTCCTCTTAACGTACGACTGATTAATTAATATCGCCTACCATTTGTACTACATAATAAATGTATATGGAAATCGAGCCATTTCGAAAAATAACCGTACCTGATATGACGCAAAGGTTAAAACCCTCAGAAAGAAATTTACCTCACTACTAACAACCTTGATAATTTAATAGCGAATTATTAAGTATAAAACCTTTACCAAACGGTAAACTCGTGGACAGACACTGAAAGATCGGTCTGTATCTTAAATAAAACCACGGCTGTTTCCTTGCAAGTCCTAGCCCCTTCCTATCCCATCGTCACGGAATACCTGAGTTAGTTTGATCATATTGGACACTCAAAAATGCATACACTAATTAAGAATTGTGGTTCTATATATCCGAGTACGTATTTTAAAATGTGTCATTCAAGGAAGTTTAAAAAATGAATTGCCCTCAAGCTGTATACACAGTTCAGCAAGGAATGTTTATCTGATTTATGCAATTGTTTTAATATATGCGCCATTATTTCAAGCCAATTGTAGTGGAAGGCCTTGAGATACTGCACTATTTCGCATGTAAAAGAATGTGGGAAATAGCCGTCAAAAATCTGATTCTACTAACAGTCGTTAACCATCATTTTGGAATCGTATTTCATTATCTTCCTCTATTTTATCCGTAATCTTCAGTTATTAATTATATCCTGGTTACCACTGAGCATCTTATTACAGTACATCTAACATTTGGAGACCAGTGTAGTCCATATAAATAAAGTCGTAACGACCATGTGTCTGTACAATGACTATTTTGACGAAATTTTCGTTCAGTTATCCGTTTCAGGTGTAGTAATGGCCATCTGCATATTTTTAGCTTTGGAGTTTGTTAGTTTGTCGGTTTGTTTGTTTATCTTTCTTGTTTGAGTCATCAGTTCATAGACTGGTTTGATGCAGCCCTCCATGCCACCCTATCCTGTGCTAACCTTTTCATTTCTACGTAACTATTGCATCCTACATCTGCTCTAATCTGTTTGTCATATTCATACCTTGGTCTACCCCTACCGTTCTTGCCACCTACACTTCCTTCAAAAACTAACTGAACAAGTCCTGGGTGTCTTAAGATGTGTCCTATCATTCTATCTCTTCTTCTCGTCAAATTTAGCCAAATCGATCTCCTCTCACCAATTCGATTCAGTATCTCTTCATTCGTGATTCGATCTATCCATCTCACCTTCAGCATTCTTCTGTAACACCACATTTCAAAAGCTTCTATTCTCTTTCTTTCTGAGCTAGTTATCGTCCATGTTTCACTTCCATACAATGCCACGCTCCACACAAAAGTCTTCAAAAACATCTTTCTAATTCCGATATCAATGTTTGAAGTGAGCAAATTTCTTTTCTTAAGAAAGCTCTTCCTTGCTTGTGCTAGTCTGCATTTTATGTCCTCCTTACTTCTTCCATCGTTGGTTATTTTACTACCCAAGTAACAATATTCATCTACTTCCTTTAAGACTTCGTTTCCTAATCTAATATTTCCTACATCACCTGTCTTCGTTCGACTGCACTCCATTACTTTTGTTTTGGACTTATTTATTTTCATCTTGTACTCCTTACCTAAGACTTCATCCATACCATTCAGCAACTTCTCGAGATCTTCTGCAGTCTCAGATAAAATAACAATATCATCCGCAAATCTCAAGGTTTTGATTTTCTCTCCTTGGTCTGTGATTCCCTTTCCAAATTTCTCTTTGATTTCCTTTACTGCCTGTTCTATGTAAACATTGAAAAGGAGAGGGGACAAACTGCAGCCTTGCCTCACTCCTTTCTGGATTGCTGCTTCTTTTTCAAAGCCCTCGATTCTTATCACTGCAGACTGATTTTTATACAGGTTGTAGATAATTCTTCGTTCTCGGTATCTGATCCCTATCATCTTCAGAATCATAAATAGCCTGGTCCAATCAACATTATCGAATGCCTTTTCTAGATCTACGAATGCCATGTACGTGGGCTTGTCCTTCTTGATTCGATCCTCTAAGATCAGACGTAAAGTCAGGATTGCTTCACGTGTTCCTACATTTCTTCTGAAGCCAAATTGATCTTCCCCCAACTCAGCTTCAACTTGTTTTTCCATTCTTTTGTAAATAATACGTGTTAAAATTTTGCAGGCATGAGATACTAAACTAATAGTGCGGTAGTTTTCACACCTGTCAGCACCGGCTTTCTTGGGAATAGGTATAACAACATTCTGCCGAATATCGGATGGGACTTCTCCTGTCTCATACATCTTGCACACTAAATGAAATAACCTTACCATGCTGGTTTCTCCTAAGGCAGTCAGTAATTCAGAGGGAATATCATCAATTCCAGGTGCCTTGTTCCTATTTAGGTCACTCACAGCTCTGTCAAACTCTGACCTCAAAATTGGGTCTCCCATTTCATCAGCATCAACAGCCCCTTCATGTTCCAGAACGAAATTATCTACATCGTTACCTTGATACAATTGTTGGATATGCTCCTGCCATCTTTCTGCTTTGTCTTCTTTCCCTAGAAGTGGCTTTCCATCTGAGCTCTTAATATTCATGCACCTAGATTTCCTTTCTCCAAAGGTTTCCTTGATTTTCCTGTATGCAGCATCTACCTTTCCCAGGACCATACAGCCTTCGACATCCTTGCATTTCTCCTTCAGCCATTCTTCCTTAGCTACCTTGCACTTTCTATCCACTTCATTCTTTAATCGCCTGTATTCTTTTCTGCCCTCTTCATTTCTAGCATTCTTGTATTTTCGTCGTTCATCAATCAGGTCTAGTATCTCCTGAGTTATCCACTGATTCTTAGTTGATCTTTTCTTCCTTCCTAACATTTCTTCAGCAGCCCTACTGACTTCATCTTTCATGACTCTCCACTCTTCCTCTACTGTGTTTCCTTCGGCCTTTTCATTTAGTCCTTGTGCAACATGTTCCTTGAAACAATCCATCACACTCTTTTCTTTCAACTTGTCTAGATCCCATCTTTTTGCATTCTTTCCTTTCTTCAATTTCTTCAACTTCAGATGGCATTTCATGACCAACAAGTTGTGGTCAGAGTCCACGTCTGCTCCTGGAAAAGTTTTGCAATCCAACACCTGGTTTCTGAATCTCTGCCTAATCATAATGAAGTCTATTTGATACCTTCCAGTGTCTCCAGGTCTCGTCCACGTATTCAGCCGTCGTTTGTGGTGTTTGAACCAAGTATTGGCGAGGACTAAATTATGGTCAGTGCAGAATTCAACCAGCCGACTTCCTCTTTCGTTCCTTTGTCCCAATCCAAATTCTCCTACTGTGCTACCTTCTCTTCCTTGGCCTACCACTGCGTTCCAGTCTCCCATCACAATTAGATTCTCGTCACCTTTGACATATTGTATTAAATCTTCTATCTCCTCATATATTCTTTCAATTTCTTCATCATCCGCTGAACTAGTAGGCATATGGACCTGCACTATTGTGGTGGACATTGGTTTGGTGTCTATCTTGGCGACAATAATTATTTCACTATGCTGGTCGTAGTAGCTTATCCGCTGCCCTATTTTCTTATTCATTATTAAACCAACTCCTGCATTACCCCTGTTTGATTTCGTGTTGATAATTCGGTAGTCGCCTGACCAAAAATCCTGTTCTTCCTGCCAACGTACTTCACTTATACCAACTACATCTAACTTTAGCCTATCCATCTCCCTTTTCAGATTCTCTAACCTACCACAACGATTCAAACTTCTAACATTCCACGCTCCGACTCGCAGAATGTCAGTATCCATCTTCCTGATGATCGCCCCCTCTCGTGTAGTCTCCACCCGGAGGTCCGAATGGGGGACTAGTTTACCTCCGGAATATTTTACCCGGGAGGAAGCCATCATCAGTACATCATTCATGCAGAGAGAGCTGCATGTCCTCGGGAGGTGGTTACGGCTGTAGTTTCCCGTTGCTTTCAGCCGTGTAGCAGTATCAACACAGCTAAGCCATGTTGAGTATTATTACAAGGCCGTCTCAGTCAATCATCTAGACTGCCGTCCTTGTAACTACCGAAAGGCTGCTACCCCCCTTTCGTTGAACCATTCGTTAGTCTGGTCTCTCAACAGATACCCATCCGATATGGTTGCACCTGCGGCTCGGCTATCTGCATCATTGGGACACGCAAGCCTCCCCACCGCGGCAAGGTCACATGGTTCGTATAACTTGAAAACTACTAGATGTACTTCTACCAAACTTTATATTAAGAATCAACCTGTCCTTGGGTAGGTTTTAAGGCCAATTTTATTTCTACATCCCTGAAATGACTGGGGGTTTATACGAAATCGAAACTGTGATTTTGCAATCCCCGGTCTCGAAAGCCAAGATTAACGACCGAGAGGATTCGTCGTGCTGACCACACGACACCTCGCAATCTGCAGGTCTTCTGGCTGAGCAGCGGTCGCTTGGTAGGCCAAGGCCATTCAAGGGCTGTAGTGCCATGGGGAGGATTTTGCAATCCCACAAAATATACACAAAGAAAGGAAATCGACCTGCCTTAATGAAAATCAATTTCTAAAACTTTTTCCTCATGTGCATCATTTCGATAGGAGGATTAATAAGAGAGATATCTTTCACGGACTGTATTTCAGTCTAAGTCCCAGCGGAATTAGCCCAAAAGCGATTGCAATTTTTAATTCAGGACTGTGCTATCAGGTGCATATGACGTCAAGGAATCATTTGGAGTTAGCGTTTATAGGAAGATTATTCCCCATATATATTTGTTAAATTTGGTCTATCAAAATACTGTATATAACGTACGTTTAAGAATATGCTATTTCCGTTATTTGATGCCGTGTAAGTATTTATCGTACAACGGTAAATAATGGTGATGTTTACGAAATTTTGATTTTTAAATCCAAGTCCTGTGGAACATTAGTACCTTTTCATTTCAAGTTCAGTTAACGGGAATAACTAAAGAGCCATTTTACTATTTTCGATTGGACGGATAATAAGGGAGGTTATCATCAACGATGGGTTTCTCGAGTCTTCATCCACAGAGCCACTCCATTGGCCAGAGAAACAACAATACTTAACCCAGAAGCAAGGAGAATTTTGCACAACTTCAGACCAGGAACTTCACCTTAAAATAAACTCTGTAATCATCCTCATTCTTTCTCGACTTTCTTCCCCTTTATCGTAATTCACGTTACGTTCACGTTAAACACGGAGTGCAAAACGCTTGAATACTGGCATGTAAATTCGCATAAATTATGCATTCCATTACTAATTCCCGCGCGAAGAACGGGTACAAATGCTAGTATAGCATTACAAATCACAGGTTCTTCCCGAAAGGAATAGATTAATTTACGGCTACTAAATGCTTATTGAAATTAAACGTAATAAGCGAGAACTCAATCTTGTAGATATTATGATAAAAAATTACGTTAAATTTAACATGTTATTTATGATTGCTTCTGATATAAGGTGAGAGGGGAACATTTTATATACCTATAGGACCGAGCTCGATAGCTGCAGTCGCTTAAGTGCGGCCAGTATCCAGTATTTGGGAGATCGTGGGTTCGAACCCCACTGTCGGCAACCCTGAAGATAGTTTTCCGTGGTTTCCCATTTTCACACCAGGCAAATGCTGGAGCTGTACCTTAATTAAGGCCGCGGCCGCTTCCTTCCCATTCCTAGGCCTTTTCTATCGCATCGTCGCCGAAAGACCTATCTGTGTCGGTGCGACGTAAAGCAAATAGCAAAAAAAATGTTCCTATAGGTTTTTTTAATGGGACAATTGCATGTGGACACTCGAGTCGATGAAAGTCTCGACACGGTTCAGTTTTTGGAATCTTGATATGTCGGAACCGTTTCTAAGGAAACGCACAACTTATTATTGCCACAAAAATGCACCGGTATTAATGAATGAGGAAATGGCAGCTTATAATACAGGCGATACATAGCAATCACTGACCATTGAACGTGATGCACCATCTACAAGATTGAGGTAGTAACAATACTACAGTATTTTATATTCTTAAAGGAATATGTGTCCAGAACAGAATGCGAGAGCAGGAACTTCACAGTGCAATTCAACAAACCTCCGGCAGGAAACAGTATAATATACGGGAGAAACTCAGTTCTTTATTCTTACGACCTCATTGCTAGTGTAACATATTTTTTAAGATCTGGTAGGAAATAGTGGGATTGGGAGAAGCCTTCATTCTGCTCTATAGTCATAAACACATTCGGTGCACAGTCAACACCAGGACACGGAAGAAACATATCATTGTTGAACAGGTCGCTTACTGTGCAGTCCGCATTCAGTTAATATAAGAAATGTAAGATAATTTTACGCTATTCCCCGTTCACCCAGTACGCGTCCGTAAGGATACCGGGGGCGATCAAGCGTGCTGACTCTCTGGATGGTTGCCACGGGTGATGGCGGGGAGGGGCCATCACTACGGGGAAGCCTGCTGCGATCGCAGCTGGTACTCCCCCACTGTACTGGTTAATATCGTCGGGGTGACAGCCGAATTTGACACGAGGTCACTGCTCCTCAGAACAGGGTTTTTCTCTGTTTGGGGATTCAGTTCCGAGTGTCGGGAACGACTGAAACTTCGAGGATATTAGCAAATACGTGGGATGAGGTGCGCGTCCGAAAGGATTCCGGAGGCGACAAAGCGCATCGACTTACTGGATGGTCGCCACGGGTGATGGCGGGGAGGGGCCATCACCTCTATGAAAGCTTCCTGATTTAGGTCAAGGAAGCAAGACCCCCTCATAGTATTTGGTGATGTCCTTGGGGTGATCTCCGAACTCCAAACGAGGTTTTGATCTGTTTTGTGCGACCGAGTCGCGGGGACGATTGAAGCCTCGGAGGCATCAGCAAGTAAGTGTTGGGTACGGTGCGCGTCCGAAAGGAGACAAACCGCACCCACTCTCTGAATGGTAGCCATCATTGCAACTTGCTGCATTAGTCAGTTAGGTTAAGACTGAATGAATTCTCCTTGGTTGATTTCTTGTGTAAGCCATGTTAGCGGAGTGGTTATGTCCTCATAACCTACTTCCTTTGGCTGCGAGACCGTTGGTGCCTTCCAGCTCCCTCCTAACTTCCGAATTGGCTATCCGAATACATTCTGGGAGCAAAAAAAAAGGGCTCTGAAGATCATCTCCGCGGTAAAGGCGAGGACTACGTTCACAATGAAGACAGATGTCAGAGTACCTTTCTTTAAAACCTTCTAGGTAAATCTGCTGAAAGGTGTTATGTAAAATGATTCTTATGTGATTTCTATGCTGCACTTCGTGTGATTTATCACATACTACAGATGCAACAGATGGACCTGAGAGAAGTTCTACCCACTGTCTGACAAGAGAGAAGAAAATGCGGTGAATCGACAAAATGACGCATGTTCAGTTGCTGTGAAGATCTTCAATTGTAAATTTTAGTATCAATGCATGTTCATAAAATCTATGTATGGATAATTTTGTCTATCCCTATGATATTCACTAAATAAAATTCAACATTACTGTTCTTTAAATGCAGTACTCTTTAATATTCAATCAAATATAGAATTCCAAATAATTATATTTACGCTATCTTTACTATCCGTAACTGATGGGTTAGAGAAAAACGCACGACCATAGATTTAGCAGGAGATTTAAGACAACACCCATCTCCCATAATCTCAGAAACCATAGATCCCGCAGAGGGTATTGTTTATTTTAATCTTAATTTTCCATACATGCTGTTTAAAAAACTGTATATATACCGGGCGAGTTGGCCGTGCGGTTAGGGGCGAGCAGCTGTGAGCTCTCATCTGGGAGATAGGGGGTTCGAATCCCACAGTCGGCAGCCCTGAAAATGGCTTTCCGTACTTTCCCATTTTCACACCAGGCAAATACTGGGGCTGTACCTTAAGGCCACGGCCGCTTCCTTCCCATTCCTAGGCCTTTCCTGTCCGATCGTCGCCATAAGACCTATCTGTGTCGGTGCGACGTAAAGCAAATACCAAATAACAAAACTGTATATAGAATCATTGAAAAACGTGCAGAAAAACACAGAGAATAATGTGTCCTGAACACATCTTCAAACAAAATTTAACATTTGTAAGTGATTTAGAAGGGTGTTAGAAACATTATTGTAATAAATGAAACTTCTCGGAAATGCTGTCAAGGTTCATTAGATACCCCGGAAACATTATCCCCCAAAGAGGTCACCACAGTAATCATCCTCATAACATGCCCGACTCCTGAAATGAATATTAATATTGAATATCGAAAGAAAAACAAAAAACATGCAGACTAATAGGACGACGATAAATTAATCATATGCTATAACTATAATCTACTTACTTAACTGCTCTAGACTTCAACGCAGTTATATTGTCTAGGTTGCCTGTAAAAAATGAAATGTCGTATGGCTTTTAGTGCCGGGATATCCCAGGATGAGTTCGGCTCGCCAGGTGCAGGTCTTTCTATTTGACTCCCATAGGCGACCTGCGCGTCGTGATGAGGATGAAATGATGATGAAGACAACACATGCACCCAGCCCCCGTGCCATTGGAATTAACCAATTAAGGTTAAAATCCCCGACCCGGCCGGGAATCGAACCCGGGACCCTCTGAACCGAAGGCTAGTACGCTGACCGTTCAGCCAACGAGTCGGACTAGGTTGCCTGTTACTAACTAGCATGTATCACTTCTTTTCCTTTCACCACTTTACTGTTCCACATTCCCCTAATAATGATGAATAATTTTGCAATTCTTTCCGGGTGCATCCACTCTTTGTTCAATAACTTTACAATCGTATACAGCTGATTTTCGTTATCATTTTTTCTCATATTCTCCTCATCTATAAAATTCTCTCTTATTTCCCTTATCTCTAGACAATCTTACATAATATGTGCCCACTCCATTTCTTCAGAACATAGTAAACATATTTTAATCTCCATTTGGTCTGTATGCTTTATTTTTGTGTACCTCCATTAACAACCATATTGTCCGACTCGTTGGCTTAACGGTCAGCGTACTGGCCTTCGGTTCAGAGGGTCCCGGGTTCGATTCTCTGCCGGGTCGGGGATTTTAACCTTAATTGATTAATTCCAATGGCATGGGGGCTGGGTGTATGTGTTGTCTTCATCATCATTTCAACCTCATCACGACGCGCAGGTTGCCTACGGGAGTCAAATAGAAAGACCTGCACCTGGCGAGCCGAACCCGTCCTGGGATATCCCGGCACTAAAAGCCATACGACATTTCATTTCAACAACCATATTACGTCCCTCATTTCCTCATTTGTTGTATTAACTATGCTTATCCTCATTCTTCCAATTATGTTACAAAATTCCTCTAGTGACCTCTTATTTTTACACTATGAAGCAATTTGTTTCTTTGCGATATCATTAACACTTAGAACTAATATTCTTAGCTGCTTTATGCAATCCATTTCCCAGTAGTATCCCGTTTCTATCGTTTCCAAAACGTTCCGTACCCCGTCCACCCAGTATCCTTGGTTCTGATATTTCATTTGGTGTTGGTAGGCTATCTGTAATACTTCACCACCTGATCCCAACTTCAATCTCAGTCAATATTTGATCGTATTTATAACAATATCTGCCTGAAGACTTACAGCATTGCAAATCATTCACTCACCACAGTTAGCTGTACATCTGGGTAGTCCCATTATTATTTTAGCAAATCTACTAGTAATTGCATCAAGTGTATAAACGTTCCCTTCAGCTCCCCATATCTCTGCTCCGTACAACACCCTAGATTTAACTAATGCATTAAAAACATTTGTATACACTCTGTAATCAGTGCTGTTCATAGTTTTATCCTAAATGCTAATAGTTGACACTGCACTCATACCCTTTAGTTTAGCTCTTTTTATTTGCTCTGACCATTTTCCATTTTCACTTAATATTATACCCAAATACTCAACTTTCTTGACAACTTCTAATCTCATCTCACACATCCACCATTTTTCATTCGTTGACAATTTACATCCTTTTTTTGCATACCATTACCTTGGTTTTCAGTACATTCATTTTTAAATTTCATTCCTTACAGTAATTTACCACTTTATTTATAATTCCCTGCATGCTAGCGGGAGTCAGTTTGAGCAGAAGGATGTCACCCGCAAAAATGAGACCTGGAATATCCTCATTCTCATGACTTGAGTAAACCCCTGACTCGAAGCATTTCGATTGAAACATATTATTTATCTATATAAGTAATGAAGTTCTATGAGGTCCGATGTCTGTAATTTCTTTTATTTTGCCAGTTTTTCAGATATTTGTCCGTTTTAGGTCAACTTAAGACCATATCAGCGATTTTTAGCTTTCGTGTTTGTCTATCTGTTTATCCGTCTGTCTGTCTGTCTGTCTGTTCCACCATCACGGCGAAACGGCTGGATAGATCCCGATAATACTTCATTTTTAGAGTATACTCATCCAGGATCAGGTTTGGTATGTATATGATTTAAAAATCATGTAACAGACTGGGGTTTATAGGGAGATCAACGAGTTATTTGATATAGTCTCATACACTATTGATTTTCTGTAAAATATCTAGACTACGTGTGAAATGTCCCTTGATTTTAAATAATTTGTGTTAACTCCATAATTTCGCTTACTCTTCAAATGACGGAGCAAATAATTATTTTCTGCGGGTTTTGTGCTCTGTACAGACCGTCAACGAACCTGTCGGTTACCATGGCAACGTCTCTGGCTGATTGCCAGCAGGGAAGTAACGTAATGCCCTTTTCGTCATCATTCCTGTAAACTCGTGGTTGTTCGTTGGGCAGAACGCGAGAGAGACGTCAAGCTGCTATTCTGCTGGATATTTGCGCAATACCGTTGGAGGTTCGAATATCACTAAGTGTGGCTGTCAATATTTCAACTGTACCGCGGAGTGTAGCTCATTGGCACAAACAGTGACTATATGCGAGCCAATTTTTATGATTTTAGCTGCCGCTTAAGTATGCGGAAAATAAAACAATGGGTGAAATCTGTACCCAAATTTGACGCTATTCATTGTTTCTAACTTAATCAAACGTATAAATAGACGAGGTGCGAGAAAATAACATAGGACCAACCATGTAGACCACTAAAAGAGGCTTCTGATCATCAAAACTCCCCAACGTTCACCTAACATCTGGAAGAAGTTATGGGGACGTCCCTGTCGTGTTTCTCGGATAACGCTAAGAGATATACAATTTAATAAATTCTTACTCTCTGCGTGTACAGTAATTTACGTAGAAATGCGTAAACAATATACTGTAGAATACCGTAACGAAGCAGGATAAATTTGCTAGTCTCATAATAAAACTATTCGTAGTCTCAGTATCTACAAGATGTCATTGAATGATAATAATATGTAGGCTACTCTTGACAGAGGACTGAAACTCAGTGAAAACAGCAATGATGAGAACGTTCCCAGCCTACTTTATTATCGAGGGTTATTTTCAGACTACGGAGCTGAGGCTCTCACTAGTAGACTTTCGCGTTTTACCAAGCACTATAGACATTCTGTTAACAGTTGTGGATTCGAGGGATCCGTACACGTAGAAGTGAGAATTCAAAGCAGTCAGCTGAATGTCCTAGATATTGACAATGCGCATATCTAAGAAAGAAAATAACATTTATACTCCAAATAAACTTTGCAGGTGACGATTATCTCGTTTCATCAACATGGATTTAATCACCGAACGCTCAAGAAGCATACTACTAATTGACAGAATTTAAATTACCGTCCATTGAGGACATTCTGGCATAGAGTTAATAGGGCATCATGCTCTTTCTAATGATCACAATGCATTGAAAATATTTATGTACACTCTTTATTAGTTTGCATCGTGAGCAAGAGGGTGATACTATACGAAGCATATTCCCTCATAACCTCGTGATGTATACAGCATATTATTCCATTCTCAGTGATTCTATCTGGAATTTCACCAGAATGGAGAGGAAATAATCAGTGTGAATATATAATTAAATACATTTTCCCGTATAGTTTAGTGATTACAATGTCACTATATCAATATTTATCATTCTATCAGTTGTATCAGAAAATGAAAATGTAAAGTTGTACAATGTATATGGTTTCATACTGTTGACTTCACAAGTAATCTAAGTGTGTTTGACATTTTATTGTAGAGTATAACAATGTTATTTGAAAAGTCAGGAAAATATACCAGGTAAGTCAACTTCTTATCTTAATCGAGGTAGCGGTGATATACTGAGCATCGGGCCAAGCTTAATTCGGTTCACTACATTTCGAACTTCAGTCATTCAAAGCATATGATTTTGTAACGATTTATATGTACATCTCGTAACGTTTCAAAATTAAGACTTCGCAATCCTGGCATCCAAAAAGTTAAAGAAATTATAGTTAATTTTTCTTGTTGTAGAGTTCAATCACTTTTCATGCAAAAGTATTATTTCCATCAGTTCAGATACATTGAGCTGTAAAATGTTAACCTTGTGAAGGTAAGGGATGTTGGTTCAAACCCTTCTACAGGTCATTAAGGTGAATTTTGTCTATAGATTATTCTATGTTAAGAAAACGGTATTGCTCTTATGGACCTACAACGAGTGAACACACCCCCTCCTAGATATCTATAATTCTTCGTGATTGAGAAACATGAAGGGCGTACTATATTGTTTTACACATTATTTTCTTCTACCCAAATGAAGTACATTACAGATCAGTTGTTACGCCCACCTTCTCAAAATAATCTCCTTATAACTGTATGCACTTTTGTCATCGATGTGTCAGTCTCTCCAAACCTTCCTGAAACCATTCTTTCGAAGTTCTGCGTACCCATGCCTTGAAAGCTGTGTGCAATTCTGCAAAATACGGAAAATGGTGACAATGCAGAACACTGCGGCCATTTACTTGCCAACTGATGGCACTGTTCGACATTTCTTTGGCGGTGGACTGCCCCTATGCTTCCATTGCATCGATTGTTGTTTCGTTGGTGGCTCATGGTAATGGAGCCATGTCTCATCACCAGTCACAAGCCTAGCCGTGAAGTAGGCTGGATCTTGATCATGGCGTTGCAAAAGTTATCTGCACACGTCCACACGCCTCTGCTTTTCGTCTACAGACAAGAGTCTAGGCACCCACGTGGATGACACCTTCCCCAACTGTAAGTGGCCGTGCATGATCCGCTGCAGGGTGTTTCGGCTAATTCCCGTGGCTGCCTTCACTTCCGTAAATGTGATGAATTTGTTTCCTTGGATGGCCTGTTCGAACCGGGAAATGTTTTCTAGTGTTGACACTGTCACATTCCTTCCAGAACTGGTTCCTTGTCCACCTATGTGCGCCCTGTTTTCCAACCTTCCGCCCAGTTGTAAACTGTTTTCGGTGATGGCGCATGTTCTCCACAGAGTGCCACCAGGCGCCGATGAATTTCTGCACTGGTCACGCTTTTTTTCGTACAGCGCTGCCCCTGACGGTTGCTTTCCATGTTGTCTGCTCCTACGCTGACAGTGTTGTTATGAAATGGCTATGACGAGTGCATTCGTTGGCCGCTGTGCGTGTGCTGCTACCAAACGGTGGAACAAGACACTAGTTACACGTCACCACCTTCAAAAGTGAAATGTGAACCATATCCGGACGTACAAAAAATAAAGTGTAAAACAATATAGTACGCTCCTCGTATTATAATGTACTTTATACTGTATTGTGAAGGGAAGAAAAAAATAATGAGGTATTTTTGTTTGTTCGTGCGTTATTAAAATAACTACGTAACATTCTCTATTTCATAAATACATTCGCAGGGAGAAAGCACAATGGCGGAAACAGCCATCGTCTTGTTGCCTTCCTTCATTTTCCTTCCGAGTTGTTCTGGTACGTGCAACGGGTAATCCGTTACACTGTGAATCGCCGCTAGATTATCAGTGTTGAAGAGAAGTTATATATTTGTTTGTATGTGTGATGTAATGTTCTTGTAATGCACAGTAGTTGTTCCTGAAGATTTTGATGCTGTGGTGTGAAGCGATACATCACGGCATGATTTGTACTGATACAGAAATTCGCTCTTGGTTTCGTTATTTAACTGTTGTTTCATAAGCACATTTTATTCTTGCCACACTTTTCCCGCATTGCTGTGAAAACCACAATGAAGAGCCTCCCCTAAACTTCCAGTCCGCTTGAGTTCTTAAAAATAATTAGCATCTTAATTTCTTCCCTCTTTTATTTTGAACTTAAATACTGAGATTCACCAATTTGTGTTGCTGATGAGCAGAACCATTCGATATGGCAAAATTGTAGTCATAAGGGCAATAGCCTACTATTTTCTTAAATGGAATGACCTATAGTAATTTCATGTTTAACTAAGTTTTCAGTTAACGGGAATAACTTAAGAGCCATTTTACTATTTTCGATTGGGCGGATAATAAGGGAGGTTATCATCAACGATGGGTTTCTCGAGTCTTCATCCACAGAGCCACTCCATTGGCCAGAGAAACAACAATACTTAACCGAGAAGCAAGGAGAATTTTGCACAACTTCAGAACAGGAACTTCACTTCAAAAAAAAACTCTGTAATCATCCTCATTCTTTCTCGACTTTGTTCCCCTTTATCGTAATTCACGTTACGTTCACGTTAAACACGGAGTGTAAAACGCTTGAATACTGGCATGTAAATTCGCATAAATTCATGAAGAAAATCTGTATTCCATTCCTAATTCCCGTGCGAAGAACGGGTACAAATGCTAGTATAGCAATACACATCACAGGTTCTTCCCGAAAGGAATAATTAATTTACGGCTACTAAATGCTTATTGAAATTAAACGTAATAAGCGAGAACTCAATCTTGTAGATATTATGATAAAATTACGTTAAATTTAACATGTTATTTATAATTGCTTCTGATATAAGTTGAGAGGGGAACATTTTATATACCTATAGGACCGAGCTCGATAGCTGCAGTCGCTTAAGTGCGGCCAGTATCCAGTATTCGGGAGATCGTGGGTTCGAACCCCACTGTCGGCAGCCCTGAAGATGGTTTTCCGTGCTTTCCTATTTTCACACCAGGAAAATGCTGGGGCTGTACCTTAATTAAGGCCACGGCCGCTTCCTTCCCATTCCTAGGCCTTTCCTATCGCATCGTCGCCGTAAGACCTATCTGTGTCGGTGCGGCGTAAAGCAAATAGCAAAAAAAAAAAAAAAAAAAAAAACTATGAACCGGTGGGATAGCAAAGAACTAGGACTGAGATGGAATCGGCCATCACCTTATTTAACTTACAGCTCCAGTAATTGCCTAGTTAAAAAAAAAAAAAAGAAAACCACTGCCAATGGTAGGGTTGGAACTCACCGTCTACCGAATGCAAGAAATCAGCTACGTGTGACGACACAGCGCAGCTAACTCTCTCGGCAGCTGATTCTTTGTTGTTTCCCACTTCTAGATACACGGGTACAGAAACCACAAGTTTCAAACACCTCCAGGCATTATTATTATTATTATTATTATTATTATTATTATTATTATTATTATTATTATTATTGCTAGAAAATAATAAAATGATCTCAGTTAACTGGTTGTGAAGGCCTTCTCAAGTTGTTCCAATTAGCCTGCCTGCCTGCCTGCCTCCCTACCAACTTCGATATTCCAAATGAACTACTTTTTTTTTTTTTTGCTAGGGGCTTTACGTCGCACCGACACAGATAGGTCTTATGGCGACGATGGGATAGGAAAGGCTTAGGAGTTGGAAGGAAGCGGCCGTGGCCTTAATTAAGGTACAGCCCCAGCATTTGCCTGGTGTGAAAATGGGAAACCACGGAAAACCATTTTCAGGGCTGCCGATAGTGGGGTTCGAACCTACTATCTCCCGGATGCAAGCTCACAGCCGCGCGCCTCTACGCGCACGGCCAACTCGCCCGGTCAAATGAACTACTAAGTTACAATGTAGGGAAATTAGAGAATTTCCGGACAGTTTATTGTGATAGCTGAGTGATATCGGCCCTGAATTCTCACCAAGGCGACCGCGGTTCGAATCCTCGGTAATGCATGTGCGATTTTTGAAACGAAAATTCACATTCTCTTGGCTCGGATTCCAGATAACAATGGAGGTACCGGGGCTACTATCACAATATCAAAAGTCACCTAAAACTACAAGGTTTGTTTGCTTTGTTAACACCGGTAAATACTGAGTAAAACCTTCCTATAAGTAAATACAATTCATTCATTAACTTCATGTGACCCTATCGCATAAGATATTTTGATGTTGTAACACTGATAATGTTACACTCTAGTTGCGTAGCTAACGGCTTGCATTCGGAAGACAATAGGAAAGATCGCAGTTGGAATTTAGGAGGACAAATTGGGGCAAATATTAGTTTATAGGAAGAGGCATTTGGGAGATGTTCAATACATTTCCAAATTCTTTGCAATTATTTACGAAATGACTAGGTAAACAACAGATAGGGTATCTGCCATCTGGGCGATTGCCCTAGATGCATATCAGGGTGATTGATTGATTGATTGATTGATTGATTGATTGATTGATTGATTGATTGATTGATTGATTGATTGATTGATTGATTGATTGATTGATTGATTGATTGATTGATTGATTGATTGATTGATTGATTGATTGATTGATTGATTGATTGATTGATTGATTGATTGATTGATTGATTGATTGATTGATTGATTGATTGATTGATTGATGCGACATAAAGCAAATAGTAAAACATTATATCTAAGTTATAGGCTATCTCTCATCTCACTGTATAGCTGTCATTTTCGAACGCCCAATAAGAATAATTGAGTATTTTTAGGCTGTATGGGCCATGGGGTCTTCAATTCTGGTTCCTTTATGGAGGATGTTCTATAGACGAATGATGCTTACGGTAATTTTTCCGCAAAATGATTAAGAGACTGGAATGCTGAAAGTAGCGTAGATTCTGGCTCCTTGGTTGAATGGTCACTGTAGTTGTCTATGGTTCGGAGGGATCTGAGGTTGATTCCCGGCCGGTGCAGGGATTTTATTCACGTCTGATTAACATTTCTAGCTCATCTCTTCATTTATACCCTGCATTGTCAACCACCACACAAACACGAAACCCTTCATATGCGGTTAGCACCATGAAGGACATCCGACTGTAAAACTAAGCAAAGTCCACATGTGTGACACTAATCGATCGGCGATCCTATCAAGATGGGGTACATGTGTAAGAAGAGCAAAATGGAAGATGAGTTTTAACATCTTCAGGGAGATTCAAATCCACCTTACCCGAAGGCAAGCCTACTGAGTACATAACGCACATCGAGCAGCCAACTCACATGTGGCGTTATTAATGGCCTTGCTCTTCATCATTCATGTCTGTTTTCTTTACCATTGCAGAATGATCTCGCTCTTCTTCGCAATTGCTCTCAGCTACCTTTTTTCGAGACCCACGGTTCAGATCAAGGTGGGCTACGATCTAATTGACCCAGTAAACCTTCTACGACGAGATGCGCCGGTTGACCTTAACCAAGCTTTTGATTAACGGACGTGATTTCCCTCTCTGTTACTAGAATGCGACCAGCCGCGATGTGTAACTCAGTTACACTCGTTGAAGAGATTGTATTTCCATCATGCCTTAAGAGGTGACGTAGATTTCATGACATGTTAGTAAATTTTTCTTCAAGAAAATAATTAAGAAATCAACCTGAACGTACTTCGTAATCCACAGAACCAGTCAAATACTATTCTCTGTGATCACTGATGCAAGTCACCCATTTATTCCTGTAAGTAGTTCACAGCTGTGTGAGGAAGACAAAAGAGTCGGATCGGAGTTGACTAAATAGGATATTCCAGTAATGGAACGAGTCCATGAAGATAATCTGAAACTATCGGTCTGTGCTTGAGGGTGTGTTTGTTCTATACGATACCATAGATCCCTTACTCCTCCGAATTTCTTTAACAGAATAGTTTCATGTTTATTCAGTTGTCTTTGTCTTGTATTTGTATTTCTGTATGTTGCATCTACACAGAGACTCAGACAGGGCCTATGGCAATATGGAATAGGAAAGGGCTAAGACTGGGAGGAAAGCGACCGCGTTCTTAATCAAGGTGCAGTCCCAACATTTACCTGATGTGAAAACCGAAACCACGGAAAACCATCTTCAGGACTGCTAACAGTGGGGTTCAAACTGAGTAACTCCCTAATGCAAGCTGCCATCTACGACCCAAAGAACGTAGCCAGGTCGGTGGGTAATTTTGTGGTGTTTTTGATTGATACTACTTACAAGGGAGAGTTGCGGGATTGTTGGCGGGAATCTCGACGAAACCGACAACACAGTATGGTGACGGGTCCTTAGCTCATGTACAAAATATTACGTTTCGCAAACGCACGTAGCCCCCAACAAGGGCGAAATGTCTGGAGAGCGCATCCCTAAACACTGCGCAGTTCACTGTAGAGTCATCCTCTAGGGACATTATAGTAACTGTTATGATGGGCTTCGATAGTTGCTGTATCGACCTGGTCGTTGTGCGTTACCGTCTGGAGTACCGAGACTCTCTGCACAAGTCCGTGTTGATATGAGCAAAGATTCTGTGCAACATCGAGATGAGTGTTATCAACGGTTTACTTTATCATGGTTCACACGAGTACACAGACGTCCGACAATTGTCATGTCTTTATAATTGGCTTTACGTCGCATCTACCGTATTAAATGATATTACTTCCACTTCGCGTTCTTTGTACTTGTAACAGAAAGGTCAAATCAGGAATATTTACACATGCAACATAGTAAATTCATTTCTGAACTCGTATGCATCAAGGTCGTCCAGAGAAATTACCTGAAAAGAAAGGTCTCTTATGACTTATGACATCCTTAAGGTGTCGGCATCTCTCAGCCCTATTCGTGAGTTCTTCTATCGATTCAAATTACAGACACAAAAATGCCAGCAGTTCATCTCGCCATGCCTTAACATCATTTGATAAGAATGGAAACTTGTCACATTTCTCCCACTACAGTGTTCGTTGTTGACTGGTTATAGCGGCCACAATGTAATTCTTGTGGATCAAGCATGACTCCTTCACATGTGGGCATCCAGTGATTTGGAATGTCCAACTGCAGGATCTGACTGTCTGCAGGAAATGTTCAAAGTTGGCGGTGTCTCTTTTGATAGAGAAATGTGAAATTCTGATAAATCAACCATGGGATCTAATTAATTTTGTAATCGGAAGATCTCTAGCTTCAGTTGATGTTGAGCTTAATTTTCCTAACATTTACCAGTCTTTCTCTATTTACCCCCACCCACCCACCCACTGCGAACTGTGAAACTTACCGCGGCGGGGAGGCTTGCGTGTCCCAATGAAGCAGATAGCCGAGCCGCAGGTGCAACCATATCGCATGAGTATCTGTCGAGAGACCAGACTGACGAATGGTTCATCGAAAGGCAGGCAGCAGAATTTCGGAAGTTGCAAGGGTGGCAGTCTGGATGATTGACTTATATGTCCTTGTAATAACTCTGAACATGTCTTAGCTGTGTTGATGCTGCTACACGGCTGAAAGCAACGGGAAACTAAAACATTACTAACTCCCGAGGACATGCAGCTCTCTCTGAATGAATTATGTACTGATGATGGCTTCCTCCCGGGTAAAATATTCCAGAGGTAAAATAGTTCCCCATTCGGATCTCCGGGTGGAGACTGCACGAGAGGAGGCAATCATCAGAAAGTTGGATACTGATATTCTGCGAGACGGCGCGTGGAATGTTTGAACTTCGAATCTTTGTGGTAGGTTAGCGAATCTGAAAAGGGAGATGGGTACGCTAGATGTAGTTGGTATAAGTGAAGTACGTTGGCAGGAAGACCAGGACTTTTTTGTCAGGTGACTACAGAATTACCAACACAGAATCAAACAGGGGAAATGCAGGAGTTGGTTTAATAATGAATAAGAAAATAAGGCAGCGGATAAGCTATTACGACCAGCATAGTGAAAGGATTATTGTTGTCAGGATATATTCCAAACCAATGTCCACCATTAGGATGCACGTCCATATGCCTACTAGTTTAGAAGATGGTGAAGAAATCGAGAGAATATATGAAGGGATAGGATATTTAATACAAAGTGTAAAAGTTGACGAGAATATAATTTTGACGGGAGATTGGAATGTAGTAGTAGACCAAGGAAGAGAAGGTAATACAGTAGGAGAATTCCGATTGGGATGAAGGAATGAAAGTTTTCTTTCTTTTTCTTTTTGCTATTTGCTTTACGTCGCACTGACACAGATAGGTCTTATGGCGGCGATGGGACAGGAGAGGCCGAAGAGTGGAAAGGAGACAACCTTGGCCTTAATTATGGTACAGCCCCAGCATTTGCCTGGTGTGAGAATGGGAAATCATGGAAAACCATATTCAGGGCTGCCGGCAGTGGCGTTCGAACCTGCTATCTCCCGAATGCAAGCTCAGAGCTGCGCGACCCTAACCGCAGGCCAACTCGCCCGGTAAAAAATGAAAGAGGAAGCCGGCTGATTGAATTCTGCATCGATCATAATTTGCTGATACTTGGTTCAAACACCACAAACGACAGCTTTATACGTGGACGAGACGTAGAGACTCTGGAAGATATTAAAGAACTTCATTATGATTAAGCAGAGATTCAGAAACCAGGTGTTGGATTGCAAAACATTCCCAGGAGCAGACGTGGACTCTGACTACAACTTATTGGTCATGAAATGTCATCTGAAGTTGAAGAAATTAAAGAAAGGAAGCTATGAAAGGAGACGAGATCTAAAGAAATTGAAAGAAAAGAGTGTGAAGGACTGTTTCGAGGAACATGTTGCACAAGAAAACACGATAGTGGAAGAATAGGCAGTAGTGAAGGATGACGTCTCTACGGCTGCTGAAGAAATGTTAGGAAGAACGGAAATATCAAGTAAGAATGAATGGATAACTCTGTAGATAGTGGACCTGTCTGTTGAACGACGAAAGTACAAGAATGAAAAAATGAAGACAGCAGAAAGGAATACAGGCGATTAAAGAATGAAGTGGATAGGAAGTACAGGACAGCTAAGGAAGAATGGCTGAAATAGAAGTGCAAGGATGTTGAAGGTTGTATGTCCCTAGGAAAGGTAGATGCTGCGTACAGGAAAGTCAAGGAAATCTTTGAAGAAATGAAAAGTAGGTGTATGAATATTAAAAGCTCAGATTGCAAACCACTTCTAGGAAAAGAGGACAAGGCAGAAAGATAGCACGTACATATCCAACAGTTGTATCAAGGTAAAGACTTTTATGATATGGTTCTGGAATAAGAAGATACTGTTAATGCTGATGGAATGTGAGACCCAATTTTGAGGTCAGAATTTGACAGAGTTTTTAGAGACCTAAATAGGAACAAAGTACCTGGAATTGATGACATGCCCTTTGAATTACTGACTGTCTTAAGAGAAACCAGCATGGCGAGGTTATTCCATTTAGTGTGTAAGATGTATGAGACAGGAGAAGTGCCATCTGATTTTCAGCAGAATGTTGTTATACCTATTCCCATGAAAGACGGTGCTGACAAGTGTGAAAACTACCGCACCATTAGTTTAGTATCTCTCGCCTGAAAAATTTTAACCCGTATTATTTACAGAAGAATGGAAAAACAATTTGAAACTGTGTTGGGGAAAGATCAATTAGCTTCAGAATAAATGTAGGAACACGTGAAGCAATCCTGACTTACGTCTGATCTTAGAGGATTGAATTAAGAAGGACAAGCCCATATACATGGCGTTCGTAAATCTTGAAGTGGCATTTGATAATGTTGATTGGACCAAGCTATTTGAGATTCTGAAGGTGATCGGATCAGGTACCGAGAAAGAAAAATTATCTACAATCTATTTAAAATTAGTCTGCAGCGATAAGAATCGAGGGCTATGAAAATGAAGCAGCAATCCAGAAAGGGGTGAGGAAAGGCTGCAGTTTCTTCCCTCTTCTTTTCAATGTTTATATCAAACAGCCAGTAAAGGAAATCAAAGAAGAATTTAGAAAGGTAATCACAATCCAAGTAGTAACTAAGGCAGTTAAGAAAGTAGACAATAACTTAAGATAGGATAACATTTGAGGAGAGAACAAATGGTAATAATATGTAAATAGCATTTGGATAAATGAAATGTCCCTGACTAAATTCTGATAATATTCTTTACGAAAATCTGAAAGCAGTAAGAAAGGATAAATTTTGGTGCAGGACATATTAAGTATTGAGATAATAAAGTGATTTATGGTGTTATATCTTAAGCCTAAAGAGGCAAGGCAGAGGTAAGAAATTAAAGCAGAAAACTGAAGACGATTGTAACCTCCAACGATATTCCGCAAATATCCACCAGAATGGCAGCTTGACGTCCCTCTCACTTTCTACCCAAAGAACAACCATGAGTTTACCCTTCATTTAAACCGCAGCGGTACGTATAAGTTAGGAAATTTATTTGGAAGGGTAATAAGGAGGTACATTTAGGGCAACGGGATGGCCTAGGGAGCGGTGATAAGGGAACAGGGAACTGGAAATCAAGTAGGGATGACATAAAATTGTTAGTGTTGAACTGTAGAAGTATTGTAAAGAAAGGCATAGAATTCAGTAATTTAATAGATATATATTTACCAGATATTGTAATAGGAGTTGAATCATGGCTGAGAAATGATATAATGGATGCAGAAATTTTCTCACGGCACTGGAGTGTGTATCGTAGAGATAGGATAGGAATGGTGGGAGGGGGAATGTTCATTCTGGTGAAAGAAGAATTTGTAAGCTACGAAAAAGTTAAAGATGAGACACATCAAATTCTAGATGTAAGGCTCATATCTAAAGATAATAGGCAACTTGATATATTTGGAGTGTACAGATCGGGAAAGGGTAGCACTGACGCGGGTTCGGAATTATTTGATAGGATAGTCGGCTATGTGGGAAACGACATGGAAAGAAATGTGATTGTAGCGGGAGATCTGAATTTGCCAGATGTCAATTGGGAAGGAAATGCGAACGACAGGAAGCATGACCAACAAATGGCAAATAATATGGGAAGGACAGCTGATTCAGAAAGTGATGGAACCAACCAGAGGGAAAAATATCCTGGATGTGGTGCTGATGAAACCAGATGAGCTCTATAGGGAAACTGAAGTAATAGATGGTATTAGTGATCATGAAGCTGTTTTTGTGGTAGTTAAAAATAAATGTTATAGAAAGGAAAGTCTTAAAAGTAAGACTACCGGGCAAGTTGGCTGTGTGCGTAGAGGCGCGCGGCTGTGAGCATGCATCCGGGAGATAGTAGGTTCGAATCCCACTATCGGCAGTCCTGAAAATGGTTTTCCGTGGTTTCCCATTTTCACACCAGGCAAATGCTGGGACTGTACCTTAATTAAGGCCACGGCCGCTTCCTTCCTACTCCTAGGCCTTTCCTATCCGATCGTCGCCATAAGACCTATCTGTGTCGGTGCGACGTAAAGCCCCTAGCAAAAAAGTTGACCAAAAACGGATAGATATCTAAAAACAGACAGCGGATCCCCTACAAATGTATAGATGATTTGAGGAATCTGAAGTTCCCCCTCGTAACTGGAACAAATATATTTTCATAGTTAATGATCGTCACTGATAAGCGTGGTTCTCAGCTACATCATGAACCGAGTCTTGGTTATTCCTCTTTCTCTCACAGATTTATCATCATCACATCTTGTTATCTTACAAACTTCATGGTCCTTAATTTTATTTAAAATGAATTGTCTCACTTTGGTAGGTTTTCTGCCTTTTCTTCTTACCTTTGGATCTGACAAGAAAGCATACATCGCACTAGATGTTCCTTGAAACTTCAGTCTATTGGAATATGTGCGACTGGACGTTCATCTTAGCATGGAACGCCTCTAATTTATTTGTAGTCTGGACGAAGATTTCTGTATAATTTTCATGTATACTGAAACAGCAAAAACTTCCCCACGGGGGAGAACTCATACAGTTTTTCTCCCTCACCACCCCTCCGCAGGACCGAATTCATTAGAATCAGTCAGGGTTGTCACTTGTCTTGGCTATAGAGGCGGGTACATAATTATCAATAATTTATTACAATAGATATGAAGTTATTTGAAATTCAGAACACTGTTGTGTGTGCTATGCTTCTTTTCGTTAATCACAACATTATATCTTATGCTCAATTTTAATTTCATCGCTTAAAATCGCACAAGGAAGCTGTATGACTCATATACTTAAAATGTTCATGATATTTAGAGGTGATGGTGGTAGTCTAATTCCTTTGTCATGCGTTCAGAAAGTCGTGTACATTTGTTCCCACCCAAGATGTTCTGTCCGCATCCTCGTGAAGGACGGGCAGTTTCCTCACTGTGCCCCACCCAGCCAACATGCTACCTCCAGGCATTTGTTATACGGTAAAGACGAACACTTAACAGACACTGATGTGTTTCTTAGTATTTACAAATCTGGTTGACTTAGATCATAGGATGTGGAACTGTGCGATACGTCAGTTGCTGGTTCGAGGCGGCTTTGGATGACGTGAACATTTATTTTTCTTGTTTTGGTTAAGGGGATGTGGTACACCCTATCTTCACAATGTAAACTTTGCTAAATTCATGTTCCTTTTTCTCAAAGACCATTGCAGAGAAGTTCATAGGATTTACCGCACTTAAAGAATGACGCTTTCTGCAGATTTCAAGCTTCGTTTAATAAATATTATCCCACAAGTATATTTTTGAATGTTATTTTCGCAGAGGTCATTTTTTCTCAAAAATAATAATTTTAATAACCATAATTTTGAAAATATAAAATACAGAAGTATTATATGAACTCAGTATACTTTTAACTCCGAGAAGATGATGTGGTGCAAGTTTCATGTTCCTAACTCTAGTGGTTCTAAAGAAAAATAGACATAAACTTTGCTTTTCGAGATAAATTGAAACAAAGATGACCGATACCTCAGTGCATTCCTGGCCCATAATCTGGATCATCTGGTTCAATTTCAGCATCTTCACATGATCTTTTCATCTTTTCCTGTTTCTTTGTGGTTACCACCTGGGCCTGTATATCTAAATTTTTCATCCTTAGGATATAAATTTCATTGCAGATTTTTTTCATGTTTTGACATGGTTCAAAGCCCTCTCAACCCTCAATCGGCCTGCACGCCCCTCATTGTATGTCTAAACTGCATCATTTTCACTACCGGCCTCCTGATTACCAACTATTTCACATGTTGGCCCAAGTCGTTTCCTTCTGCCTATTCCAGTACATTTCTTAAAACTTATATTAGAACGAAGCGTTCTAAAAGTATGTTTGATTCACTACCAAAACAAACTAAATATGTGGTTTCAGTAAACATTCTCAAACAAACAATTGACTAGAGAGAACAGTTGCTACGCACTCTAGAAACAAAGATGTTCCACCTGATCACACTGCTATACCGCAAAGTTTGAAATTACGGACTTTATTTCAAAAATATGCGTACCTTGTGGAATAGGTGGGCGTAACCTCAAGTGTAAAATTGACATTTAAGTGCGATATCAGACGTTAGAAACAACTTTCATCGATAAAAGTACTGAAATCTTATTTATCATACCTCAAATAACTAAAATATGTAATATATATATATATATATATATATATATATATATATATATATATATATATTGGTGTACCACCTTCCCTTAAGTTATTTCCATTTACTATTTAACCCTTAGAGCACAAGTACAATCTTGTCATGCCATTGGTTTCCTTAATATTATTACAAGTTAGAGAATGTTGTAACTATGTCTAGACCAAATAGAATGTTCAAGCACTTTTCTTCACCACATAAGCTGTTTCTTAGACCATGGAATTGGAAAAATGAATATATTATGAAGTACTATCCATGGCGAATCAAAACAAGCAATGGTATCCAATTGTAAGCAATGCGAGGAGGAAATACTTAATGTGATTAAAATAGATTTAATGCATCCTTGTTTTAAAACATATAAAAACCGAAAATTTGTGACGTTTTCAGAAATATTTTATACTTTTTACATATTTAAACGTGAACATTTATTTGTAATATAAACCCTTGGATAAAAAAATAGAGCAGGCAGGTACTAAAATATTTTTCACGATATTAAAGATACACAAAGTAAGAATTTTTAGGTAAAACAGTTCAGAAATTTATTAAGGGGAATCTGTAAGATAAGTTGACAATCCAACTGCTTGGCTGAATGGTCATCGGCGAGGTCTTCGCGATTCAGAGTGTCTTGAATGTGATTCCCTGCCGAATCAGTGAATTTAATTGCTTCTGGTTTATTCCTCTAAGTCCAGGCACGCTTTTCGTCGTTGTACCAACACACTCCTCTTTATGTACACCCAACATACCACATTACCACAAACATCCCTCCACATGGGACTGGCATCAGGAAGGGCATCCAGCCATAAATCAGGGCCAGCTCCTCGTGAATGACATAAATTCTTACCTGTAATCCCATCAGTAGGGGGAAAAGTGGTAAAATGAGGAAAAAGAAGAAGTCAGCTGAATGTATTAAACATTGTTTCAAATCAGACATTTCCAGCATAGTTAATTAATGAAATTTAAAATTTATTGAAATAAGTTTCTTCAAGTAAGGCTATAATACCGTACAAACTGGAGATGGTTATATGGTTAAAACAAGACCAAAAAGCTTTTTTTTTTGACAACTGGGCAGCGCTGAGAATGAATGGTTGAATGACTTCTTGGTTCAAGGTATTGACAGGGATAAGTTTTTAGTTTACATGAACCATCTGCTGAAGGGTACAAAGTGGCAGGGAAGGATGCTGTGAGGAAATGTAGTGAGCAGTTTGGCGCATGGCGCTGAAAGATGCCGTCTAATATCTGGGAACTCGAAGATAGGTGCAATGAAAATTAGCCTGTCAAGTGTGTCAGTATGTAAGAAATCTAAGAGAATTGAATGTCAGGCTGGGAATACAAAACTGAAATAGGTAGATATCTTCAAGTATTTAGAATATTTAACTTATTCTTCCAGGACGGTAGTATAGTACGTGAGATTGAATCAAGGTGCAACAAAGCTAATGCAGTGAGTTTGCTGTTGCTGTCTGCATTATTCTATAAGAAGGACGAAAACTATCCTTATTCTAGTTTATTTTCAGACCGACTTTGCTTTACGAGAATGAAAGCTGAGTGGACTCAGGATATCTTATTCACAAGTTAGAAGTAACAGACTTAAAAGTAGCGAGAATGATCGCTGGTACAAACAGGCAGGAACAACGGCATGAGGTTTCTCGGAATCAGGAGATGAAGGGAAAGTCAAGAATGAATTCTATTCATGAAAATGTACACATTAACTGGCTTCGGTGGTGGGGGTCATGTGAGGTGAATGGAGGATGATAAGTTACCTTGGAGAATAATTGACTCGGTCATGGAGGGTAAGGAAAGTAAAGGGGAACCACGACGACAATGGCCAGACACAGTTCCTAATGATTTAAAGATAAGCGGTATGGAACTAAAGGAGGCCGCAGAACTAGTCACAAATAGAGAATTTTGACGGCGTTTAGTAAATTCACACGGGTTTGCAGACTGAACGCTGAAAGGCATAGCAGTCGATAATGAAGACGTATGTTCTTTTGTGATGGAAGGACATACACACTTATCTTGACAAACATAGGCTATTTAGAATGTGAAGCATGTTCTTACCAATATTATTGCAGTTATTTCGATTCATGTGTTGCGTTGGTGCGTACCATATCATTTGTTCATTTCTCCCACACATTAGTTTCCGCCACCTGCCGATTTCAATGGTGTAGTCGGTTAATCGTCTCTTTCTGCTTTAAAATAGCGAATACGATCCTGAATGAGGCCGATGGCATTTAAAAGTGTTTGTATGTGTCAACTCTGGGGCGCTGACCACACAGCTCTTTATATGTGGGATATCCTCTCGTCATAATACATAATTTTCTGGGACTATCAATTGAATTAAAATTTGCATCAAAATAATTACAATCAATAAAATGGCAAAGTCAGAAAACGTAAGATAATTTTTAATCTAAAAGTAGAATACGCAAGCAATTTACAAGAACATTAGAGGGATGAGATACCTGAGTGGCTTATCACCAAGGGAGCTGTGGCTTGAATCCCGACCAATGTATATGAGAAGTTTGAAATGAAGAGTGATATCCTTGCGGTTCTTATTTACGTGGTTAAAGCTGGAGATCCTCCTGTGGATATGATGACGATATCATCGCGTAAAACTACACGCTTGCTTTATGAGAATTTATTCATCTTGGCTTTGTTTTGTTGTTACTTCGTTCAGGACACTCTATTTGTAGGACCTTGTACTTACATAGAATTAAGTTGGATATTTGAGGTTATTTCATAATATTAAGTATTGGAACATCAGTACAATTGCAGCGCCGTCTATTCAACCTATACTGTAAAATGATTCAACTTCTGTGTTTCCATATCTTTCCACTAACCCTCTTGTGCATGATGACCTCATATGAGGTCGTTGGAGTTCTCATGAATTTTTATACATTATTTATTATTATTTAAATCTCAGCAGTATATTTTCCCTGTCACTATTCAACTTCACAGTTAACCTAACTCATACTGTATACCAGTGATGCCTTGGGTTTTTAAATTACATAACAGATGGCAGAACAGCCCTACATCCGAAGGTACTTCTTCGAGCCCGTCAACATCCAAGATCGCCGTTTAGGCCGACCGAAAAATGAGACGCAGGTCCGTGAGGTGACGCAGGGTGGCTCACGTTGAATTCTTCACGGCAGAGTGAGTCACGGCGGCAATCGTCGCAAGTTGGATCGCAGTTTACCACGGAACTTCAGCTCTGGCAGAGATGGCGAATACTGCTGCTATGTTAATAGACTTGAGTTCAGTATCGGATTCCGATTCCGATAATGGCATGTTACAGATTCAGCCGGTGCTCCACTTTTCATGTATTCTTGCTGTCTTCTGAGAGCATATCTCAGCGAATGTCTCAGTTTCTCCCACATCGCCTTCGCTTCAGCACCTGCAACAATGGCTACGTGGCTTGTATCACACAGAACTTCGCGAACACGCACGGCTTCAATGAGTTTTTCTTTCATTTCGAACTACAAAACACAAACAGCCAAAATCACCGTGAGTCTTGCAGAAAACTGCGGAAGAAAAACTGCGGTCTGCAGGGTCACCACGGGCAGCAACTGCGTCACGTCACCCTGCGCCATAACATGCGCGGGTCCAGTCAGTTCTGTGGTTCGCAGAAACTCACCGTGAGTCACCCTGCGTCACCTCACGGACCTGCGTCTCATTTTGAGGCCGGCCTTGTTATTTTTTGTGGGCCATCCCCGTCCGGTCACAGCAGGCTTCAGGAGTACCTCTGGCGTCAGCCTCAAAGGCATTACAGATCTACGGTCTAGCTAGCATACATGCACTTTGCAATACGTACCCATGACCAGTAGGCAGTAATGATCGGTCATTAAATGTTAAAAGCGAAGAATATATTTTTCACTAAAAATCGTTTATACAATATATTCCATTATGGTAAACCACATCACGTACGAAAAGTAATTCATGCATAAGAGGGCTAGGTCCTTGAGGTCCTTTATTACAAATTATTTGTTGGATATTCCATGAATAAAACTATTGGGAATCGCGGTACGATACATTCACTTCTCACACAGCGGGCTACTACCTTCGTTTTTAAATATTTTCGCAAACAATCCTAATCACCGGGCGAGTTGGCCGCCCGTTTAGAGGCGCGCGGCTGTGAGCTTGCATCCGGAAGATAGTGAGTTCGAACCCCAATGTCGGCAGCCCTGAAGATGGTTTTCCGTGGTTTCCCATTTTCACACCAGGCAAATGCTGAGGCTGTACCTTAATGAAGACCACGGCCGCTTCCTTTCCACTCCTAGGCTTTTCCTATCCCATTGTCGCCATAAGACCTATCTGTGTTGGTGCGACGTAAAGCTAATAGCAAAAAAAAAAAAAAAAATTAAACATCCTAATCTCTTTAAAATCTTGTTTTATGTGACTGTCGGGTTGACTAGCTTAGACGTTGGAGTACTTGTCTTCTGACCCCACCTTGGCGGGTTCGATCCTCGCTCAGTCTAGTGGAATTTTAAGGCACTCAAAAACTTCGGTCTCGTGTCCAAGGATTTATTGGCACTTAAAGAACTCATGATGGTCAAACTTCGGGCACCTCGGCGTCCCTAAAATACGTACAAGTAGTTAGTGGGCCGTGAAACCAATGACATTACTATTACGCTTATTACTTTCACGCGACTGTTGATATCGCGATCCCGCAGAGTAGGGGTAGCATGCCTGCCTCTTACCTGGAGGCCGTTCGACTCGTTGGCTGAATGGTCAGCGTACTGGCCTTCGGTTAGAGGGTCCTGGGTTCAATTCCCGGCCAGATCGGGGATTTTAACTTTCATCGGTTAATTCCAATGGCCCGCGGGCTGGGTGTTTGTGCTGTCCCCAACATCCCTGCAACTCAAATAACACACATATCACTATCCTCCGCCACAATAACACGCAGTTACCTACACATGGCAGATGACGCCCACTCTCATCGGAGGGTCTGCCTTACAAGGCCTGCACTCGGCTAGAAATAGCCACACGAAAAAGAAACCTGGAGACCACGAGTTCGATTCCCGGCCAGGTCAAGACTGGTTTGAGGTCCACTCATCCTACGTTATAACACTTGAGGAGCTATCTGACGGTGAGATAGCGGGTGCAGTCTAGAAAGTCAAGAATAACGGCCGAGAGGAATCGCTGTGCTGACCACACGACACCTCGTAATCTGTAGCCCTTCGGGATGAACAGCGATCACTTGGTAGGCCAAGGTCCTTCGGGGCTGTTGCACCATGGTCTTTTCCTTTTTAATATCGCGATCTTAGCATCTAGACGACAATGTCTTTGGTCTATTACCCATGGCACACATAGGCCATTAAGCCCCGTTGGCCTGCCAACACGACTGCTGGCCATTAGAGCGTCACAGAGTGTTCAGAGCCGTATTGCTCGGTTTCCACGACCGATCCACCACTATACCAAGCCCTAGATCACAAAGGTGACATATTGTACTTCTCATCATTGTTCACATCCCCTCTAACAAGGCTAGTTTGTTGCGTGGATCGTTATATAATGATCAGTGATCTTCATAACCTGTTGTATGTCACAAGAGCAGTCAGGATCTCATTAGTGACAGATATGAAGGCCACTCTCTTGTATCATCGTGGACCACGCAGTACCCCGCCCACAGATCGCGAGCATCTCCCTTTCCTTGGCCCAGCTCCAGTTGTAATTATGTCGAGCACGTAATTCCGTAAGAGTTCGCTGCAGTTCCGGGATCAGGCTAGTCGTCTCCGGGTTGAACGTGGCTTGTAAGGTGTGACTATCACACCGGATAACATATTTTAATCTCAAAATGTATCTGTTTTATTTTTAAAGTTGTTCAAAACGAGTTTCAAATTTTATTTATAGATAATAAGTGATTACATGTATTCAATTACAGAGAAATACAGTCGTAGAATGCGGTCCATGCATAATCATGGATTGCAGAGCCAGAACATACAAATAATAGACACGGCAAATACGAACAGAGTATTCCACGATTATCTCACGAACGTGACTGAGCGTATTGGTTTGCGAGAACCACATACATCCTTAGTAATATTGCCATTGATGCTTTCACTGCCTATACTTATAGACATGATGTTGTATAGGCTTTTGGGCTTATGCCGTGTCAAGAAAATAAGGTGAAATTCTTTACGTTTCGCAGAGAACTGTGTCCTGCGTCCTCAGAAGAAATCTCGACTGTCCACAAGAAAGGCTTTCTTCTGAGGACGCAGCGCACAGTTCTCTGCGAAACGTAAAGAATTTCACCTTATTTTCTTGACACGGCATAAGCCCAAAAGCCTATACAGCATCACGTCTATGCTTAGTAATAGCCATGAAATCGTGAATGTTGCTACGTATATATAATCATTCTTACAGAATGTGTTGTGAGATAAATTAAGCTAATTTTGAACGTTTTAACTCGGCTTGACGCTCAATTTCTAAATCAGAAAACTAGTGAAAAGTTTGTATATCTTTGCTACACAATTTCTCCTAATTTTTTTAAAACTTAGCATACAATTGTTATAAAACGACTTCACTGTAACGAAGCAGTGAAAATGAAATCTATAGATACGTTTTAATTTTCCCTTTAGTATTCGTACTAACTAGTAAGTAACCACTAGTAACGAGTAAGTTCCCAGGAATTTATTTATTTATTTATTTATTTATTTATTTATTTATTTATTTATTTACTGCGCACTACAGGATTTCTAATCCCAATTACAGTGGCAAATGTTTACACGTGGTTTTTTAAGTGTTTCAATCAGTCTAATATCCTAGTATCTGAACTATTCTAATATTATATTTACGTTGAGAAATAAATAATATTACATATCTAATCCTTAGAAGAAATAAGTAGGTAAAAACATAATTTCGTATCTAAACTAGTCTAATAACCTAATACCTAAACTACTCTAATATTATATTTACAAGGAGAAAGGAACAGTATTTCACATCTAATCTAATTTAATCTTTACATGAAAGAGGAAAATAAAAAAATTAAAATCGGAATTTCATATCTAAACTATTATTTACTTCTAGTTCTAAGACTTATAATTACATTTATGGGATAGGGCTTAATGTAGAATGTTTATAATACATTTTTTGGTTCAGATCAGCATTACAGAGTTTTCACGGAGATGGTGAATTGTTGTAAAGAGGTACACAGAAGTCTAAAGAATTAATTTTCCGAACTGCACTGTTGTAGACATTGCATATTATTCAAGCTCTTTAGCCTTCTCTTATCGTAAAATGTCGATTGTTTTGCCCTAGTGTGTCATCAGTAGGATTATCACACCTCTGCTAGGGCCTACAGGCTAGTGCGCCGTTCAGACACCACTACAAGCACATGCATTGATAGTGGACTAGGGGTGACTTTTATCTTCACTCGTTATAAACAAATGTCTGCCTTTGGCTCAATATATCAAAAATTAAAATTCCACAATGGAATCATAATTTTTCATCATTTTGCGAATGTTATATATCGTCGTTGCGCCTGCGAAAACGCTATGTTATAATATTGTGTGAGAGATATTGACCCGCAACACATATCTTATCAGAGCGAGAGTTCTCCGAAATTATATATTGTTGTTGTACAAGAGTGTCAGCCAATGCTTGGAAGTAACATTGTTTATCATGAAAATTTAATTCTAAAAATGACTAATTATATCAAAACAAAAAGGAAACCATAATTTCACCGATTGGGAAAATTGAGACAGAACCTTTCCGGGCAAAGCTCTACGCTGAAATATTTCACATAGCGGTTTTCGCAGGTGCAAGGTCCATTCGAGAAATTAGCAGCTTTTCACCCCAGTGTGGCATCGGGCTCGTCAGTAGGACTTCCACACCTCTCCAAAACACTGGCAGATAGTTCGACATTGATACATCACTGCAAGCCTCCTTTGACAGTTCATCGATTGCGAAAATATGCAAATATTCAATTTCCTTAGAATTTTATAATCGTGGAATTACCACACCAGCTGCCAGCGTCTTGGAGAGGAGTGGCCCGATGCCACACTGGGATGAAACGCTTGTAGTTTCGTGACTGAAAAATCTGAGGTGCTTGAATACTAATACAATTTTCCCAATCGGTGAAATTATGGTTTCCTTTTTGTTTTGATATAATTAGTCATTTTTAGAATTAAATTTTCATGATAAACAATGTTACTTCCAAGCATAGGCTGACACTCTTGTACAAAAATATATATTCTTCTTTGTGTGATATTTTTGTTTTATTTTTTATTTAGTCAGTTTACCGTCCTGGGTTGGTTTTCCTCCGGACTCAGCGAGAGATCCCATCCCTACCGCCTCAAGGGCAGTGTCCTGGAGCGTGAGATACACGGTCGGGGATACAACTGGACCAGTACCTTTCCCGGGTAGCATCACCTGCCATGCCCTGCTATGCATCTGCTTGGAGAAGAACGACGGAACGACCACTTCCAGGATGGCTGAGGTGGGAATCGAACCCCTCTACTCAGTTGACCTCCCGAGGGTGAGTTCACCCCCGTTCCAGTCCTCATACCACTTTTCAAATTTCGTGACAGATCCGATAATGGCACCCGGGCCTCCGCGGGTGGCAGGTAATCACACCAACCACTACACCACAGAGGCGGACCTGCGTGATATTTGAACCGTTAATTACCATCGTTCATCATTTAGTGACATGCGACCTTCTAGTGTTCATGTAATAGATGAAGTGTGTCAGGATGACTCAGCAGGTGTTTAGTTGGTGATGAATAGCTGGATGTCTGTAAAAGAGGAATCCAGATACTGCAACTGATGATGCTTTATACTGACGAGATATAGGCCTACAAATCACCGTAGATGGAAGGAAATATCGAAAGCTTCCTCTTTCAATTTTCCTCATTCTTCATACGTACACCACTAAGAACAATATATTGTTTCTCTTGACGATCATTAATCTTTTTTAGGTACCGGTAACTATGAAATAGGTTGCTAATTGATTCGACATCAGAATAACACATTTCACTGCCTATGATCTCAGAACTTGTGAACGGTGAGCAGCCACCAAGCTGAGCCTGACCTTGCTTCCACTTACGTGTATTTGGCGCCTCCTGTGTAATCTCCCTTGTTCTCATCTAGGGGCTGCCTGGCCGAGGCGGTAAAAGGGGTTCTTGGTTAGCCCGGAAGGACGTGGGTTCGATTCCTCATCAGGATGTTGAAACATTTAAAAAACGAGGTTTCCACTTCTGGAGGTGCACATGAGCCTGGGGTTCACTCAGCCTGCACCTAGAATGAGTACCATGTTAATTCCTGGGGCCACAGGCAGCCGGTCCACTTTACTCCGCCAAGTGCCAAAGTTACGGATAGTGGAAGCGTTTACCTTCCACCTTTCCAGGAGCCTTCAGGCCCTGTATGGAGACTGTCCCCAACAAAAGACCAAGTGCATTTTTTCGGATTTCATAACTCTTCCTTTCCTTCAGCCGATATAGCTTTATTCTTAGAGTTAGGTCCTTCTTCCTTCCTCTATGATTAGCATTTTTTTACTCTTTACAGCATGACCTACATGTTCGACCCTTCTAAAACAACAACAATTCTCATCACCATCATTTTTTAACAAGGAGCTTTACGTCGCACAGACACAGATAGGTCTTATGGCGACGATGGGAGAGGAAAGAGGCTAGGAATATGAAGTAAGCGGCCGTGGTTTTAATTAAGGCCAGCATTTGCCTGGTGTGAAAATGGGAAACCACGGAAAACCATCTTCAGGGCTGGCGACAGTGGGGTTCGAACCCAATATCTCCCGATTACTGGATACTGGCCGCACTTAAGCGACTGCAGCTATCGAGCTCGGACATCACCATCATCATCATCAAAGGACTATCACAGTTTGTGTTGTCATGTGTTTAACTCTCATAAACATACGTCGCCAGCTGAAAAGGCAATGATAATAATAATAATAATAATAATAATAATAATAATAATAATAATAATAATAATAATAATAATAATAATAACTGAAATGTTTCCAGTAAATTACTTTCAAATCCAACGGCCATTTATGGGCATTCGCTTCGGATGCACCAGAGGGACGAACAAAGAGAGTATTTGATCATTTCGATAAAAATCCTAAAATGCAAATCCGATAATTCCTTGAAGCAAGGTATCACAAGAAATGCGATATAAGAGGCATTTTGATTAAGGAGTTTCGGGGTTCCAGGAGAAACAGAAGAAGCAAAGGAAACATAAGATCGAAAAAAGAAGAATAATACTATTGGTCCTACGTCAACAAGCTACTTTTGCGGTTTTTGTAGACGCTAACGTGTCGATGTTATGTTCGACTGGTGTTATCTTACATGCCAGTAAATCCATGGGCAAATCTACACTGACTGAGCAAATGTCATGGGATAGGGGAGCACTGATGCACAGGTGTGTTGTCTGTGCACCACACGCCCCCTGTGCCAGCGGCAGTTGTATAGGAGACCTTGTGAGCAGTGGCTGTGCATGTAACAGGTATAACGTGGAACGTCATCGTGAGCTGACACTGCTCGAATGGTATGGTGGTCGGTGCCCGACGGATGGGAAGTGCGATTTCGGAAGTGGTGCGGGAATTCGGCTTCACACGATAAACCGTGTCCAGGGTGTATCGTGAATGGTTGAATGCGGGTGTCACCGTCCACAACAGACGAACGACCGGCCGTCCAGCCACCCTCGATGACCGTGACCGGCGACATCTGAGACGGATTGTCAATACTGACAGACGGGCAACCGTGCAACAAATCACGGCTCAATATAACACAGGCCGTGCTAGACACGTCTCCCAGTGGACAATCCGTAGACACATGGGTTCTATGAGGTATGGGAGCCGGCGCCGCACACGGGTGCCACTGTTACCCAACGTCATCGGGCACAACGACGCGCATTTGTCGCCAGTCACCAGGGATGGACACTGGAACAATGGCGTAACGTGATATGGTCGGACGAATCACGATTTCAACTGCACCATGCCGATGGGAGGCACCGTGTATGCGCAGACCACATTAAGCGATGGATCCCGCCTGCCTCGAAGGTGCCGTCCAGGGCGCTGGTGTCTCTGTTATGGTCTGGGGTGCATTTTCCTGGTATGGAATGGCCCACTGGTTGTTCTGGAAGAGACTTTGAATGGTACGCGGTATGTTGAGCTGCTCGGAGACCATCTCCACCCATTTTAGCCTTCCAGCGCCCAGACGGTCCTGCGGTGTTTCAAGATGAAAACGCGCCGTCTCATAGCTCCAACGTCGCCCGGAAATGTGTCCAGGAACATGCAGCAGAGGTCCAACGACTGCCATGGCCACCCAGGAGCCCCGATCCGAACCCTGTCAAGCATATCTGGTATGTCCTGGAACGCAAGATCCGTGCCATGGATCCTGCACCCACGAACAGACCAGCATTGGCGGCCGCTCTGCAAACGATTTGGTGTCAGCTGCGTCCAGAGGACTACCAGGGACTTGTCGACTCACTGCAGTTCGCAGGGCCAGAGGAGGCCACACACGCTATTAGGTGACTATCCCATGACATTTGCTAAGTCAGTGTACACTTCTCCAGTTCTGTGGATACACTTTGTCGACCACTGGTGTAAATTAACATTTCACCGATCTCATCAGATTACATCGATCCCTATATATTCACTAGCCTCGAGGAAACTGACCATACGAGGCGAACTGTATAGCTGTAGGCATATACGCCTTTGCCCCCAGGAATTAACCTGGAACGATCTGCTTCTCCAGCGTGAAAAGCAGGATTTTAAACTTTTCGACTTCCTAACGGGAAATTTTACCCACATATTTCCGAATGCACTCAGCATGTATTTTCTACATCGGCTAGGCAGCTCTCAAGACCTTATAAAGTAAAATACAAAACGCAAAATATGCAGTTTACATTTCATATGTGTGTGGTGCACCTTTCGAGACAACGTTTGCTTCTTTAGTTGAGTGTCAATTGGGAGATCTTCGTGGATCAATGGTAGTGTTTCAAACTCCGGATCCAAACATTAGGTGATCAAGACTGGTCGAAGTAATCGGCATTTTTAAGAGTGAGAGAGGTCTATCTACACTCCGCGTCGTACGATGTCGGCATTTGAAATGTTTTGTGTTTACCCAACAAATTAAATCTCAGCTGTAAGTCGCGTAATGGAGCTCCGATGTCTCTGAATCTGGTAGAGTAGAACGGAATGTCAAAATTGATGTGCTGACGGCCTACATGTCATCGAATTGAAGTGTCCGTACATGGTAGCTGAGTCCATATTATCGTAATTATGTTTTATACCCGAGCGAGCTCGATGCAAAACCTTAACTAAACTATATCTTCCTACTTTTTACTATTTCCTTAGTTCATTTTTTAATCCTTTCTCACACAGTATGTTGATCGGTTCTCGAACAGTATTACAGGTCCACACTGATTAATATTCTAGTTTCTTTTCGTTCTAATTAAAATATATTTCCTCCTTAAGGAAGATTTTATGAATGCTTCATGGAAAGTGAAAATAAATGATGTAGTGGTTATTTTCACTAATTCATACTTATATTACGATGCACTTGGATCATCAATCACTTAAGTAACTCCAGAACCAACAGCCCATGATGTGTTATTACTAGTTTGCGATATTGAAAGCATCACCAGTATTTCCTAGTCATCATTAAGACAGATAATGCCTGTCATAATACTTGTTTTCTCAATGCGGATTGAGTCTTGAAAGTCCTTCAATAAGACAATCCAACTTGTAGTCGATAATGCAATTACATATAGGAGAAAGGCAATAGCACTAGCTTCATCGTCTGCGTTTCTCTTCTTCTTCTTCTTCTTCTGGTGTCTTCTCTTCACAGAAAGCTGACGACTACCACGGAGTGGCCTTTCTTCTCTTGCGTTTCCCCTTTCAGAGTTTCTGTGTCGTCGATATCGAACTGCTGTCGGAGGTTCTGTGCCCAGGATAAACTTCTCTGTTCACGTCTTCGTTTTATTTCCACCTTACCATTTATGATAAGTTGTATCAGACTGTGCAATATAGGCGACTTTTCTACGTTTTACGATGGTCGACATTTTACATGATTTGTCGCAGAACGGAGTACCTCCTTAGTGGTGACGGGACCTACCGATGGGAGCTATATATTCGCAGTAAAAGAAACATTCTACCAGTTTAGGGGGCCTGACGGCTGAGTAAAGGGCCCCATACACGCGCAGACTTCTGGAATACTTACCTACACAGGCTTGCCTGCGGGAGGTAAGTCGGAAGTATGCAGTTGCCCACACACGCTCAGACTAAATTATTATTTACCGAGGAAGTTGAATACGAAGCGCTCAGCTGTTTTCTGTTTGAGATTCACATGGTTGGAAAATGTATACGGATTGAAATTAATTAGATAGTCGGTATGGAAGATGAGTTGTTATTTGGACACAATATAGCGCTCTGCACGAAGAAGACGCGCAAAAAAAAATTTCAGTTTCCATATTTGTAGGTTACCACATTTACATCTTCTGCCGCAACTCTGATATAGCGCTTTCGTCGCAAAGTCTCCGGCTGAATTTAAGCAGCGCCAGAATGTCAGAGACTTGCCTGCAGACATTTTTTCGGCAGACTTATCGGCCATATACACAGAGACATGTCTGAAGAGACCGGTTTGCGCAGACTTACCTCCGACTAAGTCTGCGCGTGTATGGGGCCCTTAACATGGTCAATGGCTTCTCATCAACGTAGCTGGGATTTGAATCCCATCTTATGCATGCGAGAATTTTTAAATTAAATGCCACTACCCTTAGGTTTGGATTCCTCCAAAACTTACAAACCTCAAGGCTATGAACACGATATCAACAGTCACTTAAAACTAAAAGTTTCCTTACTGGATTTTATTTTTATAATTGGCTTTACGTCGCACCGACACAGATAGGTTTTATGGCGTCGATGGGATACGAAAGGACCAGGAGTGGGAAGGAAGTGGCCGTGGCCTTAATTAAGCTACATTCCCAGTATTTGCCTGGTGTGAAAATTGTAAACCTTGGAAAACCATCTTCCGGGCTGCCGAAAGTGAGCTTCGAACCCACTATCCCCCGAATGCAAGCTCACGGTTGCGCGCCCTTAACCGCACAGCCAACTCACTCGGTCGCTTTTATCCTGCCACTTCATTTCTCGTTTTGTGACACTCATGCATGTGTGTTACATATGTATTTACACTGTCTATTTCTTTAGATATAAATTTAATTTAGAATTGACACGGTCCTCAAACTTTCACAAATACATTCTAGTAGGCAGAAATATGTCCAAGAGGCGGATAAAAATTATCTGGCTGTATGGTATCATCCCTTTGATTCTATAGATTCAAGAGAGACCGGAATGTCAGAATTTTCTCCCAGGAGTTCCTAAACGTACCGGATGCCAAAGACATAGAGATGTCTCATTTAAATACTCTCAAATACCGACGAACGTAGCCAGGATTTTGGGAACAGGAGGAAAAACTACCTGAATTTGCTACAGAAGTCATCAAACGTTGTAGTCTATTAGTATAATAATTTCGTGTGGCTATTTCTAGGCGAGTGCAGCCCTTGTAAGGCAGACCCTCCGATGAGGGTGGGCGGCATCTGCCATGTGTAGGTAACTGCGTTTTATTGTGGTGGAGGATAGTGTTATGTGTGGTGTGTGAGTTGCAGGGATGTTGGGGACAGCACAAACACCCAGCCCCCGGGCTACTGGAATTAACTAATGAAGGTTAAAATCCCCGACCAGGCCGGGAAGCGAACCCGGGACCCTCTGAACCGAAGACCAGTACGCTGACCATTCAGCCAACGAGTCGGACAGTCTATTAGTGATAAGCGTTGAAAGAGGACAATATGTACAGAGATTAGATCATTTTACTTGGCTTTGTCCGACTCGTTGGCTGAATGGTCAGCGTACTGGCCTTCGGTTCAGGGGATCCCGGGTTCGATTCCCGGCCGGGTCGGGGATATTAACCTTCATTGGTTAGTTCCAATGGGGGCCAAAGGGGTGGTAGGTGGTCCTGTGGGTTCACTTCTTGCTGGTGGAAGTGCACTAATCAATCACAGGAAATGGCATTTATTCCTACCAAGTCCGATACATGCATGTCCACCCCGTGGCCCCTGGGCAACGGGTACATTGCGTGTACACGGCTAAGTCATGTAAGGGCGAAAAGCGAGTTCCCGACGCTTCAAGGACCCACCAGCTAAGGGAGACAACCCAGAAAGAATACATCGGCCCTTCAGGATTGCTGGGGGTTGGCATTGGGCTGACAACCCAATCTGTAAAAAACTCTCGTTACGAAATTTGAAGAAGAAATAGGGAAAAACTTCTTCAGAATGCCAAGAACTGTCGCGCCGGTGATGATGATGATAATGATGCTTAATTCCAATGTTTGTGCTGTCCCCAACATCCCTGCAACTCACACACCACACATAACACTATCCTCCACTACAATAACACGCAGTTACCTACACATGGCAGATGCCGCCCACCTTCATCGAAGGGGCTGCCTTACAAGGGCTGCACCCGGCTAGAAATAGCCACACGAAATTATTATTACTTGGCTTTTGTCTCAGTAATCTACCACGAGTTATATCGTGCCTGCATCTTACACGAAGGTGCAGGGTTCTATTCCCAGTCGCTTAAGGATTTTAATTCTGGTCTGAGAGCTGGAAAAGTGCTCACTCAGCCTCGTGAGACTGAGGATACCATCACGCAATGTGGCACTCCAGTATCAGCAGGCCACCTGAATGGGTAGCAGTCGTCTTGGCAGAACAGGATCCTCAATATTGTAGATTGTTGTGCCATGGGATTGTTTATTTGTTGTTGTTTTCTCAACAGAAAGAAAACTTCACCGCGAGGTAGAATGACGGATAATACTTTCCGCGTGCTGTTTTAGTCTTGGCATCCCCTTGACCAGCAGTAATATGAAGTAAGGTTTTACATAACTCAAAAGTCCCCATAAATGTATAGTAATAATATTAAGCATACATAGAAAATTGTGTGAGAAGGTGGTCAAAGGACTGAAAGACACAGAATGACAAATGATAAGGGTAGAATGCAACTGCAAGGTATGATTAGTAGAATTCAGTAAATTTAGTAAACATTTTGCAATAAGGACGTTAACTAAAAGAGATATGAGGGGGATAATCTCATAATTGATGAGTTATAATTATGAGAATAAAGCGGTAAGACAAGAAACTGAAAAATCAATGTTTTTGTGTAATAAAGTTAAAAAAGTGGTACACCAACTAAAAGACTCAAAAAAAATCAAAATAATATATAGATGGAAAAGAGACAGGTCAAGATAAAAATGAACGTCAAATTTGCACTCTTCTTAAGTTATTAAATAGAGAATGGAAGAAACGAGAGAAACAACCAATACTATGTAATATTACCAGAATAATTAGGAAAAAGAGAGCTAAGGCAGGTGAAAACAGAGAAGATGCATTTATAACTAGTAATAATGATACGCATGAGAGGGTATCTTCGACTTCATAAGCTTTATTAAAGTCTAGAAAATACCTCGTAACTGAAGTTTGTATAATTGTTATTAAATAGGACCTATGCGTCCAGAAATGTGTTGTGGGAAATATATTTACATACAACAAATATGTATTTCTTCCTTTTAGTTCCGTTTTTCTGATACGAGGTCGGGGATAAGGTGAGTTATTAAGGCTAGTTGTCCTTCCTTACGCCAACCTCAACTGAGGAAGTAATGAAGATGAAATGAGTTATGGTGAATGAAATTGAGTATGGAGGTTGAATGAGTCGGCTGTGACCTATGAATATGAACTATCCCGGCATTTGCTTGGAAGTGAAAACTGGAAACCACAGAAAAAGAAATCAGGACGGCTGACGATGGGGTTCGAACCTACTCGTCCCTCGAATGCGGAGCTTGGCTCCATAACCGCAGCACGTTAACACGCCCGGCCATTCCACTCGGTACATACTACATATAGATAAGTGAATTATATTTTAATTACTTTTGTAACATTTTGTTAGTTGGAATATCGTCAGTATTTTGTATTCATCATTGGCTCGACAGCCCTTTGTGCGCCTCAGAAGTTTCTGCCAGCCTTTTCTGTTAGGTGCAACGCTCCTTCAGTTCTTCCTCAAGTCCAGTAAAAGTTTGCTACGTCGCCGTAAAGAAGGCAGGCTGGCTAATTCTTCTTTGGATTTCGAGACGTGTTTGTTCAACGGGTTGGGTTCTCAGCCCTACGCCAACGCCCAGCAATCCTGGAGGACCAAAGTTCCTGTTAGGATTGCCTCCCTGAGTTGACGAATCCCCGTCTTAAATGGTTCGGAACCGCTCTCAACCCCCTTGCATGAAAGCTGCATAAACGTCGCCCAGGTGCCATGGCGTGCATGCGTCGGTAGCACTGAATGGTATATCCTGTGCTTTATTAGTATACTTCTAAGTATCTTTTATTATGAATAGTAATGATTATTAATGATTACGATAAATGAATAATCACTCCACAGTTGATCGCCATGCTGCTTAGGAGAGAGGAGTGTTGTACTCATAATTAATTCGTCAAATATTTCTCCTCAGTGACCACGGTACTGAAACATTGTTCTGGCTTCCGAAGGCAAACAGACGCCTGGAAAATTCCAGCTAGCCTCACTTACATTTGTACAGCCCTGAAAGCAGCAGGAAATGTAAAATAATGACCGGATATAGTCACATTCTGACCATGTCACAGTAAAAAGAAAATTATAATCGGAATTTTTATTTTATCAGAATCATTACCATTGACGCTAGTTTTATGACTGTAAAACTGAAAAGAAATCCGAATCTGTAATTCTGATCGCCTGGGTTGGCTCGCATGTAACGGGAACTGCCTCTCAATTATTTTAAGGCCCACAAGAAGTAAAAACAAACGTTTATATTGTTCCAATAACAAGGCATATAAGGAACGTACAGGGAAAGACAGCAGACGAACGGTACCTGCAGCCCACATAGAATAAGAAGCAGCGTTTGTTTGGTTCGATATTTCGTTTTCTTAACGGGTTTTATGTCTTGCTCTTTGTTCGCGACGAGTACATCAAGGACGATCATAAATCTCAACAAAACTGTCAGAAGGCAGGGATGGGAATGTTAATGGATGAGTCCATTCTTACACGCATCCATTTGCTAAAAATAGATCTCTTCTTTCTCTGGAAATTGTACACTGAGTTTCTTAAATTATTTGTACAGCACGTTCGTAAAATACTTGTTAAGAACAGAAGACATAAACATTGTAATGATGGACCATGTTGCCGTTAACTAGGAGCAATATCCACTGTATGTTTAAGAAAGAAATGAGGATGAATTTTCATGAATATTTACCTTTTGAAGTTTTCAAACTTGTAGAGCAAGTTGGCTACGTGGTTCGCTAGCGTAGCTCCGAGCTTGCACTCGGAGGACGGTGGATTCGAATCCAACCGTCTGCCAAACTTAAGTTGGCTTTTCCGTGATTTCCCACCTGACAAATGCTGAGGCTGTAGGCCGTTACCTTCCCAATTTTAGCCCGTTCCCATCATTGCGTCCCCGAAAACTTTTGAGGTGATAGCGTGATATATTAATCAACTAGCACAAATAAAAAGCTTTAGCTTTACACTACTGTATCTTATATAAAAGAATACTTACCACATCTCTCTATAACTAGTTTAGAAAAGAAGTCATCTGGATATGGGGAAATATATTAATGTACTGGCTTAAAATGGTTCATTTGACTTACAGTTCACACACTGTAATGCATAAGCTGAAGGTTCATACTAATAAACGTCCTTTTTATCGGAAAGCGTGTCACCTAATGCAGGGTATCCCAGAATATTATGAACTTGCTAAACCGTTATCCCGAACAAAGCTAGACTTCACAGCTTTTCAAGATAGCATTTACTATTCATTATCACATCTCCACAACAAACACGAAAAGGTAACCAGAAAACAAGAGAAAATATAGTGTAACATTTAAATATTCCTGAAACTGATATGGAATAGCACAAAGAAATTTTAAAGTTTATTTACGATTTATATTTCAATATTAGGCTTACCAATAACAGTTCTATTGGTATTGTCTGAAATGTACAACTTCTGAAAAAAAATTAACATGGTTTGGGTGACGGTTTTTTTACTTACCTTTACTTACCTTTCGGAAAATAGTGGCAACTTTGAAAAAGATTTGTTTCCGAATACTGTATATTCAGCCTACATATCTGACTAATATAATAACGAAACACTATGTTTTATCGCATATAATATCATGTAAAACATCCGAAGTTTCGGATTTATATATGGAGAGAATTTTCCCTAGTAGACAATCGTACGACGGGAGAGGGTGACTTCATAATGTCTTCCTGAACCTGAGCCTGAATTTAACATAAAAATCATGTTATAGGCATAGTATAGTATGTAATTAATTAGTATATTAATAAATGAATTTTCTTTCACCGCCACTTTTATCAAAATTTAGTGGGGTGACGAGTGGGATCTCTGTCTCTAAGGTGGATTTAGCTTGGTTTTACAGTCAAGTGCTCTTCTTAACGCCACAAAATGTGGAGAGAATTACATTACAAATATACTTGTAACTCTGTTGGATGTCAATTGTAACTTTTCTATATTACTAAAGAATTCATTAGCCCCACGCTTGGAAGCCAATTGAAACATAATAACAAATTAATAATAATAATAATAATAATCATAATAATAATAATAATAATAATGAAGACGTTGTGGATCAAGCGAAAGACGAACAAATGCCAGAATGTAAAGTGAGGCTTATCGTGGTCCCTAGTTGGCCGATTAGCGAAGTTGAATGAATGAAATAATAGTGATACTGTGATAATATATTTCTTCATCTGTTTACCCTCCAGGGTTCGTTTTTTCCTCGGACTCAGCAAGGGTTCTCACCTCTACTCCCTCAAGAGCAGTGTCCTCGTGAGACTTTGGGTCGGGGAATACAACTCGAAAGAAGGACCAGTACCTCGCTCAGACGGCCTCAACTGCTATGCTGAACAGGGGACTTGTGGGGGTGATGGGAAGATCGGAAGGGATAGATAAGGAAGAGCTAAGGAAGCGGCCGTGCTTTTAAATTAGGTACCATCCCGGCATTTGCCTGGAGGAGAAGTGGAAAACCACGGAAGAACACTTCGAGGATGTCTGAAGCGGGAATCGAAGTCCACTCCACTCAGTTAACCTTCCGAGGCTGGGTGGACCTCGTTCCATCCCTCGTACCACATTTCAAATTTCATGGCAAAGCCGGGAATCAAACCCAAGCCTCCGGGGACGGCAGATAATCGCACTAACCCCTACACCAGAGAGGCTGACAATAATGCCGAAAGTGCCGTTAAATTAGCTCCAGAGGCACAATAATATCCCTCAATTTAGAGTAATAATATGAATTTATAATTCATAATTTACGGTAGAACTAAAAACTTTCTATCTCGGGTAATGTACTGTATATAATGATTACAAAATTAGTATCCTGTTGACTGAGCCTTACCAAATACCCCCTGAATGCGAGAGAAAATGGTATGAGCATGCAATCAATGACTTTAATTACTGTTTGATAACATAAAGTAGCACGTTCTGACTGACTGATTGACTGATTCATCATCACCGAGCCGAAACTACTGGACATAAAGAAATAAAATTTTGGGAAGACGTTTATGTTACATTGCAAGTGCTCACTAAGGGAGGATTTTTGGATATTCCCTCGCTAAACGGGTAGAAAGGGGGTGATTATTTAAATAAGTACACATATATATCAAACATTTAAAATGTACAGACGTACAAATTGGTATTTGGAATCTCCTTTAAAAATAAAGAAATAAGTAATTTTTTGTTTTGGAAAATCCACTGAATTGGGGAGTTATCAGAAGTGACAAAGGGGGCGAATTTTTAAAATGAGTATTTCTACAGTACATATCAAAACATAAGCTGTTACAGACATGAAGACTGGTATATGAAATCTCCTGTAAAGGTAAAGAATCACGCATAATTTGTTTTCGGGAAATCCACTTAAGGGGAAGTGAAAAAGGGGTTGAATTTTTAAATTGATCATATCTACAGAATATATCCAAAACTTAACATGTTACAGACATGAAAATTGGTTTTATTAATCTTTTCAAATAAAGAAACGCGTATTTTTTCTTTTTAGAAAAAAACACTTGGGGTGGGGGTAAAAGAAGTGCAAAAGGAGTTGAATGATTTTCATTAGGTCACTGATATCTCAAAAACTGAAAATGTTACGCGCGTGAAAGTTTGTATTTGGAATCTCCCTTAAAAATAAAGAACACATTTTTTTTGTTTTCTGAAAATCCTCCTAGGGGAGGGGTGAAAGAATTGAAAAATGAGTTGAATTCTATGTATGACGATACTTAAATCTCAAAATCTGAAGATGCTGCGGGCGTGAAAATTTGTATTTGGAACCTCCTTTAAAGATATAGAAATACGGACTTTTTGGGGGATAGTCAACTTAAGGGGGGATAAAAATTGAGTTGAATTATTTTTATGAGTATACTTATATCTCCTGAAACTGAAGATGCTCTCCTTCTTCTCGTCGGCTGTCATGAGGACGATCTGGTTCTTGTTCGTATCAACTTGGAAAAGATTGGAGCACTGAGCTCATATAATTCTCGTAGATTCCGTAGCCAAGACATTCCCTTTTCTTCTCTATTTCCCCTTCTTTAAATTTTACTTTGTGAGATAAGCTGAAGGAGTCTATATTTATCATTCCGAATGATATTGTACCGTACCCAAGGGTAAATGCCCTCTAGGACGATGCCTCCATTCCTGTTTGAACATCCGACTAACTCAGGGTTGGTCAGAGAGTGGGTTGGTTGTCGGTTGGGTCAGGATAAAAGTCGAAGTTCTACTCTTAAACATAAATAAATGACAGGAAATGGAGGTATAACACGAATGAGAAACAATCATATGGGGTAAGATGAATTTATTTATAAACATCCCCAAATCATTCTACTTGAAAACTGATGAACACAAAAGTTAAAATATCATAACAAAACTCAAAAATAAAGGGAAAAAAGAGACATTTACAACGTTAACTGTTTAAGGAAACAAAATTGAAATAAAAATTCAAGCTCAGCAACGAGTACTTATATCCTTTCAGAACTGAGCTTCTTCTTATAGTCCATTGTTTATATTGTATGGTAACAAGTGTACGCATACACTGATATGTACTGTTTCCGCATGGAGTTACACTTTAACGCATCACAACGATACGAAGTTAATTTGAACTGAGAGTCGCCAAAACTCTACGGTTAAAGAAAGGTTACATTATGAAGAAAGGTTAAGATGAAAAGAAATAAAAATTAAGACGCGATGGTATGTTATGTGAATTATGCAAAATACTAGGGGCATTTCCTATACTATATTTACAACAAACCAGATAATCAAAACTAAACACATCTATATACATCGGGTAACGAGTGAAAACCTAAAATACTACACAGATTCTACGTGAATCGCGGTTCACCACAAAGAAATCTAGTCAGAACTAGATTAACCATCAATAATTCAGCACGCGGGCTGTTCCCCCTTAAAACAACGAGGCAAGGTATTCAAACACCATATAACAATGTAAAACATCATCCTGTAAGGTGAAAACATATAAATAACCCTCAATATCATGAAGAAAGCAATGGGCAACATTGCCTCCTTCTGCTGCATTTGAGCGCTCAACAGCGCGGTCATCCGTCATGTATTTCCGGGTAGACTGCGAGCTGAAAGGAATGTTGAACTCAACACTGTGCTAAAGTTTGGATTCTGTCTCCCAAGACTGTCACAGGAAATACCGTCTCATTAGCGCCTTCTAATAAAACACGGCCAGTAATCAGCTTGCCATGAGATAACGTCTTTCGCCGGCTATACGGAAACTCACGTATAATCATTCTTTCTTAGCATGCTTTTACCATTTAACAACATCAGACTCATTAGTCTGGAATTAATACTATCTATTCTGATCACAATATACACTCAGAAGACAATTGGCAGGTACATATCCACTGCACATTATTCTCTCGCATGTCAGATACACAATCGGCCTGCACCAACACATTATAATTCAGCATGCAATCTTATATCTCATATTTCTTATGAATCACATTGGCCTTCTACATTATGAGACCCGGTTCGTTTCCTGTGCAAATCATTAGGCAAAAACAGATTCCAACTTAATATCAAAGATCTTATTCTTACGACGTCGTTATGCAGCTCCTTCAGACAGCTTATAAAATACCATGCGTCATGCAAATTAGCTATACCTGTCTCTCTGAATAACTGAAATAAAATGAAGTAATACGTATTTAACGTTGTACTTAGATGAACCAATCAATCTAGTCCTCCTAGCATTTATATATAAGGAAAACTCGGAATATCCTACACTATATAAACATGCATAAATGAACAACAAACTAATCCTATCAAATCCCTCGTTATTCCAATTATCTAATCATAAATCAAAATAAAAATGAAATAAACATGAATTATTCTCATATCCGAATATATCATAATAACAAAATGAATCAAACACATGCCGTCAGGCTTACTTTACATGAAATTAAAAATCGTATCTACACTGCCCTAGTACCTTAACATAATTCATATAGCATTCCATAAATAACACATGCGTCTTATCTGATTCTTGGCGACTCTCAGGATACAAGGTAACAGTTCACATCCCCGCTGCGTAAGGGATTTACACCATGTTGGTAACACCATCAACACGTGGGAATGCACTTCCTTCTTCTACATGCATAGCCATCTTCTTGATGAAAAGTTATTACAACTGGAACACAGAAGGCTTTGGTTAACAATATCTTCGCCACTCAATACCACGAGCCGAACAACCCTTCTTTTTTTTACAGGATCAGCCAAACACACTGATACCTTAATAATGAAAACTTCAACTTTAAGGGTATATATACACAGTTTCAAGAGCAGCACACGGTACGCTACGAAAGTTCCTCGTGAACGCGCCCGTCGCGAAAGTGTGAGACAATAGCACGTCTCCCTTGCACTCGCTATACTGCGGTCAGTTAACACCGTTTATATGGATTGAAAAACAAACTTTGCAATAATATAATTTTCCATATACTCTGGAACAGTTATATCTTCCAGCTGCACGATTGAAACAGTTATTTAGAATCAAATACTGTTACTAATATAACATTTCAATATTCACGATCACAATAACACTTCCACACTCTCCACACTATCCAGACATAATGACGCTCTCCAGAGCTCGGGTACTGAGGAAGCTTCGGTAACGCCGTTTCAACTCTGGGGTTCCCGGTTGTCTAAACAAACCATCAATCAGAAAGCTTGCTATGTATGATGACACTATATTAATTATAATACATTTATGAAAAACAGTTCAAACGATAGCAAATCTCTTCCTCTAATTATAATATTGTATTTCTGATTATATTCCACTTCTAGACCTGTGGAATTCCGTTGAATGACAGAAATTAACACAAGCAACTGTACACGTTGGTCAACCTGGAATTGAGACTTGGCGCGATGTAGCCTCCATACTTGCCAAATCCTCACGTTCTTATTGGCTGAATATAATGCTTGGTCATCATACAGTACACGTGCCGAAACTTGCCAACGCTTGGTTACGCGAAACTATTCTCACGGTCAGAAGGAAGTGTTAAGCAACGTCCAGCGACATGATGTCTCCATAGACATCCGGTCTCAGCTATCCGAGATTCAATACTCTACCATTTATGACTGTGACTTGTATGAATAAAATGTATATATATATTGTCAAATAATACTCTAAATATTTCATATGGGCCGGCAGGATACGGCTCAATATGGCCAATGTACTCAAGTTTCTTCTTTCTGATGCTGTGTATGACCTCTACTCTTTGTTCAGGCGTTGGAGTACTTCAGTGTTACGTATTCTGTCAACCCATGATATTCTGATCGGGCGTCGGTAGCACATCTCAAAAGATCGAAGTATTTTGGTTGGTGTTCTCTGTTAGAGACCAAGTCTCAGCCCCACAACATAAGACAGAAAATACATAACACCGAAGAAAACGGAAAAGGAGATTGGTCTTAAAGTCCCTGTTACAGAGGAGTTTGCTCATTCTTTTGAATGCAGTCCTTGCCTGTTCAAACCGGGACCTAACTTCAACAGCAGTTTTGCAGCTGTGATCAAGTACGCTGTCGAGATACTTAAAGCGTTGGACTTGCTCCAGTGATATGCCAGCTACTGTCACGTTAACAGGTTGAATGATATGTTTGCATATGACCATTACCACGGTATTTTTTGTATTTAAACTTGTAGACCTGTTTAAGTACTGTGTTCAGCCACACAGTTTAGCAATATCCGCAGAGCTTCAGCACTTGTGGCATGCAGAACAGGCTCATGTGCATATCGCAGATTATTTATTGTGATCCCATTAACAACTATGCCCTCCTTTTTTTCTTCCAGTGCTTCAGAAAATACCCTTCCAGAGTAAATATTGAACAGGAGTGGAGATAGAACACAGCCTTGGCTCACTCCTTGCTCTATTTCAATATCACAGATATCTGTGCCTTCAACCTTAACAGATGTGGTCTGATCCCAATACAAGTTGGCAATAATTCGTATATCTCTACCATCCACGCCAATATCATGTCGAATATGCAGCAATGTTTCATGTTTCACATCGTTCAACGCTTTATCATAATGAGCAAAACAAGCATATACCTCTACAGACATATCTATGCATCTTGCTGCCAAACCCGCATCCCCAGCAATACCTCTATGGTGCCAAATCCATTACGAAAACCTATGTAGGATTCATATTTGCTTTATATTCTTCCATGTATTACTTCTAGGTGATTTTGAGGACACGGCTCATTAGGTTTATGATACTGTAATCTCCAAGAGATTTATCCTTTGTTTTCTTTGGAATAGAGATAAAATTTGTTGCCAACCCGTCATAATGGATTGATCCAACGGCGTATACTAGATTGAATAGCTCCATTAGGATATCTAGTGATCGGTCTTCTTGAAGAAATTTTAATATTTCTACAGATATGCCATCCGGTCCATGTGCTTTTCTGTTTTACTACACACGTGAAAATTGGTATTTGGAATATCCTTTATAAATAAAGAAACATTTTTTGTTTTTTGAAAAATCACTTAAGTGGTAAAAGGACTGAAAAGGGAGTTGAATAATTTTTATTAGGATAATGATAGCTCAAAAACTGAAGATTACAGGAGTGAAAAGTGGTATTTAGGATCACATTTTAAAATAAATACGTATTCGTGGGGGTGGGTGAAAAATGATTTGAATTCTTTATAAGAGGATACTTATATTTCACAAACTGAAGATGTTACAGACGTGAAAATTAGTAATTGGAATTTCCTTTAAAAATAAATAAACAAACATTTTTTTTTGTTTTTTAAATCAATCTGGGTTGGGGGCGGAAGTGTGGAATAGACTGGAAAACAGGTTGAATACCTTTCTGCGAGGATACTATTATCTAAGATGTTAGACACATGAAAACTGGTATTTTGAGTTTCCATTAAAAATAAAGTAACACGCATTTTTTTGTATTCAGAAAATCCACTTAAAGGGAAAAGAAGTGAAATAGGGATTTGAAATATTTTTATTATGATACTTATCAGTAAAAGCCAATGTTCCAAATGATTCTATATCAACAACAGACAAAGCTACTCTACATCATGAAATTAAATTTTGGGATTATATTGCCATTTCAACGTAGGCGTCCACTGAGGAAGGATTTCAAAAAATCCGCATCTAAGGGGATGGAACGGGGATAAAACTCTGAAAACCAAAATATTCATTAACTCTGAAACTGTTTTCCGAACAAAATTGAAATATCACAAGATGATCTGAGACCATGTATACTTAGAGAGGAATTTGATAAAGCTTTGAATGAGCCAAAACAAAGGAAAGCTCCTGGAGTACTCAATTCCAGGTGAAATACTACAAGCTCTACTGGATAAGGAAAAAGCTTCATTTGGAGCATTGCGACCTATGGCTCTGAAACCTGGACTCTGTTAAAGGCTGATAAGAAGAGAATAAATGCATTTGAAATGTGGTGCTGGCGTCGAATGTTACGAATTCTCTGGACTCACAAGCTAACAAATGAAGAAGTTCCCAAGAGAGCTGAAGAAACCATCAGTCTAGAGAAAATGATCGCGAAAAGAAGATGTAGTTGGATAGTTCATTTACTCCGGCATTCATCATGGTGCACCACACTGCTTGAAGGGAAACTGGAAGGAAAGACCAGAAGAGGACGACCAAGAGCAGGGTTCCTCCATGGCATTAAAGGACGACGTCCATATCAACTAATCAAGCAGCTGGCTCAGGATAGAAGGTCGTTGGACGAGGACAGTCATGCTACCCAACAACCAAGCGGGGCTACCATTATAATGAAAATACCCCAACTCGATTGTGACTGCCAGAAGCAAAAGGGGCCTGCCATTATAGTGAAAACCTTCGAACTCGATTGTGACTTCAACAACCACCTTGAACATAATTTGAACGGCAGTAGGCAAGGGTGTCTGCCTTCATAATGGCAAATGCCCGATTCGACCACATTGAAAAGTAATGCGTGGACATCGTAGAGGGTACATTTGCGCATGATAGAAATGTTAAAGGTGATATAGTTGTTATCAGACAGGAGATTCAGTACAACATAACATGTAAAGATGATATAATTGGTAAATAATACATTTATTTGTAACAATGAAATGTATTGTATAATAATAAAAATACTGGTACTACATTGAAATGTAGGAGTTCAAATCGGACGTTCAACAGAGCCTCATTAAAATGCAAAATGTAAACATTGGCGGAATATATTTGCGACTTCTTAAAATGCATTGTGTAAACATTGCTATAGATATATATTATTTGGAGCATATAGAAAGGCAGTTTATAGTGGTTTTACGTATATTTGTAAAACATAGAAAGGAAAAGTGTAAAAATATATGAATATACAATCGGGTCTCCTTGAAATGTATTGTGCTAAAACGTTATAAAAATCTAATTTTGATCTCATCGAAAGTTAATATAAATTTCGTATTCATGCACATATGATTTATAGACAGAAAGCTTAATATGTACAATTCAGTACATGTTCAAATTTGTTTCATTGAATTGTAATGTATAACATGTGTGTATCTCGTAATATCCAGATGGCTGTTTGGTTTGTCAAGGATCTAGAGGCTAATAAACTGTATTAAAAATACGCCTCGAATGTGACTGGCAATAGGAAACGGACGCCTGCCATTATAAAGAAAACTCTCCAACTCGAATTGTACTGCAAGGGAGCCTGCCTTTGTAATGGAAACTCTCCAAATCTATTGTGTCTGGAAGTAGGCAAGGAGGCATGCCTTTGTAATCTAAACTCCCAAACTCAACACTGACTCGCAGTAGGAAATGGGGCCTATCATTATAATGAAAACTCTCCAAACTGGGCGTTACATGAGAAACAACAAATCCTCAAAAAAATTGTGTTTCTCTGGCGAAGCTAAAAGCAATGCTACCTAATAAAATCTCACTCACAACGTGTATAGTATTTTACGTAGAATTCCGTTTACAATGTAGAATTCCATAGTGAAGTACAGGTACATGAGCTAGTTAAATATAATTCAAATTACGATTGTAATAGTAAGGAATGATCTTTTGACCCCCTTATGCGTATATTTATCTTCACGATGCCCATATTTGAAGGTGTTTGGGCGAGTACTGCTGCATCTTGTAATGAGATACTATACAATCGGCCAACTTGACCTTCACGTCTCCGTACATGGTAGGATCCACGCTATAACCGTGAGCGGCAAAACAAACAGATTTTAAGATGCCTTGTTCAACATCTCAGCCATCCTAACATAAAAATGAATTATGATGGCAACTCAACCAATAAACCGTAAGTAGCTCAGACCGAGATTGTAACTGGACTTTAAGTACTGTATTGCTTTTCTGCCTTGTAACATTGGCGGCAATGTATGTGAAATTGTTAATGATCATTACGATAACAATCACGACATAAACAAAGGTGCCATTTTTATTTATTTGTGAAAACTTTCTTTGCCCTTTTCAAAAAGCGAATGATAGCAAAAACCTTTTTTTTCTAAATTGTTAGTGCTTTGTTTTTTGCAAATTTCTTTACGTCGCACCGACACAGATAGGTCTTATGGCACGATAGGACTGGAAAGGGATAGAAATAGCAAGGAAGGGGCCGTGGCCTTAAGTGATATACAGCCCCAGCATTTGCCTGATGTGAAAATGAGGAACCACGGAAAACCATCTTCAGAGCTGCCGACAGTGGGGTCCGAAGCCACTATCTCCCGAATACTGGACACTGACCGCACATAAGCGACTGCATCTATCGAACTCGGTTAATGCAATTTAGTATGTGTATTACTTTTATAACACAAATAGTCCCGTTGAGGTTTAGAGTAATTAATGATTAGGAGAGGGTTCAGCAAGGCAGTAGTATTGGATCTTTGTATTTCATAATACATGTATGATGTGATGTGATGTGATGTGATGTGATGTGATGTGATGTGATGTGATGTGATGTGATGTGATGTGATGTGATGTGATGTGATGTGATGTGATGTGATGTGATGTGATGTGATGTGTCCTCGTTCTGAGGTGGTGCAGCTCTTTTTAGGCATATCCTCAGTGGACGTGAACTGCATGTGCCGTTTGAACCGCATACAAGCCATCCTGCCATTCATCTAGTCCTGCCATCCTTAAAATCCTCCCATTCTCAAATATCTGGCAGTATCGGGAATCGAACATGGGGCACCGATGACGGCAGCCAAAAGTAATAAACTTTATGCTACGAACGGACGATATTTTTACTACAACCTTAAATACCCTCATAACCATAATTATTGAGATGCCTGTAACTTTTATTTGCAATCGAGCGTATGTGATCACTGAACATTATTCCAATGAAGATCTTTCAGCCAGGCTGAGTGGCTCAGACGGTTGAGGCTCTGGCCTTCTGAACTCAACTTGGCAGGGTCTATCCTGGCTCAGTCCTGTGGTATCAGAAGATGCTCAAATACGTCAGCCTCGTGTCGGTAGATTTACTGGAACGTAAAAGAATTCCTGCACGACTACTTTCCGACACCTCGGCATCTCCTAAAACCGTAAAAGCAGTTTATGGCACGTAAAGCCTATAACATACTTTTTAAGATCTTTCATTATATTAATTATATTATTATTTTATGTAAATTACATATTTTCCTTCATATGTTTAGGTCATTTATCACTCATTGTTTGAGGATTTCCAGGTAATGTTATGTTTTCTTCGGCATTTCTTTGGCCATCAAAATCCCGATCCTGCTTATTCCTGTGCACATCACATCACATCACATCACATCACATCACATCACATCACATCACATCACATCACATCACATCACATCACATCACATCACATCACATCACATCATGTCACATCACATCAAACCATACCATATATGACATCACATCACATCACATCACATCACATCACATCACATCACATCACATCACATCACATCACATCACATCACATCACATCACATCACATCATGCATGTATTATGAAATACAAAGATCCACTAATACTGCCTTGCTGTACCCTGTGTATGATGCACCAGTTAACAGGTGGCATTTCATTGAAACTCGGGCCCTGGGTATACGTTAGAGGATTCCAAAAAGATCTCTACAATGTTGTTAAATGGAGAGTAGACAACTGTATAATGATAAACGAGGTGAATATTTGGCTGTAAGTTCCAGCAAGAGAAAACGGCCCAACCCAGTTTTAATTACTGTGTTGATGGCGTGAATGTACCTCATGGTCATCTCTGTTAGTAAGATCTTCATTGGAGTAATCACATAAACGTTGTTGTAAACGAAGGTTACAAACATCTTCATATGGTAATGAGTATACTTAGAAGTTGTAGTAAGAATATAATGGAGAGGGCGCGTAAGTTACTAGTAAGACCCTAATTGGAATAACGTTCCACCGCATGCGACCCTCACCAGGATTACTTGATTCGAGACCTGAAACATATTCTGGGTGATTTCCGACAGAAGGGTAGAGTTACGAAATTATTGTCAGCTTTAGGCTGGAAAGACTTCGGGAGTAAGTAGACGTGCTACTCGATTAAGCTGTAAGTTCTGAACTGTTAGCCCAGAGATGGTTTGGAATGACATTAGTAGATGAATGCGCTTGAATGAAGTTTATGAAAGTAAGAAAGATCAAAATGTGAAGATAAAGTTGGAATACAACAGGACAAATTGGTGAAAATATTAATTTTATGGGAAAAGGAATTAGGGATTAGTATACAGTAATTTACCAAGGGAGTTTCGATGAAAGAAATTCTTTGAAATCATCTAAGAAAAACCTGCAAGGGAATGTGCCACGTGGGTGAGAGCCCTAAATTAAATCAGTATTGATTGATTGATTGATTGATTGATTGATTGATTGATTGATTGATTGATTGATTGATTGATTGATTGATTGATTGATTGATTGATTGATTGATTGATTGATTGATTGATTGATTGATTGATTGATTGATTGATTGATTGATTGATTGATTGATTGATTGATTGAAGCAAACATTAGTGTCTTTTTATAGAAGACAGTACAAAGTTTTCGGGAGATAGTCCGCTCGAACCCCACTGTCGGCAGCCTTGAAGAAGGTTTCCCGTGGTTTCCCATTTTCACGGCGTGAAAATACTGGGGCTGTACCTTAATTAAGACCATGGCTGCTTTCTTCCAGCTCCTAACCCTTTCCTATCCCATCATCGCCATAATACCTGTCTGTGTCGGTATGACGTAAAGCAACTTGTAATATGAGAAAGAAAATCAAGAAAGAGTACCTCCACAACCCTCGAAATAAATTAGTGTGAAAAAGGTTAATGTCCATTTTAAATTCTTATTCCTCTTCCTGACATTGTTCCCAGTTCAATAAGGCCAGCAATTAAATTTGATTTGGGACAGTTTTACGTCCGGATGCGTTTCCCGACGCCAACCCTGTATGGAGGGATGCATATTCATATCATAAATATCAATAAGTGTGACTATGAATAGAAAAATAAAATGTACATGGTATATAACAATCAGCCATCCCCGAAGTGGTTTTCCATGGTTTCCCACTTCTCCTCCAGGCAAATGACGGGATGGTACTTTGAAATTCAGCCTACACCAAAAATGAGTACCAGGTTAATTCCTGGGGGCAAAGGCGGTTCTTAATTTAACGTCATATGTGTAATTGCATCCTTTGAACGTTCTTTGATCTGACAACACGACTAATAACCAGTAAAATAATATTGGGTTGACTGCATATCAGAGTAACGTGTCTGTTGATCTTATCACATGGGTTTTGCGACCGGAGTCGAAGCTCCTTAACTCAAGCAGATTTTCTGTTGCAGTGATGACTTTGAGTACAGTAACTACCGTGGTAACTCTCTAATTTAGATTTTTTAAATTCCTGGTCAAGTCATAAATTGAACTCGGAGTCTCAGGGAAAGAATAATATTCGTAAATTTTTGTCCCACTCCTTGGCTGAATGGTCAGCGTTGAGGCCTTCGTTTTAGAGGGTGCCAGGTTCGATTCCCGGCCGGGCCGGGATTTTAATCGTGTCTGATTAATTCTTCTGGCTTGGGGACTGGGTGTTTGTGTTTGTCCCAACAGTTTCCTCTCCATATTCAGACAACACACCACAGAAACCGGCAATTGTGATTACATCCCTCCATAAAGGGTTGGATTCCGGTCGTACTACAGGGCCAAGTCTACATATACGACAGAGTTCACACCCGCGACCCCACAGGTGGGGAAAAATGGTAGAAGAAGGAGTCATAAATTTCGTGATGCATTGTTCATAACGTAATAAAATTTGACATGATATTAATAAAAAGGAATGTGAAAAGACCATTTCGGAGAGTATACTTACATCAAGCCTTCTCCCATTCCTTTACGAAAAACGTGGAGGTGCGCCCCAGAATAATGGCTCTCTAGTTCGTCACCGAGGATTTGTAACCTGTGACGTTCCCAGTATGCCTCCATCCACTCTCCTTTGTCAGACAAAGTATCCAATTATCCTCACGTAATGTTCTTCATTGAATTCTGTTTGCCTGCTTCAAATTCTATCACCGTTTAATCACCGTCATCAGGAGACGAGTTTATAGAACAGCGGCAAATGTATAGCACCCTGAGAATCCTAACAAGGAGAGCCAGTGACGGTAGACGAGACTCTTCCGTGTTAATAGCTGAGAACCGTTACAATAACAGTGACGACACAAGTCACACATCACAAAAATACCAGCAATTTTTCTTTCAGTACATGTCATTTCTTGATGGATGCAGTACTTTTTTCATCCATCACTTGGCACAGGCCAGAGTAAATTGTAGCTTCCACCGAAGTCCCAGTCTCATCCAAAGATGGTAGGGTATGGGTGGTGCTAAGTAATGACATCCAGAGCACGAATAGTGCGTGTGGGTGTTATAAAAGGTGTTGTTCGTAGGGTTAGTTGTCCTACAGTAGCACTTTCTGGCCCAGTGGGGAAAGCAATGGCAAACTACCTCACTCCTCATCTTGCCTAGTACGCCTCATTTTGGTGCTCCCATTGGTTTTTGCGGTTTCCTTATAACCGCATAACCATTGGTGGTGCTATTTGCGGATCCAACCAACCTCTGGGCTGATAACCTAACAGACACATGTAAAGTTGAAAGTGTTTGTCAGCTTCGAGACTTGAACCCAGGAGCTCTTTCTGAACCTCTATAGCACGATAAATGCTATTATGATTACCCACTGTCCGATTCGTTGGTTGAATGGTCAGCGTGTTGGCCTTCTGTTCAGGGGGCCCCGGGTTCGATTCCTGGCCGGGTCGGGGATTTTAACCTTCATTGGTTAATTCCAGTGACTCGGGGGCTGGGTGTTTGTACTGTCCCCAACATCCCTGCAACTCACACACCACAAATAACACTATCCTCCACCACAATAACACGCAGTTACTTACACATGGCAGATGCCACCCACCCTCATCGGATGGTCTGCCTTACAAGGGCTGCACTCGGCTAGAAATAGCCACACGAAATTATTATTATTACCTACTTGGGCAGCTGAAGTTCATCGTATGTAGGAGACTTGATTGAGGAACTAAGCTAACTGACTGGAAATTTTATAAACAACCTTTCACAAAAACGTTGTGAATTTAAGACAAATAAAAGCAGATTAGTTCCATTATATCAAATTTTATGGAATAATTTTCAATTTTAACCTACATTTAACGGGAAAACTCATTAAATCACGGTTTAAACAATGTTTAGCAGACGAGATCTTACTAGAAGGAAAACATTCGAATCCCCTATTTGAGCGACATAGTCAATAAACTTGTTTCCTTTCCGTCCTGAACTTTCATGTCGTACGTCTGAATTCAGGATTTAATTGAACATTTTGAAATAAGTACCTACTTAGAACATCCGTCCATCCAACTTCACCACATTACACACTGTGCAGTATCTACCGGTATAACAATGCGTCTTGGAAAAGTAATGGTCCTTATTTTAGGACAAACATCACAAAGTTTTTGAAGGAATTCCCAGCTACCATTGGAATATAAATGTTACGACAGCACATAATAACATGTTAGATGAGATCAAATTAAGCTCATTTATACTCGTATAGCAGAACGTTTCCTTAGTAGACGGGCTGAGAGTTGGCGATGACACTGTCTTCTGTTTGTACTCTTCGTTAACGTGTAAATTTTAAGCAGCAACCTTCGCACACTCTGATCCAGTCTGAATTAGCACGACTTGCCAGGAATCGCCCAAATACCCAGCCGAACAGCGCTGCCAGCGGGTGCTCTGGAACGCGTGTTTTAACACACAAAAGCCGAATTTCCTAGAGAACCATTATAGTTTCAACGAAAATACATACGCCTCTTTTATGGAGGACTGAACTTTAATAACAAAGGGAGGGCTTTATATGGTAACCGGACCAACAGTTTGCCCATTACTTTGGATATAAGCGGATAAAACCTGCACAAAGTCAGTAAATACCTTCATACTAATGGCCTCCTATCTTCATTACGAGATTTCTATAACTAAATGTTGTAAAAGCCGATTAACTGGCAGTCGGAAGATGTGAAAGGAATACGAGATTCATTTCTTCTTCATTTTGCTGGTGATTGAGTCAATCTATCAATGGAAAATGTTATTAGAAATGATTATACAGACTCCTTCGAACTGGTATTTTTTTATTTATGAAAGTTCTGATGATTCTTCTTTAAATTTTGAGGAGCTGATCAGTTTTTCTTTCGTTTTTAATTTTGAACATGGTTTCACAAGCGTAACTTGCGGTAGAGTCACAGTTTATATTGTTATATCTTAGTGTACATTGACAGGAATTTCTTATTATTCGTTGACCAGGTTAGAAATTGAGCATTTGTCATTTTGTAACTTTTGCTTAACCATGTTTCTTTCTCGTTTAAGTTGGTGTGATGATTTCTCCAAGATATTATTACTAATATCCTTCGAGAAAACTGAGATTATGCCCATGAAATGCCTGAGGATAAATAAAGTCTTCATAAATGATCAATATTAATAATAATAATAATAATTATAATAATAAGTTATTTTTCTAACAAAGAAACTGCACATACGTATAAATAACAAAGTTGATTTATATTTTATTATCCGTCTTTATTCACTCGTTTTTAGAGAAAATTTCACTTATCCCTGAAGTAGGAAGGGTTGGAGAATCAGAGGGAGATCAAGGCAACAATCGTTAGATTCAGTTTTGAATAATTTATTGGGAAGTGGTATGTAATTAAACGAGGCCACAGAGCTAGTTACAAATAGAGGATTGTGAAGTTTATTGCAGACTGAACGCTGAAAAGTATTGTACCGTATCCTGTCTCAAATTCGGACTAGCTCAGGGTAAAAGCGCGTGGAACGTCCGGAAGTGGGCAACAAAAATCTCTACTTACAAAATATACTAAAAGTATATGGAAAGGAAATACGTACATATAACACTAGTGAATAAGAACGCAGGCATTCGTGTACGATAGACATATGAATATAAAAACATGAATTGAGCTTATACTATGCAATAACAAATCAAATAAACGTAAAATCGGCCATAAATAGGATCAGAAAAAGTGATACGCACACATACATAATTGGCATTTTAGCAATTGTTTATACATAAGAAACACGGGTAACGACCCGAAAATTACGATTAAAAATTTACATGGAAACTGGAATGTGTTACATTGTTTGGATTGTTTTACTGCTTCGTTAAGTCTTTAAGTCCATTGCCCGTAGGCTCGATCCAAAACCGTCCATTAGATGCGAAACTAATACTCGATACACTATTAATTGGTAAAACTACCATATGTACATCCCGAATACTCGGACACAAATATATGAAAACACTTGTTCAGGACTGCGCCTAAATCACCCCTCCAAAATAGCACAGACTCTAATCATATGGGTCCGTACCCATGAGCATAGAATCAGGGCAGAACCTGCTTCCATCAAATTAGCCGACGGGCTAATGTATCCCCGTTACACAATAAAGGACAACATCACAAAACAAAACAATAAATACACAGGAAAACAAAATCACACCTGCAAAATGAAATATACACAAATATGCACTGAAATTGATAGAGGCGTCAGGATTCGATTCCGACATATTCAGGCTCCGATGATTTATGTCTCAACAAGACACAGCACTACCGTCTTTCTCCACATGGCATGGGAGATCAGCTGGAGAGCAACAAATATTTAAATAATTGGGACAGGTAGACAGTAGTTCGTGGAACTAACGGGATCTCTCGTAAATATACTTTCACCCATATTGGGCTCACTGGGTACAGCTGACTTGGGGATTTCTACCCGGGAGCTAACAATTTGTCGGGACCACGCCGTCTCCTTATCTCTGCACCATGGCACAAATTCACTGTGACAAAATTAAGACACAGCTAATACATTCACGTGCATAATCACAGGCTGGCTTATTAACACATATAAATCAGTGTTCCCAGTAAACACTATGGCTTGATCGCCTTTATCTCATTATTTCAGCCTCATCAAAATCTCACGGCAATTCTAGCCACTCACATAATATATCCTTCGTTCGATACCCTTCACATTGCTGAACTTGCCTACCGCCAAATTTGAAGACCTTGCTCTGTATTCAACGGTGAATATAACTCTACCGTACAATTCGCAGCTGAAAAATTCATGCTTCATGCATACAAAACATCCTGATCTAATGCTGTCTCTAATCTACTCTGTTAAGCCTCGCGACGCCCGATGCGTGCAGCCCATTTGATACTATGAAGTGTCTGCCAAACATTCAAAATCAACTCATACGGGAATAAAACACTACTAAAACAAAAGAAGCACACAGCTATAACTAACCTATCGTACCCTACGTTCCCACCTGATTAAAATATAAACACTTAGCTCGGGGCTTAAGCATGCATTGCAGCCCTGAACGTATTTGATCTTACTAAAACTGAGCAAAACAAGTGCCACACTGGCTAACATTTAACCAATAATTAACCGACTTGAGAAACCCTATACTAGTGTATGGATCTCACTTTGCGTGCTTATAGAACTTAAGGACTTAACTTAGCAGCCATCTTTCCATCAGTGACGAATTACACGACCGTTATGCAATGCATGTCTAGGCCATAGCAACTGCAGTCATCACGGGATTGATGGTCCTCGCCTCGAGTCCTGGATACACCATGGTTGGCGTCTGTTTGATCCTGGAATCGTCTGGAATGGTGATATATATTTCAGAATATCTGCTTCACGGCTTGGCGTGATCGTACACAAGATCTCAACCCCAATGACAGACTACCATTGACTATAGCCTACGCGCAAATTTTAGTCCTGATTTGTGCGTCACTAATTTACGGGAACTAGCCGAGTTGATATCAGTCTTTCACAGCGGTTATATCTGCACGGTTCACACACGTTATCATCGCGATCCACGAACGCGTTATAAACGTTTTATGCTACTTGATAACGTTATTAGCTCTTGTGAGCTAACTCACAGCGATTCAATAATAGTCTCACAAAGCTCACAAAGAAGTTTATCTAATAAGTTTGTAAATTACGCCATGCCGCGCTTGGCGTTTCATAACAGTGAATAAAAATCAAGTGATTACTGATTAGTGAGGGTCACAAAGCGCTGAGAATAAATACGTTTCTGTAACACGACTGAGCGACTGATATGCACTGAGCGAGCATATGATACTGAACGCAATAAGCGAATGAATAAGTTCGATTGAGGACATACGTACATAACGAGCAACTAAATTCGATTGAAAAAGCTTCCCTCTTCAAGCAAGCTTTTATAGCCTTAAAAAGATGCCCATCTCGAGGTAAACCCAACAGATGACAACGGCCTCTCCTGTAAATACGCACTACTCTGAATTGAGCACAAGTAAATAAGTAAATGATATTATCGACTCCTGGCATACGATAATTCTGTTCTTAATTATGCCTCGAGTTAGATCTGTGGAATTTAGTTCAGTGGCGGGTATATTGATTTAAATTCAGATGATTCCAGTCGTAGGAAAGTGAGGCTTGTCAACCTGAGACAATTCTTCTGTGGATTTCCATGCTTAAATTTCATCCCCTCCAGGTCACAGCGGTTGGGCTTGATGCTATAGTAGGGTCTCCATGAATGAAATCACGGCTTGGGGCTCAGTTCCAACTAGAGTAATCCGTTCCTTCCGGATCAATACGGGGTTCTCATGGCACGGTCATCCAGGGTTCCCGCCTTCATTCCCTGCGACTTTATGACGCGTTAAATAAAATTCTGCCACAGAGTTCTAATAAATAAATTGAGGCATATTAGGATATGGCTCGGTATAACAGTCTATAATGAAAATGTAGGTCCATGTGTATTTGTTCACTTATCAACTACGACGTATTAATAATTGTTATTACTATTGCAATTTTATTATAATAGACAATAATCATTTGCCTTAACAGTGTTTAAAATAGACGTGCGAGTTGTGACCGGGAGCTGATATACTGTATAAGATTTTACGTTTTATTCCGAACCCGAATTTTCTCAGTTTAAAATAACTAGCCACTTTCGTTACTAGCTTTAAATCTGTATACTGTGTGTAATGTATTGAGAAATAAAAAATTAAAGTGTATTGGGAGTGCATGTGACCCTGTGCCCTTAAGGACCGGCCGCCACTGCCTAGATCTAGCTCGGGTAAGATTCGGTGTATTGCTTCCTCTACTATGGACTAGACCAAGTTTGTTACTTTCACTGAGTTATACCAGTCTGCTTCTTGGTTTTAACAATATGACTATGACTAAGTATGACTGCGTGTAGCCAGTCTCTGTAATCTATATAAATAAAGTTGTAAGGAGTCCATTGTCTGTAATTTCGTTTCTTTTGCCAGTTTTTCAGATATTTAGTTCAACTCAAGACCATATCAGTGGTGTTTAGCTTTCATGTCTGTTTGTCTGTCTGTTTAGCTGTCTGTTCCAGCATGACGGCGAAACGGCTGGTATATATTTTCTCGATTGTAACTGACGGTAGACAAGTGTGGCTTCCATTATAATTTAAATTTCCCAACTCGACTGTGACTAGCATTGGGAAAAGGGGCCTTTCATTACAACAAAAACTCCCCAACTCGATTGTGAATAGCGGTAGGCAAGTAACCCTTTCTTTATAGTAGAAACTACCGACTTTGATTGTGAATAGCAGTAAGAAACGTGGATTGCTGTTATCATCAAAATTCCCCAACGCGCACCTTACATCGGGAACAACGTAAGGTAAATCCGGGACAGATGCCGCCCCGGTAGAGATGCCGCAAACACTGTAGCTAAAGGTTCCCATCGTTACAGCTAGATGGCAATATGTGTGGTTTTTCAGTTTCTAAGGAAGAACTACTGTCTGCGAGTGTGACGAAATTTGCTCGTATATTACGCCAATTATAGCCGATATCATGAGGCGAGTTCATGTTTCCTCCTGACAAAGTTTTTGCGTGTGTTAATTTATTGTATATTAAGTTAGCTTCAAATGCTTAAATCAGACGTTTTTAGTACAGTAGACGTCAGAAGCATAACTGTAGTTGAGAGTTAGCTAATTTTGGGCCATGATAGCCTTGAGGTATGAAAAAAGGAGGGTGCGGCGTCTCTCCCTGTTAGTTGGGAGAGTTGCCGCACAACAATCCGGCTGAGTTGCCTCATTGCTATCAGATTCTACAAGCGATCTGGAAACATTCAATATTATTCAGAGTGTACCGGTATTTTATTCGAATATTTTATCGTCTCACGATTCTTAATATACATAATCTATTTTTATTAATTTCATTGGTAACATTATTTTATTATATAAAATTATATTATTTTCAGCAATAAAAATTTGCGACATGCCTGCTCAGCATAAAAGTAAGGGCACTGTTAAAAGACATCAATTTAAGAGAGGTTGTTAAAAGACTGAAAGCCAAGGAAATACTGATCAGGGAGGCAGAATGATACTACAGAATTCCGGAACGAACACTGAAACTTAGAATGCAGTCACGAAATCTGGAAAAAGGCTCTCTGGGTCCAGCAGGTATACCTACTTCAATAATCACCGAAGTCAAAATGATATTAAAAAAAAGGATGACTGTATCCAGTGTTTGAGTTACAAACAGTGACTGCATGAATCTTGCTCTACATATAACGACTGTTGCAGCAACATTGCTAGAGAAAAAAAGTTTTAAGAAACAATCTGTAAAAACTTGTAAGAGGATAAACATTAGTTTTTGATTCAAAAATCCTGCCTTAGACATGTTTCCAAATTACTGTGTCAGGACAGAATTATATTCATTATGATTATGATGTTTCCTTTATATAACACGAGGGCCCCGTGGTGTAGGGATAGCGTGCCTGCCTCTCACCCGGAGGCCCCGGGTTCGATTCCCGGCCAGGTCAGGGATTTTTCTCTCGACCTGAGGGCTGGTTCGAGGTCCACTCAGCCTACTTGATTGGAATTGAGAATCTATCTGACGGTGACATTGCGGCCCCGGTCTCGGAAGCCAAGAATAACGGCCGGGAGGATGCGTCGTGCTGACCACACGGCTCTCGTAATCTGCAGGCCTTCGAGCTGAGCAGCGGTCGCTGTGCAGGCCAGAGCTCTTTCAAGGGTGTTAAGTGCCGTGGGGTTTTATATAACACAGTGAAGAATCCATTACACATGCACATTTATAGTAAATCGAAATTAAAATATGATTAATTTAATGTTGTGAATTATCGGATAGATTATTTTACCATTGAATGATTATATTATGTGGATATAATTGTCTTGTAGTATGTTCTAGTGTTCGGTTATATTAAAGTTGAAGAAATTGGCTTAAATTTGATTTTATCATTAATTATTTTACTTGCGGCATCTCTCCCGAGCAAAGTCGGCATTTATACCGGGATCCAGGGAGAGACGCCGCAGATGCAACAATTCCTTTGTTCCCTCCTTTCTCCCATTTACTTTCAATTGCCAATATTTTGTTCATCTCTGATCAAATGTACATGTTTTCAAATTATGCTCGATGAATTTGCAACCATTTTTAAAGTAAATATACCGAGATATAACAAAAGACATAAAAAGTGCGGCAACTCTACCGGAATTACCTTATGGGGACCTCCCTGTGGTGCTTCTTGCATAACTCTAAGAGACATATAATTAAAAAAATTGTACTCACTGCGTGTACAGTAATTTACGTAGAAATCCGTACACAATGTAGAATACTGTTGCGAAGCACGGGTACATTTGCTAGTCAATACTAATTACAAAGGATTTCATTCGATACCCTGAAGTGATACGGCGAGCCTCTTCGAGGGGAACGTCCTCTAGAGATATGGAGTGGTGATTGTGGTGTATGGGGAAGAAGAGGCGATTGGCAGTCGTGACATATAATAGGAACTGTCCAGGCATTCGCCTTGGTGCAAGAGAATGGAAGTCCACAGAAAACCATTCTCAGGTCTGCTGACTGAGGTCCAGCCCGTCCCCGTCTCTCGAATGCAGAGGCGAAGAGCCACGGTAGAGCCGTGGCAACCGCTACTCTGTTCAGTTGGTCGGTTGGAGTGCAGAGCTGTCGGACCACGGACCAGCCGTAGCCACTTGTAGGCAGGAACCTACTGTGCATACGTCGACGCTGTGATAATTAATGTGACCGTATGGTTTGTAGGCCAACGGTCGTAGCCGTGTTGAAACACCGGATCCCATGAGATCTCCGAAATTAAGCAACATTGGGAGTGGTCAAGATTTGGACGGATTGCCACGTGCTGTTGGTGAGGTAAGGGAATGGAGGAGTGGAAAGGAACTGGCCACCTTACCGTACGTAAACTCTGGCTCAGGCATACCTCTGAGGAGGTTCGGAAATGTCTTCGGGCAGAATACACCCCTTATGGTTTGTAGGGTCGGTCCGTGCATTTGTTTCGTTAGTGTGTCTCATTTCAGACAGATGTAAGTGCGTCTTATGACTGAGTAAGGAAATCAACAGGAAGGGTCATCACTCTCTATTCCATGGTACTCATCTTCAGTTATCATCAGACTTTCCCTGACAGCTGATATTTCAAGTAAACTTTTCGGGATTCGGCCAGCTTTCGCGCAGGGAATAAAATTTAATACTGAGACCTAGGAATTAATAAACTCAAAAACATCTCTAACTTTTAAACACTCTTGAATACGAACCGCTTGTGCTAGAATTCTATTTTACTACCTTTGCTACGAGAGGTGAGAGTATAACCAGCCAATCCTTACAACCAGCAAAGAAACACCTAAAATAATAATGTAAGAATGTGGCAGAGGGAAGGAAGAAGCCAGTTCTTTACGTGTGCTTGGTTCGGTACACTGAGTAATAACACGAGCTCATTTTTGCCTTAGAGCTACGTACATAGGCTCTCTTAACTCAGCCTCACACACTTTGGGCTTTCTCGGTTCTCTATGGGCCATTCTTTGTACATCTCCTCATTTTCGGTTGGCTTGGGTCATCTTTAAAGTTAGATATTGAGACATTACGGAAGTTTCCACCAAATTCTCAAATATCCTCCATATTTTGGTAGAATCTTTGAATCTTCCTTATCATTAAGTCAGTTACGGTATTATATTTTTACAAATTATTGTAATTTTGAATTGATTGAAATAAGTCCCGTGTACGCTTTTCTGGGATACGCGAATTTTTACCGATGGATTCAGTACTGGAACGAAACGATAGACGTTCTTCTTAAACGCTAGTGAAGAAGGCTCATAGCTTCCTTCGCAGAATTAACAGTTATCTCATGACGAGCTTGTCTCCAACGCCAATCTCATTTAATGATAGGTGTACCATACTTAAGAAAACAAATGTGCCTCATTATTCACTAGATGATCTAAATAAAGAAAAAAGTTTCAAGGCCCTTTGTGAAAGGGACATCAGAAATTACATTTGAAGGGCAAGTGTGTTGATATAAGTAGAGAAGATCAGCATAGTTATGTGCTCCATACGTCAGAGGTCAGGACGTTAAGTGTGCGATGTGAACAAACAAGAAATATGTTGACTTAGTGCACACTCCACTGCAGCGTTTGAATAACAAATTATCCTTCTAATGAGAAGATATGTCTGAGATATGCCATCTGAATAATGATTACAACTGAAATTATCCATCTTCCTGGCCTCTAATATGTCCTTCTATCAAAACAGATTATCTATGTACAGACCAATTAAGACTCATGGAGCCGGCTTGAGAAACGGTTGAGGCGCTGGCCTTCTGACACCAACATGGCAGGGTATATCCTGACTCTGTCCGGTGGTATTTGAAGGTGCTCAAATACATCAGCCTCATGTCGGTAGGTTTACAGGCACGTAAAAGAACTCATGTGGGATTAAATTCCGGCACCTTAGTTTCACCGAACACCGAAGAAGTAGTTAGTTGGTTGACGTAAAGCCAATGATATTATTATTATTATTATTATTATTATTATTATTATTATTATTATTATTATTATTATTATTATTATTATTATTATTATTATTATTATTATTATTATTATTATTATTATTATTATTGGGCGTAAGGGGTATGTTCTCCTATTCAAATGTCAACCTCACCTGCACGTGGTGCGCCCTGCTTTTGACTGATGTGCCTCTGGTGACCGAGCGACTCTCGGGATAAGGAGTCCTCCTCTGTTATGCCAACGACTCCCTGTGAAGGTGGGAAACCGCCTCTAAAGGCCGAAGAAGCATATATGGTCAATGGCATAGAAATTCCTCAACGGTGGACCAGGCATAGGGACAACTAAAGTTTCCCTGGCGGTTGGGAAGGCGAACGAAGGCTGCAGCAATCTCGGAGCCTCCAGTCGTCGTAATTCTTATGCCACTGGGGACAGCTTCTGAGTCTGTACAGAAATGTGTTATTGCTGATATGGAGCAGCATTCCCACACTAAAATATGTCACGCACAAGCGTCTTGTGATGAACTCAGCACATAAACTACAAGTCCTGCGACTCATAATCTTACGCCTCAAGCTCACCAACAATCAACGAGTTACAGTAATTAGTGCAAATGCCTCGACCCTCACTTGTGAAGAAGATGAAAAGGAAGCATTCTATGGACAACTCGACATACTTCTACCAAGAATACCTTAAGCTGACAATATCATTCTCTTGGGCGACTTCAATGCGCGAGTTGGTAGAGACTCAAAACTGGCCCAAAGTAATTGGAAAAGAGGGAGTAGGGAATTGCAACTCTAATGGAACCCTTCTGCTCACGAAGTGCTCACATCACAATCTAGTTATCACTAATACCCTCTTCAGACGGAAGGATAAATGTAAAACATCATGGCAACATCCACGGCCAAAACACTGGCATGTAATTGTACAGACGACACATACGATGCCTGGAAAAAACCATCAACGTTGCCTGAGAAGGATCCTGAGGGTGAAATGGCAAGATCGACGCACTAACATCAGTGTTCTGGAAGAAGCTAACTCCACGGGCATTGAGGCCATGATTATCAAGCACCAACACCGCTGGACAGGCCACATCGTTCCCATTCCTGAATTCCGTCTCGCAAAACAAATTATGTGCTCCCAGCTAAAGGATGGTCATAGAAAACTTGAAACACCACAAAAGCGTTACAAAAATGCGCTAAAAGCCAACATGAACAAGTGTCAAATCAAAACTAACAACTGGGAAGCTACTGCACGTAACCGCACATTCTGGCGCCGTAATGTCTGGGAAGGAACTCAGCACTTTGAGCAAGAAAGGCAGAGAACAGAAAATGACAAGCGCAATCCAAGAAAAGAACGGGAGGTCTTGAAGAAAAACCAAACAACACAGCCGGTACCTTGCAGAAGAAATGTGTGTCAAAAAACGGGGAAAATCTGCGGTTCTAGGATTAGCCTCTACAGTTAAGATATTACAAAAACTAAAAAGCTAAAACTCTCTGTTCCTTGGTACTCATCTTCAGTTATCATCAGGCTTTCTCTGACAGCTGATATTTCAAGTGACCTTTCCGGAATTCGAACAGCTTTCGCGCAGAGAATAAAAATTTATACTTGGACCTAGAAATTAATAAACTGAAAAGAGTCTTTAACTTTTAAACACTCTTGAATACGGACCGTTTGTCCTAGAATTCCATTTTACTACTTTTGCTAGGAGAGGTGAGATTATAACCAGCCAATCCTTACAACCAGCGAAGAAACACCTAATATACTAATGTAAGAATCTTGCAGAGGAAAGGAAGAAGCATGTTCTTCATGTGTGTTTGGTTGTGTACACTGAAAAATAACACGAGCTCATTTTGCCTTCGAGCAACGTACATAGGCACTCTTACTCCCAGCCTCACACAGTTTGGGCTTTCTCGGTTCTCTTTGAGCCATTCTTTGTACTTCTCCGCATTTGTGGTTGGCTTATGTCATCTTTAAAGTTAGATATTGAGACATTACGGAAGTTTTCACGAATTTCTCAAATATCCTCCGATATTTGGGTAGATTCTTTGAATCTTCCATTTCATTAAGTCAGTTACGGTATTATTTTTTTTTACAAATTATTGTAGTTTTGAATTAATTGAAATAAGTCCCGTGTACGCTTTCCTGGAATACGCGGATTTTTACCGACGGATTCGGTACTGGAGGCTTTCGCGTCCCAATGAAGCAGATAGCTGAGCCGAAGGTGCAACCATATCGCATGGGTATCTGTTGAGAGACCAGTCTAACGAAATGTTCGTCGAAAGAGGAGGAGCAGCCTTTCAGAAGTTCCAAGGACGGCAGTTTAGATGTTCTAATGATATGGCCTTGTAACAATACTTAACATGGCTTGGCTGTGTTGATACTGATACACGGCTGAAAGCAACGGGAAATTACAGCCGTAACTAACTCCCGAGGACATGCAGCTCTCTCTGTATGAATGATGTCCGGGTGGGGACTACACGAGAGGAGACGATCATCAGGAAGATGGATACTGACATTCTGAGAGCCGGAGCATGGAATGTTAGAAGTGTGAATCGTCGTGGTAGGTTAGAGAATCTGAAAAGGGAGATGGATAGACTAAAGTTAGGTGTAGTTGGTATAAGTGCAGTACGTTGTCAGAAGGAACAGGATTTTTGGCCAGGCGACGACTGCAGAATCATCAACACAAAAATCAAAAAGGGAAAACGCAGGAGTTGGTTAATAATGAATAAGAAAATAGGGCATCGGGTAAGCTACTACGACCAGCATAGTGAAAGAATTATTGTCATCAAGATAGACACCAAACCAATACCCACCACAATAGTGCAGATCTATATGCCTACTAGTTCAGAGGATGATGAGGAAATCGAATATATGAAGAGATAGAAGATATAATACAATATGTAAAAGGTGACGAGAATCTAATTGTGTTGGGAGACTGGAATGTAATGGTAGGCCAAGGAAGAGAATGTAATACAGTAGGAGAATTTGTATAGGGACAAAGTAATGAACGAAAAAGCCGGTTGGTTGAATTCTGCAATAATCACATCTTAGTCCTTGCTAATACTTGGTTCAAAAACCACAAACGACAGCTGTATACGTGGATGAGACCCAGAGCCATTGGAAGGTATCAAGTAGACTTCATTATGATCAGGCAGAGATTCAGAAAGCAGGTGTTGGATTGCAAAATTTTTCCAGGAGCAGGCTTGGACTCAGACCACGACTCATGGAATGCCATCTGAAGTTGAAGAAATTGAAGAAAGGAAGTAATGCAAGGAGATGGGATCTAGACAAGTTGAAATTAAAGAGTGTTAGGGATTGTTTCAAGGAACATGTTTCACAAGGACTAAATGAAAAAGCTGAAGGAAACACAATAGAGGAAGAATGGACTGTCATGTAAAGTGAGGTCAGTAGGGCTGATGAAGAAATGTTAGGAAGGAAGGAAAGATCACTAAGAATCAGTGGATAACTCAGGAGATACTAGACCTGATTGATGAACGACGACATTTTAAGAAGGCAAGAAATGAAGAGGGAAGAAAAGAATGCGGGTAATTAAAGAATGAAGTGGATAAATGGTGCAAGATAGCTAAGGAAGAATGGCTCAAGGAGAAGTGCAAGGATGTTGAAGGTTGTATGGTACTAGGAAAGGTAGATGCTACATATCGGTAAATCTAGGATACCTTTGTAGAAAGCAAATCCAGGTGTATGAATATTAACAGCTCAGATGGAAAGCCACTTCTGGGGAAAGGAGACAATGCAGAAAGATGGCAGGGACATATCCTACAATTGTATCAAGGTAAAGACGTAGATGATTTGGTTCTGGAACAAGAAGAGGCTATTTATTCTGATGAATCTGGAGACCCAATTTTGAGGTCAGAGTTTGACAGAGCTGTGGGAGACCTAAATAGGAACAAGGCATCTAGAATTGATGACATTCCCTCTGAATTACTGCCTTAGGAGAAGCCAGCATGGTAAGGTTATTCCATCTTGTGTAAGATGTATGAGAGAGGAGAAGTACCATCCGATTTTCGGCAGAGTGTTGTTATACATATTCCCAAGAAATCTGGTGCTGACAATTGTGAAAACTACCGCACAATTATTTTATTATCTCATGCCTGCAAAATTTTTACACCTATTATTTACAGAAGAATGGAAGGATAAGCTGAATCTGACATGGGAGAAAATCACTTTGGCTTCAGAATGCATTTAAGAACACGTGAAGCAATCCTGACTTTACGTCTGACCTTAGGGGATCGAATTAAGTAGGCCAAGCCCACGTACACGGCGTTCGTATATCTAGAAAAAGGCATTCGACAATGTTGATTGGACCAAGCTATTTGTGATTCTGAAGGTGATTGTGGTCAGATATCGAGAAAGAAGAATTATCTACAATCTGTATAAAAGTCAGTCTACAGTGGTAAGAATAGAGAGCTTTGAAAAAGAAGCAGCAATCCAGAAAAGAGTCAGGCAAGGCTGCAGTTTGTCTCCCCTCCTTTTCAATGTTTACATAGAACAGGCGGAAAAGGAAATCAAAGAGGAATTTAGAAAGGGAATCACAATTCAAGAAGAGGAAATCTAAACCCGGAGATATGCGGATGATATTGTTATTTTATATGGGACTTCAGAAGATCTCGAGAAGTTGCTGAATGGTATGGACAAAGTCTTGAGTAAGGAGTACAATGGTTATGAATTTCATGTTTTTGGTCCGTATTGAACTGAGAATAATATATAAGTAATAATAATAACAACAACGTAAACGTTTCCACCTTTTCAATACTAAAATATATTCACAAAATTATAAATTACACGGAAAAAGTGATCTTTGCTTCAATACGGCTGATGATGACCCCTAGATGGGTCGAAACTAGTACCGTGTAATTTATAATTTTGTGAATATATTTTAGTATTGAAAAGGTGGAAACGTTTACGTTGTTGTTATTATTATTACTTATATATTAAGGAGTACAAGTTGTAAATAAATATGTCCAAAACAAAAGTAATGGAGTGCAGTAGAACGAAGGCAGGTGATGCAGGGAATATTAGATTAGGAAATGATGCCCTAAAGGAAGTAGATGAATATTGTTACTTGGGTAGTAAATTAACTAACGATGGCAGAATAAGGAGGACATAAAATGCAAAACTAGCACAAGCAAGGAAGAGCTCCCTTCAAATATTGATATAGGAATTATGAAGATGCTTCTGAAGACTTTCACCTGGAACGTCGCACTGTATGAAAGTGAAATATGGACGATAACTTGCTCAGAAAGGAAGAAAGAGAATAGAATCTTTCGAAATATCTTGTTGCAAAAAATTGCTGCTGGTGAGATAGATAGATCGAATCACGAATGAAGAGATAATGGATCGAATTAATGGGAGAAGATCGACTTGTCCAAATTTGAAGAGATGAAGAGATAGAATGTTAACCCTTAAATGCATGATTTTTTTTAAATTTTCATGAAATTAATTAATTGAAAGCAAATAATACGTCAGAATCAGGGAAAAATAATCAAAAAATTCTAAGTTCATTAGAATAATTTTTTTTACAAAAATGTGTATGATGTATATCTACATCACCATGCAAAATAGACATAGCTTCAGTAACATTAGCAGATACTATGAGAGAGGCCATTCTTTTCACATTCTCTGTTTACGATGTATGGAATGCTTTGAAGCAGTTGTTCTTTTGGTTCAAACAAAGTGGAACATTACACTTTTCACACGACCACTGAGTGGTTCCAGTACACTCTGGCATTTCACAACGCAAACGGTTGGAAAACACTGCCAATGGGAAAGACGGATAGTAGAAAATCTTCTGTTCATGTGCTCAATAACTGGTCTCAGTTTATGGAGTCTGTCATGGTCTGGATGCTCCTTAGGTAGATGGTGGTCATTACTATTGAAATGAAGTGTTACGAATTTTTTCGAAATGGTTTACTGGCATGACCATTTTCACTGGATCATAGCCGTATTTGGTGGACCAAAACGATCTCACATTTGGAAAGTTCTGAACTGACATAAATATCAGTATTCCCAAAAACTTCTTTATATTTTCTACTGTCACAACAAATGGTTTGAGGGATTCTTCTGGGTAGAATACAGATTGGTTTCATCAGTAATTCTTTGAATGAAATCATGGGTGAAAAGTGCAGGAAGCACCTGAATGGAGTATCTAGATCCGTGATGTCATGGTTCATTACAGTACTGCCTTGGAATGTAATTTCAGCGTCACTGTAAACTAAATTCGCCTTCTTCGAAATAAACATTTTCTTATCAAACTCTTCAGTACATACTGGTGGTTGGCAAAATGAATTTGTGGGCTGCTCTTCAACTTCCGGTGGGAAACTTTCTTCATCCGAACTGCTCTGATCATGATGATTATCAGTAACGTAAAAATCGTCTTGTTTATCATCATCCAATCCAACTTCAGAAATATATCCACCTTCCAGATCAGCAAGTAACTACTCTATATCCCTTTCTCATAATGAACAAGCCATCCTACAAAAATATACAAAGGATAGTACCCACAGTGCATGGTGATGTATTTCTACATCATATAAATAATTCAAATTTCAACGAGTAATTGAGCTAATATTTTAAATACACGCATCTAGAATGAAGTACATACCTTTACTGTCTTGATAATAAAAATTTATGTAAAGCTAACTCTCGTAAATTAATGGAAACATTCCTTCCAGAACAGCACAATACAACACATAACCGCATAGATCGTATACAAAACATCTAAACCACCTATTTAAAACAAAAGAGCGATGAAACACGATTGGATATTTCAGAAACCGATTACGAAAGAACTATCGATTTTTCTAAGAGAAGAGAACTCAGGTACACAGTCGGCTATGAGCTATTCGTGCCTTGAAATATAATGATGTAGATCTGCATCACTATGCATTTAAGGGTCTTACGATGGCAGAATAAGGAGGACATAAAATGCAAAACTAGCACAAGCAAGGAAGAGCTCCCTTCAAATATTGATATAGGAATTATGAAGGTGCTTCTGAAGACTTTCACCTGGAACGTCGCACTGTATGGAAGTGAAATATGGACGATAACTTGCTCAGAAAGGAAGAAAGAGAATAGAATCTTTCGAAATATCTTGTTACAAAAAATTGCTGCTGGTGAGATAGATAGATCGAATCACGAATGAAGAAATAATGAATCGAATTAATGAGAGAAGATCGACTTGTCCAAATTGGAAGAGATGAAGAGATAGAATGTTAAGACACATCTTAAGACCCCTCGGACATCTTCAGTTGGTTTTTGAAGGAAGCGTAGGCGGTAAGAACAGTAGGGGTAGACCAGGATATGAATATGAGAAGCATATTAGAGCAGATTTAGGATGCAATATTTACGTAGAAATGGAAAGGTTAGCACAGAATAGGGTGGCATGAAGAGCTGCATCAAACCAGTCTATGGACTGATGACTCAAATAACAACAACAACATGTGTCTAACTCCCGCAGTATTTCTCTCCAGATAGTATTGTTATATGTGTACCATGTTTGGTTGAAATTGCAGGTTTGCCTATAGTCGCCGTTATTTTTAATCGTTTAGTTTCGCGGATATCTTTACGTAAAGATATTGCCCCTTAACTGTGTGCAACCCACAAAGTACAGTATGTATTGTGGTTTAGGTAAGCCTTCGCCTGCAATTATTGGAGTGGTCATTTAGCGATATATTTTAGGATTACTGAAAGTTGACTGAAATAGAGACCTATCAATGGCGCAGCTATATTGAAATACTGGATCCAATGTTACCCGAAATTAAGCAACACTGTGCGTGGTTATCACTTGGAGAGGTAATTCACGCTTTGTGTAGAGAAAAAACCGAAAGGAAATAATCAACCTACTCCAAGTTAACTACGACTCAGGCATCAGTGGCCTCTGACCTAGCTGAGGGCAATGAATACTTAGCCAACGTGCAGGTTGCACGTGGTTAATTAGATAGATAGAGATATATTGATTTCAATAATTATTTCCAACGAGCCAAAGGCTCATACAGAGGAATTTTACAATGAATAATATATTCAATGGCGGATCTACAAACTCTGATACTTGCAATGATATAATCAGGTGACTTTAAACAGTAAAAGTAAAGACATCAATACAGAAAGTGTAAAATACCATTCTATAGTTCCTTAATTATACTACGATACTTAAACTATTTAGTACTACAAGTGAGTAACAGTGCAACAGGATTGACAAAGCGAGGCGGGTGGTTGTTTTAAACATTACCTACTTATATTTGACCTATGATGTATCTATTCCATAGATTTTCCTTTGCTTTTCGTTTGAAAAGTTGTTAAAGTAGGGGCAATTTTTACGTCAGCAGGAAGTTTGTTGTATGCTTGAATTGCTAAGAATTTACAACTGTTCTTCCCATATTTTGAAGAGTGGATGTAATACAAGGCCAAATCATCTGCATGTCTAGTTTGATACCTATAGTTGTCTGAATTGGTTACTAAAGTAGTGTTGTGAAATATTATGTTATTATGTTTCTTTTTATTTTATACATTAGTATGACAGAATTAAACTCTGTAATTATTCTGAGAGGTAGAATTTTGGTCTGAGTGTACAGGTCTTTTACTGGGGTGTAAAATGGTAAGTTAAATGTGTTCCTGATTGCCCTGTTTTTTATCACCATTAGTTAATTCAAGAAGGACTTTATACAATGTGACCAAATTACACATAAGTACTGCAAGTGGCTATGTACTAGCGAATAATAAATTTGTAGGAGGCGGTATTTAGGGATTAAGTATCTAAGTCTTTTTAGTAACCCAGCAACTGTGGCGATTTTCTTAGTTATGTATTCAACATGATCATTCCAGGTCAGGGTCTCATCAATAATTAATCCAAGATATTTCACTTTATTTACTTTTTCTATTTCCGTATCGTTTATGAGTAATTTGTCACTATTTGAGTGAAGGATTTTCTGTTTTGAAATAATTGTGTATTTAGTTTTCTGCAGATTCATTGCCAATTTGTTACACTGGTACCAGTGTAATAGAGTGAGTAAGTCCTGCTGCATGTTTTCTAAAACTGTGTCCTTACTCTTGCACGTATAGAAGATATTGGTATCATCGGCGTATAATATGATATATCCATTTAGATTACATGAAGAAATATGATTTATATAAATGAGAAATAAAATAGGGCCTAGTATGTATAATTGGCAGAGCTCGAGTAATTATTCACGGTATCAAGTTGCTTTCGTCCTGTTAAGTAATTTCGAAACCAATTCCTGCCCTTGCCCTGAATTTCAGTCTTTTATAATTTTCTTAAAAGAATACTATGATCAACAGTATCAAAAGCTTTGGTAAGATCAATGAATAAGCCTGCTGCAATGTTGTTGTTGTCTACGGTGGATTGTAACATTGTAATGAGATCAACACTAGCTACTTCTGTACTAGACCTCTCCCTGAACCCACATCGTCTCTTATAGAAATGCTTTTTGTTAGGAAAAGCCAAAAGTTTTTCTTCATCCTAAAAGTTGTGAAGCTAGGTTTAATACTTGCATTTGTAAATGGTATTAATTACAGATAGTCCACGTAGGGTAATGACTTAAATACAACGGAAATTTGAGGAAAAACGTGGATATAAAGTAGTTCAAGATGGCTCCATGACTTAAGGTCTGAATTTCATGAAATTCGCCGTCCAATTCCGTTCACTATGCCTTAACGGTAGACAAGTGCATAAAACTCTACGATACGGGCATTAGATCGAAATTATCCTCGAAGAGTGAGACGTGGGACCTTGCAATGCTCTAAAATCCGCTAGTATGTGGAAAACTTGGAATGTCGGGGAGTAGAGTAATTTGATGCAACGGATACTGTAACCGCAAAGGTCAGAGTAGAAGTCAGTCACTAGTTACGAAACAGTAGCTCTAACTGGACTTTGTTCATGGGTTATTCTTGTAGAGGAACTGAACGTTCTACAGTTGAGATGATACAAGTGCAGGTGAACAACAAGGCAAGGCAGTTACAAAAAGGAATAAAAAATAGAGATCTCGTCGCTGAGTCGACTAAGATAAACTTGCAGGATGTTCAAAGTGACATGGTCAGAAATACCATATTTCACTTTTTAAATACGGCTAGAGACCTGAAATATATATTTGATTCGCTTGTCGTATGTAATATACCTAGATTTCTGTGTATGTTTCTACACGCGGGTGTGAAAAAATGCGGAAACGTTCGAGCTTTGTAATTCACGGTTTACGGAGTAGAACAAAATAACACAACTTTTCATTTGTGAACTTCCGAACATAACCCGTAACACAATCTAAGCCTGCATCACGAAAGGAATAATTTCCTTGGTAAAAGAAAGGACAGAATCTAGAGCAATTGTTTCTCGGCGGCGTGAGTGGCATTGCAGTGAATTCTTAATCTGGGCCTTCATTTGTAATTATAAGAAGTATTTTATTTAGTTAACTTAGAGTGGCACTGCGCAAACACACTACATATCTTAACCTTTTTTCCCAATTAGTTACGATCGACACTACATGTAGATTTCACTTAGTTTTACGGTCGGATGCCCTTCCTGACGCTACACCTACGTGGAGCGTTTCCCTTGTGGTCATTTGTAGTATGATGTTTTGTGTGTATATCAAGAAGTGTGTATTAAAGTGAACACAATGCCCAATCTCCGAGCGAGAGATAAATCGTACGCGGCTAAAATCTAAAATAATATACAGTCTTATAAGTAGAACCATCTGCTATTAAAAAAAAAAAAAGCTGCTACACAAAACTAATAGACGCCAAACTGAATCAAACTACGTGCATCGTATCAGATAGGCCTATACATATTGGTACATACTTCTTTTATCACCTTTTCATATTTTCCATTTCAGTTTGAATATTTGTTGAATATTTAAATAGTTATGTCATATACTAACAATACGCTAAATTATAAATATTTTAATGTTAGGATATTTGCAGTAATGTCTAGCTCATAGGCTTAATGGCCATTGTAGTGGCTTTTCATTGTCTGAGCCGGGTTCGATTCCAATTCGGGTTGGGGATTTGGATCTTAAATGGTTAATTCTCTTGGCTGGAGAACTGTGTGATAGTGCTACACCCCAACGTCCTTGCAACTCATTTACTACATACAACACTATCCTCCACCACACTAGCACTCAATATCCTATACACGGCAGATACCTTCCAACCTCACCGGAGGGTCTACCTTACACAGACTGCAGCAGTCTAACAATAGCTACACGAAATTATTATTATTATTATTATTATTATTATTATTATTATTATTATTATTATTATTATTATTATTATTATTATTATTATTATTATTATTTAAATTACCTACTTGAACAATTTCTTCAGCAAAATCAGGCTGTAATTTTTTCCGTGTATCGAAAGAAGTACATTTCAAATTAATGAGAATTTCGAGTAGTCGTACGAAAACGCTACCACACAAAACTAATAGACATTAAATTGAATCAGACTACGTGCATCACAACAGACACTGAGAAATCCACACCAAAAATCTGGTAGGCAAACCTGAGTGTTCCCCTGCTTTGCTATGAAAGCATAATTCTGTACTTGAAGAGTATAAGAAGATAACAGCCTATCCTAACTCACTTATCTATCTATCTATATTGCTGGTTGATTAATCAGTAAGTTATACATACGTTTGTGGATAGCCTTCAACGGGCAATGCTAAGTACTCGGCAGGCGGTGACTTTCATATAAATCTGGCCTGGATACAAGAATGGATTAACAGATCCCGGTTGGGTCGGGATTTTTATCTCACATGTTTAATTCCTTTGGCTCAAAGACTGATTATTTGATTTTCCCCAACATCCTTCAACTAATAGACGTAAAACAGATTTAAACTGTGCGCATCATAACAGATACTGAGAAAACCAATCCAACTTTCTGATTGTCAGTTCTGTGTCATATTTCTCCGTTTTCTTACAAAATAGTGTATTTCTGAGAACCAATCATAAATATGAAGCTATTAATCTGCCTTTCAGGTAGTACCCAGCAATGAACAGAATGAGACCAAACCATGGTACAGTAGATGTGCTGACCTATTGTACATCTTCGGTGATGGGGGTCCCAATACGGATTATGACCGTGGAATTCTCAGACCATTCTTGGATCATTCATCAACGAATGTGTCCTAAATAGTCATGTTGGAACTACTGGGATTAGTTGATGCTATTCTAAATTATATATAACTAGCAGTTACCCGCGACTTCACTCGCGTGGATTTCGTAATTTGATAAAATTAATCGTTCCTCGGCACTGTACTACGACATTTTCTGAACATCCCTGAAGTATAAAAATTCACCAAAATTTGAGTTTCATTTACCCCAGAAATTCTTTGTAAACATACGTTTGTGGTATTGCCTTTTGGGGCTAAAATGACCATGCGCCATAAAACTGAAGAAGTGAGAAATAATCTTCTCTCAAGTGAAGAAAAACACCACGTTTCTTATTTTTAAAGGAGGTTCCAAATACCAGTTTTCACGTCTGTAGCATCCTTCAGTTTTGAGATATAAGCATCCTCATAAAAAAACTTATTCAACATTTTTCAGTTCTTTTCACCCCCGTTAAGTGCCTTTTCCGAAAACAAAAAGTGCGTGTTTCTATATTTTTAAAAAGGACTTCCAAAATACAAAATTTAATGTCTGTAAAATGTTAAGGTTTTGACATACTGTAGATATATCGGTGCTCACTTTAAAAATTCACCCGCTTTTCAATTCGTTTCAGCCCCTTGAGCGGATTTTCCGAAAGCAAAAAACACGTGTTTCTTTATTCTTAAAGGAGATTACCAAATTTCACGTCTGTAACATCTTCAGTTTTTGAGATATAAATAGATAAAAAGAATTCAACTTCTTCTTCACCTTTCCAACCCTTCCCCCCTTAAGTAGACTTTCCGTAATTAAACAAATACGTGCTTCTTTATTTTTAAAGGAGATTCAAAATACTGATTTACACATCTGTAACATCTTTAGCTTTTATAGATATCAGTATCCTCTTACAAATAATTCAATAAATTTTTCAATTCTTTCACCTCTCTTAATTGAATTTTCCGTAATCAAAGGAATACGTGTTTCTTTACATTTAAAGGAGATTCCAAATACCAATGTTCACGTCTGCAACATCTTTAGTTCTTGAGATATAAGTATCCTCACACAAATCATTCAAGTAATTTTTCAATTCTTTCGGCCCGAAAATAAATTATCTATTATTATTTACATTTACAAGAGATTCCAAATACCAGTGTTACGTTTCTAATATGTTACGTTACTGAGAAATACTTTAGATACAGCTTTTCTAAAAATTCACCCCATTTGTCACTCCTGTACACCCCCAATTAATTGGATTTTCCAAAAACAAAAAAATACGTGTTTATTTTTAAAGGAGATTCCAAATACCATTTTTTTGCCTGTAACATCTTCAGTTTTTTAGAAATAAGTATCCTCATAAAAGTTATTCAACCACTTTTCACCTTTTCTCACCCCTCTTAATGGGATTTTCCAAAAAAAACGTGTTTCTTTATTTTTGAAGGAGATTCTAAATACCAATTTTTACGTCTGTAAATTTTAAATTTTTGGGATATAGGTATACTCATTTAAAGAATTCATCCCGCTTTCCACACCCTTAGCGACGTTTTATCCAAAAATCCTCCCTTAGGGAGCACCTACACTCTAATATAAATGTATCCCCAAAATTTCATTTTTATGTCCAGTAATTTTGGCTCGGCGATGATAAATCAGTCAGTCAGTCAGTCAGTCAGTCAGTCAGTCAGTCAGTCAGTCAGTTAGTCAGGACATGTTATTTTATAGATTTGTATATGAATAAATATACTGCCGTGTTTCCTTCCTCTTCTTTATGTTGCATGATAATAGTGTATTTTGCTTGTAATGTTATACACTAAATAAATTAATAAAAGTAAAGAACGAAAATATGACCACCTTCGAGAATCGAACCCACATTTCTCCATTCTCCAGACAAACGAGTTAACCAGTATTGATAAGATGGCTCCCACATAAGAAAATCACACTCAGATTCTTGATGCTCAAAAAAGCTGTTCGTTTGAAATTGCAACACAAAGACTGAAAGATATGAAATCTATTTACATAAACAGATAGTCTTAGTCGAGGATTTATACATTCTCGGTTCGTTCGCCTCCAATGACGACAGCTCTAAGACAAATTACCTTCAAGGCCATGTGTAAGATTCTGTTTCTGACATGTCTGCCAGTGCACGCTGGTAGAACGTCAAGTGGTTCCATATTTCTTTGATTCTTTCCTTGCAGTTTCTCCAAACGTAGTTATTTTAATACACATCACATATCTGAATGTAAACCCCCCCATTTATCCAAAATTCTATCGGAACTAGACGTCTTGAGAGTGGTAGATTTCATTTCGAGTCTTCAAGGTGTTTACACTGTTGAATAATTTGTTTTAGGTAATGGTCACTTTAAGGGAAACTATTCTCTAAATTTAGATTTAAAATTAACGACTAACAAACTCTATGATATTGTTAAACATATACTAATAACTCAAAATCTGTTTCTGTTCGCTTTAGGGGTTTGAGACATCGTAGATCCTGCGTATATATTTTACCTCACATCGTTTGTTTTAAATATAGTGTCAGTATTTATTTATTCATTATTTAAAAGTGGTATACAGCAGGGACTAGCGGTTATTAAGTACAAATTACTGTGTGCAACCCTTTCTGAATATTAACGCGGAAACATTGATATTAATTCTGGATAAGTGCTCGAAATGATGTTAGGATATTCTGTAAGTATAACTAGAGACTGTTTCTCAATTGGCCGTAGAGAATCCCCAGAGATCTTTTCTGGACAGTTTGAATTATTTTCTTTTTTTTCACTTTCATTTCGTACCTTGAAGGGGTAGAGCGGGCCACTTAGAGACTAACGCCTTTCCTCAGGCAAGGAGATGTGTGGTGATTTGCTGTGCAGTGAAGGATGAATGAGAATGGATCTTCTGTGGCCTATAAATAGGAACTGTCCCGGCATATCAATGGAAATGAGAATGGAAAACCACGGAAAACCATTCTCAGGACAGCTGATGGTGGGGTCTGATCCCCTCGCCTCCCGAATGCAAAATTGATAAGTCGTAGCCACCTTGCTCGATCAGTTTGAATTATGTGCCTATGCTTGAACTCAATACAAATTCTAAGAACGTATTCTAAGAACGTTAAAGACTCATATAGTACAGTAGCATCCTCACTCGCCGTGCTGAGTGGCTCAGATGGTTGAGCGCTGGCCTTCTGACCCCAACTTGACAGGTTCGATTCTGGCTCGGTCCGGTTATTTGAAAGAGCTCAAATACGTCTGCCTCGTGTAGGCAGATTTACTGGCACGTAAATGAAATCCCGTGAGACTAAATTCCGGCACCTCGGCGCCTCCGAAAACCGTAAAAATAGTTAGTGGGACGTAAAAAAATAACATTGTTATTATGCTTTCTGACGCCAGAGCACCCTCTCTATCCTCGTTAAAAGAAGCAAGATCGTCATAGGTATCAGCCGAGAGCTTATAAACTTGCTGACAATTTATCAGGATTTTATATCTACAAACTAAGATAAAAGAAGCCTTCAAAATTTTATAAGGAGTAAAACTCAGAAACTACAAGTGTGGCTTCTTTGCTGAATGGACAGAGTTGTGCCTTTAGATTCAGAGTGTTCCGGGTTTAGTTCTCGGTAGGGCTAGGAATTTTAGCTGCAACAGATTAATTTATTCGGCTCGGAAGGCTGTGTGTTTACGTTCATCTCAGTACACACTTCTTCAGTAACACTATCAACTGTCATCGAAAGCACACAATATACCGAGCGAGTTGGTTACTCGGTATGGGCGATTTGGTGTGAGCTTGCATTCGGGAGATGGTGGGTTGGGATCCAACCATTGGCAGTCCTGCAGATGAATTTCTGTAGTATCTCAGTTTCACGCCAGGGAAATGATAGTGCTGTACACTATTTAGCCCAAGACTACTTCCCTTCTAGTCTTAGCCTTTCCTGTCCTATCGTCGCTGGAAACCTCTCTGAGTATGCCCAATATAAAACTACTACGAAAGAAAGCACGTGATAGCAAATATGCCCGTCTACATTGAGCTGGCGTCAGCCAAGTCATATAAGACATCAGCTCACATGAACTGCCAACCACAAACAACTGGGGAAAGGCCATGGAGAAGAAGAAATCGGAAACCAAAAAGAAATAACGGAGAACATTCACTGATAACCAACGATAGCATAGTGTCACACTAGTCAGCGCAGATACCCCATTGTCGGATACTGTACTGGAAGGTTCAAGTTTATGAGCAATATTCCGTAATGTTAAGTTAGGTTATCAGATTAGATTACATGAACAGAATAACTTGTTTCTCAAGTCAAAAGGACTAGGTCATTTGTTAAGAGGTTATAGTAGAGACCTTCGTAATACAGTAACGATAGTGACGTGGGTCATGATCCAGTAAACCCAAATATAGATGAGAAAGCAATGTCAACAGTGGAGGCTGGAGGTAAATCGGACGACACTTCATCCATATTAGGTGGCCTACAGCAGAATGTGGAGATGATACAAATGATGGTGTTGATGCATCTGCAAAGATTCAAGGCTGCGTACATATTGAGTCAATTAATTGGATCTGTCCGAGCTGGTCTGCCTTGGCCAAGGAAACTTTGGTTACACTTACAACCTTCAGGGTTGGAAATAAGAGCATCTATATTATTAGGCCTACTCACCGAGCGAGTTGGCCATGCGGTTAAGTGTACGCAGGTATGAGCTTGCATTCGGGAGATAGTAGTCTCGAATCCCATTGTCGGCATCCCTGAAGATTGTTTTCCATTTTGACACCAGGCAAATGCTGGGACTGTACCTTAATTAAGGCCATGGCCACTTCATTCCAACTCTTAGCTAGGGTTGCAGTGGTAAGACAAATAGGTTCAGACTCACTCGATAAATGACGAAATTGAATATGAACGTGAGTGTAACGGGTTGCTTAGAAGGGTTTTGGACCAATTAAAACAAGAAGATAATGGCATTGAAATAGTTGTCAGGATTTAAATTTTAAGAAAATACAACACCAGAAAGGATATAAAACTGCACAGCAAAGCTATAATAAAACATTAGAATAATTATTGTGCTTTGTTAACTTAATTCATGGGTTGATCATTTATATAAATAGTTTTGTAAATTGTCACTTTTTTCCATATTAAGACAAATTTACCACTAGCACTGTCATTTTCTAAGAGTATTTGGTAAATAATAATAATAATAATAATAATAATAATAATAATAATAATAATAATAATAATAATAATAATAATAATAATGTGTTTAGTCCTCAGCCCGAAGGCTGGTTGGATTCTCAACAGCTCCGCCATCAGCTGTCATAAATGGCCTAGGCATCACTGAAGAGGTGTACTAGGGAAACGAGGAGTGAGGTAGTTACCCGTTGCTTTCCTCACCGAGCTAGAAGTTGCTATTGCATATCAGTCTGCCAAGCCCACGGAAATGGATGAACCAACTGACCCTATGAGCAACATTTTCACACCATTCATAGCAGGGACTGGCTGCATAAGGAATGGCATTACTAGCATCACTCATACCTCGGTCACTATCATCTTGTCAAAGCCAAAGATAAAGCTGAGACAGATCAATGAAAGTAACAATATTGCTCTAGCCCATACCAGAAGACATAGTGCACTGTAAACACTACGTCCTGCCAGCAAAAACATAATAATAATAATAATAATAATAATAATAATAATAATAATAATAATAATAATAATAATAATAATAATAATAATAATAATAGGAAATTATTAATGAAGATAATTTTCAAATTTACATAAAAGTTCAATAGCAACTAATTTGACATTTAATGAAGTTCCACCCAACAGAACAGAACACAACACAAGAAAACACGACACGACACAATACAACACAACAAAACACGACTCGACACGACACGACTCGACACGACACGACACGACACGGCACAACACAACACAACACAACACAACACAACACAACACAACACAACACAACACAACACGACACGACACAACACAACACAACACGACTCAACGTTGCACAGTCTTTGTCAGAACACTTAATATGAAAAAAATAATTTACAAACGGCCATAACTTTCAAACACACACAGTCGGAAGTTCTTCCATGAAGTCTTGTATCTTTCAGTTTCTTGAAGTTGACGCTGTTGATTCTTGTGCCATCAGAAGTCCCACGTTTCAGCAACCAATATTGAACATAAGGTGTTGGATCGCACAAGTGAAATGGTAGCCTTAAAACGTTAATAAATGCTAAACTAGATATATTTTCAATCAAAGGACAGTTCCTGGACGATCTCATAATGACATTCAAAGTACTAAATCCCCTTTCACAGTGAGTACTAGTTAGTGGCTGTGTTTATATAGCTATTTTTGCTATAATCAATTTGTCTTTCACACATTAACCTTTACTATCGATGAAATCCAAAATGTCTTCACGAACCGTGTCGAATGGTATGCAGAACCGTTCACATATTTGTGTAAATTTGTTCTCTCCCTCAAGCCACCGTGTATTTACATCTACTGGCCATGTAGAATGTTCCCGTACTTGGATAAGTTCACTCAGTGCTTTGAACTCTGATGTATTGGCAGCAACACTTTCAGAATTACAGTTGGAGGAAGTTGTTGTCAGCAATCTAGATTTCAGTTTCCCAGACAGTCTATCGAGAAATGTATCAAGATTTATTATTACCACATAAATTTACCTTTTTAAAATGGAACACCTGGAAAATTTCAATTCGTTATGGCAATTTCAGCTTCCCTCAGATATATTCTCGTTTGCACAGGTCTGTGGTTGACACTGAATTTTTGAGGGCTGTATGATACAATGAATAGACTTTATCCATGAACATCTCAAATGCATTCAATACTCACGCTGAGTTTACGGTTTTATCAACATTAAAATCTATTCTGTGACACAGAGCATACTGAATGATAATATTAAAGTACTTCAGACTTAGTAATTTGAGCACACCAGATCTTCTACCCATCATAGAACTCGCATCATCACTTTATACACCAATCGAATTTGTTGCTAAAACTTCATGTGAGAGACCACTAGAATATAAGCAGTTAAGGAAGGTATTCACTTTACTCCCAGAAGGAACTTACTCCAGTTCCAACAATTTAAGAAAAAAGGTTATTGGGTCATCATCATTGAGAGATGCATGGATATATACTATTAAACTGATGAGGATATTGTTGTGGATTCATCTCTAAAAACCGACAAATAGGCTGCAACTATTTCCTTGCATAGCATTTTTAATTTGCGCTTCCGAACTGATAAATTAAATATATTTGTGGCTGCCGAACAACTCTGGAATCATATACCCAAATCCAGTCCATTGGCCACCCGTTGATCTATTAAAATAGAGTATTTGTTGTATGAAATGCAATTTTTGCTACACTGTCTGCTGTACGAAAAACCTTATTATTTTTATTTGCGTGCTGTTCACGAAGTTGTTGACAAGTTGCATGTGGTAACTATTTTTTCTGTAAGGTTAAATATTTCTGAGATTGTTCTGTGTGATATTGATTTTCTGTAATAAAATATGTTGTTCCTCAGTGATGTTTGCTGTTCCACTGTTGTGCTTCCATAATACGTAACCTCAGTGTTCGCCCACTATTTTGGAATGTAGAACCCTAATTCTTTTTCAATGCCCAAACCAAATCCTTGTCCCTTCAGACACACCATACAACCAATTCTCTGAGCTTCTATAACTAGCCAGGTGTATGCATTCAAGAAATTTTCTGATTGTTGGACATGAAGGCAAAAGTTCACTTGTATATGCTAAAGAATGTAAAATTCCCAGTTAGATCCGGTAGTTACATCTGAACTTAAATCACTTACATTAACCACGTGGTCATCATCACTAACTTTTATTTTGTGACTAGATTCTCCAGGTACCTTACAGTCCGTTCATTTGTTAACATTACTGAATAAGGTCCTCGTCATCTACGGGCAACGGCTAAGTGGCGTAGTAAGTGGTACTGAGAGTCAGGATACCAGTTGCTGCGGAATGGGAGTGGGCATTTGAATCGTGGCCCTCCCTGTGCTCGGCGGGTGGGGCTATTCAAACCACCGGTGGTTCCAAACCAGTTAAAGGAGAGACATCCACTTGGACTATGTGTAAGTAGGGTAACATCCTGCTTCACGAATTTACCGAGCTCAGAACATTTTAAGCAAGCCTTGGACCTATGGGAGTAACGGAGCCTCGCTCCCATTTGACAGGCGAGGGACTCCTCGGAAACAACTTGGCGAACGAAATGGAATTCGGTGGGTTCTATCAATATTAATGGGGCTTATGGAAGAAAGAAGGTAGAATTAGCTGAGTCAGCAAAGAGGATGCGTCTGGACGTTCTAGGAGTATGTGGTAAGGAGAGATAACGAGGAGGATATAGGAGATTATAAAGTGTACTTAATGGGTGTTAAAAAGCGAAGGGCAGAATGTGGGGTAGGGCTGTTCATCAGTAATACTATTGCACACAACATAGTTTCTGTTAGGCACGTAAACGAGCGAATGATGTGGATAGATTTGGTAGATGGAGGAATTACGACGAGAATTATCTCAGTGTATTCACCATGTGAAGGTGCAGATGAAGATGAAATTGACAAGTTTCATGAAGCATTGAGTAACATCATGTTCAAAGTCAACAGCAATTATAGGATAGTGCTATTGGGCAATTTCAATACAAGAATAGATATAGAACTGAAGGATACGAAAGGGTGATTGGTAAATGTGGGGAGGATATGGAAGGTAATAGGAATGGGAAGCGTTTGCTGGACTTCTGTGCTAGTATGGGTTTAGCAGTTACGAATACATTCTTGAATAATAAGGCTATTCAGCGCTACAAATGGGAGGGTAGGAGTACCAAATCCATAATAGACTATGTCTTAACCGTCATCGAATTCAGGAAATGTGTAATGAATGTAACGGGTTTTTCGGGGATTTTTCGATGAAACTAACCAGATCTGTAGTGAACTACAGTATCTCTAGACCTAGGATAGAGAAAGTGAAATCTGTGTGCAAACGAATAAGGATAGAAAATCTCTAGACGAGGAAATTAGACAGAAGTACATGGATATAATTAGTGAGAAGCTCCGAACAGTGGACAGTAAGCAGGTTCAGGATATGGCAAGAGAATAGGTTACATACAGATATTCTGCAGTAGAAACAGCAAGGGAATGCCTAGGAACAACTGTGTGTAAAGTTGGGGAAAGTAGTGAACATCTTGGTGGAATGATGAAGTGAGAACAGCTTGTAAATCTAAAAGAAATCGGTAACGGTTCCGAACAAGGGCTGATGCAGACAGGGAATTGTACGTAGATGAAAGAAACAGAGCGAAACAAATAGTTGTTGAATCCAAAAAGGAAGTCATGTGAAGATTTTGGTAATAAGCTCGAAAGGCTAGGTCAAGCAGCAGGGAAACCTTTCTGGAGAGTAATAAAGAATCTTAGAAGTGAGGTAAAAATGAAATGAACAGTGTGTTTGGTAATTTAGGTGAACTCATAATAGATCCAAGCGAATCACCGGACAGGTGGAAGGAATATTTTGAACAACTTCTCAACTAAAAGGAAATCTTCCTGGTGGTGTTGCGAACAGCCAATTTCATTGGGAGGAGGAAAATTATGTTGGTGAAATTATAATTATTATGGCAAATAAACTCCATTGTCATAAATCAGCAGGAATAGATAAAATTAGACCTGAAATAGTGAAGTACAGTGTAGTAGGAAGGTAGGGAAGAAATGGCTTCATAAAGTAGTAAGATTAGCATGGAGTGCTGGTAAGGTACCTTCAGATTGGACAAAAGCGGTAATTGCAACTATCTATAAGCAAGGGAACAGGAAAGATCGCAACAACTATCGAGGGATCTCATTTAGTATACCAGGCAAAGTATTCACTGGCATCTTGAAAGCGAGTGTGCGATCAGTGGTTGAGAGGAAGTTAGATGAATACCAGTGGAGTTTCAGACCCCAGAAGGGCTGTCAGGATCAAATTTTCAATATGCGCCAGGTAACTGAAAAATGGTACGAGAGTAGTAGACAGTTGTGTTTGTGTTTCGTAGATCTAGAGAAACCATATGACAGGGTACCGAGAGACAAGATGTTCATCACGCAGGGGGACTATGGGATCAAGGGTATATTATTAAAATCAATCAAAGGCATTTATGTTGACAATTGGGCTACAGTGAGTGTTGATGGTAGAATGAGTTCTTGATTCAGGGTACTTACAGGGGTTAGACAAGGCTTTAGTTTACACGGATCATCTGCTGAAAGGTATAAAGTGGCAGGGAGGGATTCAATTAGGTGTATATAGTAAGCAGTCTGGCCTATGCTGACGACTTGGTCTTAATGGCAGACTGTGCCGAAAGCCTGCAGTCTAATATCTTGGAGCTTGAAAATTGTTGTAATGAGTATGTTGTAAAAATTAGCCTTTCGAAGACTAAATGGATGTCAGTAGGTAAGAAATTCAACAGAATTGAATGTCGGATTGGTGATACAAATCTGAACAGGTAGATAATTTCAAGTATTAGGATGTGTGTTCTCCTAAGATGGTAATATAATAAGTGAGATTGAATCAACGTGCATTAAAGTTAACGCAGTGAGCTCGCAGTTGCGATCAATAATATTCTGTAAGAAGGATGTCAGCTCCCGGACAAAACTATCTTAACATAAGTATGTCTTCAGACCAACTTTGCTTTACGGGAGCGAAAGCTGGGTGGACTCAGGATATCTTATTCATAATTTAGAAGTAACAGACATGAAAGTAGCGAGAATGTTTGCTGGTACAAACAGGTGGGAACAATGGCAGAAGAACACTCGGAATGAGGAGATAAAGGCTAAGTTAGGAATGAGCTCGATGGTTGAAGCTATACGCATAAACCGGCTTCGGTTGTGGGGTCATGTGATTCGAATGGAGGAGAACATGTTACCTAGGAGACCAAGACTCAGTTTCTAACGATTTAAATATAACAGGTATAGAACTAAATGAGGCCACAGCACTAGTTGCGAATAGCGTAAAGCCACTAGCCAAAAAAAGTAATAATAACAATAACAATAATAATAGGCCTAGTAATAATTTCGTACCGCTTTTCCTAAATACACTGGTGAGATCGTGGGAGCGAAGTGTGCAGCGCATGTGGACTAGTATCACGGCAGGATGCCCTTCCTGAAGCCAACAATGTGCGGAGGAATGTATTCACTATTGCGTGTTTCTGTGGTGGTTAGATTTGTGATGTGTTGTGTGTGTATGAAGAGGAGAATATTAGGCCAAACAAAATTACCCAGTCCACGAGCCAGAGAAATTAACCATAGACAATTAAAATTCCTGACCCGACCAGGAATCGAACTCGGGGCACTCTGTGGACTCGATACCTCGACGCTGACCATTCAGCCAGCCGTGGGTTGGCCATAATAATCCACAGCCTGTTTCCAGTTTCGACCGCGTCAGGAATGGAATGAATGGAGCCCCCATGCAGAGCCGAGGACAGGAATTATGCCGGCTTTAGTAATAATAATAATAATAATAATAATAATAATAATAATAATAATAATAATAATAAATCCGTTAAAATATGTACATGTTGTTGTGGTGCTATGAAGGACAAATAGCATATCTTTGATTGAAATCGATTTAATCCTGATGTAATCGATACCGTGCGTCATCACTAACCACTTCTGTACAAATTAAAAGGAAGGTTAGGGACGAATATTCTACACATGAATCAAAGACAATTTATGAACATGTGACTCATAAAAGAGCTCATTCTTAACAAATCTTTGCAACAGTCAGCAGAAAGAATTCTTTTCTTTTTGTGTTCAGAGGTGTGTATGGTTGGCCATGAACGCGTTCTCATCTCCACCCAGTGGTCGCTACAAGGTCTAGGTTATGCAATGTTCACTGCCAAGTGACATCTTTCTGCACTTGTTTAAGAATATTATTCTCCAAAAGGCCAAAAGACTTTCCGGCACTACACTTAACGACAGTGGTTCAGTTTTAGAAACCCTGATTAACATTAGTTGGACTTTTAACACATTAATGCCCAAATTAATAAACAGCACTTAAGAATTTCAACATGTGCTTATTTGAGAACTGTTCAGTTAAAACTGAACTTAAATTTCTATAATATAAGGTATGTTTACCTTTTCATTTTGACTAAGTAAAACTACACTGACCCTACCCTAGAGTGTCCATTCGTCCCTTTTCCCCCCGGGCAGTTGAGTTTTTTGTGAAATTTTCCACAGTCCCTACAATTTATCTAGGGACACTCAAATGTCCCACTTCCTTAGAGTGATTCTATATCAATGTATTTTACGCTATGTGATGTTTTGGTTTGTATTTTGCAGGTAATTTGTTCTCAAAATATATTTACATAATAAACTTGGAAGTGGTACCTCTAGGACGCAGAGACAGCTGTCCCTGTTGAATAAAGTACGAAGAAGAAGCATCAGATGTCGTTTGACCTCATTTCAGTGCAAAATATGGTAGAAATGTATAGGTGAATTTTCAATAAACAGTGTTTCGATAAATGTTCTGACTCGTTCTTTGTAAATTTCCCCGATTTTTGCTTAATTTTTTGAGAGTGCCCCCTTTCTTCATGAAAACAAAATAGAAATCTTTATCTACCCATACTACGAAACAATATGAGAGATTCATTAGTGCATTCTAATCGAAATTCTTTGCAACTGATTCCAAAACTGACAAATACGAACGAATCAACCTTTAAATTTCTATCGAGTAAAAGATACAAATTTATAAAACAGTAGTACGTATCCGAATGGATGTATAAGCTAAAGTCATCTTCATATGAAGACAAACTGTGACAATTTTGTGCATAAATATGCATTCAAATAAGTGATTTGCAAGGAGCTGAGGGCGTTATTGTTAAACAGATCAATCTATTGTATTATTGAGAAGGCGCATTTTAAGGTATACACTATTGGTTTATAAATTTGTATCTTATGTTCGTCAGACTGAAAAAATAAATAATTAGGCATAACTACGTCGATACTGAAAAATCATGGCTTCCATCGTAACAAAATATGAGTGATAATAACAAATTAAAAAATGTTCAGTAGGCTACATATATTTACGAAATATTCCTACTTGTTTTACAGCAAATTTCCGTACCTGTGTCGTGATCATTACAGTAAACGAACGTACAGCTTGGTGTAGGAGGTATTGCAACTCAACTGTAACTGAACATATAACTTTCCTTGGAGTGGATGGGGGAAAATTGCCCTGAAAAATATATCCAAGATTCTAACCTCATTTCGTCAATTTAAGCAGTTTTAAACGTCTAACCTAACATTTATTATGAATAGAAAATGCGCACAATGTGCAAAAATTTACATGGAAGAACAGAATTTTGTCAAGGATTCTGTTCTAAGTACACAGTACATAGCATGATATATTTCGCATTGGAGGTTACATCTTCCACACACATGTTTGTCCGGGTTAGTGAAATCGTTTGTTCGCACATATCTTGTAGTGGAACCCATGAGTAGCAAACCTTGTTACAATATGTCTGAGGTTAAAGTTAGCTTGTTTCCAATCATTGGTTGTCATAGCATCAGTGGAATAAAACTCACTCCATATTTCAGATCATTTTCGTTGTCTGTCTTTAATGAATTTTTCATAGTTCACGGTAGAAGGCAAACCGTGACTTATTCTTACTTAACATTTCTAGCTATGAGTAAACAATGACAAAACTTGTCACAGAGAGCACGTACAACTAACATAGTAGCTTCCCGTCCAATGCCACTGGGTTTTATTAAAGCTGTGTGACGAAATTCAGCCTGTTTTGAAACTTTGGAAGCGTTCACTCAGGTTGTATTCACGGGAGCAGGTCAAGTCCTAAGGAATATATCACTCTGCGAGTAGGTCTTACTCTCCCCTCTCAGATTACCCAGCGCTGAATTTAAAAATTCACAAGAATAAGAAATACGGTAAGCCCCACCTTAATTAAGACCACTGCTGCTAATTTCCCATTCTTGCGTCGCCGAAAACCTTCCATGCGTTCCGGCGACGTTTAACTTCCACGAAAATAAATTATAAGAAAACAACCCTAACCATTCCACATACACAGCATGGCAAAGTGGTGAGAAGGAATGAATAGTTTATATGGATGCAATGACTCGAACAGAGTTTGCAAGACGCACAATGTAATAAGATATTAGATCCACATTAAATCAAGCATGTATTGCGTAAAATCCTCAATGAACTATAACTATTAATCTAGTTTGTACACTATCTAAAACAGGGCATTAGACTCTACCGTAGTGCGTATCCAACAAACCAACATTCACTAGCTTTACATTTTAAGTAACAATCCACCACCACCCGCGCGAAGACTCCCGTCGCTGTTAGGTATATGGAATAGATAGGAAAAACCCTCACCTCCCTACCCATTCTGTCCATTCTATCTATTGTGATATTTCACCATTTCTCAAACGACTCAAATTCCAACAGCATTTTTGGTGTTGTACACCCCAAATTACTGGATAGCTCTTTAAATAATCCTACATCAAATACAACTATGGCAGCAGCAATCCCAACCGACCCATTATCACAGCATCGCCAAACCCTGCGACTGAGATGATAGATTCCACCACCTCAGACGGCAGTGAAGGAAATTAGCCAACAAGAGCGAAATTTTAATTTCAGAGTCTTTACAATATGCACCGAGTACAAATTTTTGCTTAAACCACGTCACTATTTTAAGTTCTGTGAGCAGATTATTTCGTCCGGAAATCATTTATCAACATAATTAACTAACGTCGTCCTTGAACAACGTCAGAAGTTGTAGACGTGTGTAACAGACCTCGAACCTTGGCGGTCTCCTAGTCGTATCAGGTGTCCGGCTATCATGTAACTGAGATCTGCGGTTTGTGTCTCGCTGCTGTTTGCAGCCCAGATCTGGCTGTAAGAGTTTAACTGTTATTACTGACGTACTTGGGAACCTACAACAGCATCGCACTGAGCTAGGATCGAACCTATCACGTTGTGCTGAGTTTAGAACATTACTAGGATATTGAAGTCTGTTTAAGTATAGAAACTACGTACTTAAGCATTATTTCCTCAAATCTTCCTCCTAGCTTTTTTTCAACTACCTGAGATCAGCATTATACGTGGATTAAGACCAATTCTACAGTCCGCTGCCTTTCCTGTCGCCAGGCCTATCCGGAGGGATGAATTTACTGTTGTGTGTCTATGTGATGGTTTGTAGTGTGGAGTGTGTAAGCGAAGATTTGTATTAAGATGAACACATACACCCTGCACCGAACTGGAGGAATTAACCAGGAAAGGTTAACAATACTCGGTCCAGCCAGAAAACGAACCCCGGACCACCACGTTTAACAAATCATTCAACGAGCTGGATGCAGTAGTTTCAGAAAGAGTTCTGAAATAATTCGTTCCCTCTATTTGAGGATATGATTTTTCCAACAGTTTAAAATATATTCTCTAAGGAAATAAATAATAATATTATCGGTTTTCCATCCCACCAATTATTTTTATGGGTTTTGGAGACATCGAGGTGCCGTAATTTTATCTCTCATGAGTTCCTTCACGTGCCAGAAAATCTACCGACGTACTTGGGAACCTACAACAGCATCGCACTGAGCTAGGATCGAACCTATCACGTTGTGCTGAGAAGACCAGCACTCTACCGCATGAGATATCATCCCGACTATTTAGGGGATCTCCTATATCCACTATTTAAGTATATCCCATATTTAGGGTTCTGACTTCCTCAGTAGTTGTAAATATATTCTTCATTTAGGGATCTCAGTTCTCAAAATAATTCCATTTCAAAGGATCTACTTTCCCAATATATTAAATTAGGTACTTCATTCTAAACCTACGAATCTAAGTTTTCTAATCGTTCAAAGTAAATCGTTCAAAATAATTTATTCTATTTTCAGGTACCTGATTTCCCCAGTAGTTCAAAAATATTTATTATGGCCTATAAATTGTAGTTAATGGGACGTGAAAACTATTATTATTATTATTATTATTATTATTATTATTATTATTATTATTATTATTATTATTATTTTATATATATATAATTCGCTGGGGACATCAAGGACCACGTTAAGTCTTGTTGCAGTTGACACTGAACTTGGCCTTATTTAGAGCCCAAATTTCCCTCATTCTTTGTGAGTGGGCCTGCTTACGCTCCTCTGTCCAAGGGGCACCGTGTCTTCTCTTCGGTTGCTCGTCTCGGTTTAGCCCGTTCGTCAATATTTTCTTGCGGAAGAGATCTCTGTTAAGGGCGTCTTCAGCTGAGATATGTAGCATTTGCAGGTCTTCTTTGGTATTTCTAAACCAGGGAATTGTGGTTTTGGGGTTTAAATCAAAAAATTGAAAGATTTCTTTAGTTAACTTTCTTCTGTCCATTCTTTTCAGATGACCGTAAAATCGTGCCCGTCTTTTTCTGATTGTCTCGGTAATTTTCTCTATTTTGCTGTAGACTTCCTTGTTGGATCTCTTTTGATGGATTCCATTTCTGTACTTTGATCCCAAGATTCCTCTCACAATTTTGCGTTCTCTTTTCTCCAGTTCTTCAAGGAGTCCTTTGTTGGCATTTAGAGACAGGGTTTCGGCTGCATATAGAACTACTGGCTTCAGAACTGTTTCATAGTGACGTATCTTGGTGTTTTGGGAAAGGCATTTTTTGTTGTAGATTGTGCGGGATGTTTGGTAGGCTATTTCCAGTTTGTGTACTCGCTCCTGAAGTGCTTCTTTGTCCAGTCCATTTTTCATGATGATCTCACCCAGGTATTTGAATTTGTCTACTCGGGTGATGTCCCCGTATTTTGTATGGAGTTTTGGTGGAGCCTCTTTGATGTTAGTCATTACTTATGTTTTCTCAAACGATATCTGCAAACCAGTTTGTTCGGCAATTTCCTTTAAAATTTCAACTTGAGCTCTAGCGGTTTCTATGTCGTTTGAGAGAACAGCAATATCATCGGCAAATGCTAAGCAGTCTGTTGCGATCCCCTTGGATTTGGTTCCTATTCTCAATGGACTGTAGTTGGTTTCCTGTAATCTCACCCGCCAGGTTCTGATGATCTTTTCAAGAACACAGTTGAAGAGTATCGGGGATAGCCCATCACCTTGTCGGACTCCCGTTTTGATGTCAAAGGAATGCGAGAGACATCCGTGGAACTTCACCTTGGATTTTGTATCGGTCAGGGTGGCTCTAACTAATGCCAACAGTTTCAGATCAACTCCAAATTCATTTAAGATGTTTAGCAGGATTTCCCGGTCAATGGAGTCGTACGCTTTCTTAAAGTCCACAAAGACAGACACATACTGCTTGGACCTTAGTGTACAATATCTGATGATCGTTTTGAGATTTTGGATCTGTTCAGCTGTTGAGCGACCTTTTCTGAACCCGTCTTAGTATTCACCTATTTAATGTTCGACTTGTGCTTCCAAACGCTCCAGGATGGCAAGTGATAGAATTTTGTAAGTCACGGGTAGCAAAGATATTCCTCTGTAGTTGTTGATGTTCTTCATGCTGCCTTTTTTGTGTAATGGATGGATCAAAGCTATTTTCCAATCTTCGGGTATGGTCTCCTTGTTCCAAATTTCTTCTATTTGCTTTTGCAAGATATCAAGTGATTCCTCTGGGGCATATTTCCATATTTCTGCTACTACTGAGTCTTCCCCCGGCGGTTTGTTATTTTTGAGACGGGCAATGTGGCGCTTGATTTCATCTCTGTCGGGAGGTCTGGAATCTGGGTACCTGAGTAAGGGTTCCTTGGTCTCAATGGCGCTTTGAGGTTTAGAGCAATTAAGTAAATTCTTGAAGTAATCTGCTAGAATGCTGCAATTTTCTTCATTTGATGTCACCAGTGTGCCGTCCTTTCGCTCAAAGCATAGAGATGGTGGTTTATAGCCAGTGAGTCTGCGTTTGAAGGCTCTGTAGTACTCTCTGCTTTCATTCTTCCTAAAGTTTTGTTCTATCTTTTCAATGAGAGATTTTTCGTATTTACGTTTCTCAGTTCTGAACACCCTAGCTGCTTGGGCACGTTGGGTTTTGTAGGTTTCCCAATCATTTTCTGATTGCGTAGAGTAGTACTGTTACCACGCATTGAGTCTTTCTTTGAGGACTGATTCGCAGGTACCATTCCACCAGGCATGCTTTTTGCCTCTCTTGATTTCTGCAACGTCTTTGGCGGCCTCAACAAGGAGACTTTTGGCGTTGTTAAAGTCAGTGTCATTTGGTCTAGCCTTCTCCTGGAACTCCTCGACCCTTTGCTGAAGTTTATCATTGTCAAAGCGTGTGATCTGTTTGGTTGTCTTCCTTGTGTTTGCGGGAATTGGTTTGAATTTGATAAGAGACATATAATGATCTGAGGCCACATTGATGCCTTTCTTTACCTTGACATTCATAATCTCAGGGCTGTTTCTCATGGAGATTGCAACATGATCAATTTGGAACTCTCCGAGAGCTTGGACGGGAGAACGCCAAGTCATTTGCTTTCTGGATATATGGCGAAAGTGGGTCGACATGACCTGCAGGTTGTGATTTTCGCAAATGGACACCAGTCTTTTGCCGTTGGGATTGGTTCTTTTGTGAGCAGGGTAATTTCCTATAACTCTCTTGTACTTCTGTTCACGACCTAGTTGGGCATTGAAGTCACCCAAAAGAAGCTTGACATGGTGCTTGGGGATTTTGTTTAATTTTTCATCCAGTAGGTCCCAGAAATTATCAACTTCGTCTGGATCAGACTTGTTCTTATCGTTTGTAGGAGCATGTGCGTTAACTAGGGCGTAGGTTTTGTTCGCGCATTTAATTGTGAGTATAGACAATCTGTCATTCACAGGTTCGAAATTTGCAACCGATTTAAGGATCTTGGTTCTAACAGAACACGCGGTTCCAAGCATCACAGCTCCATTGAGGATTCCTCTTTGCGCTTTGCTCTTGAAAAATCGGTAGCCTTCAGATTCAAAAATCTCTTCATCTGGGTACTTTGTTTCCTGTAGGGCCATTATGGATATCTGATTTTCGTGAAGAGCTTTGGTGAGGGTTTTCAGCTTGCCAGTTTGTGTAAGTGAATTTATGTTGAAAGTTACTAGAAAGGTTTTAGATTTTTGCCTGAGTTTTTGACTCTTCGGGGTACACCGAGACGCTCCGACTCGTCTCTTGCATGATGTCGAGTCTCCCCCAGAATCCGAACGAGACTCGGACGCCGTGGCGTTCACGACGAGGGATTTATCCGAAGATTTACCCCCTGGGGTATGTTTTTTGAAATGTTGTGCCATCATGCTTTTTGACTTGACTTTGCTTTGGACGGGTACCCATCCTTTTACAACTAGGGTTGTTAACCCTAGAGGTTGCCTCAAGATGTTTTCTGGCTTCTGGTCATTTACCAGTCTTCCCCGTAACCCTGGCAAGGGACCAGTTTCTTTTCACGGTGGTATTTTATTTCCCTACTACCCTCTGACTCTGCTGGCGGCAGAGCCAGCGAGCTTCCCCAATTCCAATGGGACGCGCCCGATGGAGGTAACCGGTAAATCCCCACACGGGTTATTATTATTATTATTATTATTATTATTATTATTTATTCAGGGTTCTAATTTCCCCATTGGTTTAAAATACTTTTATTTTATTCTCCTGTTTGCAACGATTTAGCTGAGTGACATTGTCACTGGCTTTTGACCAACGTGACCCGAGTTCGAAATTTATTTATTTATATATTTTTATTTTTTTTTGCTAGTTGCTTTACGTCGCACCGACACAGATAGGTCTTATGGCGAAGATGGGACTGGAAATGGCTAGGAATGGGAAGGAAGCGGCCGTGGCCTTAATTAAGGTACAGCCCCAGCATTTTCCTGGTGTAAAAATGGGAAACCACGGAAAACCATTTTCAGTGCTGTCGAGAGTGGGATTCGAACCTACTATCTCCCGAATACTGGATACTGGTCGCACTTAAGCGACTGCAGCTATCGAGCTCGGTAGTTCGAATTGTGGCCTATGAAGGCCCGATTTTAAACATTCCTGTGGTTCGCATTCCACGTAAAACTGGAGGTTTCGGGCATAGTCACGGACTCAATAGTCAAGCAAAACTACAAGCTTTCTTTCTTGGTTTATCCTTCTTTCAGGGATCTGTTCCTCGACTGTTAGCAATGTAATCACAAACGAGTACCAACTTGAATGGTTATGCTACAAGTGTTCGTATATTTTACTCGAAACTAATTTGAACATATATTATTCAAATCGAGCGATAATAATTAGCATTTGAAAATAGAACTCAGTACTGTATTAGACACTTCCACGTAATTTCCTCTTGGTACGAAAATTTCTCCCTGGAAAATAATTGTCGTATCTATTTTTAATTTTATAACGTCATATTATTAAGGGAATAGTTGTTATTCACTTCAAGGAATACGTCGCCAAGTGACTGTAGAGATAATAATTTGTCAGAATATGGAACACATAGACTCAATAATCTTTACAAACACAAGAGTCACCTTCAACTTCTTCTTTAACTTCCTTCAATTGACTGTATTTTCATTTATTCTTTGATTTATAGAAATCATTTCATTTACTTTCAAGATCTGATGACCTACTCTAGATTTTTAAGAATTATTCCTTAATATCAATCAAACAAAGTACGACATTTGTCTTGGAACTATAATTTCACACGTTATCAAACAAGACCAAGAAAATGTTAGCTTCAGACACTACAGAGACAAAGGCCGCCAGGTGTTTACAGCGCTCATGACTTACGTAATAGAAAGCAGGATGATCGTAAACCCCAAGGCGTACTTGTAATTCACTTGAAAACCAGAAATTCTCCATTTGTTCCACGCCATTAAATCCCATACATATGTATTCCTGTGCCAAACACTCGCACTTAAATACGAATATTTTTGACATTTCATCCAGGTTTTATGTTTCAGTCTGCATTTCTTTGTTCGGTAGAATGCAGGACCTAATGTTTCATGAATATCAGTAACATGTAAAAAAATTCGTTAATGCTTTTTAAACAAGTATAATGAGATTGTATCAAACTGATGTGTGATCTGCATTCCACACTTAGAAACAAGAACTTTCGCCACCGAACTAAGCATTTAAAATATTTTTGATTTAGTATTATCTATTTAATCTGTTAGAGCTTTATATACTCTCTCAAATATGAGACGTAAAACTGATTAAAAACAAGTACATTGTCGCTTAAGGATATCTTCTCAATATTCAATGTATTCCGATTTTCAGACTTAATATTCCCACGTTGGATGAGGAAAATATCCATCTCTCAACCTGAACTCCTGTGATGTTCGTGAAAAGCTTACACATTGTTGTTAAAGATAAGCAAAGTCCTATATTTTAAATATTACTGAAGTATGGGCAATGTTTTACGACTATACCGGTAAGCTCAATTCTGTTTGAATCTTAAGCACAATGACAAGCATGAAAATGTTAAGCATTTATGAAAAGAGTCAAAAATGAAGGGAGACACCCAGATGTTCGAAGAAAATATATTCTTAAGGAAATTATTACTCTATCACTAAAATTAGCTCACAAATTTATGACTGGCACATATTTTTTATACTGGTAATATGATAGAATAATCTCTTGAAATTGAACCATGCTGAGATTCAGTGTGAAGGAGACGACACAGCTTATTTAGTGCCTATTAACTTCATCATATTTAATAACTTTCAAAAAGTATTTAGTTGTATACTAATTCCTCAGCTAGAAGGCAGATTGGATGCCGAACAATTCCAAAATCTGTTGTCATATATTCCTGGTTTCCCACTTCTTTCTTCGTAGACAGATGGCGCCATTACACATCACAACACCAAGCCCTCTGATAAGCAGGTACCAACCGACTCTACCAACAGGAACTGGCTACATAAGGAATTACATTACTAGAATTCCCCGTACTTCAGTCACTTTCGTATAGTCAACACTAAGAATGAGACAGACAGATGAAGGTGACAAATTTGTTCTAGCCCATACCAAAAGGCACAGTACAGGGTAAATATCATGTCAGTCCGGTGGTATTTGAAGGTGTCAGCCTCACGTAGGTAGATTTAGTGCGACGTAAAAAGAACTTCTTTAAGTCTAAATTCCGGCACTCCGGCGTTTCAGAAAACCGTAAAAGTAGTTAGTGGAACGTAAAAACAAATAGCATTTTTATTATTAGGCTATTATTAAACAACATGTCCCACTCAAAAATTAATCTGGGCTGTGGGAGATGTTAATTCTGAAAATGCAATTCATTTTCTAAACTTGAGCTCAATGTAAAATTGTACACTATATCTTCATCCTACTCATGTTACTGGAGGCCAGTGTGCAGCAACCAGCGTCAAACATAGTTTTTAAATATACATACCACCGTCATGTAACTACTTGTATCATAAATCTATATGAATAAAATTATAATTTTGTATATACACACTTCAAAGAGCCTCCGTGGCTCAGGTGGTAGCGCGCCGGCCTCTCACCGCTGGGTTCCGTGGTTCATATCGCGGTCACTCCATGTGAGATTTGTGTTGGACAAAGCGCAGGCGGGACAGGTTTTTCTCCGGGTACTCCGGTTTTCCCTGTCATCATTCATTCCAGCTGCACTCTCCAATATCATTTCATTTCATCTGTCCGTCATTAATCATTGCCCAGGAGGAGTGCGACAGGCTTCAGCAGCCGGCACAATTCCTATCCTCGCCGCTAGATGGGGGCTTCATTCATTCCATCCCTGACCCGGTCGAATGACTGGAACCTGGCTGTGGATTTTCATTTATATACACTTCAAATGTTTTATCCAGGATTAGGTGTACTAAAGTCAAAATTAAGCCCTGTTGATTTTTCTCGCTAGTGGTTTGACATCACACCAACTTTTTTTAAAATTTGCTTTATGTCGCACCAACACAGATAGGTCTTATAACGACGATGAGATAAGGAAGGGCTAGGAGTGGGAAGGAAACGGCCGTGGTGTTAATTAAGGTACAGCCCCAGCATTTGCCTGGTTTGAAAATGGGAAACCACGAAAAATCATTTCAGGAATGCTGACAGTTCGATTCGAATCCACTATCTTCCGAATGTAAGCTTAAGCTATGCGATCGTAAAAGCACAACCACTTCACTCAGTAGTTGGTGTTCTGTCTGTCCGTCCGTCCATTACGCTATCACGGCAAATTCAGGGATAGCCGGGGTGTGTGTTAGACCATATATATGTTTTAATGGTATACAGTGGCGTAGCAATATTAAAGGGGATGACACATGAAATCTCAAATCATTCTGTGAAAATTATCTGTATCGAAAAACTGTAAAGGTTACGCAATAGTCATTGACGAAACAACAACGAGGCGACAACAGAATAAGGTGGCTGTTGCGCACAATATTTTATTTCTTACTGTGGTGAATTTACTTATTTTAAATTAAGTATTTAATTATAAGTATTTTTTTTTTTGCTAGGGGCTTTACGTCGCACCGACACAGATAGGTCTTATGGCGACGATGGGATAGGATAGGCCTAGGAGTTGGAAGGAAGCGGCCGTGGCCTTAATTAAGGTACAGCCCCAGCATTTGCCTGGTGTGAAAATGGGAAACCACGGAAAACCATCTTCAGGGCTGCCGACAGTGGGATTCGAACCCCCTATCTCCCGGATGCAAGCTCACAGCCGCGCGCCTCTACGCGCACGGCCAACTCGCCCGGTATAAGTAATTTTGACACGGTGCATCAAAATCATCCATGCCAGAGTCTTGTAGTGAATTTTGTTTTGTTGTTTGTATTGCAGTTGAAAAGATAAGAACTATGTAAGTTACATGGAGTTATGTGGTATTAAAACATCAACATTAATAGAATTTGAAGCAGTGAACAATCCACTAACCTACCACAGTAAACATCAATCAATCAATCAAGCAATCAATCAATCAATCAATCAATCAATCAACCAATCAATCAATCAATCAATCAATCAATCACTACTGATCTGCATTTAGGGCAGTCGCCCAGATGGCAGATTCCCTATCCTTTGTTTTCCTAGCCTTTTCTTAAATGATTGCAAAGAAATTGAATATTTATTGAACATCTCCCTTGGTAACTCCCCTTCCTCCGATCCTACATTAATGAAAGTAATACGAATTTTATGATATACTGTGATATACACTATGCCATATTCAGCTATCGGAAATTTCTCTTAATCACCTATACTGCTAATAATAAGAGTTGACGTCTGGCATTTCTTAGAGGGAGGTCCGTTTACTGCCTGCCGAGGCGGGATATAGGGAGTGGCTGTGTGGTTGCCATGGAAACGAGGGTGGGGCGACTGCGGTTGCCATGGAGATAACACTTCAGGGCAGCTCGTCTTGCTTGGAGTTGCCAAACCTGTCACTGTCACTGATAAGAACCTGATTGTTTGTATAAGAGTGATCGCAAATGGGACGACACCGCCTGGCCAGGCAGTCTACAACAGATCACAGCGGCCAGAATGAAAGAGGGAACAAGTGAGCCGGAAGCGAGGGGTAAGAGTATGTAGAAAGGAATGCTGGAATGTGGCAACATCGTGAAATAGCACGTGCAGTGCTCCTCCCTCCAACCTTACCTGTCAGACGCCAACTCTTATTATTAGCAGTATAGACCTAGACAATAGCTGGAAATGCAGAGACGTCATTTTTAGTGCAGATGTGTACAGAAGTACAATGCTGCGATCAGGCGGAAAAACGAAATTTAAGTTTTATGTGATTAATTCCTGGGAGCTTACAGCTAACCCCTGTAATCCACCAAGTGCTAAAGTTACGGATAGTGGAAGCCTTCACCTTCCTCCCCTCCAAGACCCTTCACGGCCTGTACGGAGATGACTTTGCTTTTGCTTTCTAAGTTTGCTGTTCGCTGATTCATAATCCCTCTCACTATCCGTGTTTACATTAGTGTGAAACTGAGTTTAACTAATCGGAGACAGTTTTTAACAAAAAGTGTCCGTAACATAGCTACAGTACCGTAAATTGTCATTGTCCCTACTCAAAATACACTGACTGACAGAGCAAATGCAACACCAAGAAGGAGTGGTTCGAAAGGGATGAAAGTTGGGGAAAAAACAGAGACGGCACGGACGAATAATTGATGTTTATTTCAAAGCGATATGCAGGTTACACAATGCGCACGGCATCGACTCAGTAGGATGTAGGACCACCGCGAGCGGCGATGCACGCAGAAACACGTCGAGGTACAGAGTCAATAAGAGTGCGGATGGTGTCCTGAGGGATGGTTCTCCATTCTCTGTCAACCATTTGCCACAGTTGGTCGTCCGTACGAGGCTGGGGCAGAGTTTGCAAATGGCGTCCAATGAGATCCCACACGTGTTCGATTGGTGAGAGATCCGGAGAGTACGCTGGCCACGGAAGCATCTGTACACCTCGTAGAGCCTGTTGGGCGGGCATTATCCTGCTGAAACAGAGCATTGGGCAGCCCCTGAAGGTATGGGAGTGCCACCGGCCGCAGCACATGCTGCACGTAGCGGTGGGCATTTAACGTGCCTTGAATACGCACTAGAGGTGACGTGGAATCATACGCAATAGCGCCCCAAACCATGATACCGCGTTGTCTAGCGGTAGGGCGCTCCACGGTTACTGCCGGATTTGACCCTTCTCCACGCCGACGCCACACTCGTCTGCGGTGACTATCACTGACAGAACAGAAGCGTGACTCATCGGAGAACACGACGTTCCGCCATTCCCTCATCCAAGTCGCTCTAGCCCGGCACCATGCCAGGCGTGCACGTCTATGCTGTGGAGTCAATGGTAGCCTTCTGAGTGGACGCCGGGAGTGCAGGCCTCCTTCAACCAATCGACGGGAAATTGTTCTGGTCGATATTGGAACAGCCAGGGTGTCTTGCACATGCTGAAGAATGGCGGTTGACGTGGCGTGCGGGGCTGCCACCGCTTGGCTGCGGATGCGCCGATCCTCGCGTGCTGACGTCACTCGGGCTGCGCCTGGACCCCTCGCACGTGCCACATGTCCCTGCGCCAACCATCTTCGCCACAGGCGCTGCACCGTGGACACATCCCTATGGGTATCGGCTGCGATTTGACGAAGCGACCAACCTGCTCTTCTCAGCCCGATCACCATACCCCTCGTAAAGTCGTCTGTCTGTTGGAAATGCCTCCGTTGACGGCGGCCTGGCATTCTTAGCTATACACGTGTCCTGTGGCACACGACAACACGTTCTACAATGACTGTCGGCTGAGAAATCACGGTACGAAGTGGGCCATTCGCCAACGCCGTGTCCCATTTAGCGTTCGCTACGTGCGCAGCACAGCGGCGCATTTCACATCATGAGCATACCTCAGTGACGTCAGTCTACCCTGCAATTGGCATAAAGTTCTGACCACTCCTTCTTGGTGTTGCATTTGCTCTGTCAGTCAGTGTAGTACAAATGCACTTTCATATCGTATTTATTGATAAATTTTACCACACTACTGACCCTTGTGCAAATCCGTTTCCCTCAATAAATGCATAAATCAAATTTTCAGTATTATCAGATGTGCTAGCCAAACATCTACTGGTTGGTACCAAAAGATTTTGTCATTGTATGGAATAGAGTATAATTTCTGGTGTTCTATGTTTCATGCTTTTTTCACACAGAATGAGGTATAATAAATTGGCAATTATATATTCAAAATATTTTAAATATCTCCAGAAATAATAATGTTATTTTGCTTTACGTCCCACTAACTACTTTTTACGGTCTTCGGAGACGCCGAGGTGCAGGAATTTAGTCCCGCAGGAGTTCTTTTATGCGCCAGTAAATCTGCCGACACGGGGCTGTGGTATTTGAGCACCTTCAAATACCACCGGACTGAGCCAGGATCGCACCTGCCAAGTTGGGGTTAGAAGGCCAGCGCCTTAACCGTCTGAGCCACTCAGCCCGGCTCTCCAGAAATAGTAGTTCTAAAGACATACATTAAAAATTTGTATAAATGCACTTTGCTATCATACATATTGATACATTTTACCACACGAAAAGAGTTAAACCTTTTATTTTTAAGTCCATCAACGGTGAACATAGAGAGATATGGCTAAATCGTCACGGTGATGAGATAACTAGCGATAGTGGTGAATGTTTTCGCATGTGCTATGTGTCTGGCATATGCTAATCCATATTAAACGTAAGATTTATCGCACTGTGGCCCCCCTGGTCGCACCATACGGATCAAAATGTTGGCCAGCTATAAGGAATTTAGAGCACCAGTTCCACATCATGGAGATGCGGATGCTTCGATGGAGTCTGGGAATTAAACTGTTACACTACGCACAGTCAGACGATGCATGAGTGCCACACCTGTGTGTGTGCAAAGATACTAGAGATACGTGACCAGTAGTATGGCAACATCTGACGTGCTGTGCATGAAACTGTCGCCGGTACAATATCACATTTTGAATCGATGATCGACGCCCAATTACTGTAAATTTGATCTAAAGTGCGTCAACTTACATCCATCCGACGTATTTCATAGATCGAAATGTCTTCTGCAATCAAAAAACGGACCTTTCACCAGTGGGAAAATGTTAAGAACAAGAGCGGTGGTTGTTGCTGTTGTTGTTGTGATTGATTTTCAGTCTGTTAGGCCATCAGCCCTAAAGCGTTGACTCATCAGAAAGCACCACCACCATAGATTATGCGGTCATCCGGGAACCGCACCAACCGATGGTGGCATCAAACTGAGACATACTAGACGAGATAAGGAGTGAGGTAGTTTGCCATTCCTTTTCTCCTTGAGCCAGGGTGCTATTGTAGCACGTCTGACCCTGTGGGTAACACTTTTCATGCTCTGAATGTCATTACTCAACACCCCCTCAGCATTTTCCAAACTATTACAGCCATGGCTGAGACTGAGAGTTCAGTGTATGGTATATTTTGCTGTGGCCTGTGCCGAGAGATAGATGCAAAAATACTGCTTCTCTCATGAAATAGCAACAGATGGAGGAGTTGGTTTTAAGGTGGAAAATCGCTTGGCCATCAGCCCATCAGGTTTCACATCAGCTTCTCCTGCTAAACCTATTCTCCGTCAGTTGCTTAGTAAGCCATCGGCGACCTGTTGCACAGCTAGTATATTATACTAAACCATGAATTTCCCTCAAGAAATGCATAAATTAAATTTTCAGTATTATCAGATGTGCTGGACTAACATACATTGGTTGCTACCAAGAGATGCTGTATCTTTGTTTCCTTGCGGGAATGATCTGATGTAATTCATCAAGAACTATTGGAGGAACACCTGTCTGTGAGACTTTGTTGTATGTCGTTACACTAACCGAACAACTTCAAGACCTTGGACACTTGTCAACTCGCTAACTTCTCAAATACTGTTTCGCTCCGTTTCTTCCCAGACTATCCGTAATATATATCGAAGTTGTCCGCATGCAATGCGCAAAATATCTTGTCGACTTACAACTCCGGCGGAATATCTTATCCATTTATTAGCGTCACGAATGTATAGACCTATGTTGGTACAATTTAGGACAGTTAACGGATACACTCTACTAAATCTTGTGCAAGGGGTGTGCAGGAGAAAGGTGTAATCAAGGCAATGAAATATCAACTGGACCACTTAAAAATTCGAAGGATCTAGGAAAGGAGACTAAATTTCCCTTGATATCAATGTACAGTCACTCAAAGCAGTAAAAAAGGAATGAGAGCATGATATTGTAAGTTCCTCGCATTTAATATTTTATTAGGCTTAATGAGTATAAAAATACAATTCACTTCCCATGTACATTTAAACCTCGAAGATACCCACAACAAGCATTATATTTATTGGAGGTTCAATTTTTTCTGAGAAAAGTGTACCTGCGATGAAATTGTGCTCATTTCTCTTTTGAACGACAACATATATTTGTACATTATTAATCATATACCTCTTTAAGTATCAGAGACTTCATAGCCGGTATGGTAAAGGCATTCTCGGTTAACCCAGAAGTAAGGGAGTCGAGAAATTTAGAAATAAGTTTTCTACTCCTGGAGAGGCACATGGACAGATTCACTCAGCCTACGGCGCAAATGAACACTATTACAGGTTAATACAAGGGACCAGCGTCAGCCAGTAATACAGCTAACCACTCTAATGCACTTGGCTACGAATAACTGTCCTCTTGGTAAGTGCATTGTCATTATGGATACGGCTTTGATCATCATTTTATACCGCTAGTTCACCCTATTTACGAAACCAAGATTTGGCATTAGATCAAGTTCATACGCTCTCTGAATTTTGATATTTTACGTCATTGAATTAGATATTTTGTTGGCACATCGTGTCCGAAAACCGACGGGCATTTTCCAAAGGATATGCGAATTATTGTTGCGTCGATGTGAATTGTGCCGCCGAGTTGGAGTGAGACATTTAGAACATCTGCTCTGAGGAACTGTACGTTCGTCCCTTTTTATTGTGTGTATCTAAAAAAAGAACAGTGTGTCACGTTTATGCTCGAATACCTGTGAGGTTGACAGCAGAACTGAGATTTTTAGTGCGCGTAGCGCCGCAACTAATCACCGCAACATATGATTCCTATGTTTACGATACTTGTATTTATACCATTGAACATTCCTTCAATTTACGAAACAAAGTTTTTCTGCACCCTGTATAGCATCCATTCTGTAAGGATCACGTCCCACTTTATAGAAATATGATACTAGTAAATACGTTCGTTTCTTTTCAAGAATGGTTCGATCCTGGCTCAGTCCGGTGTTATTTGAAGGTGCTCAAATACGACAGCCCCGTGTCGGTAGATTTACTGGCCCGTAAAAGAACTCCTGCGGGACTAAATTCCGGCACCTCGGCGTCTCCAAAGACCGTAAAAGTAGTTAGTGGGACGTAAAGCAAATAGCATTATTATTATTATTATTTCTTTTCAAGAATAAGTTCCACTCTACTTACACGTGCAGGCTTGATACCAATAGAAAAGTACTTCTTCATGGCAGTATTCAGAAATAATTTGACAGTCCCAGAATTATTATGCAGTATCTTATTCTTCCCAGCTTATTGTGATCGGCACTTGAGGTAATTCAATCCAGTTTTACGGCCGGATGTCCTTCCTGACGCCAACTCAGTGTGAAGGAATGTATTCACTACTACGTATTATTATGAGATTGGTAAGGTGGTGTAGTGTGTGTATTAAGATGAACACAAACACCCCAGTCGCACCAAGAGTTGAAACGCTCAAATCATCCAGGAATGGAAGCCAGAGCTCTCTGAACCGAAGAATAGTACGCTGAACGTTCAGCCAAGGAGCCAGACATAACTTTGTTCTGCTTATCCCTGGAGACACCCTGGCTCATTTTGGTCTTCGTGAGGGATTTGAGGCCGAGTGACCTTCCTACAACACGACATTTTCCGGGTGGGAAACCAGCTGGTAAGCCACTGAGCTGATTCCCCCTCCCCCAACCCGATCACTAGGGACTCTGAAGTTAGATGCGTAATATTCTACATTAACTTTATGAAAATAGAGTACATAAAGAAAACACTATTACTTTATGACCGTTGATATTGTGATCATAGCCACGGAGCCTCCGATTTCTCCCTCTGTGGGTGAGCGGTGGTAGAACACATCCATAGCATCCCCTCTCTGTCGAAATAACCAACTGAAAGAGGAACCACATGGAAACAATATTCAGCTAGGTGTCTTGTAGTCGCCAACTCACGCTAACGAGTTGACAGACGGTGAAGGGTTTAAGGACTGTATATTTTCTAATTTTAATGAATATTTTGAATAATCATAACATGAGTGTGAAAGGCAAACTCTGTTTGGGAACAGTCATTTTGAAAGTTCTAACGTATCATGTTCAGTGTCACCTAGTGATGATAGCCACGTGATGTCTCTGTGCCAAACACCCAAAATGAAGTTATAAGTTTTACCTTGCAGATGTGAAATATTCTGTGATTTTCTGAAGACTTGCTTTCTGTGAAGTAATCGTAGTTGTAATTTTCTGATTAATTGCGGGAAAAGTAATTTGCAATCGTACTCGAGAAAATTTTTCTCAGGTAACTGTATGTAATTCAGTCCAGTATCATTTTGTACTTTTTCCATTACCGGCTATCATATCCTTCTATCTTCTATCTTATCTATCTTAATCTGTTTACCCTCGAGGGTTGGCTTTTCCCTCAGACTCAGCGAAGGATCCCACCTCTACCGCCTGAAGGACAGTGTCCTGGAGCTTCAGACTTTGGGTCGGGGGATACAACTGGCGAGAATGACCAGTACCTCGCCCAGGCGGCCTCACCTGCTATGCTGAGCAGGGACCTTTTGGAGGGATGGGAAGATTAGATGGGACAGGCAAGGAAGAGGGAAGGAAGCGGCCGTGGCCTTAAGTGAGGTACCATCCCGGCATTTGCCTGGAGGAGAAGTGGGAAACCACGTAAAACCACTTCCAGGACGGCTACTCAGTTGACCTCCCGAGGCTGAGTGGACCCCGTTCTAGCCCTCGTACCACTTTTCAAATTTCGTGGCAGAGCCGGGAATCGAACCCGGACCTCCGGGAGTGGCAGCTAATCACGCTAACCACTACACCACAGAAGCGGACTCTATCATATCCTTAAATTTGAAATTGAGTCATTTTCTTGAACATTTCATGCAGATGCTTTTCCTACAGCCCATTCATTATGTAAACGCACCGTACCGAATTTCGCTTTGTACCATTCACGAGGCCCATTCTGAGTACGAGAGAGAGTGAGAGAAATGGGAGGAAGTTGAAGGGCAAGGTATAGATATGAAGTGATCCTTCGTGGGAAATAAGTAATTGCCATTCGAGAAGGTGCCGTACAACAGGTCCATTCGGCCCTGACCTGTAATACATTCACTCTCGACCACAAATAGGATAAGAAAAATTACGTTATTTTTCCCCATAAGACACAACTGCACGTGAAAGTTTTCCACAGTACCTGATTCATTTATGTTATTATTGTATTGATATCAATTAGCACGCGTTATAATTTTTCCTTGAAATATCACCGAGAAGTTATGTAGCAACAGGAATATCTTGATCGATGATGACAGCTGAATCCAAATAATAAGTTGAATCATGCCACATTTTCCCTCTCAATGTGTTTCTAGCTCTTTCAACATTTGTAGTGAGCTACATTTGTGGATCATGGTAGAGTGTCGGCCTCTGGAACCCAAGATAGCGGGTTCAAACCCGGCAGAGGTAGTCGGATTTTTGAAGGGCGGAAAAGAGTCCATTCGATACTCCATGTCGTACGATGTCGGCATGTAAAAGATCTCGGTGACACATTTGGAATTTACCCGACAAAATTCATTAAATCTCAGCCATAGACGCCCCAGAGAGTTTCGGTTTTCTCGGTCTGCCATCTAGTGGGCCTAGAGTAAAACGGAACGTCGACAATGATGAGCACACAGCCAGATGGCGTCAAATCGAAATGTCTGCACACTGTAGCTGAGGCCATACGATTATTATTATATATATATTGCGAATGAGCCCATTAGGACTACGCAAAGTACTTAGAGACAGGCATTTGCCTTTCTTTGTGCCCACACTTCCTTCATTCGTTTGCTGTGTGCTTCTTTTCTCTCTTGAGACCATGTTGTTCCGGTCTTCTTCTTTGGTTTTTCCTCTTGGTCAACTTGCCACTTATGAACTTTGGTTCTGAAGATAACCCGGCTTTGGATGTCTTCAGGTGTAATTCCTGCCAGTTTGAGATCTGTTTTAATTTCGCCAATCCATTTTATTGTGTCCGTTTTAGCTTTACTTCGGTTTTCATAAAATTCAACTATTTGCTTGGTAAGTCTATCTGGGTTCATCCTTTTTATATGTCCAAAGAATCTTAATCTGCGTTTTCTGATGTCGCTGTGAATGTTAGAAAATTGTTTGATTTCCTGTTTCTCTCCAAGGCGGTACTGTTCATCTACGAGTTTTGGGCCTAAAATTTTTCTAATGATCTTGCGTTCCTTTTTCTGAATATTTTCTAGATCAGTTTTCCTGTTCAAAATTAGTGTCTCTGATCCATAGAGGCATTCTGGTTTAATAACTGTATTATAGTGTCGTAGTTTAGCATGCTTGGAGAGACACTTTTTGTTATAGATGTTTTGGGTGAGTCTATACGCAGTTTCCATTTTTTGGCATCTAACTTCATTGGCTTTTGTTTCCATTCCATTCTCCTGAATTATTTCACCGAGATATTTGAATTGCCGGACCCGTTTTATTTTGCCATATTTTGTCTCCATGAATTTAGGGGCTTCTTTGCTGCAGGTCATGTATTCAGTTTTTTCAAACGATATTTGGAGGCCGACTTTTTCCGCTGTTTCTTTCAGGAGTTCGATCTGGTTTATGGCTGTTGAAACGTCACGAGTTAAGATTGCCAGATCGTCCGCAAATGCCAGGCAGTCTACTGCTAATTTGCCCCTACCAAGAGTGATTGGTTGGTCAATCTTGATGACAGACTTCTGTTTGCGCCATTCCTGTATTACCTTTTCAAGGACGCAGTTGAAGAGTAGTGGAGAGAGCCCATCTCCCTGTCTTACTCCTGTTTTGATCGGAAAAGGGTCTGAGATTTCCCCCATGAATTTAACCTTAGATTTTGTGTCTGTCAATGTCTCTTTTACAATTGCGAGTGTTTTCCGGTCTAGACCCTGTTCTTTTAATATCTGAAACAGTGATTGACGATCAACTGAATCATAGGCCTTTTTGAAATCAACAAAAGTACAAACTACATTTTTGCTACAAATTCTCTGATGCCTTAGGATTAACTTTAGGTTCAAAATTTGCTCTGGACATGAACGGCCTGGTCTGAAACCTGCTTGATATTCTCCAATTTTTGGTTCTAGTTGCTGTTGGGCTCTATCGAGAAGGCACTGAGATAAAATTTTGTAGGCAACAGATACCAATGAGATTCCTCTGTAGTTATTTACATCTGTTCTGTCTCCTTTCTTATGTAAAGGATGAATTAGTGCACTTTTCCAATCTTCTGGAATTTGTTCTGTTTCCCAAATCTCTTGGATGATACCGGTGAATTCTTTTATAGTATTTGGGCCTGCTGATTTGAGAATTTCTGCTATGATCCCATCCTCACCTGCAGCTTTATTCATTTTAAGTCGTTTTATCTGTCTGGTAATTTCTTCTTCATCCGGTGGCACTGAATTTGGGTTTGTGAAGTCAGGTTCCTGCGGTGGAAATCTTTGTGTTGGCTCTGGGCAGTTAAGCAGTTCTTCAAAATACCTTGCAAGTTCGGTGCAGTTTTCTTGATTGTTCAGTGCAAATTGCCCATTTACTTTCTTAAAGCAAAGGTTTTGTGGCTGATACCCTGTTAGCTTTGTTTTGAGGTTCTTGTAGAAATTTCGTGTGTGGTTTTTTTCGAAGTCCTTTTCAATTTCCAGTAGTTGATCTTTCTCGAATTTCCTTTTGGTCTGTCGGATTAATTTCGCTGCCTCTTTCCTGACTGCCAAAAACATTTTGTGATTCTTATCGATTATTATTATTATTATTATTATTATTATTATTATTATTATTATTATTATTATTAACATACGTAGTAAATCGCCTTCTACAACAGTATGCTTGACAATGTATTCATATGCTTTACCTTGATTATGGAGTTCTAAGTATAGTCGCATCTATAATATAAATACCAAAACCAAACCCCATGGCTCAACAGTCCCGAAGGCCCATGGCCTACGAAGCCACCGCTGCACAGCCCGAAGGCCTGCAGATTGTGAGGTGTCGTGTGGTCGGCACGAGAATCCTCCCGGCGGTTATTTTTGTTTTTCTAGACCGGGGTCACTATCTCACCGTCAGATAGCTTCCAAATTGTAATTACGTAGGCTGAGTGGACCTCGAACCAGCCCTTAGATTCAGGTAAAATCCTTGACCTGGCCGGGAGCCAAACCCGGGGCTCCAGATAAGAGGCAGGCATGCTAGCCATACACCGCGGTCCCGGCATAATGTGAATGGGGAAAATTGTTTAAAACCACTAAAAAATGAAAAACAAATTGAAACATATTTTTTAAATATGATACTGTATAAAGTAAACTCACGATGAACTCCAGGCGTTGGATTTAATAATAATAATAATAATAATAATATAAATGAAAGGACCGGGTGAATTGGCCGTGCGGTTAGGGGCGAGCAGATGTGAGCTTGCACCCGAGAGATAATGGGTTCGAACCCCGCTGTCGGCAGGCCTAAAGATGGCTTTCTGTTGTTTCTCATTTTCACACCAGGCAAATGCTGCGGCTGTACCATAATTAAGGCCACGAGCGCTTCCTTCCCACTCCTAGGACTTTCCTATCATATCGTCGCCATAAGACCTATCTGTGTCGGTGGGGCGTAAAGCAAATTTTTAATTGAGAACATTCCAGAACTGAATGAGAAACTGTCGAATTGTAATAGTAGCGGTGGTTGTAGTGTCCTGCTGGATGGTCAGCTTATTGGTCATTTTTTCACATGGTTCTGAGATCTATTCCCGACCGGGCTTCCTCCTGTGGGTAAGGGTGGTAGAATACATATACATGGTATACCTGCCTGTAGGAAGAAGCGACTTACATGGGGAACAACCAGAGATTCTCAACTAGGTACCGTGGGTTAGCAATCACAGTTCCCGGCTGAGTCTGATGTTCCATTTGTGTTAGGTTCCTCAATTTCATCTTGCCTAGTCGACCTCCTTTTTTTTAAGTATTGTTCTCTTCTGAACCCAATCGCATTAGGTTTTTGAGGTCTAGGGAGTCTTTAATTTTCACGCCCTTCGCAGCCTTCGCTAAAAATTTATTGATAAATTATTTTTTCGAAAACTTACTAATAACAATAACTTATAATTCATTTATTAAGAAGTGTATTTTAAGTGTATTTTTGAAGGTATTGTGTTATAAGTGTTATAATCAGTGTATCAACAGACTGAAAAATAAGTAATATTAAATGAGTCGGCAGTGAAAAAGTACTCATGCCAAAAGCATCCGGGCAGAGAATGGAGCAATTTCATATCAAGACACGTTAGGCCTATCTGACATGTTTATAATGGATGCTGCGGAGCGGCACGGTCCTATTATTATTATTATTATTATTATTATTATTATTATTATTATTATTATTATTATTATTATTATTATTATTATTATTTAAAAGTGTACTTTGGTAATTGTTTCCGCCAGCTATGGCCTACGATTGCACGACTCCGATCGTTTCCTTAAGTTCTTTTCACTTCCTCTTTCTGTAATACTCCTTCATTGCTTATTCCCTTGCTCTTTTCTCTTCTGAGAATATCCTTGTTATTCTCCTTGATTCCTCTGCGGACATATTCTTCGTTTCCGAAATTTTCCTTCTCATCGTTTTTTTTTCTTTTTTTCTTCGTCTTTTGTGTTGACTGCACATTTGCGGATGCCCTAATGTTCTTTCATCCATAGGACTTTGGTTTTCCAGTTTCCCTGGAATGTGAGAATCTTCTTTGCTGTTCTTACTAGATTTATTTTTAATGTGTCTGGAACAAGCAATTTCTTTTCCTTCATTGTAGTTGAGATATAATCAAACTTTTTGTACAGCTCTTTGGTCTCCGGCACAATGTCACCTTATCTACTATTATCATTCCGGGTCCCAAACGTTTTCTTAAAACTTATTTTCCTTTTTCAAATAGTCCCTTTCTAGACATTCTTTCTACTGTATACAAGCATTCTAATTTTACCATATTACTCTACAGTATTGTCTGAATTTGGTCTGATAAGAGTTTTGACTTCTAAGTTGGCTGGGATAGTCGGAATGCCAGCTCAGTCTTTCTCGCCCGGTCTTCAATTGTTTCCTTTTCATGGATGTTCGCGGCTAGAATCTTACAAAGATACTTAAACTTGTCAGTTCGTTTAATACCATCATACTTGGTTCTCACACTCCAGGTGGAATCTCTGAAGTCTATGTTCACGTATTCTGTGTTCTCGAAAGATATCTGTAGTTTAAAATATATTGATTTTACGCACCGCTGTACTCTCTTACGGTGTTCAGAGACACCGAGGTTTAGGAATTATTTTCCACAAAAAATATATTATCCGTAACCCTGTATTTTCTGCAGCTTTCTTCCAGACTTCCATTTGCTATTAATCTCCAGAGTCTCTGCAAGAGAGAAAATATACTAAGGATGGCTGCCCTAATACTAGGGAAACCAAAATGTTAAGCCTACTGATTAATCTTATATGACATCAGAAATTCATGTAATTCATTTTCAATGGAATTTAAAGAATGTTGAAATATTCATTATTTCCTTGTAGCTACCCCCTCATGTATTCAGGGAGGTCGTCCAGCCGTCAAAACATGCCATATAAATTTATATCACCTCATCTCCGACCACATATGAAGAAACGGAACTAAATGGTAGAATGTCTAGAAAGTTGTAAAGTTAATTTTTGTACAATTTGGAGGGAATCTCTCAACATTGCTGTTGACATATTGAACCCATGACCTTTACCACCAAGGGTTCAATATCTCTTGCAAAACAATAATAGGGGGTCCAAATCGTCTGAAAATTATTCACAGAGAAATGTGTGTTAGTTCCGAATGTACCAAACAAGATACCAATAACTTCCCAGTTGTTAATTTTACACTTGTGTCCCTAATCACAAAAGCAAGGCTCATATTACCTCTTCTTTTCTGTATCAACCTCTTTGGACTGCTTTTCATCTCGTTTAAATCTGTTGAATCAATAATGACGCCTTTGCTAGGTTCCCTATCGATGAATACAATATCCGTTCGTCTAATGGAACCTTCATTTGACCTACAGGTTACTTCTTCTTCAGTCTGTTTTGTTCTTTAGCCGTTCTTTCTTAAGGGTTTCCCTTTGCAACAGAAACTAAGAACGCGAGGAAGCTGCACACAAAGCAATGTGCATCTAGGCTTCCAGGAATGCTGCGAACTGCGATATTGCAGTTGATTTTTATGGCGTTCATTCATTGAAAAGAGGATAGGCCATTCGTTTTCACTATTCTACTATTAGATTTCACCCCCTCCAAGAAATGAGATACCCCTCTGCCACGATGACGCGTCTCCACATTACATATTCCTCATTGCACAATTTCTTCCTAATTTTCTTTACTTCGAGCTCTTCGTCAGTTTCTAGGGCAAGATGTATTAAACTGTCGTGAATTTCTTCTTTGAAATTTCTGGAACGTTCTTAAATCACATTTGGAATGTATTTAAAGCGGATCCATATTGTAGCTGCTGGGAAGTTTTACAGGAGAGACAAAAACCCTTTCATTTTTAAGAAATGTAGTTAAATACCAAGGTTATGAACAATTATTGCTTATTATTGTCCCTTAATCCCTTGACTTCTATTTGATGTTGAAATGATGATATTCGCTACAAAATTAATATAATTGTTTTAAATCTTGCACGTGGGAGATGCCTTTCTTTTCGCAAAATTACACATAGGAGATTTGTTTCATTAGATTACATCATTTATTTTTTTAAATGTTTACTGATTAACAGTTTTTTTGCTAGGGGCTTTACGTCGCTCCGACACAGATAGGTCTTATGGCGACGATGGGATAGGAAAGGCCTAGGAGTTGGAAGGAAGCGGCCGTGGCCTTAATTAAGGTACAGCCCCAGCATTTGCCTGGTGTGAAAATGGGAAACCACGGAAAACCATCTTCAGGGCTGCCGATAGTGGGATTCGAACCTACTATCTCCCGGATGCAAGCTCACAGCCGCGCGCCTCAACGCGCACGGCCAACTCGCCCGGTGATTAACATTTTATGTTACAATAATAGCAGGAGTAAAGGTACAGTGAATAAATACATGATCTCTCCTACCTAAACACATACACACACACAAGCGTACTTGCAGATTCGTACATGTAAACTCACAATATTACTCAGCATGTTACTTGTACAATACAATGTTTTGCTTATTTTATGTTAGCATGAATTCATGTATAATCTGTGCAAAGTATCAGTGAAACTGTAGGAACAACACCCAATTTCTGTTTACCAATCTTCTGTCATATACTTCCTGCAGACCTTCGGCGAAAGAACGCTCTTCTGTTAGACAATCCTCGGCTTCCGATACATAGTGCCATGGAGGGTTTACAAAGACAACGGCTAGTATCTAGGCCAGGGCCTCTCAAACACCCAAAATCTCACGCGTGCAAATCGAGGCGCAAGATCTCCGTGCACTGTGCATCGGTGCCGCTCGCCATGGCTCGGATCAACGCTTCCTCTCTGGGCTACTCGGCTAAGCTCGGCTAAGCTCGGCTCTACTCGGCTATACTCGGCTCAACTCAGCCTGGATTTGGAGCGCTACGGCGCAAGTGCGGCAGAGGGAGACAGGTGGAGCGAGCGAGACAGGAGTGAGGAAAGAGAAAGTAAGCGCTATTGCTCCAAATCGAGGAGTGGGAGGTCTGCACTCTGGTCAACCAAGCCAAGTCGTCTTTTGCACCGTGCACAGTGCATGCACCACGCGCATGCACCCTGAGAGGCCCTGATCTAGGCATTCACCAATGGTCACAGGTAGGTAATTAACTATGACAAACTTCAAACATTTTAGTTTCTGGAAGCAAAGCTGGCAAGAAAACTGCCCTCCAAGCTGTCAAACTCCACTATGCATCACGAGGAAACCTCCTGCATTTGAAGATCCTTGCAGAATTTGTTCTGCCTCAATTAGAATACGGATCAACCATGGCAGGTGTACAGATGCTATCCATAAGTGGGATGAATACAATCTCCAAAATGTGACTGTGGAGCTAACAGGAAGACCAACCGCCACATTATACAGGACTGCAAGACCGGGTCCTATAATGGGGACTTCACCGCCTTCCTGATGGCAAGTGATGATGTCGTAAGTTATGTCACCAATTTCGATATTTTAGGGTGGTATTTATAGTATAAAGGAAGCATGGTTAATTTTACATGCCTAATCGTATTGTGTAGCCATACGATAAATAATATAAATATATAATCTGTCAGGTAGGAGGTAGAATATTTTCTGTAATAGCAGCTATAACCTTGAAATGTCACGTAGGATGCTCTTAGTCAGATTGAAGAACGCGTTCCGGGCTTTCCAGTAGTACCAACATCTTATTTTTCCTTTAGCGACGATGTATCAATGTGTTGAACAATATTGCTTCCTATGTAGCCTTCATAACATCCAAATCACGGACTGTTCTAGACAAATACAGCATATACAGTAATCTGGTCTGTCATTTAGTATTCCATTTATTTCTTTTTCAGCACTTAACAATGCCTTTCGAAAGCCACGTGGCATTTTTGTCAAGGGGGTGCACTGTAAGGGATAAATCAAAATAGGTCAAATGTATTGCTTTAATATACTGTATATATGATCTTCAGGAGTGATGAGTAAACAAGCTTATTTACATTGGAATTTAACCATATAATAAAATTTCACCATTAAAAGTTCTCAACCGTCTGAGCCACTCAGCTCGGTGATAATGTCATTTAACATCTGTATACAGGTAGTGGTTATTTCTATACCATCTCAGCCTTTCTTGACGTGATCGAGTGGCGTGAACACGGATGTGTGGGAAAAGTAAGGACATACGTCAATTGCTACTTCCCTCCTTCCACTGCCTGTGAGGGCGTATGCACTAGCATATAAGATGATGGGCAGTACCATCTATTAAGTAAGAGCGAACTTTCGCTGTCAAATGAATATTCTACAGCCGGCCTGTAAACACGTCACTTACAACAGGTAGTTGCGTGTAGCTCACATCAGCTTGCAACATACAGTATTGCTCGTCTTTATTTTTGTTGTCCTGCTTCATCACCGATAACTTACTGCTTCAGCTTAGCGAGAAGAAGAGGCGTAGTAAACGTGTTTATTTGCATATAGCTGAAGAAATCTAGAACTATTCTACAGGTAAGTCCAACTACCATTGCAAAACAGTCCTCATACCTTACTGCGTTCACTACCAACTAGTATTTCTCGAATACACCTCCTCTGTCAAAAACACACAGATTTCGTAAAGCCATCTTAACTACGGAACACATTGGGGTAAAGAGAGGGTCTATTTGGTCTTCTAAGGAATATCCACATCTCAGGAAACCTTTTGGAGAGCTCATAATTGGCACATAAATTCCTCATTAAAAATAAACTATCCGCATCTTTGGTGTAGTGGTTGGCGTTATTACCTTCCAACCCCGGAGGCCCGAGTTCAATTCCCAGCTCTGCCACGAAAATTTGAAAAGTGGTACGAGGGCTGGAACAGGGTCTGCTCAGCCTCGGAAGGTCAACTGATTAGAAGTGTATTCGATTCCCAGCTCAGCCATCCTCGAAGTGGTTTTCGGTGGTTTCCCACTTCTCCTGCTGGCAAATGCCGGGATGGTACCTAACTTACTGTAAGGCCACGGCCACTTCCTTCCTCTTCTTTTTCTATCCCTTCCAGTCTTACCATCCCCCAACAAGACAAGGCCCCTGTTCAGCATAGCAGGTGAGGCAGCCTGGGCGAGGTACTGGTCCTCCTTCCCAGTTTTACACCGACACAAAGTCTCACGATCCAGGACACTGCCCTTGAGGTGGTAGAGGTGGAATCCCTTGCTGAGTGCGTAAAAACACTGGAGGGTAAACAGATTAAGGAAGAAAGAAGGAAAGAAAGAAAGAAAGAAAGAAAGAAAGAAAGAAAGAAAGAAAAATTAACATGTTTGAGTGCTTTTCGAAATACAAACTTTCTAGGGATGAAAATACGTTTTAAATTTTTAATGTCTAAATAGCTCGATAGATAGTGCTAATTATGAAACACAAATCCATAGAAGTCTTACTTCTACTTATATGATATGGATAAGAAGAGACGTAGCAAATTTCAAGGGGCCCTCATTTCATATCTTCTCTTGATTTGAATTTGTTTGTTTAAGATGTTCCTGAGTAACAATCGTGTTAGAGCTTCGGACGGCAGCATTTTGAGAGGTTCTCATTTTATGACACTCTGGCTGAATGTTTTGATCCATTTAATGTTTTTCTTTTCTTCTGTTCTGTCAGTGAGCTTTTCTTTTTACAAGTTGCTTTACGTCACACTGAAACAGATAGGTTTTATGGTGACGATGCGATAGGAAAGAGCTAGAAGCGGGAAGGAATCGGCCGTGGCCTTAATTAAGGTGCAGCCCCAGTATTTATCTGGTGTGAAAATGGGAAGCCATGGAAAACCATGTTCAGAGCTGCCAATAGGTTAAACTCACTATCTCCCGAATGCAAGCTCACAGCTGCGTGCCCCTAACAGCACGGCCAACTCATTCGGTTGTCAGTGTACTTTAAGATAGTTAATAATGTTTGTGCAGTAGCTCAAGAAACTAAAGGAATGACGCCTGGTATGGTATGCTCCTCGTATTTAATGTTTAATCAGACTTAATTGTTATTACTATCAAAATATAATTCTCCTCCCATGTAGATAATGCCGAGTGGCTCAGATGGTTGAGGCGCTAACCTTCTGACCCCAACATGGCAGGTTCGATCCTGGCTCAGTCCGGTGGTATTTGAAGGTGCTCAAATACGTCAGCCTCGTATCCGTAGACTTTGTGGCACGTAAAAGAACTCCTGCACGACAAGATTCCGGCAGCTCAACGTCTAAAAAAACTGTAAAAACGTAGTTAGTGGGTGGTAAAAACAGTAGCATTATTTATTAATACCATGTGCTCATTCTATTTAATAATAATAATAATAAATAATAATAATAATAATAATAATAATAATAATAATAATGTCTGGCCAGGTTTCATCCTGCCACAGTAATAGAGTACACTGTGAAGCCAGCGTCTCTACGCCGAGTTTTGGGCGGTGGGAAATAACCTAACATTCTGAAGGAGCCAACGGCTTTTGGCGGAGGAGCTCCTTTGGGAGGGTGCTGGTCTCTGAGGTAGAGGAATTGCTACTGAAAAACACCGTGCAGCGTCTGTACTCCATGTTAGAAGCGGCTGCAAAAGGCGTCTGTTCTCCATGTTAGGGGCGGCCTCAAGAAACCCTGGCAGTAGGTATAAAATGCCCTTGACGACAGGCGGAGCGACAGGTCGGTTGAGGTACTTTTTGTCGTGTCAACATACAGTTAACTCCTCTTCATTCGGATATAAATGCTAGGGCGTCCCCTCTTAACGACGCGCACCGTTTTCGCCCGAACGATGTGGAAAATGGATAAGGGCTACCGACGCGGCATCGACTTCTGCTAAAGAATATAGAACAAAAGACATCAAATCGTATCAGACTAGCCACTGTCAAAATTGTGACTATACCGGGCGAGTTGGCCGTGCGCGTAGAGGCGCGCGGCTGTGAGCTTGCATCCGGGAGATAGTAGGTTCGAATCCCACTATCGGCAGCCCTGAAAATGGTTTTCCGTGGTTTCCTATTTTCACACCAGGCAAATGCTGGGGCTGTACCTTAATTAAGGCCACGGCCACTTCCTTCCAACTCCTAGGCCTTTCCTATCCCATCGTCGCCATAAGACCGATCTGTGTCGGTGCGACGTAAAGCCCCTAGCAAAAAAAAAATTGTGACTATGACAGGCCGAAGCCGAGTACTGGCCGCCTCTTTAAAGTAGCGGAATGTGGACATAGCTTGAGTTCAAGAAACCCGATGGGCAGGTCCAAAATCAAGAGATATCGACGAAGACTACAAGCTAATCTACAATGGTAAGAAAAGTGCAAATCATGTAGGTGTGATTGTAAACCAGTCGATTCGAGACAGGGTCTCTGAAGTAGCACGCATCAGCGACCGCCTGATGTCTATAAAGATCAACTAGAGGGCCAGATTAATTCGAGTTGTGACATGCTTTGCCCCACAGACTAGCTGCCTTGAAGAAGAGAAAGACAAATCTTGGAACGATCTCGAATCCCACATTCAAGCCGTCGATGATACCGAAATCATTTTCATTGGTGGAGATCTCTAAATGGACAGGTTGGTCATGAAAGGGATGGATTTGAGCGAAACCATAGAGGCCATGGATGTGGTTGCAGTAACAAGGATGCCATTCGAATCCTAGAATTTGATGAAGCGTGGGATCTATCTGTAACAAACACCTTTTTTTAGAAAGCGGAATTCACACCTTATCACATACTATAGTGGAAGCCATATGTCCCAAATTGACTACTTGATGACTCGATGAAGAGACCTTGTGATGGTCAAGGATACGAAAGTGATCCCATATGAGAGCGTTGCTTCTCAACACCGACTACGTGTACTAGACACCGCAGTCCATGTAGATTATATATCTGTGAGTCCCAGCACGAGGATTGAACGCATTAAATGGTGGAGACTATTAGAACATTGAGCTACCATCAAAGAAGCATTGATGTCATCGATTTCAAATTCTACAATGCCATCCGTATAAGATGGCTGGAACACACTGTCTGAATCCATCAAGACATGTGCGATATCCACGCTAGGTGTCACCAAACCAAATAGACCCCGTATTGACAAGCAGACTTGGTGGTGGAATGATGATGTGCAGCGGGTAACTAAGGAAGAGAAAGCTGCTTACAAGATATGGCACCAGACACGCAGCTCGTAGGATTTAGAAAAGTACCGGGCTCTTAAGTTCAGTGCAAAACGAGCTGTAGCAACTTAAAAAGCAACACAGTGCAAAGCCATCTGTGTAGAGTTGCGTAAGCCTGGCAGCACGAATAGAATCTACAAACTTGCCCGCGCTCACGAGCGCCTCACAAAGATCTAGGTCATGTTATCAACATCAAAGACAGAAAAGAAACATGACATACTACGTTGCTGGAAGGAGTGTTTTGAGGATACATGCAACAAGGTGTTCCCTCATCCACCGCTATCAACAGCTGATCCCATTCACGGCCCAGTGCCCACTATCACTACGGAAGAAGTGTCCACTGCCATCAACAAAATGAAGTCTGGGAAAGCGCCTGGTGCAGATGATATCCCAGCCAAAGTGTGGATCTTCTGGAAGAACAAGGTGTGATATGACTTACTGACTTCTTCAACAATATGATTATGGTGGACACAGTACCAGAGGCCTGGAAGGCCAGTATCACAATTCCAATCTGGAAAGGAAAAGGAGATATACAGGCTTGCTCAAATTATAGGCCAATCCGCCTCTTATGTCATACTATGAACATTTTTAAACATGTTCTTGATGCGACATTACGAAGCATCATCACTGTTTAATCTAACCAGTGTGACTTTGTTAAAAACAGCGGAACAAGAGACGCCATCCATGCACTTCGTCTATTGATGAAAAGACACCACAAGGAAAGGAAGACAGTTCACTTGGCCTTTCTTGATTTGGAAAAGGCGTTCGACAGGGTACCACAAGATCTCATCTGCCTGGCAATGAGACTACACAGTGTACCAGGAGCCTATGTCAACTGAGTGAAATTCTGTACCGAAAGACCACAAGTTCAGTACGGTGTGCAGCAGGAATATCCGATATCTTCCAAATCAATGTTGGTGTCTATCAAGGATCAGCGTTGTCCCCATTTCTCTTCATACTCTGCATGAACGCCATCCCAAATGACATCCAGACCAGGCATCCATGGACATAATTATATGCGGACGATGTCATGTTAGCTAACGAGACACGTAAGGGCTTCGAACAGCAAGTACAAGAGTGGAAGGTGCGTCTCGAAGAATTTGGGATGAAATTAAATCTGAAGAAGACGGAGTACCTGGAATGTTGTGACCAAACTGATGGCACGATCACTGTGGATGGAGTTCGACTTAATAAAGTGACCCAGTGAGCTTGGGTCATACATTACCTCAGACTGCAATACGATTCCCGATGTCAAGACAAGAGTCAGCGCAGCATGGATGAAATGACGCCAAGTTACTGGAGTCCTGTGTGATAAGAACATTCCACACAGTAGTCAGACCGGTGGCCCGTTATGGATCTGAATGCTGGCCTACAACATCGAAGCACGAACAGGCACTTCATGCAATGGAAATGAAGATGCTGCGGTGGTCCAATTGCTTGATCCGACTAGACCACATCAGGAACGATGCTGTGCGGAAGAAATTCAAGATTGTCCCAATCACAGGGAAAATGCGTGAATCGCGTCTGTGATGGTATGGGCATGTACTCCGTAGCAGTGAAACCTGAGTTGCAGAGACTGCCCTTCAACTGAACGTACAGTAGAGGGTCGCCGGCCTCGAGTACGACCTCAAAAACACTGGCTCAGATAGGGTGAGAGATGATATGCGGCCCACTAAACTCAGCCCTCGGGACGCTATGGATCGATTGAAGTGGAGGAAACATTTCAAGAAGACAGACCCCAGATAAATGGGAAAATGCAAAGAAGATGAATAATAATAATAATAATAATAATAATAATAATAATAATAATATTAATAATAATAATAATAATAATAATAATATTTCTTTACGTCCCACTAACTACTTTTACGGTTTTCGGAGACGCCGAGCTGCAGGAATTTAGGGGTTTCGATGCACACCTAAGCGATCCTCGAAGTGGTTTTCTCTTCCAAGAAAATGCCGGGATGTTACCTAACTTGAGGCCACGGCCGCTTCATTCCCTCTTTCTTGTCTATTCCTTCCAATCTTACCATCCCCTACAAGGCCCCTGTTCAGCAGGGCAGGTGAAGTCGCCTGGGCGAGACCTTGATCCTCTTCCCCAGTTGTATCCCCGACCCAATATCTCGTGCTCCAGGACACTGTACTTGAAGCGGTAGAGGTGGAATCCCTCACTGAGTCCGAGAGAAAAAACAACCCTGGACGGTAAACGGATTAAGAAAGGAAAAAGGAAGAACATTACAATAAATTACCACCCCAATAAATTGATAAGCACAACTTTATATACAAGAATTGAAGGCAGCCCTCTTTAATTCGGGGCCTTCCTCACACGAGAAAGATTTCAGCGGATTAGGAAAGTCGAAACGTGTAGGGATGGAATTCAATTTTAGCAGTTGCCTTCCATCTGCTCTCTTTACTTCGAATTGACATTCCTCCAAACGAAGGTGCATGAAAGATTATAATCAAGTTATGATCAATAAAAATTACTTTGATACGGAAGATTGTTAGAAAAGCAAATAGAATAAACTTGGTGATTATTACTTCATTTTCCTCTAGAAAACGTATACTGACCTCACATAGTTGTGAATGTTCTGTTGGCTGCCATTTATGACGTCGGCAATTCTGCACCAATTTTTCTCTCCTCTTCTTACCTTTCGGGAATCTAGATAATCTAGTCAGACGCCATCCACGCACTTCGTCTATTGATGTAAAGACGCCACAAGAAAAGGAAGAGAGTTCTCTTGGTCTTTCTTGATTTGGAAAAGGTGTTCGATAGAGTGCCACATGATCGCATTTGGCTGGCAATGAGACTACACAGTCTACCTGGAGCCTATGTCAACTGGGTGAAATGCTGCACCGAAAGACCACAGTACGTTGCTCTCTTTACTTCGAATTGACATTCCTCCAAACGAAGGTGCATGAAAGATTATAATCAAGTTATGATCAATAAAAATTACTTTGATACGGAAGATTGTTAGAAAAGCAAATAGAATAAACTTGGTGATTATTACTTCATTTTCCTCTAGAAAAAGTATAGTATAGTACGTTCAGTACGTTATGCAGCACGAATACCCGATACTTTCCAAATCAATGTTGGTGACCATCAAGGATCAGCGTTGTCCCCGTTTCTTTTCATACTCTGCATGAACGCCATCACAAATGACATCCAGACCAGGCATCCATGGATATAATTTACAATCTGGAGCGACTGAATAACCCATTATAATCTCATTGCATTGGAAACACGCAGACAACAACAACTAGAGCTCTTTGGTCCCAAAATGGCCGCTACATCAAAGAATTCTGGGAGCGTGACCAGACCTGTGTAAAGACCTTAGTAGTAGCACAGAGAGCACTGTGAAATCATTTGTGTAGCGGTGTCGTGCGAGTTGGAAGTAACCCGTGTTGAGCAGCGAGCATAAATCAAAATAGCCGTTCTCCGCGGGAGTAATGCGAAAGAATGTTACAATGAATTCGTGGAAGCCCTTGGAATAATACCCTCCAATGCCGTGCTGTAGCGTGGTGGGTAGGAAAGTTTCAGGTACGACGTGTGGCAACCGGTGATTGATCAGCAACGGTAAGGCGACCTGTCAATGTGCGGACATGGCAGGTGCCGCCATCGAGCAGCTCCTGGAGGAAGACAGACGATGAACGCTCTGGAGTTAGATAGAGCAAGTGGTATCGAGAAACGCACCTTCCAGTTACAGCTCTGTCCGCAATATCCTGTGGATGGTGAGTTTCCCGATGCCACTTGCCCTCTCTAGTAGCGTTCGTCTGTCTTCCTCCAGGAGCTGTTCCAAGAGGGCAGGTGCCAAGTCGGTCCACAAACTGACAGGTCGTCCCAAGTGTTGCTGATCACCGGATGTCACATGTCCTTGCTGAAACTTCCCTACCCTCTACGCTAGTGTACGCTATGGGAGGGTATTATTCCCGAGGACTTCCACCAATTCACTGTGAAATTTTCTTGCATTTCACCCCTGGAGAATGGCTATTTTTATGTATGCACGCTGCTCAACATGGGCTACTTCCATCTCGCACGATGCTCGCCACACAACTGGTTTCACAGCACTCTCTGTGCTACAACCAGAAATCACAGAGCTGCTTGTTGGTGGGAGTACACACTATGCCTGCATAGCTTCCACGCGACAAATAGTGTTTTGTGATCTACTTACATATCTACAGGTAAAAGAAAAAAATTGTAATGACTTTTGCCCCAACGCTTGTATTACACCGTATTTAAAAAGATCTGATTAAATTAGTGAAAACTGTTAAGTTTTATTTCTTATAATAAACCTAATGTTAAAATGAACAAGAATACTTTTTCATTAGTTGTTAATATTCAATTACATTCTGTCCAGCTCTGTGGCTAAGTGGTTAGCGTGCTTGGCTTTTGGTCCAACAGGTCCCGGGTTCGATTCCAGCCCGGGTTGTAGATTTTAATATTAATTATTTAATTCCTCTGGCTCTGGAACTGGGTGTGTCTGCTGTCTTCGACATTAGAATTAATCATAGGTAGAGCCACATCCTCATACACTCTCAGGTCACCCATAGGCATCAATTCGATAGACCTGCACCAGGCCAATCCGAAGAATATACGCCCCCATTATAATTTTTCTATTTCTTCATTGCCAGAGGTTAGAAACACTCGGTTTATAGATAACTAAATATAATCTTCCATTAAAGTTATTGCTCAAACTTCCTAATCCTCACTTAAGCGTGAAAAGTAAAACATACCTAATAATGCATTTACAGTAATACTGGATGGAGTATTGAAGCATTTTGACGATAAAACTGAACTCTTTAAGACAAAATTACACTGGGGTTGGTCCTCATTAATGAAATAGGACTAACAAGTAGATAATAAATGTGAATTAATCATTTACCTGGTGAGGATTTTGCAAAGGCTCACCTACGATTTAATGAAAAATGAAATGGCGTTTGGCTTTTAGAGCCGGGATTGTCCGAGGACAAATTCGGCTCGCCAGATGCAGGTCTTTTGATTTGACCCCCGTAGGCGACCTGCGCGTCGTGATGAGGATGAAATGATGATGAAGACGACACATACACCCAGCCCCCGTGACAGCGAAATTAACCAATTGAGGTTAAAATTCCCGACCCTGCCGGGAATCGAACCCGGGCCCCTGTGACCAAAGGCCAGCACGCTAACCATTTAGCCATGGAGAATGATAGGGTTCAGCAACAATATGCTAAACTATGTTGTACCGAGCTCGACAGCTGCAGACGCTTAAGTGTGGCCAGTATCCAGTATTCGGGAGATAGCGGGTTCGAACACCACTGTCGGCAGCCCTAAAGATGGTTTCCCATTTTCACACCAGGCAAATTCTGGGGCTATACCTTAATTAAGGCCACCGCCGCTTCCTTCCCAGTCCTAGCCCTTTCCTGTCCCATCGTCGCCGTAAGACGTATCTGAGTCGGTGAGACGTAAAGCAAATTGTAAAAAATAAAACTATGTTGTTCAAGTCATGCTCCGTCTGAACAAGTGTACGCCCTTGCACAGAGATTACCTTGAACCACATCAGTGGTCGCGCAACAGTTAACCTGCTAGCCCATCACGGTAGCTTCCTGGTCATCAGCCAGTGAAGAAGAATGCTCAAGGACGCTCTAGTTGACCGGCGCGGCGGGAGAAAGTACTCGCATTTGCCGCCCCACTACTCTGTAGCTCTAGGTTCCACACTCGGGCAAGGCCGCCTGGTGAATCGTCCCGTGAGACAACGAAGTGAGGAGCATCCCAGTTGGCCTTGCCCTGCCTTCAACAGGTAGTTAGAGAATGCCAAAAAGATCTAATCAATATAATGAGGGAAATTAAGGTTATATACTGTATTAATAGAAGCAAGAAATATGCTCTGTAATAATGACTACAATAAATTAACTTCACATCAGTGTGATTAATGTCTACTTTATCAAATGCTGTCTGTCATTGTTTCTACATGTACTGAATGGAGGTTCCTTGAGTACTTTAGAGAGTCAATTGACTGCAATAACAACTATGTGTCCGCCTCTGTGATGTAGTGGTTAGGGCGATTAGCTGTCACCCCCGGACGCCGGGGTTCGATTCCCGTCTCTGCCACGAAATTTGAAAATTGGTACGAGGGCTGGAACGGGGTCAACTCAGCCTCGGGAGGTCAACTCAGTAGAGGTGGGTTCGATTCCCCCCTCAGCCATCCTGGAAGTGGTTTTCCGTGGTTTCCCACTTCTCCTCCAGGCAAACGCCAGGATGGTACCTAACTTAAGGCCACGGCCGCTTCCTTCCCTCTTCCTTGCTTATTCCTTCCAATCTTCCCATCCCACACCAAGGCCCCTGTTCAGTATAGCAGGTGAGGCCACTTGGGCGAGGTACTGGTCATTCTCCCCAGTTTATCCCCCGACCCAATGTCTCACGCTCCAGGACACTGCCCTTGAGGCAGTAGAGGTGGGATCCCTCGCTGAGTCCGAGGGAGAAACCAACCCTGGAGGGTAAGCAGATTAAGAAAGAACAACTGATGTTGTTTGGGTCATCAGTCACCAGACTGGTTTGATACAGCTATCAATACTATCCTATCCCGTGTTATATTTTCATTTTCAGGCCTACATACTGCAACTACCGGATCTTACATCAGTTGTAGTATGTTGATGTCTTGACCTGCCCCTGCCATTCCTAGCAACTACACGCAGCACCAAAACCAACTGTCAAGTCATTGGTGTCTCAAGATATGTCCCATCACTCTATCTCTACTTCTGCTCTAATTTCACCAATTCATATTCCCTTCGCCGACTTGATTCCGTATTTCTTCATTTGTGATTCGATCTACCGATCTTACCTTCTGTATTCTACTGCCGCACCACCGTTCAAAGGCTTCCATTCCCTTCTATTTTCAGCATTAATTATTGTCCTGTTTCACTTCCATACAGCGCCACGTTCGACACAAAAATTGTCACGATATCTTCTGTTATGCATCTCCGTGGTTGAGGTCAGCAAATTTTGGCTACATTTAATGTTATCTTCCCAGTCTCAGTGGCTCAGCCAGTGGAGCGCTGACTTTCTGAGCCTAAGTTGGTGGGTTGAATTAGGATCAACACAGGAGTATTTGGAAGTGCTCGATTCGCCAACCTCCAGTCTACAGATTCGCCGGCATATAAAAGAATTCCTACGTACCAACATTCCAGAATTTCTAGGTTTTCTAAAGCCTTAAAATCCGGACGTAAAAGCATTATTATTATTATTATTATTATTATTATTATTATTATTATTATTATTATTATTATTATTTCTTCCTTAATCTGTTCACCACCCAGGGTTGGTTTTTCTCTCGGGCTTAGCGAGGAATCCCACCTCTACCGCCTCAAGAGCAGTGTCCTGAAGCGTGAGATTTTGGGTCGGGGATACGACTGTGAAGGAGGACCAGTAACTCGTCCAGGCGGCCTCACTTGCTATGCTGAACAGGGGCCTGGTGGGGGGGAGGTGTTGGGAAGATCAGAAGGGATAGACAAGGAAGAGAGAAGGAAACGGCCGTAGCCTTTAGGCATTTGCCTGGAGAAGTGCGAAACCACAGAAAACCACTTCGAGGTTGGCTGAGGTTGGAATCGTATTCACCTCTGACCTCCCGAGGCTGAGTGCCAGTTTTCAAATTTCGTGTCAGAGCCGGGAATCGAACCCGGGCCTCCGGGGTTGTCAGCTAATCACGCTAACCACTACAATTATTATTATTATTATTATTATTATTATTATTATTATTATTATTATTGCCAGTAGAGGTTATGTCGTTATTTTGTAACGCGTTCTGGCTGGTAACACATTTCAGTTATTCAAACACGGGGGACGAGATATATTTTACAATTATTTGGAGATAGCGAAAGAGCATTTGCTGCCTAGGTGACGGAAATGATGGAAACTATTTCGGCTACTGGGTAGAATATGTTGCAGGATTTAACAGACACGTAGCTTCTTTTATCGTACTGGTTTAACGTCGCATTAACGCTTGGGCGATCTTCGGCGACGCAAGGATGGAAAAGAGATAGGATTGGGAAGGTAGGTGGTGGTAGTGGTGGTTTCTGCCTGGTATGGAAATGGGTTATTAGAGAAAACCATTTTTGGGGTGTTCAGTGTGAGATTCAAACCACCACCTACCGAAACAAGCTCACAAGTACGTGATGAAAACTTCGTAAGCAACTCGCTTGGTAACGGACACACTGTAGGTTGACAGTTGATGTGTTTTGCAGGAAAATGGAAGAGTCTTGTTTGTAACACGTTACTTCTTGGAAGAGTCACAATTACATAACGTATTTGAAGTGGCGTCCAAAAATATTGTCTTCATCAGTATGCCCAAGTCGTTAACCTATCATCAAATAATGATCTGCATTTAGGGCTACCGCTCAGGTGGCAGATTCCCCATCAATTGTTTACCTAGCATTTTCTTAAACGTTTTCAACGAACTTGGAAATTTATCAGCATTTTCCTTTTTTTTTTTTTTTTTTTGCTACGGGCTTTACGTCGCACCGACACAGATAGGTCTTATGGCGACGATGGGATAGGAAAGGCCTAGGAGTTGGAAGGAAGCGGCCGTGGCCTTAATTAATGTACAGCCCCAGCATTTGCCTGGTGTGAAAATGGGAAACCACGGAAAACCATCTTCAGGGCTGCCGATAGTGGGATTCGAACCTACTATCTCCCGGATGCAAGCTCACAGCCGTGCGCCTCTACACGCACGGCCAACTCGCCCGGTAGCATTTTCCTTGATGATGTACTTCAGTCCCTTACTCCTCGTCATATAAATGAATATTTGCCCCAGTTCGTCCTCATGAAATCCAGCCTTACCTTCATATTATGTTATTTCCTACCTTTAAAAGCTCCACTCAAGCTTATTCGTCTACTAATGTCATTCCAAGCCAGCTCTCCGTTGAGAGCACAAAACATGCCATATAGTCGAACATCTCGTCTCCTTACTCCCAAGTCTTCCCAGCCCAAAGTTTGCAACATTTTCATAACACTACAAATCGTGCTGCTTTCCTTTGGATCGTTTCCAGTTCTCGTATCAAGTAGTCCTGGTGAGAAGAGATCTGTAACCTTTTTTCTTTAACAGCCGCTACCCCCAATGAAGACCATTTCTTATATTTACGAGTGTCAAATCAAAAGACCTGCACCTGGCGAGCAGAAGTCCTCGGACACATTCCGGCACTATAACAAGTGGAAGAGAAAGTGTGAGCTCTTAAGTTTTTCTCAGTTGGCTAGTATAGGGACTGTGATGAATCGTCCGCTAGGGGCAGCACCGTCACTATCTGAGGGTTGTTATCTGTAGTAATAATATGTTTATCTTCGGTAGTGTTATTCTGTGAAGGAAAAAACTTCAATGCCGTACATTATTGTTAAGTAAAAGTCAAAAGCGTGTGATTTGGTGATGGTATTCATTTATTTAGTGTAAACATAGTGCTGAGCTTATAAAACTTACAAACATACCGAGGAGCTAAAATGCCTACTTGCTTCGTTCCAGTCTGTAATTCGGGCTATAAAACTACTTAAGCCGTAGCCTGCATGGTGAAAATATATTACTTTGCTTACACCCATGGGTCCAAGGGACGCAAGTGTAAATAAGTTTTTCTACCACATTTTGTATCAGGTTTTGAAAATTTTCTGAAATTGCACGAGCTTTCACTGATCATTTTCAACGGAAATGTTCATTTAATTGTCAGTTCCTATTCTACATTATTCTTCAAATATATTTTTAAAAATAATAATTCCAAAATCACTTATTTTTAATATCCTATAACCATCCTCAAATTTTACTTTGTATTATTGATAATTATATGGTCCTGTCATAAAGAATAGGAGTCCGGCTCCATGGTTAAATGGTTAGCGTGCTGGCCTTTGGTCACAGGGGCCCGGGTTCGATTCCCGGCAGGGTCGGGAATTTTAACCATCATTGGTTAATTTCGCTGGCACAGGGGCTGGGCGTATGTGTCGTCTTCATCATCATTTCATCCTCATCATGACAGGCAGGTCGCCTACGGGAGTCAAATCAAAAGACCTGCACCTGGCGAGCCGAACATATTCTCGGACACTCCCGGCACTAAAAGCCATACGCCATTTCATAAAGAATAGGATTTTTACATATTTATACAACATTTTTCTCAAAACTGCCACATTTGCACAGATTTGCAATGGGGAAAATATCTCTGTATCAACCTGTTCTAACAAAGTTCAAGTAAACAGTTATGGGATCAAACTTTCAAAGATGGAGAAAATTACACTTTTAATTACCAAAAGGAAGCTTTAAGCCTTTATAATTCAGCACACTTCAAACAAATGACAGTTCCACAAAACCCGCACAGTGGAAATTGACACTTAGCACATGCACGACAAGCCTTCCTTCTCCTCACTTTCACTAGTACTTGAATTATGTTCGCTAATTTCAAACTCAATTCCTGGGTCCGATATAACACTTAAATCTACTTCTAACAAAGCTCTCACATCATCACTATTTAGTGACACATTATTCCAAAAATAACATTTTATGGTACACACAAATTAGTTACTTTCCTTACACACATGGGTCCCAGAGAGCCAAACGCTGTAATTACAGACAAAAAGAAACCTCAGCGCCTCCGCTCCCGCCAAGATCATGTAGAGGACGAACGGAAAGGAGAGTACAGGGAGGGTAAGCGCAACGCAGGCAAAGTGAAACACTCGTGGGTCCCAGGGACCCAACCGTGTAAGTTATGGGTTGCTAGGGAGAGTTTAATTTATGATCTAGGAATGTATATAGTACACAGCGTATCCAAGGTCACAAAATGTCACAAATGTGTGAGCCTTGTTCACGGAAAGCATACAGAAGAAATACTTGCCGCAGCCCTCACATTTATTAGGGACTATAGCAATAAATGCAGCACTGACAGCACTTTCCTCACCCATCCTTCAAGAGCAGTTTATAATGTGTTCGTGCAAGTTGAAAGTACAGTACTCTCCTGTGAACATAGTCCATTGGGCGACATGTTTTACAAGTGCTTGCATAGTTTGCACAGTCTTCCTTCCTTTACCGCGGGTTCGAACTGCGTCGCACATGTCGATTTGGCCCTGTTTTACGGTAGAATGCCCTTCCTGACGCCAACCTTATATGGAAGGATGTAATCACTATTGCGTGTTTCTGTGGTGGTTGGTAGTGTCTGTTCCAACACTTTCTTCTTCAAATTCAGACACAAACCCCAATCCCAGAGCCAGAAGAATTAATCAAACACGATTAAAATCCCCGACCCGGTCAAGAATAGAAGCCGGGATCCTCCGAACTGAAGGCTCAACGTTCACCATTCAGCCAATGAATCGGACGGACAGTTTGCACAGTATCACTATTAATTCGAAAGAATTAGGATGCTGCGATGATCATGTTGGGGACATTATCCTTGAACTTGTGTTACATTATATGAAGTGTCGATTTTATTTTTTAACAAGACAGATGAGAAAGGAACTGAAATCTTCTATGACCACAAAGTCTACCCGGAAGCTATTTAAACTATATGACAATTGACTTATGGAATGATAAGCAAAAGCATAATATTTTGATTGCAATAATTGTCTTTTATTCGTGTGCTGACTTCTAAGCTCAAGCTCACTTACTGCTGGAAGTGTGACCTAGCGGAAGAACCGATGAACTAGGGGAGTGATCACACTTTTACCTTCTAGGTACTCGCTATGCCGGCACTAAAAGCCATACGCCATTTCATTTTTCACTAATTATATTAACACCTAGGTACTTACAGTGTTCCCCGTGACGTACTACCACCCCATCAACACAATAATTACAACTGAAAGGACATTTCCTCTAGGTGAAACATACAGCTTGCTTTTGACCATCATACCATTATCCGCTGTCCATTTCGCAACATTGTCTAGGTCCCCTTGCAACTCATTTATTACTCTCTACATTATAGCATCATTCGCAAATAACTGTATCTGTGATTCCAGTTCTTTACTCGTATCATTTATGTATACAGAGTGGTCGGAAACAACGTGTACCGTTATATGAGCCGTAGAGGGTTGTATCACACTGATAAATAATTTGATATGAGCCTGAGCCTCGCGGAGCGACTGCTGTAGAGCGGCAGCTGTGGATTTGATTGAGATCCCCGACCTCAGTGGGTCATTTATCTCAACATGACATGGGGCTCTTAAGAGCGTGGACTTTTGGTTTAGTTTGATAATTATTTCCAGTATTTCGGAGGGTTAGGAAAGACGAAAGTGGAGCAATTGAAATGTGATGGAGGCTTTAGTTTGACACTTCGATAAGGAGCATGGGAAGGTGCTAGCGATGAGGGATGCGTCTTGGAATATAGGGGCATACAGTGTTTCTGGGTGGGAAAAATCTTGGGTTGACTCGGGGGGGGAGGGGGTGCTTGTTTGTGGGGCTGATGATCTAGATTTGTGTGGTACTGGTTAGTAGGAAGAGGAGGTTTCTGAGAAGATCTGTGGAGGGGACGGTTTGTGGTGTGCGGATCAATAGTGCGTGGGAGGGGGATTGAGTTGGAGGTCCAGTAGGGATGGAGTTTGCTGGTAGTTTGGTTGCGGCTGATTGAGAATTTTGTTGGCTATATCGTTCGCTTGTATTGCCTTCTTGAGGAACGGGCAACCTGGATGGGAAGCGGCGTGTTTTCCCTTGCAGTTGGCACACTTGGGATCTCCCTTGGAATTGGGCGGACGGTGTGACGGTGATGGTCACTACATCTATTGCAGCGGATCTCGTTTGTGTAATTTGCGGTGGAGCTGTTCAACTGCAGGCAGTTGTAGTGCATGTGGATGAGAGTAGTTTGTGGGTAAGGCTTATTTCGAGTTGGTCTATTCTGATTAGTGGTTGATTCACTGGCTGGTAATGAGGGAGTTTGTGGTTGTTGTATGGGTATGGGTAGGGGTTGTTGCGGGATTTGAGTGTCGTTTAGCTGTGGGGAATGGGCATCGTTGGGTACTGTGGGTGCAGGTTGTATATTAATAGGATCTGGTTGGCGCTGGTCTTCTATGGTTGGGAGAATGGTTTGGGTGCTGGCATCAATGGGAGACGGTAGTGAAGTGATTTTAGAACCGCATACATAGGTTGAAGAAACATCCTCCGTTGTTTCTCCTTCTTCTTCTTCTTCTTCTTCTTCTTCTTCTTCTTCTTCTTCTTATTCTTCTCCCCCTTCAGCCCTTCAGTGTCTTCATATTCTTCTTCCCCTTCTATATCAGGTACTTCTGGTTTGAGATAGCATGATTGGGGGCAGAAATAATTGGGTCTTGGAATTTCCTTGAGCGTGTTGATTCTTGAGCAGAGGTCGCTCATATGTTGTTTTTGAAAGGGAGTGATCAGTAGGATGTTGTTTTGCGTTTCTTCAATTAACGCTACGTGAGAAGGGATAAGGTCCTTAATGGCGTCAAATATTGTATTCCACTTCAATGGGGTAGGTTCTGTGAGGCCAAGAGGAATGATAAGTACTGTAATAGTGGATGATATAGGGAATAGTGACTTATTTCTGTTGTAGATGAAGGGGTGTTCAAAGTTATGGTTCTCAATATTGGAGTTGTAGCTGGTTGCACTGTCTGAATTTAATGATGAAGCTGGAGATGGAGAACGGCTGGGGTTTTGGGGAGGAGATACCTGGGTTGTCTTCTTGCTTCTGGTATTGTAATTATTGGGTGGGGGTTGAACAGGGGCCCGGCTACTCGATCCACCAGGCTTGTTCTGAGATCTTGATTTTTGTAGCATGGCGGGATTTTTCTTGGCTGGGGATTGATTAAGAAAGGTTGGGAAAGGTGGGAGTGAAACACTGGATGGTCAAACGCACTTCCGGATCGGGCTATGAATTTCAACTTGTTGCCGTATTCATGGCAGGCTAGTTTTTAACTGGATTACGCCACGGGTAAGGCACGAACTCAGGACACCAAGCTGTCTGGCAAATACTCTGGGGCTCTTCTGGGTGGCAGCTGCGGTCTTCTTGGCTGGTGAGGCTAGCGGGTGCTAGCGTTGGCTTTGCACGGGAGGCTGACGAAAGTTCCGGACCGCGCTGGGAATACTTGGCAGGTGGTCTATGTTGCAGGAGCTCGCTGTGGGAGTCCGCAGACTTTGTCTCTTGACGGCGAGCGATGGCGAGCTGGCAGTTAGCAAGGAGCAAGCTCGGCGTGATGGCTCTGTCTGGTGTGCTCCGTACGAGGGCTGGACAGACAGACAGACCACGCATCTCAATGGATATGCGGGTGGGAGCCCGGATCCTTTGAGCAATTGTAGCCCTTCGGCCTTGTGGGCCTCGAGTGCTGCTTTCGACAAATATTAACTGGACTGAATTGATGTGTGTGGTGGTGGTACCTTGAACGGAATAACGAAGACCATCAGTATCATAGTTTCCTAAAGAGGAGATGAGGGGGTTTGGATTAGAATCAAGACCAGAATAAAATTCCTTTGCGAATTTTAGAATCCTGGGATAGACTTCATCAATACTGAGATCAGAGTGAATGTCACGATTCCGTTCAAACCACTGAGCACCTGTGATCATGCGGAGAGCACGATTTTGGAAGCGCTGAACTTGTTGCAGGTGCGTATTGGCAGCGATCCCCCAGACGGGACTGGCATAATCGAGGATTGGCCGAATGGAGGATTTATATAGCAGGAGCCTGCTTTCTAAATTAAGCCCATTGTCGGCTTTCATCAGAGGAACACTTTCATAAAGGCGGCGATATGCCTGGGCCAAAATTCTGGCTACATTAAATGTTAAGCCTCTGACAAGGGAAACACCCAGGTATATTGTAACATCAGACCACCGGATCACTTCGCCAAAAACGATCAGTGGTGGATGGTCAGTCCTTGCACGTTTAGAAAAGGGAATAGCACAACCCTTAGTGACATTGATTTTAATTCTCCACTGTCGAAGCCAAGTTTCAATAGTGCAATAATGCAGTCGGTTTATGCTAAGAGTACAGAAGCTATGATTGTACATGGTAACTTTTCATTTCAAGTATCTCACAGACATAAATACGAGGCGGCTCGAAAATTAACGCATTTTTTACGAAATATTTCATCACTAGGATAAATAAAATTATGCACAAAAAGCTACAGATTTTGCATATTTTTTAACACATGAACCATATCTCTCAAGACATTTCTTCCATCGTGAGGCCAAGTTGAATATGTCTCGGTCATAGAACTCTGTTCTCTGGAAGGGTAGCCACGAGCGCACGACAGATGTCACTTCTTCATCTAAACCGAAGTGTTCATTTCCTAGGAATTCTTTTGTGGTCCGGAGTGGTGAAAATTAGATACAAGGGTAGACCGTTCATACAAACTTTATAAGTATAGCTGAAAGGTTTTAAATCATACTCCACGCAGGATAAACTAAAGAACATTCGAAGAGAGGAATAGATGATACGGTCTGAAGGATGTAGAAGGATAGTGAAGGTGATAGATGAACAGAGAGCACTAGAGTCCAGTAGGAGGACTGCATCTTTTCCACCTCCCCGTTCCTTTTACCAAAGTTTCTCGACGACTGGTGTTCACGATATCTGCTTGCCTCGAGTTAAATTAATCTCCGTACAGGCCATGAAGGTCTCGGGAGGTGTGGAAAGTAAAGGTTTTCACTATTTGTAACCTCGGCACTTGCTTGGGTATAGTGGTTAGTTCTACACTCGGCCTCCTTTGCCCGCAGGAATTAACCTAATACTCATTTTTACTGTAGGCTGAGTGAACCTCAGGGCCATGTGCACCTCCCGTTTCTTACATTTTTCGACTTCCTGAAGGGGAATCGAACCCATGTCCTTCTGGGTGAGCCGAGCACTCCTTTACGGCCTCGTGAACACACGTTCTCCCCACCATTCATGGGTTCGACAGCTTATCTTATGCAAAAATATGAACGTTTATCGTTGCTTTTCAAATATATGGTGAGTGTACATTTCATTGTTCTGGTTAGTTGCATTAGGATTGCACTCTGTATTTTGCCCTGAAATCAGTCTTTTACCATAAATGTCGGAATTTCTGGACAAGTTCCTGTGTACGTCTGTTTTGCTAATTTACTCCCCTGTCTCCTCCCATGGACCATATCAAACATGCTGTAATCCTCATGTATTACCTTTTAAAGATGGTGTTGTACTTCGCTTCCAGGGACTTGTGGCATTGAATGTTAAATCTGTTAATTTAAATCACATCTGCCCGCCAGCAAAGCAATGTTGCTTAGCTGTTGTTGATCGAAATATGATTTGTGGTTCACCTTTTCACCTCGTATAAAGGGAGTGACGTTGCGATCATCAGACGGTATAATTATTTGTTCAGACCGATTGAAGAGCTCGAGCAAGGCTAACTGATGTTCCCGTTACAGATGACCAAGGATGAATCTGATCCTTGAGCAGACAGGTCAGGGAGCTAGCTGATCACTCCCCACCCCACCTCCTTTTATAGACACTCCCTGGATCTTCAGTGCATCCTACTACGTCCACAAAATACTTGCATCATTCCAGCGACAACTATCCTCCACAAGCACACATTTCTAGCCACTGCGTGGTGTTCATGTCTTGTTCTTGCTGTGTGTTTCCATTAATATAAATAGAAAAGTATCGTGATAATGTCCTGCTCCGCGGCAAAGCGGGCGGTGCTTTGGCCTCACGGACCAGGGTTCGATTCCTTGGCTACGTCATGTGATTTTAATCGGGCTCAGAGACTGAGTATTTGTGCTGCCTCCATCATTCATGAAACTCACGCACTACGCATAACACTATAATAACTCGCAGTTGCCTATTCATGGGAGGTGCCGTCCACCCCCATTGAAGAATCTGCCTTACCAGGACTGCATCTAAATGTATTAGTTACACGAATCCCAATTTCCTTTTTCAGCTATTAGGTAAAAAGGTAGTTCAAATTATTATTGTTATTATTATTAGTAGTAAATATCTAGTAATAATGTCTCATTATTAATGAAGATCGAAAATTGTTCGGACATTTCAACATGTTAAATTTGAGACATAGGTTTTAATTATCTATCTGTAAACTCAAAGATCGTGACGAAGTAAGATACTTAGAAGAAAAAGAAGACTAACAATGTATTTAGTTTGTAACCACCTCTCTCGCCTGTTTATGTACGAGTATACTGTCCTAAGGTAATATTTCCTACAGAATATTACAAATCATATCTCATGTTCATTGGACTAAGGATGACTCCTTTCTTTCCAATCTGGTTATGGCGAAGACACAATCAACTTTCACTGTTGCATTCTGGGTTCATTTCTCGGTAAATGTAAGTGAAATTTGTGCAAGCGCAAGTTTAGTTAGTGTTGTATTTCTCTGCTTGTATACTACAAACATTATATCTAAGAAATGAAATTTCAATCCTGGATTTCAGAATGTAAGATCTTTTGAACCAAGGCCGTATCTGATAGATCTTCAGAGCGTGTGTTCCACAATAAGATAAAATGTTAGTTCCTTTGTATCAGTCCGTCAAACTATTTTATTTGTCTAAACTAAAACAGCCAACATTATTTAGCCCTGGATGTTACAAACTAAACATATTGTTAGCCTTATTCTTCTAAGTATTGTCCCTTACTTCGTCATGATCTTTGAGTTTACAGATAGATAATTAAAACCTATGTCTCAAATTTAACATGTTGAAATGTCTGAACAATTTTCGCTCTTCATTAATGTCCTGTGAGTATTTTTATTAATGTGTTTCCAATTAGAGGGTCATGAATGTTACATCAAAACGTCGATATTGTTTGAATATTTTAATCAAAAGAATGTAAACTGTAACGGCCAGTAGTAACAGAAATAGCATCTTCCAGTCTGTTGGAAGTTGACATTCATCCCAGAGTTTCATCTACAATTCTGATGGATATTTTTAGTGTTTTATTGGCTTCGTTCGAAATTTCTTCCATTTTCTCAAGGTAATACCAGCCGCTTCACATACGATCTTTACAGTTTATAATACCTTATTACTTTTTTCTCTGGATGGGGGCGCTAGAATAACACACACGGTACCCCCTGCCTGTCGTAAGTGGCGATTAAAAGGGGTCCCAGGAGCTCTGTCCTTTGGAGCGTGGGATGGCTACCACGGGGCCCTTAGCTGAGTCCTTACATTGCTTCCATTTACTTGTGCAAGGCTCCTCACTTTCATCTGTCCTATCCGACCAACTCTTGTTCTTCTCCGACCCCGACGGTATTACGTATGGAGGCCTAGGTAGTCTTTCATTTTCATGCCCTTCGTAGCCCTTGTCCTCCTTTGGCGGATATCTTCATTTTTCGAAGTGTCGGACCCCTGCCATTTTTTCCCTCCGATTAGTGTTATACAGAGGATGGTTGCCTAGTTGTACTTCCTCTTAAAACAATAATCACTACCATCACCACCATCATAGGCTGGTATTATGCAGCTCTCCAGGCCACGCTATTCTTACGTAACTACTACATCCTACATCTACTTTAACCTGTCATATCCACACCTTTGTCCACCCCTACCTTTTGACCGCCCACACTTCTCTCAAATACCAAGTGCTGAATTTCTTACAATATGTCCTATCATTTTATCTCTTCTCCCGGTCAAATTTCGCCAAAGCGTTCTCCTCTCAGCAGTTCTATTCAGTACCTCTTCATTCGTGATTCGATCTTCTCATCTAACCTTCATAATTCTTCTGTAACTTCCATTCTTTTCCTTTCTAAGCTAGTTATTGTCGATTTTTCACTTCCACACAATGCCACGAAATGTCTAGTGAGTAATTTTAATTATGTTTCCAATTAATTTAGAGGACCATGAAGGTTACATCAAAACGTTCATATTGTCTTTATTTGGCCGATAGTTTCATTTTTCGAAGTGTCGGATCCCTTCCATTTTGTGGCTCTGATTGGTGTTTTAACCAGGTGCTGCCTGGGCATTTCATTGTTTTTATTACCTGTTAATTATGTGTGAAGAGAAGTTTTGTAGATTTCGTTACTGTGGCGTTGACTGGTTAAGAACTATTTTGTAGTTTAGAAGTTATTATTGTGTTTAATTTCAAGTCTTATAGATTATTTTCTTTCTCGTTAATCAAACTAATCTCGGTAAGTTTGGACATTTTCTTCATCACCACTTTACGCCATGCCTACGTAGCTGAACTGGTACTTAAACGGCATCCAGAGTGCCCCAATACATCTCAGCGATCGCCGAAACTATGAATTCGGCGCTAATGCTCGTTTTCGATTATCCTTGTACGTCATTCCCTTCCTTAGGTTTGCTAGAAGGTGTTTTACTCCTCCAGTATCTTCTCGATATAGTAATTCGTATTTGTACGAAGTATGGTTGAGAACTATTCTGAAAGATATTGTACATACATCATCATCATCATCTGTTTACCCTCCAGGTTCGGCTTTTCCCTCGGACTTAGCGAGGGATCCCACCTCTACCGCCTCAAGGGCAGTGTCCTGGAGCTTCAGACTCTTGGTCGGGGGATACAACTGGGGAGTATGACCAGTACCTCGCCCAGGCGGCCTCACCTGCTATGCTGAACAGGGGCCTTGTAGGGGGATGGGAAGATTGGAAGGGATAGGCAAGGATGAGAGAAGGAAGCGGCCGTGGCCTTAAGTTAGGTACCATCCCGGCATTCGCCTGGAGGTGAAGTGGGAAACCACGGAAAACCACTTCCAGGATGGCTGAGGTGGGAATCGAACCCACCTCTACTCAGTTGACCTCCCGAGGCTGAGTGGACCCCGTTCCAGCCCTCGTACCACTTTTTAAATTTCGTGGCAGAGCCGGGAATCGAACCCGGACCTCCGGAGGTGGCAGCTAATCACGCTAACCACTACACCACAGAGGCGGACATTGTACATACAATTTTGGTAATTTTCTCTTTCACACCTTTTACTTTTAGGATTTGTATTACTTATTTCAGTGTTCTTTTTTTAAGTTTTCTTAATTGTGACGTTGATTGTTCATGAAATCTTTTTGTCCTTTTTAAAATTAAAATACTATTATGTGTATAATTTTACGTTTTAGCTGGAAATTATTTTGTTTCGCCTTAAAGTATTTTCTTGAGGCAGCCCAGATTGTCTCGGAAGTAGTTGATCCTTTCAAACAATAATAAAAATAAGTTATAACGTAATGGTCCGCCTCTGTGGTGTAGTGGTTAGCGTGATTAGCTGCCACCCCCGGAGGCCCGGGTTCGATTCCCGGCTCTGCCACGAAATTTAAAAAGTGGTACGAGGGCTGGAACGGGGTCCACTCAGCCTCGGGAGGTCAACTGAGTAGAGGTGGGTTCGATTCCCACCTCAGCCATCCTGGAAGTGGTTTTCCGTGGTTTCCCACTTCTCCTCCAGGCGAATGCCGGGATGGTACCTAACTTAAGGCCACGGCCGCTTCCTTCCCTCTTCCTTGCCTATCCCTTCCAATCTTCTCATCCCTCCACAAGGCCCCTGTTCAGCATAGCAGGTGAGGCCGCCTGGGCGAGGTACTGGTCATACTCCCCAGTTGTATCCCCGACCAAGAGTCTGAAGCTCCAGGACACTGCCCTTGAGGCGGTAGAGGTGGGATCCCTCGCTAAGTCCGAGGGAAAAACCGAACCTGGAGGATAAACAGATGATGATGATGATGATATAACGTAATGTATTTACGCATCGCATTATAGACAAGATTTACACGATTCCAATTGTCCCTGGGACTGTCACAAATTAGCCGAATGACACTGAAAACTGTGTAAACAACATTAATCTCGGTGAATTTGGATATTTTCTTCATTACCCTTATAAATGACCATCCCGAAGGATGTTGAAGTTGTACTTAAACGACACCCGGAGTGTCACTATTCATCTCAGTGACTCAGGAAACTATGGATTAGACAGCAATGTTCGTCGTTTTCGATTTTTTAGTATCATCTCCTCCGCCAGGGGTGTTAGGGGTATCTTACCCCACGTAATTTTTTTTCCAGATAGTATAGTAAGTCATGTCTACACCAGTTTTAGTTGAGAGCTGTGCTGGAATATAACACATACATCCATAACCTCGGTCATTTTGGACATTCTTTTTTCACCCCTTCTCAACCTCCATTCCGACTGGCCCTGAAGTATGAGTCAAACTGCATCCAAAGTGTCACGAAGTTAGGGGAGTTCTGCCCCCACAGTCATTTTTGTTTGTTTGTTTGTTTGTTTGTTTGTTTGTTTGTTTGTTTGTTTGTTTGTTTGTTTGTTTAAAGCTGTGCTGGAACATACATTCGTCCATAATCTCGGTTATTTTTTATATTTTATTCTTTTACCCCTTCTCACCCCCGTGCCGATGTGGGTGAACTTGGTATTAAACGACATCTGGAGTGTCAATATTAATCTCAGAGATGCCGAAAACTATGGATTCTACTTTAATATCGGTCGTTTTCTATTACTTTTATACTTGATCCCCTTTCCACTAGCGCTCAGAGGTGTGCACCAGTATTTGCCTGGAGTTAAAATGAGAAACCGTCATCTGTGCTGCCGTCGTTTGTAGTGTTTGAACCAACTGTGGGCAAGGACTAAATTGTGATCAGTACAGGATTCAACCAGCCGGCTTCCTCTTTCAATTTTCCCAACCCGAATTCTCCTACTGTATTACCTTCTCTTCCTTGGCCTACCACTGCATTGCAGTCTCTCATCACGATTAGATTCTCATCACATTTTCCATACTGTAGTAAATCTTCTATCTCTTCATATATTCTTTCGAGTTCTTCATCATCCCCTGAACCAGTAGGCATATGGACCTGCACTATTGTGGTGGGCATTGGCTCATTAACATGGATAATTATTTCATGTACAGGGTTATTCAAAACACGTTCGCCTAAATGACTCATAAGCCGTTAAATAGATCGAAAATCTGTTTTCACTTTTTGTGATGTTACCGAGACGCTCATAATGCAGTTCTTTTCTAGTGTGTCAATATCTGCCAAGATAACGATATTAACTTTGGTTTAAGCACTATTTACAAAACCTAGAGAAATAGATATGGACAATGTATATTTAGGGACATAATTATTTTCAAAATACAAGTAGTTCTGGAGAAAATGGAATGTCTACAAACATAGTTCATTCGTCAGCCGTAGACCACTCTGTTCGAATGATTCACTAACAGGCAGCAAACGTTTAATATTACCGTAGATAACATATACTGTAAAGAAAACACGGATATTCGACGGCTTCTATCATCTTGACATGAGGAGGGCAAAAGAATACAGGCGAATAAAGAATGAAGTACATAGAAAGTGCAAGACAGCTAAGGAAGAATGGCTGAAAGGGAAGTGCTAGAATGTTGAAGGTTGCATCGCCCTAGGAAAGGTAGATGCTGCATACAGGGAAATCAAGGAAACCTTTGGAGAAAGGAAAAGTAGGTGTATGAATGTTAAAAGCTCAGATGGAAAACAACTTCTAGGGAAAGAAGACAAGTCGTAAAGATGGCAATAACAAATCCAACAGTTGCATCAAGGTAAAGAAATAAAAGTGTTCTGGAACAAGAAGAGGCTGTTGATTCTGATGACATGGGGGACCCAATTTTGAGGTCAGAATTCGACAGAGCTTTGAGAGACCTAAGTAGGAACAAGGCACCGGGAATTGATGACATACTCTCAGAATTACTGACTGCCTTAGGAGAAACCAGCATGGAGAGGTTGTTCCGTTTAGTGTGTAAGACGTATGATACAGGAGAAGTGCCATCTGATTTTCGGCAGAATGTTGTTATACCTATTCCCAAGAAAGCCGGTTCTGACATGTGTGAAAACTACCACACCATTAGTTTAGTATCTCACGCCTGCAAAGTTTTAACACGTATTATTTACAGAAGAACATAAAGACAAGTTGAAACTGAGTTGGGAGAAGATCAATTTGGCTTCAGAAAAAATGTAAGAATAGGTGAAGCAATCCTGACTTTACGTCTGATCTTAGAGGACCGAATTAAGAAAGACAAGCCCACGTACATGGCGTTCGTAGATCTAGATCTAGAAAAGGTATTCGATAACGCTGATTGGACCAAGCTGTTTGAGATTCTGAAGATGATCGGGGCGAGATATTGAGAAAGGAGAATTGTCTAAAATCTGCACAGAAATCAGTCTGCAGTGATAAGAATTGGGCAGTCTAGCTTAAGCCAGTGAGGAGGATGGACGTGTCGTGCGGCGTGCGCCTGCTGAGTGGAGTGGATTAGGAGTGAGGAAGCGGTCGGCAAGGAGATAGATACGATGAATCGGGTAGACGTAGAGGTTATGAGGAAAGTAGTAAGAGAAGTAATACAGGAGGTATGTCCGTTTGAACAATTAAAGAAAATGCTTCAAGAACAAATCCAGGAGCAAGAAAAGACGAGACAGTGGATCCAGGATTATATGAAAAATACGAAGGCGATGATAGAAGGCAGCGAGAAAGAACTGGTGTCACTAAGAGAGAAAATAAAAAACATGGAAGAAGAGATGGTAAACCTGAAGAAAGAAATTGAAGTCTGCAGACAGGAGCGCAAGAAGAAATCCATATTTATTTATGGGGTGGAGGAAGAAAAGGCAGAATCTAAAGTGGACATTATTTACAAAGTGGTAGATGTTATACAAAAAAAAAATGAAAATAAATTTCAGTGAGGTAGATATAGACAATGTGGAGAGAGTTGGTAAGGTGGGAGGGCACAGGCCCATAAAAGTGTCGCTGCTACCTTCATTGATGGCAGATATAGTGATAAGGAACGCTGGTAATCTACAGTGTGAGAACATTAGAATTAAGAGAGATTTCGGAAGATAAGAGAGTAGAAATTTTAAAATTCTTAAGAAACATTTTGTGAAAACAAAAATTCAGGGATTGAAAGCGTATATTAGTGGTCAGATACTTGTGGTGAGCGACAGGAATTGGACCCGAAAGTGGACAATATCGAAACTGAAATTAATGGATGAGAGTTTGAGGCAAGAAGAAACTAGCAGGGCTGAGAGTTCGAGGCAAAGGAGTTTGAGGCAAGAAGAAATAAGCAGGGCTGAGAGACTGAGACATGAAGAAACTACCAGGAATGATGTGAGGCAAGAAGAAAAAAGCAGGGCTGACAGTTCGAGGCAAGAAGAAACTACCAGGGCTGATGTACATACTGTAAATGAAGGAACACTGAGTAGATGGGGTTCCTGGGAAGAGATCATGAAAAGAGCTGAAGAAAAAGGAAATGCAAGGAGGATGGAAGTAGCCAGGAAATTAATGGACGAACTAGTGTCGGAGGTCTGCGCGAGGGAAGAAAAAGAATCACAGGGGAAGACAAGTGGACAGAATCGGAGCGAGAATAATGGTTTGAGGGAGGAAGCAGAAGTAAGAAGTGCCGTGATCAAAGGGAGAAGCTTGAGTTTGAAGGACCTATGGGACAAAAAAGGAAAAATGGAAGGAATAATTACGAGAAGTAAAAAGTCAAGTAACAGTAGTAAGTAACATAGTTTGCCTATGATGGAGGACAAGAGAGGAAGTGTAGTTTATGGTGGTGTCTGTATGTGTGTACTTATTCAAGTAATGGTGCCTGTACGTGTAGTATAATTAGAATTGAAGTGATGGTGTCTTTAGGTAAAAGATGGATGGATTAATTATATGGTATTCATTCAAGTGATGATATGACGACTGGATTTGAAGTGTTAAGAATGGGAGGTGATGATGAGGGATGGATGATAAGAGAGGTAGCGAAGCTTAAATGGTATTGATGTTAAGAAAGGTAGCGTAGTTTAGATGGTATTTATTCAAATGATGGTGCCTGTCCTATATGGATGAAAGATAAGAGAGGTAACGAGGTGATAAGGTGTTTAAGTGTATTGTAATTGTATGGTATTTATTTAAGGTATTTAGGTACAAAATGGATGGATTGTGGAGTCGATAGATGGATGATAAGAGAGGTAGCGAAGTTTAGATGAGGGATGGAAATGAGGAGAGGTAAAGAAGTTTAGATGGTATTATTCAAGTGATGGTGTCAGTATGTGTATCTAATTGTTGAAGTAATTGTGGCCTGGAAAATGATGGATGGCTGTGGAGTTCGATAGATGGATGATGTGTAGTATAATTGTTATTGAAGTGATGGTGTTTTTAGGTAAACGATGGATGGATTAATTGTACGGTATTTATCCAAGTGATGATATGACGACTGGATTGGAAGTATCAAGAGGGATGATGATAAGAGAGGTAGCGAAGTTTAAATGGTATAGATGATAAGAGAGGTAGTGAAGTTTAGATGGTATTTATCCAAGTGATGGTGTCTGTATATATGGACGAAGGATAAGAAAGGTTACGAGGTGATAAGGTGTTTTTAAGTGTATTGTAATGGTATGGTATTTATTCAAGTGTTTTTAGGTATAAGATGGATGAATTGTAGAGTTCGATAGATGAATGATAAGAGAGGTAGTGAATGTTTAGATGATGGATGGAACGAAGTTTAGATGGTAATTATGCAAGCGATGGTGTCTGTATGTGTATGGTTTGTGGAGTTCGATAGATGGACGATAAGAAAGGTAGTGAAGTTTAGATGGAGGACTCTAATTGAAGTGTCAAATATGAAAGGTGATGATGGATGGATGATAAGAGAGACAGCACAGTTTAAATGGTATTGATAAGTGATGCATTAATTAAGGGTAGATCGGTAAGCAAAGTTGGTTGTATTTGATTATTTAAATTAGATTAAGAATGGCTGTATAAGACGAGCAGGAACAGATAAGTAGTGCAGTGATAAATTTGCAACGTGTGCCGAGTACGTTGTAGCAGAATGTGTGTGCAACGGAAGTAAGGAATCAGCAACTCAGAGGGAGTCAAGTAGAGGAAATGTAGGAGGAATGGAATGTGCAAAGGTTCGCGTGTTTACTCAGCAGGGGCACGAAGGTCTGTGACATACATAATACAGCTTAAATTGCATATCCTGGGAAAACAATAGAAATATTGTTCTATTCATATTTGTTCATTCCGTACATTATTTTTTTTCATTTTCTGTACAACACACATAGTGTGATATGTTTTTTTTTTTTACAGTTCATAGAGTGTGATTCTGGGAAAACAATAGAAATATTGTTCTACTCATTTTTGTTCATTCCGTACATTATTTTCTTTTCTTTTCTGTACAGCACATAGAGTGTGATATGTATTTTTTTTTTTTTTTTTTACAGTTCATAGAGTGTGAATTTTGGCTTAGGTTGGACATTGTTATTTTCTCTTTAACGGATCAAATAGGTATTCTTACTGTAGATCTGAGAAAATAACAATAAATAAATAAAATTTAAAAATGATAAGAATTGAGGACGTTGACAAAGAGACAGCATTCCAGAAGGGAGTGAGGCAAGGATGCAGTTTGTCCCCTCTCCTTTTCAATGTTTACATGGAACAGGCAATAAAGGACATCAAATAGGATTTTGGAAAGGGTATCGAAGTTCAAGGAGAGGATATAAAAATCCTGAGATTTGCCCAAGTTACTGTTATTTTATCTGATTCTGCAAAAGTTCTGGAGAAATGTCTGAATGGTATGAACAGAGTCTTGGGGAAGGAATACAAGATGAAAATAAATACTCCAAAACAAAAGTAATGGAGTGCGGTCGAACAAAGTCAAGTGATGCGGGAAATATTAGATTAGAAGTCTTAAAGGAAGTAGATGACTATTGTTACTTGGATAGCAAAATAACTAATAATGGCAGAAATAAGGAGGACATAAAATGCAGACTAGCATTAGCAAAGAAGGCCTTTCTAAAGAAAAGAAACTTGTTCACCTAGAACATTGATATAGGAATTAGAAAGACGTTTATGAAGATTTTGGTCTGGAGCGTGGCATTTTATAGAAGTGAAATATGGACGAAAACTATCTCGGAAAGAAAGAGAATGGAAGCTTTTGAAATGTGGTGTTGAATGCTGAAGGTGAGGTGGATAGATAGAATCACGAATGAAGGGATACTGAATGGAATTGGTGACAGGAGATCGATTTGGCTAAATTTGACCAGAAGAAGAGATAGAATGATAGGGTACATCTTAAGACACCCAGGTCTTATACAGTTGGCTTTTGAAGGAAGTGCACTTGGTAAGAACGGTAGGGGTAGACAAGGGTACGAATATGACAAGCAGATTAGAGCAGATATAGGATGTAACAGTTATGTAGAAATGAGTCCGACTCGTTGGTTGAATGGTCAGCGTACTGACCTTCGGTTCATAGGGTCCCGGGTTCGGCTGGGTCGGGGATTTTAATAGATTCTGATTAAGTCTTCTGGCTCGGGGACTGGGTGTATGTGCCCGTCCCAACACTCTCCTCTTTATATTTAGACAACATACAACATTACCACCCACCACAGAAACACGCAATAGTGATTACATATGCCTTTGCTGGCGAGATGTAGTGTTTACAGTGCGCTATGTCTTCTGGTATGGGCTATATCAAATTTGTTACTTTGAATGACCAGTCTCAGTCTCATCCTTTTGGCTTTGACAATATGAAAATGACTAAGGTATGAGTGATGTTAGTAATACCATTGCTTATGCAGGCAGTCCCTGTTATGAATGGTGTGAAAATATCGCTCATAGGGTCGGTTGGTGCATGCATTTCAGTGGGCTTGGCAGACTGATATGTAATAACAACGGCTGGCTCGGTGAGGAAAGCAAAGGGAAACTACCTCGCTCCTCATTTCCCTAGTACGCCTTTTCACTGACGCCTAGGCTATTTATGACAGCTCTTGGCGGAGCTGCAGAGGATCAAACCAGCCTTCGGGCTGAATACCCAGCATACAACAACACAGTGATTACATCCCTCCATATAGGGTTGGCGTCAGGAATTGCATCCGGCCGTAAAACAGGGCCAAATCCACATATGTGTGTGACGCAGTTCGCACCCGCAATCCCAAAAGTGTGGGGAAAATTGTATAAAAACAAGAAGAAGTTAGGTAGAAATGAAAACGTTAGCACAGGATAGGGTCGCATGGAGAGCTGTATCAAACCAGTCTATGGACTGATGACTCAAACAACAACGTGAAATAATAGAAGCCTAAATATTATCGTGGTAGTCTTACATTTTACTGATATGACACACTGGACATTGCAGAGAGTGACAAATGGTGACGTTCTTTAACGAGCTGGTATATCCATTGACATTGTTCTTTTATATTTAAAGACTATTTAATACCATTCCTCTGTATCGGGTTTTAATCCACCATATTCCCACACAGAAGACTAACGTATTCTGTCTTCTATTTACAGTTAGTAATTATGAAAATAAAATACAGAACTAGAACGAAACAGTAAAGAAAGAAATAAGTTATGAGAAGAAACCACGTAGGAGAAGAATATAGCCTTGACGGTGTGCATCTAATGTGAACTTGTTTTTCTGTTCTGTAATATAATGCTGGTCCAGTTTCATGTCGCAACATCTGCTCTATTAATGTTAATGATAGGATGATCCTAAATCCTTGTTCAAGGCTTCTTCTAATGTGTTTACACAATACAAAAATAATAACTTTATTCCTTGGACTCGTATATTTCAACATGTCATGCTAGAATTATAAATCCGAAAACCTTGAGTAACCTGTCGTTGTATGGATGCTTCGAGCCAAAGATGATGATCTAGTTGGCAGTGAATTTAAATGCATCCTGGGTAATTAGAGTCTCTCGGTCTGGGACTAATGCCAGGTCTAATATTTAAAAGCATAAATAATGGCTTTTCATGGCCTGCCACTTTCATTTAGCTTCTATAAATAGTGTTTATTTGGACCGTAAAACAATGAAATATGACGCGACCAGTAAGTTTTTCTGAGACTTTGAAATTAAGTTCTCGAAGAGGTTAGCGGAATAAGATAGTCGAAGAAATCCTTGAACGAATTAGATTTGACAGTTTTGGTTGTGGTGTTTATCGTGTATTGAAGAATGATATACAGTATGTACAAGTTTGAAAAGAATAGTCCAATAACTCGATCCACGAAATCAAGTGGAAACTGACGTGGCGTAATGAAGTAGCTTCAAGGCCATAGCCTTAGAAAATATAAAGATTAGATAATATAACTTCTAAATACTTTACCTTAGTCTACACGACTCGCTCTCTAGAAGTTATCTCAAATTCATGTTTGTGTTTGTAACGTCTTATCTGCAGTAAGATGACGATAGCTTCAGAATTAATCTTGGGAGAATGTGGAGTTCTGGTTGTATTTATTGTGACTATAACTATAAAATTAAGAAAGTAATGATAATAAAAAGTGTATACGTATAAAATAAATCAAATACACAGGTATTCAAAACCTATACTACTGCTACTCAAAGTTTTCATTTCCGCCCACCGGGCGAGTTGGCCGTGCGCGTAGAGGCGCGCGGCTGTGAGCTTGTATCCGGGAGATAGTAGGTTCGAATCCCACTATCGGCAGCCCTGAAGATGGTTTTCCGTGGTTTCCCATTTTCACACCAGGCAAATGCTGGGGCTGTACCTTAATTAAGGCCACGGCCGTTTCCTTCCAACTCCTAGGCCTTTCCTATCCCATCGTCGCCATAAGACCTATCTGTGTCGGTGCGACGTAAAGCCCCTAGCAAAAAAAAAAAAAAAAAAAAAGCATTTCCGCCCTGAAGGAAGAGTCGGGCCTCTTAGAGCGTATCGCCCTGTTTCACGATTTGGTTGTGGCTGTGACCTATACTAGGAACTGTCCCGGCATTCGTCTCAGTGCAAGAAAATGGAAAACCACGGAAAACCACACTCAGGACAGCCGACGGTAGGGACCAGCCCCTCTCCGTCTCCCGAATACAGAGGTGTAGAGCCATGGTAGAGCTGTGGCCATCACTCCTCTGCTCGGTTGGCCGATCGGAATGTAGAGTGGTATAGCCAGGGACCAGCCGTGGCCACCCTGTCTCTGCATCCGCCGACTCAAAAACTCAAAACCCACACAATGGAATGTTTAGTGTATCATTCGAATGATGAGGTCTGCGGTCAAGTGTATTACTGAAGATGTTTCAGTGCACTATTCTGATGAATTAATATAAGAGCAAGTGCATGTAGGTGTCATAAAAACTAAGTGATAATACGAAAACGATCAAAATAGTGACGACAGACAATCCCTGGTATTCTTACAACGGATTGGTTATTGGTTTCATGAGCTAAATAATCTGAAAGAGGCCGCGACCAATGTAGCCCATTAAGAGCTGATCCAGCGAAGACAAATGTTATCTAGGCACAAGGCCTATTGGTGCTCATTTGGTCATCGTGACGAATCCTCAGCTGTATATTAGCCTTTCATAAAAAGAACAAGCTAAACAATTCCCGCTGGAAGCTATGAAAGCCGTCGGTGGAGTGGAAGATAAAGACTTACACTTCTTGTAATCTCAGCAAAAAGTTCTAAGCTCGGCCACCTTGATTCCCAGAAACTAAGTTGGTACACATTATTTGTTGCAGGCTGAGTGTACCCCACGCCAATTTGCCACTCAACAATTTTCAAGTTTCGATTCGAAAGAGATGTTTCGACTTCTGGAATAGATTTAACTACATCCTCCTAGGTGAACCAACATCGGCTAGGGCTCACTGATATTCAGATTTTAGACTCTGACTCTGAATCAAGGGTGGTTCAGTCCGGCGGTATTTGAAGGTGCAACACGTGTGGCATTCAAAATAACTTTTCCATGCGGGAACTTCCGTCACCTCGCCGTTTCCGAAAATCACAAAGTTAATTAGAGCGATGTAAAACGAATTGCAATGTAATCTAGATAGGCACAACTCATACCGTACTATCTAAGCAATTTATAATTTTAAAGAATTAAAAATTTTGATAATTTCATGGCAAGCACCAGGATAAGTTAGTACCCTTGGTGGCCGCTCTTTATGGATTGGAAACCAGTTACGTAAGAACCTCATCATTTTTATAAGGGCCTAGTGTGGTTTCGCTTTTAGGTCCTCGCACATAGTTATGTGACCGATATTTTTTCTATAAGATAAACTTCGTCAATCTTTTACGTAATCACATCAGTGGTCTCCAGTTTAAACAAAGTAAGAGTAGAGCCACTTGTGCGACCGACGGATTTACTTCATCACAAGGACTTGAAACCTAATGAGGATTGACTGTCCTCACATATCTTAACCTTTAGAAGGTAGTTAAGAAATGAGTTTGCGCGTTATCCGAGATCTTTTGAGGGTAAGAAATGGTATGTTAACCTTTGAGTTTCATTACACTGCACCGGCGTCTTTATTTTGCCTTTGACCTGGTTGGGTTCTATTCCCGATTGAAAGTAAGTACGTCATGAGGACATGAGCTAGGAAGTAAGTTACATCCTTTCAGTTGTAAGGTGAGTGGGGGCTGTAGAAAACTACATATCCATGGTACCCCTGCCTGTTGAATGAGGCGAATAAAAGGAGGGTCAGGGGCTGTCAACCACGGAGTGTGGGCTGGCGACCACGTTTCCCTTAGCTGAGTCTGACAGTTAACTTACTTTCTATCTGACATCCTTTCGTCAACTATTGCTCTCTTCCGAACGGACGGTATTAGGTTTGTGAGGTAAAGGGGAATCTTTCATTTTCACGCCCTTCGTAGGCCTTCCTTTTCTTTTGCCGATATCTCCATTCTTCATTTTCCTTCTGATCAGTGTCAAAAGTAGGTGGTTGCCTAGTGGTAGTAACTCTTCAAGCAATAATCACCATAACCACTTTAAAGCTGTAGCATAATAGGTGACTGACATCATCACTGTTTCCTGACTAAAGCGACTGCTGTTCGAAATCCCTGCACGCACGTTTAACTACCACATGGCAAGGAAACGGATCGTACAACCAACAAATGCTTCACCATATATGTTTTTTTTTTTTTGCTATGGGCTTTACGTCGCACCGACACAGATAGGTCTTATGGCGATGATGAGAGAGGAAAGGCCTAGGAGTTGGAAGGAAGTGGCCGTGGAGTTCATTAAGGTACAGCCCCAGCATTTGCCTGGTGTGAAAATAGGAAACCACGGAAAACCATTTTCAGGGCTGCCGATAGTGGGATTCGAACCTACTATCTCCCGGATGCAAGCTCACAGCCGCGCGCCTCTACACGCACGGCCAACTCGCCCGGTCATATATGTTTTACATGCTGATATCGTGACATAGAGAGTTGAATTGACTTCTATCCTTCAAACGTCCAACTACCTCTACCAGGTCTGAACCCACAGTCTTGGGATCCGTGGGCAGGTACTTAACCACTGATCCTCAGATAAGCTGTTAACAAAGTGGTGTGTAGTATGTCAAACTTAAGCACCTAGTCCCTGAGTCAGAGGAATTAACTAGTCTTGCCACAAATTAATCGAACCCAGGCCCTCAGAGTGCAAAAAATGACGATTATTATGAGATGTCCTGCCATACTTGCTACATGTCATTTCAACATTATTCTTCTTCTTTCTCCTCTTTTGTCACTTTCTGGTATGGTCATGTGTGCGAAATGTGTCGTACATATAAACTGACCATGTTTTATGACCAGCTACCCTTCCTGACGTCAATCCTATATTGCGTGTTTCTATGGTGGTTTGTATGTGATATGCTTTACGTAAATGAGAATGTGCATTAAGAAAAACACAAATAGCCGCCGAGCTAGAGGAATTAACCTGATGCGATTAAAATACCAGGCCCGGTCGAGGATGAAACCCAGGGCCCTCTGATCTGAAAGCCACCACGCTCACCAATCAGCCAAGAAGCCGAACTTTTAAAAAAGTAAGTTATTATTATAAACAGAATCCGTTTACATCACTTCAACCACTGTCGATCATAAGAGACACAGCATATCAGCCATAAGAAGAAGTTCCTTTAATGTGGCAGTAAATATAATGAAATATCTGTTCATTAGCGGCACTCTCAGTTGGTGCTATTTCCGGAACCCTGAAGATACTTTTCTGTGATTTTCCCATTTTTATACCACGCAAATGCTGGAACTGTATCACAGTTATTTAAACCACGACCGTTATCTTCCCATTTCTAACAATTTTCCTATTCCTGTATGGCTTTCATGACGTAAAGCGACCATCAAAGGGAATGAAAATCAAGCCTTCTTAAATCTTTCTTACCCACAAATGAACGCTTGTTCTAGTTAATTGTGTTATGCATAATTTTCCTGTACATTTTCCTAGCATATATATATATATATATATATATATAAGGTTTAAAAGTTATGGATTTCTGTATTGAATAGACCCTATACCATAACTCTGCCTGTAGGTACAAAAGAGACCTGTTAAAAATAACCAAAGTTATTTCTTTTGTCTTTGAAAATTACGAGCTAAAATCCAGTTAGCTTTGCCTTCTTCGCTGTTTCCAGGTCTATGTGGAGGGATGTAATTACTATTGCGGGTTTCTGTGGTGGTTGGTAGTGTGGTGTATTGTCTAAAAATGTTGCAAGAAGCACAACGTTCTACTATCTGAACTACTCGGGCCGGCAATGGTGTATAACTCCACCGGCGATTTTTCTTCGATGTATTTATTCGACTACTAGTACGTAAGCTTATCTTCGATAGTCGAAATTACTATCTATAAAGTAATTGGAAATTCTAAATGGACTATTGATATATCTTATGAATAAAAGTTACACTTTCCAGGTTTCATGCTGCATTCGAATGGAATCAAAACAGGTACTGTAGTATTTTCTTACAAACCATATAGCTCGTAGTTGTGCTTTGCCATCTATGGATCTGCGGACTCTTGGGAAAGCAACATACAACTGTCCAAAACACTGGAGTGGGAAGATACATCACAACTTTAATGTATATGCTGGTGTCTTACTCATTGTGTCAGAGAAGGCTAAATTTATAGTAAAATGCTTCTATTTAAGAACGAATGGCATACACAGGTGCTAAATCTATTCTTGAATTAACCTGAAGCTGAGTCCGTCTGGTATTCTTCATGAGCGATATTTTTGTATAGCTTCCGTAACTTCATTCTCGTTCCATTGCACAAACCAGCTTTATTTACTTCATTAACATTATGGAATCAATGATTCTTTCTTTCTTTATTTCTTTCTTTCTTTCTTAATCTGCTTACCCTCCAGGGTTGGCTTTTCCCTCGGACTCAGCGAGGAATCCCACCTCTACCACTTCAAGGGCAGCGTCGTGGAGCGTGAGACATTGGGTAGGGGATACAACTGGGGAGGATGACCAGTACCCATCCCAGGTGGCGTCACCTGCTATGTTGATCAGGGGCCTTATGAGGGGATGGAAGAATGGAAAAGATAGGAAAGGAAGAGGAAAGGAAGCGGCCGTGGCCTTAAGTTAGGTAGCATCCCGGCATTTGCCTGGAGGAGAAGTGGGAAACCACGGAAAACCACTTCCAGGATGGCTGAGGTGGGAATCGAACCCACCTCTACTCATTTGACCTCCCGAGGCTGAGTGAACCCCGCTCCAGCCCTCGTAGCAATTTTCAAAGTTTCGTGGCTGAGCCGGGAATCGAACCCGGGCCTCCGGAGGTGGCAGCTAATTACACTAACCACTACACCACAGAGGCGGACTGGAGTCAATGATAATGTACGTTATTTGAACACCTATCAAACTATTCAGAACGTATCGGTTGATGATGTTCACTTGTTCGTTTCTTGGCCAAAACAAGCTGCTACTTTGGAAAACATTGATCTTTGACTTGGACGAAGAGAAGAACCAAGTGGATCTCATACAATATTTTTCGGAACAGTGTTTTGAAGTATCTCAATACCACCATTTGACCGAGTTCTCGGTTTTCGAGTTTTAGAAGCCATTCGCTGAGTTTAATTCATTTTGGGCAATAAAGTGGAATATTTAAAAATTGACTGGATAATACCTGTTCTGTAACAGTGAGGAATTACTGCCAGACACTGTCTGAAGCCTGCGTCAAGCAAGATAACATTTCTTTTGAAAAGTGATTTGTTGTTCATTGTAAGTAGCTGGCCTAATTTTAAAGAGCGTGAAGGGAAGCCATGCTGCCTCGTCTCATATGATTAACTCATCCTCTCATTTACTCTGACATTCTTATGTTACACGTAGAGTCCTGACATATCTCTGTCTTTCCTTAACTTAACTTTACTCAATTCATCTCTCTCCAAACTCATCGTTTCAGCTTCAGTTTTTTGTGACAGTAACTGCATATTTTATCTTTGACAATTTTGACTTTCTTTACTCTTTTGGTCTTCTTTGTGGAGTTTTAGTGGGTTGCATTAAAAAGCAAATTGATTTATCACACGGAATTCATACAGCCTTTGATGATCGAGAATTGAAATGAATGACGTGGTATACGATAATAAGAATGGAGAGGGTGCAGCCCGGTGCTGGCGCAAAGCCTACTCTTGTCGGAGAGCACCAAGGGGTCTACTGAAGGAGTTAAGTCTCCATTAGATGGACGAATCACCATCAACAGCGTCATGTGCCCTCACTCCATAAGAGCACTGCGTACAGGTTTAGAATTCAATCCAGGCTTTTGGCACGCCTTCTAGTGATTAAAAATCGTATACCATCAACTCCTCTACCCTGCCAGCCAACATTCTGACGGTAAAAATACTCTCAACGAATGGGACCCGAACTGTCAAAGGACGGTCTGAGACAATAACTTCATGCATTCCTGCTCACGGTCACCAGACAGATTGCTATATTGTCTGCTCATAGATAGTGATACTCTGTTTTCATACTCCAGAATGGAAGAAAATTATTCATTCGATTCACTGAACTGTCCGCCTCTGTGGTGTAGTGGTTAGTGTGATTAGCTGCCACCCCCCGGAGGCCCGGGTTCGATTCCCGGCTCTGCCACGAAATTTGAAAAGTGCTACGAGGGCTGGAACGGGGTCCACTCAGCCTCGGGAGGTCAACTGAGTAGAGGGGGTTCGATTCCCTCTTCAGGCATCCTGGAAGTGGTTTTCCGTGGTTTTCCACTTCTCCTCCAGACAAATTACGGGATGGTACCTAACTTAAGGCCACCACCGCTTCCTTCCCTCTTCCTTGTCTATCCCTTCCAATCTTCCATTCCCACCCCCGAGGCCCCTGTTCAGCATAGCAGGTGAGGCCGCCTGGGCGAGGTACTGGTCATCCTCCCCAGTTGTATCCCCCGACCCAGAGTCTGAGGCTCCAGGACACTGCCTTTATGGCGGTAGAGGTGGGATCCCTCGCTGAGTCTGAGAGAAAAACCGGTCCTGGAGGGTAAACAGATTACGAACGAACGAACGAACGAATCCTTCTCGTTCCCTCAATATCGCTGTGAATAACAGACATAATTAAGGATTATATAAGTTATATAGATGTTTCCAGGAAAATTCACCAATTACTCATTATAATGTTGAAAGCTCCGGTAGTCGTTTCTGTACAACTAGATTTCCTATCGTCTTATATTTGTCCCTCAGACGCTTTACAGCGTTAAGATACTAACACCAATTCATCATTGGTGTTTCAAGTAGGAGTCTGTGATACATACCACCAAGGAACTACCTATATCACGTTTACGTTCAACCTGACCTATACATTTTTTCCCTCTCGGCGAATATTCTCCAGTCAACTCTGATGGTTATACTTTTGTTTTTACATCGTATCCATATTTTATTGCCGGTTATAAATGTTTTCATTGTCCCCAAAAGATATACTGTAAGTGTGAACGTATCTCAGGTCTTGTGACCAAATTTGAAGCTCTGTAGTTAATTTTTAACTTTTTCTTCCACGAGGCCAATATGGCAGGATCCTGTCAACCATTTACCACACCGCACTGGCCTTCTGAATTCAAGTTAGCAGTTTCGAAACGGGTTCAATTTGAAGATGGTTCAGATACGTCAACCTCGTGTCGATAAATTTAGTGGCACGTAAAGGAAGGGACAAAAGTGTAGCACTCCGGCGTCTTCGAAAACCGTAATTTGGTTGAATGATCCGAGTTGAAGTCTTCGGTTCAGAGGGCCTCGGGTTCGGTTCCCGATCTGGTCGGGAATTTTAATCGCGTTTGATTAATTTCTCTCCGAGACTTATTAAAATCCAATGATCGATCTAGGGAGAGCAGAAAAGAATGTACACTTTCATAATGGGAGCACACGTCTGCGAAGTGTGTGTTCCCGTTATGATGTCACCTTACTGCTCCCATATGCATTCCTCCCTTTTTTATTTTAACGTGCTGTGTCCAGACAGTTTATGACTGCTACCACGCATTGGCTGACCTGTGGACCATTAAAATGAGATATACAGTACTTGGTCACCACGGGGCCACACCTTGCTCAGCATGAAAGCAATAATATAGTCCTCACTCGTTATTTACAATATGATCATATCTTACATTTTAACTAGAAGATTCATTCAGTAAATCTTTTTGATAGAGATCTTGTCGTTGGTACGTTGAGTAATCAACATTCGGTAATAAAAGGCGGGGGGGGGGGGGAGGGGCAAGAATTAGGGTTGCAAAAGGATATATCTTCTTTAGGAGAATACATTTAATGTAATATGCATAAGATAAAGAAACAAGGAAGGAATAGGAGGCGTGATTTAACCGGGCTTGGCACGTGCTCTTGACCTAGAGGGCCAAGGTTCATATTCTAAAGGATATTAGGGTGGAATTTTTCAGAAATTTCACATATTTTGAAAACACCCGTCAAAATAAGCTAGGATAGCTCGTGGTATTGCATAAAAAACTGGGAGATGATGAATTTCTTTATGTACCAGTTATGTGGAATTCGATATTGATACGTCCCTTGTCAAAGACTTATTTTCTAGTCTAGAACGTAAGACGTGAATGCCTGATTATTCAACAAGGAATCGGACTATAATATAATAATAAACATTCTTAGTCTGATTACCGTCCAGGGTTGGTTTTCCCCACGGACTCAGTGAGGGATCCAACCTCTAACGCCTCAAGGGCAGTGACCTGGAGCGTGAAACTTTAGGTCGGTGGGATACAACTGGGAAGGAAAACTAGTACCTCGCCCAGACGGCCTCACCTACTATGCTAAACAGGGGCCTTGTGGGGAACGGGATCATAGGGAGAGATAGGGAAGAAAGGGGAAAGCGTGTGCCCGTGGCCTTAAGTTAGGGATCATCCCGGCATTTGCCTGGAGAAGAAGTGGGAAACAACGGAAAACCAATTCGAGGATGGCAGAGCTAGGAATCAAATCCCCTCTTTCCGGTTGACCATCCGAGGCTGAGTGGACCCCGTTCTAGTCCTCGTACCATTCTTCAAATTACGTGACATTGCGGGAATCGGACCCGGGCCTCCGGGAGTGGTAGCTAATCACACTGACTACTATGCCACAGAGGCGGACGAAAATAATAATAATAATAATAATAATAATAATAATAATAATAATAATCATCATCATCATCATCATCATCATGTCCGCCTCTGTGGTGTAGTGGTTAGCATGAATAACTGCCACCCCCGCAGACCCGGATTCGATTTGCGGCTCTACCACGAAGTTTGAAAAGTGGTATGAGGGCTGGAACTTGGTCCACTCAGCCTCGGGAGGTCAACTGAGTAGAGGTGGATTCGATTTCCCCCTTAGCCATCCTCGAAGTGGCTTTCCTTGGTTTCCCACTTCTTTTCCAGGCAAATGCAGGCATTATACCTAACTTAAGGCCACGGCCGCTTCCTTCCCTCCTCCTTGTATATCCCTTCCAATCTTCCCATCCCCTCACAAGGCCCTTGTTCAGCATAGCAAGTGAGGCCACTTGGGCGACGTACTGGTCCTTCTTCCCTGGTGTATACCCCGACCAAAGTCTCACGCACCAGGACACTACGCTTCAGGATGTAGAGGTGGGATCCCTCTCTAGTCCGAGGGAAAAGCCAACCCGGAAGGGTAAACAGATTAAGAAAGAAAGAAAACAATGAAAGATAATAATAATAATAATAATAATAATAATAATAATAATAATAATAATAATAATAATAATAATAATAATGTCCGTCTCTGTGGTGTAGTGGTTAGTGTGATTAGCTGTCAATGCCGGAGGCCCGGGTTCGATTCCCGGTTCTGTCACGAAATTAAAAAGTGGTATGTGGGATCTACTCAGCCTCGGGAGGTCAATTGAGAAGAGGGTGGGTGGGTCCTCGGCCATCCTCGAAGTGGTTTTCCATGGTTTCCCACTTCTCCGCCATGCAAATGACGGGATGGTGCCTAACTTACGGCCATGGCCGCTTCTTTCCCTGTTCCTTGTCTATCCCTTCCAGTCTTCTCGTCCCCCCACAAGGCCCCTATTCAGCATAGCAGGTTAGGCCTCCTGGGTGAGGTACTGCACCTCCACCCCAGTTGTATCCCCCGACACAAGGTATTACGCTCCAGGAAGTCCCTTTGAGGCGGTAGAAGTGGGAACCCCCGCTCAGTTTCTTTCTTAATCCGTTTACCCTCCAGGGTCGGTTTTTCCGTCGGACTCAACGAGGGATCCCACCCTTACCTCCTCAAGGGCAGTGTCCTGGAGTGTGAGACTTTCGGTTGGGGATAAAACCTTGCCCAGGCGGCCTCACCTGCTATGCTGAACGGGGGCCTCGTAGGGTAACGGGAATTTTGGATGGGACAGGCAAGGAAGAGGGAAGGAAGCGGCTGTGGCCTTAAGGCCAAGTACCACCCCGGCATTTGCCTGGAGGATAAGTGGGAAACAACGGAAAACCACTTCGAAGATGGATGAGGGGGGAATCGAACCCACCTCTACTCTACTCGGCTGACCTCCCGAGGCTGAGTGGACCTCGTTCCAGCCCTCGTACCACTTTTCAAATTTCGTGGCAGAACCGTGAATCGAACCCGGGCCTTCGGGTGTGGCATCTAATCTCGCTAACCACTAAATCACAGAGCCGGTCATAAAAATAATAATAATGAAGTATCCACTTGCAAAATGTTAGTTTGTCAGCTGAAAGTTCCCCTCTATTCTCAAACTTGACTTTCATACAGACGTAAAAAATATATGGCCCGTGGGGGGATCGAACCCACGACCTTCGCGTTATTAGCACGACGCTCTAACCAACTGAGCTAACGGGCCACGGGACTGCGGGAGCTAATTTAATGATATACGTACCATCAAAGTCAGGCCAGTACTGCGTTCTACTTTGGTTGTCAATGTTTCTCTACTCAACACTGTGCTCTCGATAGTCGCCTTGTCTGGTCAGCACAAATAGCGGTTATTAAATCACAGCAGCCGCGAAGCCACGAAGCCAAGAAGCAAACTCTTGGTAGAAAAACACAAAGAAACAGCGAGCATCTTTATTCTTCCAGGTGACATTGCCGGATTTATAAACGGATCCAGTGTGCCAAGTTTGGTTTGGAGCAAAGTTCGTCAAAACGTACTAATTTCATATTGCTGCTCTGTAAAGGAATACTATTTTTATGTTAATTTATTTATACTTCTTCTTCTTCTTCATCTGTTGGTTTTCCTTCGAACTCAGCGAACAGTATAAATAATAATAGTAATATTAACAATGTCCGCCTCTGTGGTGTAGTGGTTAGTGTGATTAGCTGCCACCCCTCGAAGGCACGGGTTCGTTTCCCGGCTCTGCCACGAAATTTGAAAAGTGGTACGAGGGCTGGAACGGGGTCCACTCAGCCTCAGAACTGCGTTCGATTCCCACCTCAGCCATCCTAGAAGTGGTCTTCCGTTGTTTCCCACTCCTTCTCCAGGCAAATGCGAAAGTACCTAACTTAAGGCCAGGGCCGCTTCCTTCTCTCTTCCTTGTCTATCCCTTCCAATCTTCCCATCCCCTTGCAAGGCCCCTGTTTAACATAGCAGGTGATGCCGCCTGGGCGAGGTACTGGTCATCCTCCCCAGTTGTATCGCCCGACCCAGGATCTGAAGCTCCAGGACACTGCCCTTGAGACGGTAGAGGTCTGAGTCCGAAGGAAAAACTGACCCTGGAGGGTAAGCAGATTAAAAAAGAAAGAATATTAACAATAATATCCGCCTCTTCGGTGTAGTGGGTAGTGTGATTAGTTGCCACCCCTGGAGTCCCGGGTTCGATTCCCAGCTCTGCCACGGAATTTTGAAAAAGTGAAGCGAGGGCGGAAACGGGGTCCACTCAGCTCCGGGAGGTCAACTGAGTAGAGGTGGGTTCGATTCCCACCTCAGCCATCTCACTCAGAACACTAACATAACTTCTGAAGAACAGGATGTATTATGAAACTGATTACCCTCCAGGTTCGGTTTTTCCCTCTACCGCCTCAAGGGCAGTGTCCTGGAGCTTCAGACTCTTGGTCGGGGGATACAACTGGGGAGTATGACCAGTACCTCGCCTAGGAGGCCTCACCTGCTATGCTATGAACAGGGGCCTTGTGGAGGGATGGGAAGATTGGAAGGGATAGGCAAGGAAGAGGGAAGGAAGCGGCCGTTCGCCTGGAGGAGAAGTGGGAAACCACGGAAAACCACTTCCAGGAAAGCTGAGGTGGGAATCGAACCCACCTCTACTCAGTTGACCTCCCGAGGCTGAGTGGACCTCGTACCACTTTTCAAATTTCGTGGCAGCGCCGGGAATCGAACCCGGGCCTCCGGGGGTGGCAGATAATCACGCTAACCACTACACCGAAGAGGCGGATATTCTTCTTGCGATCATCATATTCATTTCGACAGTAGTGACAATGCAAATACGGACTAACTTGGCATCTATTCAAAGTAGCACACACACGCACACACACACGGCTAGTTTAGTGAGTACGGAAATAAGCAGCGACTTTGACATGAGGCCCGTTAGCTCAGTTGGTTAGAGCGTCGTGCTAATAACGCGAAGGTCGTGGGTTCGATCCCCCCACGGGCCACTACTTTTAAAACAAGGAATGAAGATAAATTCTGTTAATGATATCGCTGGATTTTACAGATGATTCATTAGTAAAGTTATTTGCACTTTCAATGTCCGTCTTTATAAGTATGAGTTCGCTTCCCAGATGTGCCAGAGACTTCGGACAGACAGGAGAGCTAGATTGTCGTTGACAACGTACGTGCAGCTCACCGCTGAGAGATATGTTTCTACGTCAGATTGAATGGATTAAACGGTAGACCACCGGCTAACAGAGGCCGCGTTGTCGGTTTGGATCCTAGCTTAGCCCGAAGGTACTTATATACGTCAATCTCGTAGTTTTCTCGTATCAGAACTTCTGCAGGAAAGATTTTTGGCACCGAGCTCGATAGCTGCAGTCGCTTAAGTGCGGCCAGTATCCAGTATTCGGAAGATAGTAGGTTCGAACCCCACTGTCGGCAGCCCTGAAGATGGTTTTCCGTGGTTTCCAATTTTCATACCAGGCAAATGCTGGGGCTGTACCTTAATTAAGGCCACGGTCACTTCCTTCCCACTCCTAGCCTTTTCCTGTCCCATCGTCGCCATAAGACCTATCTGTGTCGGTGCGACGTAAAGCAACTAGGAAAAAAAAGGTTTTTGGCAGCTCGGCGTCTTAAATAAGGTACAGTATTTGCCTGGTTTGAAAATGGGAAACCACGGAAAACTATCTTCAGGGCTGCCGACAGTGGAGTTCAAACCCACTATCTCTCGAATGCAAGCTCACAGCTGCGCACTCCTAACCGCGCGCCCAACTCGCTCGGTCATTAAAAATACTCTTACTATAGCTCATTCCATGCTAAGAAAACGGAGTTGCTCTTTGGACAAAAGGGTTGCCGCATCGAACGGCCCTGCCCAACACCATCACGGAAAAACGGCGGCACATAAATTTGTCCGCCTCTGTGGTGTAGTGGTTAGCGTGATTAGCTGCCACCCCCGGAGGCCCGGGTTCGATTCCCGGCTTTGCCACGAAATTTGAAAAGTGATACGAGGGCTGGAACGTGGTCAACTCAGCCTCGGGAGGTCAACTGAGTAGAGGTGGGTTCGATTCCCACCTCAGCCATCCTCGAAGTGGTTTTCCGTGGTTTCCCACTTCTCCTCCAGGCGGATGCCGGGATGGTACCTAACTTAAGGCCACGGCCGCTTCCTTCCCTCTTCCTTTCCTATCCCTTCCAATCTTCCCATCCCTCCACAAGGCCCCTGTTCAGCATAGCAGGTGAGGCCGCCTGGGCGAGGTACTGGTCATACTCCCCAGTTGTATCCCCCGACCAAGAGTCTGACGCTCCAGGACACTGCCCTGCGTGTCCGAGGGAAAAACCGAACCTGGAGGGTAAACAGATGATGATGATAATGATGATGATGGACATAAGTTTGTGAAATTCGGTATTTAAGTTCAGTACAAAAAGCGGAAGAAACTAAGCTACAAATTATTTTTATGAACTAGGGGGGGGGGGGCTTACAGGACTACTAGGGCACATACAATACCTGAGCACTGAAGTGTAAGGCAAATTAGGGGAGAAAATAGACAATAAAGGTTAGAAAACAGACGCAACAAATAAATGCTGTAGATGACTACAAAATATCACAGCATTACTGTTAAAGAAAGAAATCACACACATAGGCTTATCGCATAACTCTCACTCAGCACAAGACAATTAGGTACTAATTTAAAACCAAAATAAGCACACGTTTACCTCTGTGGTGTAGTGGATAGTGTGATTAGCTGCCACCCCCAGAGGCCCGGGTTCGATTCCCGGCTCTGCCACGAAATTTGAAAAGTGGTACGAGGGCTGGGACGGGGTCCACTCAGCCTCGGAAGGTCAACTGAGTAGAGGGGGGCTCGATTACCTCCTCAGCCATCCTGGAAGTGGTTTCCCGTGGTTTTCCACTTCTCCTCCAGGCAAATTCCGGTATGGTACCTAACTTAAGGCCACAGCCGTTTCCTTCCCTCTTCCTTGTCTATCCCTTCCAAAACTCCCCATCCCCCACAAGGCCCCTGTTCAGCATAGCACGTGAGGCCGCCTGGGCGAGGTACTGGTCATCCTCCCCAGTTGTATCCCCCGATCCAGAGTCTGAAGCTCCAGGACACTGCCCTTGAGGCGGTAGAGGTGGGATCCCTCGCTGAGTCCGAGGGAAAAACCGACCCTGGAGGGTAAACAGATTACAAACGAACAAGAAAACATACGCAACGAATAAATACTGTAGATAACCTCAGTCCGCCTCCGTTGTGTAGTGGTTGGCGTGATTAGCTGCCAACCCCGGAGGCCCGGGTTCGATTCCCGGCTCTGCCAAGAAATTTGAAACGTGGTACGAGAACTGGAACTGTGTCCATTCGGCCAAAGGAGGTCAGCTGAGTAGAGGGGAGTTCGATTCTCTCCTCAGCCATCCTCGAAGTGGTTTTCCGTGGTTTCCCACTTCTTGTCCAGGCAAATGCCGGGATGGTACGTAACTTAAGGCCTCAGCCGCTTCTTTCCCTCTTCCTTGTCTATCCCTTCCAGTCTTCTCGTCCTCGCGCAAGGCCCCTGTTCAGCAAGGCAGGTGATGCAGCGTGGGCGAGGTACCGGTCCTCCTCCCCAGTTGTATCCCCAACCCAAGAAAGTCTCATTCTCCAGGACATTGCCCTTGAGGCGGTAGAAGCGGGATTCCTTGCTGAGTATGAGGGGAAAATCCTACCCTGGTAAACGTTTTAAGAAAACGGATTAAGAAGAAAGAAAGAAAGATACAACATATCGATTTATTGTCTGACTAAAGTATTGAGTGATTGCTGTCAGACGTATTTTAATAATTCTGTTTATTCCAACCTATGCAGACTTCGTATTAGTCATAGACTGTATTACTGTACTCCCTTCAACCGTATGTACCATAGTTTTCCATTCCTCTACGTGATATATCTAATATTATATTATATTACCACAACAGTTCATGTGCATAATGTCATTACCTCAAAACTGTGCAAGTACATCCGTGGGGATAGTGGGCAAACCCACGGAATGCTATCCATATTTCTCGTTACTCTTCCTCATAAGGTGAAAAAGGGATGTAACAGAAAGAAAGGTAATTATATTTTGCACTAGTATGTACAGTTTTAGACATGATACTGTATAGGATTTTGGGCTTATGCCGTGTCAAGAAAATAAGGTGAAATTCTTTACGTTTCGCAGAGAACTGTGCTCTGCGTCACCAGAAGAAAATCTCGACTGTCCACGAGAAAGGCTTCTTAAACAATGACTTCACTATTGTTATTTCGTCTCTGTGTTTTTCAAATTCGTACGTTCCTCATCGCCGCCTCTGTGGTGTAGTGGTTAGCGTGATTAGCTGCCACCCCCGGAGGTCCGGGTTCGATTCCCGGCTCTGCCACGAAATTTGAAAAGTTGTACGAGGGCTGGAACGGGGTCCACTCAGCCTCGGGAGGTCAACTGAGTAGAGGTGGGTTCGATTCCCACCTCAGCCATCCTCGAAGTGGTTTTCCGTGGTTTCCCACTTCTCCTCCAGGCGAATGCCGGGATGGTACCTAACTTAAGGCCACGGCCGCTTCCTTCCCTCATCCTTGCCTATCCCTTCCAATCTTCCCATCCCCCTACAAGGCCCCTGTTCACCATAGCAGGTGAGGCCGCCTGGGCGAGGTACTGGTCATACTCCCCAGTTGTATCCCCCGACCAAGGGTCTGAAGCTCCAGGACACTGCCCTTGAGGCGGTAGAGGTGGGATCCCTCGCTAAGTCCGAGGGAAAAGCCGAACCTGGAGGGTAAACAGATGATGATGATGATGATGATGATCACGTTCCTCATCGCCAGATGTTTCATTACAGGCTTGTGTCAATGTCATACACCTGTCAATGTCATATGTTACGTACTCATGTTATGTGACCCGGTCAGCTTCCGCTTCGAACGCTAGCGCTGTGCCACGTCCGGAGAGCCATCTGGTGACGAATGAACATACCATTTCCACTTCTATTATAATGCCCAAATTTCAAAAGTCATTCTTTAAGAAGCCTTTCTCGTGGGCAGTCGAGATTTTCTTCTGATGACGCAGAGCACAGTTCTCTGCGGAACGTAAAGAATTTCACCTAATTTTCTTGACACGGCATAAGCCCAAATGCCTATACAGTATCATATCTATAATTACGGCCCGTGGCAACATGTATAGTTTTGTTTCTTCGATGCAGCTATTCCCGCCTCAACCATCCTCGATGTGGTTTTCCGTGGTTTCCCACTTTTTTCCAGGCAAATGCCGGATGGTACCTAACTTAAGACCTCATCCGCTTCCTTCCCTTTCAAATTTCGTGGCAGATCCGGGAGTGGCAGCTAATCACAACAACCACTACACCGCAGAGGCGGAAGCTATGTTGTATCATTGAGCAAAATCCGCCACATAAAAGCAATCATTTGGTACTCATGTATAACGTCATTACCTCAAAACTTTGCAAGTACATTCTTGGGGATGTTTATGAATAACATGATGCATAATGGGCGAACCCACGGAAAAGTGACATACATAAATGTTCGAATCAGCCATAGATTGGATTACTGTACTTGCTTGAATCGTATGCGCCATAGTTTTGCATTTTTCTACGTCTCTTAACCTCATTTCTATGTATGACTACCAAATGATAGCTTTTAGGTGGCGGATTTTACTTCCATGATACAAAGCTTCCGCCTCTGCGGTGTAGTGGTTATTGTAATTAGCTGCCACCCTCGGAGCCAGGGTTCGATCCCTGGCTTTGCCACGAAATTTGAAACGCGGTACAAGGACTGGAACGGGGTCCACTCGGCCTTGGGAGCTCAACTGAGTAGGGGGGGGGAGGGTTCGAATCCCTCCTCAGGCATCCTCGAAATGGTTTTCCGTATTTTCCACTTCTTGTCCAGGCAAATGCCGGGATGGTACCTAACTTAAGACCTCAGCCGCTTCCTTCCCTCTTCCTTGTCTATCTCTTCCAAACTTCCCATCCTCCCACAAGGCCCCTGCTGAGCATAGAAGCTGAGGCAACGTTATCCATTAGAAGATAATATTCCTAGGAAATATTTACATTTCCTCTTTTGGTTCCTTTACACTGCTATGTCCTGCAGTGCATACTAATCAGATAATATATAACCTAGTTCACACCTCAGCTATCCCTGAACTCACATTCGGATATTCGAGAAATTCTGTTCAGTCGTTTTCCCATGATGCCTGCACAAACGAACAAACAAATATACAGACACAAATTGAATTGAATCTATTTTGTACCTTTAAATATTCCTAACCATAGGAAAGACATAGTATGAGGCAACAGTTAAAAGTGCACAGACAAAATTAGAATTGTATTTACATAAGTGAAGTGTACAAAGTTGGGCACCTAAAGTCTGTGAAGAGGGTGTACTAAATTGTAGATCTGAGATGCAGAGGAACCTTGGCCAGGAAAGCACAATGTTGTTGATTTCACCACACAACGTCTTGAATATGCGGTATTAGTGCTAAGAGAGAAACTTAACCACAGGAGAGTGATGTGTGGTAAACGTTTCGATTTTGATTTACAAGATGAAGTGAACTTATGTGATCAGTAAAGTGAGTCGCTGTTGATTAGCTGATAATGATGCAAGTTTGATAGTTTTGTTAAATCTGGTGGTGATCACTCTTTGAAATGTATCTCCTGTGTTTTATATGTCGTCTTCCTTTTTAGACGCAGGTACTCTATCAGCTTTCTCCTGTGGGCAACGTTATTCATTATAAGATAATATTGTACATGAGTATTAGCGATATATGGCGCTTTCAACCATGTCTGTTGTCAGGTCATCAGCCAGAGGCTGGTTGGATCCTCAAATAGCACCACCAAAGGTTATGCGGTTATAAGGAAACCCCAAAAACCAATGGCAGCACCAAAATGAGGCGTACTAGGCAAGATGAGGAGTGAAGTAGTTTGCCATTGCTTTCCTCACTGGGTCAGAAACTACTACTGCAGCATGACTGACCCTATGAGCAGCACCTTTCATAACATTCAGATGCACTAGTCATGCTCTGAATGTCATTACTCAACACTACCCATACCCCCAGCAACTTCCATATTGTCACAGCCATGGATGAGACTGGGACTTCGGTGGAAGCTACACTTTACTCTGGCCTGTGCCAAGAGATGGATGCAAAAGTACTGTATTAATCAAGAAATTACAGCAGGCAGCTTTCAACCATATCAAAGACGATATTGCGCTGTTCTGAACTCGAAGTCATTACTGCATCACGTATATATGAGTAACTTACCTCTTATGTGTGTACATCGTGACGATCCTCTCACCAGTACGAGGAATATAATTCTGACGTAGGCCGAATGTTTCCTACAAACAGTAGACTTATACAGTTCGAAACGGATGTCATAAGACATTATTTAATTTAATTTCCGGGTTGAACCGTGTTGTACTTGTCTGCACATCACGCAAACTGTAAGTGATGTGCAGACAAGTACAACACGGTTCAACCCGGAAATTAAATTACATAATTCTTCACACCGTGGAAGCTTCACTTCTAAGTCATAAGACATTGTTTCACATGATGAAAGTAGGTTAAAATATTAATCTGGATACACTGTACGCGTTATTCTTTTTATTCCTGGTTTGTATTGAGTTCTATAATTGCCAAAGCTAAAAGGCGTTCTGGATACAGGAAGCTAAATAGACATAATAATTAACAGGGGGGAGAGAATTGCACAGGAGACAAGTGTATATTGTTTACAATTGTGTGCGGTCATAAAGACGGAAAGCGATAAAGGTGCACGGTTTGTGACCGTGGGGTCCATAATTGGATGACCACTTAACAACTGTTGTTTCCTTCACGGTTTACAACCTGCCAATTACAAGTTCCTTCCGCACACTCAAGGTTGGAACCATGACCTGGCTCTGATCTTCCCTCTTGTGCTGAAGGTATAGTGGAAAATCTTCGATCGCTGGAAAGAAACTTCAATAAAAACACTGCACTTCTGTTAATAAGTTTGTGTATGGTTCTAGGTACAAGGACCAGTACTTGAGACTAATTGAATGGAATTTTCCTGTTATTTAACAAAAATCCAAATCTTGAAAAAAAAAAGTTCTAATTGCCTCACAAGGCACGTTATTGAGTTCCATTACGGAAAGTCGTAACTGAGGTTCTTGGTCCTCGAGCCTCTTTCAGGTAACTTTTTTAAGTTATCTTTTCCGTGTCACTAACTACTTTCAGGGTTTTTGGAGACGCTGAGGTGCCGGGATTTTGTATCTGTTCTTTTATATGCCAGTAAATCTACCACGAAATAAATGTACATTGCACATTATCAGAAATACCGGGATGACAAAATATGAATACTTAGGATTACTCCGTAATTCGTAGCGTCTACAGTAGGCCTACCTGAAACCCCTCCATCAATTCATCACCGCACAGGATCGCTGTATCATGAAACCCCACCATCTCGTGTTACGTGCTTACAGATATAGATCCTATCAAATATCTCAAGACAGCAATAAAGAAGCATATAAAGCCAGAATATAAATGAAGTGTATTGACGAAAACTTGCCTTTCTCAATCGAGCATTGAGTGATTAGTCAAATAGCGCTTATACCAACCGCTGTGAGCTTTATAATACACCAAATTATTATTATTATTATTATTATTATTATTATTATTATTATTATTATTATTATTATTATTATTATTATTATTATTATTTCCATAGTTTAATATCAATAATAATTGTATAGCCTGAACTACCTCGTTGCAGACCTCTGAAGTGATGCCATCTAGGTGACTGGCTTTTCAATTTCGACATTCCAATTGTCCAGCAACGAACGCGGAATTCTACGGACTGTTTCCATAGCTGAGTTTAATGTAATTTTTTCTAGTGACCCTGCGTACAACACGGGAGATCTTTAACATGTCAACAGCTATGACATAGAGTAAACATATTTTTGACTGCCCTTGAAAAATGGACTACCTCAGCTGGGTTTGAACCCGTGAACATGGATCATTGATGCACTGAGACAGCTGCAAATTTGCATGTATTACCTGATAAATCTATTAGAGAAAGTCTAATTTACAAAGGTCTAAATAATAATAATCAAAGATGATAAAATAATATTGTAGTTTTTAGAGTAAGGACTCGGGAGGTCTTATGCAAGAGCTGCGTATACTTATTGAGTGCGTGGAGTAGGCTCTATATGAGTAAAACTTACTTGGAGGATATTAATCTATAATTAGGCCTAATTTAGGCTAAGACAGGAAATGAATAGATCTTCGGCTATTGTTATATAGGCTATAATCAAATCTCTGGCCAGAGAAAAATGACGACACTATAACTTAAATTAGACTACGGCCGCTAATTTATCAGTCCTAGCCCTTTATTAATCCACCGTCATGGAAAACCTGTAAGCTGTGTTAATGCATTCTTAAACAGATAGTCAAAGAATGTCATGCCTGTATTCTAAAAATGTAAATTCATTTAACTAGGAATCATCAACAAGAGATGGGTAACTCCAAGGTAGATATATTAGCTGCCCACTTCTTCCGATTGAATGAGGTAAAGTGTTAGGTTCTTAATATGAATTATATATATTAAACAACAATGTTTCAATCATGCGCTCCATTTTTCTTCTCGGCGACTAGACATGGCAATAGAGTATGGAATATAATATATACCAATGGTTTCCAACTTAAGAAAAGGCGAGATGGCCACAAAAGTATCCAACAACAGTATCCAGGAACTCAGTGGTTGCCTACAAAATGTATTTGATTTTTAAATGAGAAAGAAAACATAAATTATGAACAAATAATATATAAATCATATATATTTCAAAATTTAAGGCCTTTTTAATAATTTTATAAGTAATTTATTTTGATCACAACATACACAATAAGTTATCTCAGGGCTATCAGTATTTTAGTAAATCCCTAACATCAATAGAGTACGTACGTAGTAGGTGCACGCAAAACAATTGGGTTTTAAATGAAAATTGGGAACTTAAAATATATAAATTAAATTGACATATTTTTGGTGATTTATTTGGCTATAAGGAAAGGTCTTCCAGGCCTCCAGTCGGAAACCACTGATAGATACAATATCCAGCCATCATAGGCCGTTCAAATCCCGCGCTCCTACCTCAAACTGCCTCCAGTCCCCTCTGTCAGGTCCTTCACCACGTCGTTCATCCGGCGTATTCATGGTCGTCCTAGGGGCCACCTTATGTTCAACTTCTTCCCTTGTCCCCTTTGTTTGATACATAAGGAGACAGATTCCTCGAGACTTTCTTCTCCTCCATGCTCCGTTTTCCAGTGTAAAATTCTTCGTCGTAAGTTTTCTTAAAAAAAATAGTAGGGATATTTTATATTTTGCGAAGTGGCGTGTTTCCCAGTCATACATGACTACTCATCATTCTGGATAACTTATTGTCAAGCATTCTAAGCTCTTATAATGTTTGATGGATTTGTTTAAAATAAAACAAGTTAATAATTTCATAATTTATTCGACAGTATATTTTTACAGTTCCATTGTAATTTGTACTTCTTAAATAATATTTATAAGCATCAAATTCTTTTAAAATGTGTCAGACGAAGTTAATATTTCCTTGCTGAAGGTACCTATGTGATGTAGTCTGTGTATGTGACTGTTGACAAGATACATTCACACTCTACTCACCTCGTCACAACATGACATACGCTTAACTAATTGCTATCACACGTGCAGATATCTTACAGTCGTGGGGTAATGTAATGTGACATTTAGATTTATTTGTGTTATGTACATTGAAACAATACTTGATGTTTGGATAAATTTTAATTATCAATATCACTTTCAAATAACTCACCAAATTCTCGTTATAATTAGTTTATATCTGTGATAGAATATTTTCATTAAATTGTCGTTAATATTCTATTACATGTTTCGACATCATTTACTTCTTGTAAAGGGTTACTTCTTAATTATGGCTATGGAAACTTTATAGGGGATATATTTTATGGCATACACTTATTCCATATTATACAATATAATCACAATGAGCATTAGAATGTCTTCAGTGATCAAACAAAATTCAATGTTAAAGGACGCCTCAGACACGTGTCACTATCTACCCTGGCATGAAGTGATAAAAGCACACAGTTTGTATAAAATAGTGATGATGCTGTTACAGACTCTGCACATTTTCCTTTTCTTACATGCGCTGGTGGTATAAAATATGAAATTATCGCTACATTGAAAATTTCACCATCAACTGAGGTTTAACGATTTTCACACTTAGGTTACTAGCAGAGAGATCTTGTAGAACGGTGGCTACCGACAGATCGGCAATTACGACCACCACTTGGCAGCTGCTCGAGAGCAACACTAGGAGGCGGTAGACGGTGCCCGTAGGGTAGGATGTCGAGCGACTGCACATGCGCCCGAACAGCAACGCCCGGGGGGAATCCCACGTAGCTGTCACGACTTCCATGATGTGATACAAGCGCCTGCTCGTCATGCTGGTACGAGAAGTCTCTCACATTACTGTACGGATTACTGGAGAGCTGGGGGACAGCCGTCGTGGTCGACACCTTGTGGAACCTCACTCTACCTCTGGACGATCCTCCACAACAGTTCCCGTACGGGATCTTGCTGCCAGTTGTTGGTCGAGGGACGCTGGCTGCAGTGCCACCTATTTGATCAAAATCAACTGTGGTTGGTCCAAATAAATCATCATTTCCATCGTCATTGGTCTTGCTTCCCCCCTTCCCACTAGTACCTGTTGATTTGTCACCTTTACCACTGGATGGTTTACCGAAACCACTAGTCGGTCTGCCAAACAGGTCGTCAGCGAAATCGTCTTCAATTGAACTAGAAGTTATACTACCACTATCATCGTCTGATGTGCTACCTTCTCCACCCTGGGGTGGGAACATGTTTTTGTTTGGCTTGTTATATAACGGAGTACTTCCAAAAATATCGTCATTGTCTGGGTTAGGTTTTGTTAGTCCAGCACCGTTATTGTCGTATCCGTCGTAACCTCCAGGAGTCTGAAATCCCCCAGCAGGCTTGATGAACAAGTCATCATCGTCATCTGAAGCAGAGGAAATTAATCTGTCACCAGTGGTATTAGAAATTATGTTGTTATCAGGATGAACGAATAATGTAAGCAATGATTAAATAAAGCCACCACCTAATCATGAGTTAGTGTATGACATTCTGCGAATGTATTCCCTGTTGTCCGTCACCAAGTCGTTTTTAAACAGGATAAGATTAATGGATTGTTTTATTAATTGAAGCGTTAGAGTTTTAGGCTCAGTCAGGAAAGTTTTAAACATATATCAGTTAAAAATCTTTCCCGTGTTCCTCGTTAAATAGTCCCTACAGCGCTTGAAAAATGCAGAGTAATTTGTTTGCATATAAGTCTGGTTTATCATTTTTAGATTTTAAAAATATAAGGTATAAATCATTAAACATAATTTTGTATTAAATTCACAATTTTAAGACAGTACTGTAGATTATTAGTTACCTTGTTAGTTCAGCCATCACCATCATCAAAAAAGCGCACATAAAAAAACCACTACCCAGCATTATTCATCAGTTAATCAAATTCACCAATGAATAGAAGTTTGCAACCTTCCTCATCAGATCTTGTAGGTATCAAATAAAAGTACCCCTCACTTTCCTTTCTTGTTTACAAGATAGAATTGTCCTGAGGTTCACTCAGCCTACACCACAAATGAGTACTAGATTAATTACTGGGGGCAAAGGCAACTGGGCCCAGAGGTAACCACTCTATCCCATTTAGTGCTGAGGTCAGAGGAATCCTTAACCTTCCACTGCTCCAAGGGCCTCCATGGCCTGTATGGAGATGACTTTGCTTGGCTTTTAATTTTATGAAATAACCGAAGAATATTACGCTGAACATAGATGATTGTATATTGGTTGTACGTCCTTTCCTGGCCTTTTTTAGTTGTATAGGGTCGGCACTAATGCAGATTAAGCCAAATTTTACGGCCGGATGTCCTTCCTGATGCCCAAATATCTGGAGCGAAGTAGGTATTCACTATTATGTGTTTCTGTGATGGTTGGTAGTGTGAAGTGTTGTATGTAAATGAAGGTTAATACTCAGCTTCCGAGCTATAGGAATTAACTAAACGTGGCTAAAATCCCCGACCCCACCGGGAATGAAACATGAGGTCCTATGAACTGCAGGCTGCAACGCTGACTATTCAGCCAAGGAGTTGTACTGTCTGTTATCTATAGTATATACAATGTAAGCTGGCCCCGTGGTGTAGGGGTAGCGTGCCTGCCTCTCGCCCGGAGGCCCTGGGTTCGATTGCAGGCCAGGTCAGGGATTTTTCTCTCGACCTGAGAGCTGGTTCGAGGTCCACTCAGCCCACGTGATTAGAATTGAGGAGCTATCTGACGGTGAGATGGCAGCCCCAGTCTCGAAAACCCAGAATAACGGCCGAGGGGATCCCTCGTAATCTGCAGGCCTTCGGGCTGAGCAGCGGTCGCTGGGCAGGCTAGAGCCCTTTCAAGGGCGTAAGTGCCTTGGTTTTTGGCTTTTGGTTTGGTAAATACAATGTAAACTGATATGTGGTAGGTGTAAAAACTAAAATTGGCATGAATTAATGGGACACTCCCTGGTACTCTAAAAACATAAAAGTATTAGAACTCTAAGATGGAGCCGATCTGACAAGGAAAGCTTCAGTGACATCACATCACAACTTATCTGAAATCTTGTTGACAGAATGAGTATCGTGTAAGAAAATCTTGCAACAAACTCATCTGATAATTTTAACCGAAAGGTCCCGAAACGGAGGCTGGAAATGTCGCATTACACCGCGGTTTGCCAACTGTAATGAACATCCCTGTCAACTTGTTGGCTGTAGACTGTGCCGTGAGGGAAATATTTGCAGTCAGCTGAGGTCTGCTGCGCTCTCTGCGTTGCTTCTTCGAGGATTACAGTAGAGGACAAAGAGCTGACAATACAATGATTCACGCAGCTTGTCTGTCGTGTGGGCATGATCTACTGCACACCGTCTCGCCCTTGCAGGGGATGTCGAAAACGATTGACACAACTGACCCTTTTTACCTTGTGTTTGTCTGCATATTCCGGTGTCGATTTCGGAAACTTCCAATTAAAATTCGCAGTTATTTTTTTAGTAGATGACAGTTTCATAGTACGTAGTTTATTTCAGAGAAATTTGAGGTAAGTTTCGATTTGATCCCACTGAAGAATCCTTTGTGAGGAGGTCGAAATTGAGGCTCTGAAGCAAAACAGTTGGGTTGGCCCTTTAACTTGAAGAAGCGATGGACATAGTTCATCTATTTAATATTATTATGTAACAAGTCCATTCCATTAGTAATAAACATTTATCGTTAGACTTTAAAATAAACATTTAAACTCATTGCGATTAGTACACATAGCGAAGGATCCGAGAATCGCCAGTTTAATGTAAATGGCTATCTCATCATAACTAAAATCGAGAGATGAAAACTGGATAGAACAGTAGGCAGTGCGAAGAGTGCTCGTGGGATCGAGATAGAGCTGGATTCAATTCCCCATACGTTACTTTTCATTAAGATCTCATTTCAACTACAAGGAAATGTCACACTGACGCAAACAGATAGCCTCCTTCTCTCTCGTTCTGCTCTAGGTGGCTACACCCTCCTGGCACGGCTGCAGTGCCCAGAAACTGACTGCAATAATAGCACCTTCTTCTTCTTTTCAATCCTATTTCCGCATCGCCAGGGCACAGGGAACAGTACACAGATTACAACACAAAATTCGAACATAAAGTGTATGGGTCTCTTAACCATGATGTTCCTCGGTCCACAACGACCACATTACCACACAAACTCTTTTCTCTCCTTGCTATAATATTTAACCCGCTTGCGATTGAATTTAATATTACTTTTCATCTTTCCTGCAACAAGTGGAATGTATCCGTTTTCTACATTTTTCTGATAAATATTCTATAGATCCGTCCTTTTAACAGCGATGACAGTGTGTGTTCGTTGTTTTTCCTCCTATATTTTCACACGCGATCTGCCTGTCCTTCTCGTCAAGGCTACCTCGAAAGACAACCCAGCTCTACCAAGTGTCTTGAGGAGGCGTGTCGGTTCATCTGACGCGCCAAATGGCACGCTGTAGACGAAACACAGCATGCACAGGAACACCCACATACTGCCTAACAACCAATACTGCTGAGACTTTGTTTTGATCTGTGACTTTGAAAGTCTTAATTGGCATTATGCCACCATGGGGAGTACATTTTTTGATAATGGAGAATCTCTATAGCTCATCAATCCCTTTTTTTATATAACTAGGCGGGATGTGTAGAGATCCTCTGTTCTCGTCCATCTATCCGAATAAGGATTCTTGGAAATTCTACATAGTCTTGCCACTGCACGGTAGTGCCTTGAAGAGGCACATGGTTATGAGGGTGTTTAGAAGTTGTAGTAAGGATGTAAAGGAGAGGGGATATAAATTTCTGGTAAGACCCCAACTAACTAGAGTATGGTTCCAGTGTAAGGAACCCTCACCAGGATTACTTGATTCAAGAACTGAAAAAAATCCAAAGAAAAGCAGCTCAATTTGTTCTGGGCGATTTCGACAAAAGAGTAGCATTACAAAAATGTTGCAAAGTTTTGGCTGGAAAGACTTGGGAGAAAGATGACGAGCTGCTCGACTAAGTGGTATGTTCCGAGCTGTCAGCGGAGAGATGCCTTGGAATGACATTAGTAGACGAATAACTTTGAGTCGTGTCTTTAAAAGTAGGAAATATCACAATATAAAGATAAAGTTGGAATTCAAGAGGACAAATTAGGGCAAATATTCGTTTGTAGGAAGCGGAGTTAAGGAGTGTAATAACTTACCAAGGGAGATGTTCAATAAATTTCTAACTTCTTTGAAATCATTTAAGAAAAAGACAAGAAAACAACAGATAGGGAATCTGGCACCTAGGCGACTGCCCTAAATGCAGATCAGGATTGATTGATTGATTGATTGATTGATTGATTGATTGATTGATTGATTGATTGATTGATTGATTGATTGATTGATTGATTGATTGATTGATTGATTGATTGATTGATTGATTGATTGATTGATTGATTGATTGATTGATTGATTGATTGATTGATTGATTGATTGATTGATTGATTGAGACATGCCAGTTCAACTGACGAGCCTAATAGCATGTTGTGGGCAACAGACTACACACAGGAATGGTCCAATAACCCAAAAGATTCTTATTCCTGGGATTGTTTACTGTCCAGCTCTCTTTAGGAGCATTAATTCGTCTCGAAATCATTAACACAGTTGGCAAGATTGCAGAAATGTGTACACTAATCAAGTTTACGCGCCATTATTGATGGTTTCAGGAGTTATTTCTCATCCTTGGACGTCCTATTATTGCCATCGACGTAGTCTATAGTCACGCCACGACTCCTGGGGTCTTGTAACAAGGACTAAATTCTACTGAGAAGAGAGAGATACCAACCTCTGAGAAGTACGTGTGTGTATCACCGATGGTACCGCTCATGTTATCGCCATTTGCCAATGAGTTTAACTCTGTTATTGATACACTTGCGTCAAGTAACAACACTGCAAATGGCAGAGTTTGAAAGTGTCCTAGTATGATGTGAGTATGCTCAGCTGGTGTGCTCTGTTCGTTTCGAACTGCTGAGAGGAGGAAGTGACGAGACAACACCTAATGGATCCCTAAAAAAATCCTTTATGGATGGGATCGCGGGTGCGAAATCGTGTTGCACGTAAGGACTCAATCCATATTTATGGCCAAGTACTCTTCCAGACGCGAACTCTATTATTTTTGTGGTGTTTAGCAGTGTGGCGTGTTATGTGCGAAGGAAGAGGGATGCAGTATACTGAAGGATAACCGACAGAATATTTATTCATTTTTTAAATAGTTCATGCCAACTTCGTATTCATACTGAAACACAGGATTCCCTGAGATATCTGAATGTGATCGACATTAGGCATGGTCACCATTTGGATGGATAGCTCACATGCTGTCGACTAGAGGAGAAATAGAACTGGCCACCCCACTGCAAGTAAACTCCTGCTCTGGATGCTGATAAGTGGCCCCTGGCAGAGCTGGGGATGATGACTAGGTCATCAACGTTCAGGTTTGGAAAAGGCACGTGGTAGTTATTATGATTTAAAATGACTTATATTGAAGAATTCAGTATCTGTTTGATAACGAACAGTTTTTTCTGGATTTCATCCTAATATATGATGCAATATGTTACGTGATTTAAGGAGTACCTGCGCGGACTTCAGATAAATAACTTGTAATTTATCAATTTCACCATAATTGTACCCATAGTAAAGTCATCTGTTATTAATAGTGCATCGAAACGAATTGTACCTATTTATTGACTTGGTATGAAACCTAATGGTACCTGCTTATTGAAAGTGAATCAGAAATCAGTGGTACGTGCTTGTTGTCACTACATCGAAAACTAATGTTACCTACTTATAGACATTAAATCGAAAACCAGCGGTACATCGTTAATGACGAATGATTTAAACCAAAGGACACCTGACTATTGACATTAAATCGAATTGGAACAATGTCAAAGCAAAATGATACCCACTTGTCGACATGAAGTCGAAATACAGTGGTGCCTGCTTGTCACTATCAAATCGAAACCCAATGTTAGTTACATGTTGCCATTAAATCGAAGCACAATGGTACTTGCTCATTGACATCAAATTGAAGCATATTATACATGCTTATTGGCATCAAATTGAAACCTAGTGATAAATGCTCTAGAACACCTGCATTCGTAAACATGCTGAACGTTCTAAATTTAAGTTAATCGCTTCACAGCATAAACCCAGAATTTCCTATTTCTTGAACGTATTCCTGTAACTAATACAGATATATTTTCTTATAACTATTTTAAAACGAGCTTCTTGTGATTCTTTTCACACATTTTCCATTTTTGAAAGCGTCCAGGTTCCAGAAGTGATGGTAGACTAAAGCTGTTGACACTTACGCTACAAAGCAGACCAATGCCAAATATATTGTTTCTACCCACAGGTCTTGAAACCAAACTCTTTCGTATGCTTTCCAGGGAACGATTTTGTAAATAGCATAACATTTATAAAAGTAGTTATACATATAAATTGACTGAACGAACAGCCTTACATAAATGTTCCATATAGAATGCAGAAAATTAATTTGTTCTCGCTTTTCCTAAAAAGAAACGAACAGAACGTCCAATATACTCATTGCACTTATCCCTCGACGTTCGTTAAAATTTCTCTTCGAGTTTCCGATATTATTGTCCAGAATTGACCTGGAACTCCCGAACAATAATCAACTAGTCGCGAAGTTTTTCTTCTTTACTGAGGTGGGGCCGATGACCTTCGATGTTAGGCCCTTTAAAAAAGCAAGCATCATCATCAGCATCTTTACTGAGGTATTTTACAGTGTTTACATAGATGTTCCCATCACAGAAAGAGCCCTTGTTCACATTTCATCATGCGATAATTTTCAGGCTTTCCAAAGCAAGTCGCAATAATCGGTATCGGAAAGCTCTTCTTACAGAAAACTTAAGGACTGTCAAAATATTCTATATCGGAAGGTTCAACATTGCCACGTTCTGAACTCTTCAAGTAGTCACGACTATTACGAAATGATTGGCGTTCGTATGGTTTGTTGTAGTCACTTTCTGGTTTTCTTAAACTTCCTTTATAACGATGAGACAGGTCACTATCAGAAAATTTCAAGTAACCACTTAAAGGTCTCTCCGATACTCTTAGCGAATCTCTATATAAATCGCTATCTGAAGATCGGATGTGATCCCTCTCCGATCTCCTTGACACATCCGGATGGCTTCCAAACACATCGTTAGTATTATAATCTTCTTTTCGTCTTCTCAAATGTCCTAGAGGCCTTGAAAATAGGTAATCCTTTTCGTGTCTTCCAGAAACTCCTTTGTACATAGTTCTTGACATCTCTATATCTTCGTACGGCCTTCCTAACATTTTATCATTAAAGTCCCTGTAGTTAAGTCGTGGGCGTTCGAAGATGTCTGGTTGACGGACAAATAATTCCTCGTAGGAATGCTTATGGTCCTGAATTACGGGCCTTTCTAAGACTTTCAGAGGACTTCGAAATAATTCAGTGTTGAAGGGCTTTTGTATAAAGTCTGGAAGATTTCTATATGAATCACCACTGGAATGTCGTCTGTAGTCATCCACTGATTCTTTCAGATCTTGTGAGTGATGTCCGAATGAATTAATGTGGGAAAATATACTGGGACCAATTCCTGGTCTCCCATAAATTTCCTTTGGTACTCCATAAAAGTCTCTAACAAATGGTTCATCATAATAATCGTGTAGCCATCCAGAATCTTTGGACTTTATTCTAACTAAGTCACTCTCAAATTGCCCTGGCCGAGAATCCATTAATCTCTGTGTTTTCTCTGAAAGTTCCCCTAATAAATCGCTCTCAGATCTCTTAAAATCCCCTCTGGGGCTCTTTAATACTTCTGGACGACTTTCAAAGATATCACTATTGTAATCTCCTGGATTTCTTTCACCTTCCGGGAAAATATCGAACAATTCTCTATCAGTTTCCGGATTGTAATCACCTTCCAGTCTTTCTGAGACATCTGGACCTCTTCGAAAAAACTCACCATCAGAAGCATCTTTATAATAATCTGCTGGACGTTTCATGATTTCTGGAAGACTTTTAAAGAGGCTTCCATCAGGCTGTTCTCTAGAATTGCCTTCTGGTCTTAGTGAGGCGTCTGGATGACTTCCGATTATATCTGTATCAGATGTTTCGTTACGGTAAGTTCCTCCACTACTCATATCCCCTTTAACAATTCCATCATGTTTAGTATAGCTACTTTCTGGAACGCTCAGTGGACTCTCAAATACGTCACTGTTAGAAAAATTCTTGTATTCATTGTTTGGTTTTACGAATAAGTTAAAATCAGAAGTCTTGTTGTACTCAACATCTGACCTGTCTAAACGTTCAATGTAAGGTGCAAACAAATCACTATCGGAATTCTTGGAATAACCAGTACCTGCAATTTTTACGCCGGTTGTTATTCCGAATAAGTCACTATCAACACTGTCTGATCTATTCATAACCTTAATAGGTTTACTCAAATTAATACCATGTTTTCCTGAAATCTGTTCAGAATTTCGAAATAAGTCTGGACTATAATATCTGTTATGTGTGAACTCAGCTCCTCCTGAATCCCTGTATGAATGTTTGAACAGTTCACTATCAGGCGTCCTATTGTAATCAATTCCTGATTTGCTTACAACTTCTTCAGTCTTCTCAATCAAATCTGTGCCGTAGTTCAAAACTGGTCGTGAGATACTTTCCGGATGGCGTTCTAGCGAGTAAATTTCAGGTCTTTTATAGTGACTGTCTGGTATTTTAAAGTTTTCTGTCCCATCTCGAAGCAATTCACCATTACTTGGTGTACTTTTAATTTTTTCTGGACTCCTTGAAACATCCACAAGGTCTCCATCTTTATCCGGAGTCTTTCTGAAGTCCGTTACCGTGGTTCCATTTTCTTTTGACGGGTTATCTTCTGAGCCACTTTTAGAATCCTTGGTATGATTCGTTCCTGGTTCTAATACTTCGGCTTGGTTTAAATTTTCGATAGGGTTAATGTAATTGCTTTTCGATCTCCGTGATATGTCTGGTGATCTTTCGAAGATGTCGATATTAGAAATCTTGCTGTCATCATTTCGTGATTTTTGTGAAAATTCTACTGGTCTCACAAGTAAATCGCTATCGACAAGCTTACTATTGATATTTTCCGGTATTCCTAAAACTACTGGCGGTCTTCCTAAGATGTCACTGTATGTTGGTTTATTATGGCTTAGTTCTATTGTTCCTAAATTCTCTGGTTTGTATTGTAAGTAATGAAGAGGAGACTTACTGTAAATACCTTTTGATATTTTTTCAGCTATTGGACTTTCAAATAACTCACCATCAGTAAACTGAACATGCTTATTATCTTGAAACTTTGTCTTTTCTGTTGATCTCATAAGGGCACTTCCTACTGTAAGTGTGTTTAAAACTCTTCCAGGACTTCCGAGTACGTTCGATGAACTTCTAAAGAAGGGATTTCCGTTGGAATCAGTTCCTGAACGTTCTGTAGGATATGCTAATATTTTCTTGATGGGAGAATCTTTGTGTCCACCTCCTAAATTTTCTGGCATTTCAGATGACCTTACATATGCCTCAGGAGTGTAATACTTATCTTCTAACTTCTCTCTTTCTTGTGGTGAATTTCTGAGTATTTCGCCGTCCGAGTTATTAATGTAAACTCTTCCTGGGTTTTCTGTCTTTCTTTGTGGACTTTCATTCATGTCCCTTGTCGAAAGCTTGATATTATCGAGTTCAGGGTTTATCACCACTCGCTGGGAAGTTTCCAACAGTTCTCTATTGATAGGTTGACTAAAGATCCTACTTCCTTGTTTCTGTGACATACTTAGACGGTTTTCATTCACGGAGCTATTAGTAAGAGTTTGCCTCCTTAACATATCCGAATAACGTTCCAACGATGTGCCGTTCGGAGAATCCATATATGTATTTCGTAGTTTGTAGCTATCTGAATTCTTGTTCGGTGAAAGTCTTGAATTTGACGTCATTTGATTTAAATTTTCGGAGAACGCATCATCTGTAGATGTAGAGTTATTCTCTCTTATCCTTGCTAGATGCTCTTGCGAATTATTTTGAGATGGTTCTCTCCTTTTTTCTCCTCCTGAAATGGTACTAGTTTCTCTATTGTGTGAGTTGCTATTCAATAATTTGTTATAACCATCGCTTTGTCTCTCTACGTGTTCCAACTGTCTTTGAAATAAATTTGTGTGAGGTCCTTTCTCTTGTGTATATTCTACATTCTCAAATACTTCTCGATGGTCATAGAATTCAGTATTATTTATTTTACCAACTGCATTGCCTCTCTCGACTAATACGTTTGTCGGTATTTTTAGTAAGGCAAGTTCAGAAGGCTTATATTTTGGGTTTGATGGCTCCTCAGATGCTACAGGTATTGGGGCACTTTGAAATAGATCTCTTTCTGGTGGCCTACCGTGGCCATTAACAGATTGTACTGGTCCTGCTCCTGGTGAAAGACGGTCGGATGAAAATAGCTCCTCATCTCTATTTCCAGAAGCAGGCAAATCTGTGTTAATCGTTTTGGTGCTGTAATTTTTCGTGACATTGTGTGAACCATCTTCTATGGTTTTCTCTGCGTTTTCCAATAAATACGTCAGTCTGTCGTCACTTACTGTTAGGTTATGCCACTTGCTTGTTGGTGTTTCAATAAGAATTGAAGGCAATGGGCTGTTTACAGGTTTATATTGTGTCTGAGGATCCTCTAGAGTAGTTTTAGTATAATCTCTCCTCACCGATTCAACAAGGAAGACTCCGGGTGTTTTCTCTAAATTAAGAATAGTAACTATCGGTTCCTTGCTTCCGTTATTAGGTTCTTCCAAATTCACTGGTGGGTTTCCAATATAATCACTTCTTGGTTGATTAGTATCGTATCTATTGTACATATCCGTTTGACTCTGGTGATGAGAAGTCACGTCTTTGGGAATACCCTGATTTTGATTTTCTAATATATAACTTTCTGGCGTTTTACCTGGATATCTATATTCCGGTTCATTCAAAGTTTTGATTGCATCTCTATACAGTGCATTACTATTAATGTTAACTTTGTTCTGACCACTACCATTAATATTAGCAGGTGCTCCATAATCTACTGGTGTTAGGTTATATAGATTTTGCTCTGGAGCTGCTTTCAATGAACTGCTTTCAGATGGTACACCGTGCACTCCTTTACCAAGATATTTTGGCAGGATTTCAGCTGAATGGCCTTCGAGAACATTCAGAATATTTCCTGAGATTTTGTGATTCCCATCCCTTGTTACCGGTGGATTGTGATTCTCTTCAAGATAAACATGTTTTCCGTCAGCTTTTAAGAGCCCATCTGAAATACGTTCATCATTATTTGAAAGATTAGTTTCGTCCTTGAACGGAGCTGCCGAAAAGTGTTGATCGGGTTTTCTGAAAGATGTGTTGAATTCCTCGTGATAAAGATGTTTTGGTAGGTCGGAGTAGATCTTGGAAGATACGATGGTTCGCCATGATTTATCGCTTCCCTTACTATACATCTCTTCATTGGTTCTTATTTTCTCATAAACGGTAGGTTCGCCGTATTCTGGTGACTCTCGTGAAGCATATAGTTTTAAATCAAGTGAACCTTCATCTGGAGGCCTTCCGTAATCCTCAGCTGATTCTACTTCACTCACCCCTGGCAGAGAAATAAGTGCAGGTTTCTCATAATTTTGATCTCGATTGAAGAATATTTCATCGTAGGCTTTTGAATAATTAAAATCAGTTGGTCTCTCTATAACTCCTCCTGAATTCGACTTGTCCTGCGGTGACCGTTCAAAAGTACGGCTGTGCGGAAATTTCATGTCATGATCAGACTCTAATGCGATTACAGGTGGTGGTTTTAGTAAATAGACTCTAGGCAACTGACTTTGGATCTGAACAGGTTTGTATGAACTATCGCCATAGATTCCGAAATGGTCGCTTCTTTTCGCTGTACTGAAGTATTCTATCTGTGGATTACCAGATATTTCAGAAGCCTTCACTAAATAAACGCTATCAAGTGCTGGTCCAGAATTTCCATAATTTCCTTTCAAGGTCGACTTATTCAATAGTACAACAGTTGGCATTTCGAAATTGTCTTGTGGTTTACCAGATAAATAGTTATCTGGAAATCTGATAGGGTTCACTCCTACCAGTGGACTCTTCGACTTTTCCACACTGCTGCCAAAAGCATGAACGTTACTCGATTGATCATCTTCATTACTTGACTTATCATTCCCGCTTAAATTTACTGATTGACTTCCGACAGAACTTTTGTATGATACTGATTCATAATTTTCAAACTTTCTATCCTCATACTTTGTATGTACAGAAGCTGGAGCGTGGACAACCGAATGTCCGCTTCCTGGAAAACTATCGGGAATGCTGTCAGGCAAGTTATGTCCTACTGGTAGATGGTCTAAATTATTCGAATGACTGGATCCTAATAGCGTTACTGACTTCACATTATTTTCTGTACGAATTCCATGCAGACTGGAATCCGCTATTTTTTCTGGATCACCAGAAATATTACTTTGACTTAGTCTGTTATCATCAGCCAAATGAGTGCTTATTGACTTGCTGTTCTCAGGAGCAGTTTGACCTGGAGTATTTAGTACAATTCCAGAAGAGAGGTCACCAAGATTTCCAGTAGAATTTGGACCATTTTGGGGACTAATTTGTAGCAAACTTCCATTAACAATCCTAGTACGTTCCTTATCTATTCGACCAAACTTGTCTTCGTAACTTGAGAACAAATCACTATCTGAATAATTTCCATATTCCTTGTGAGATTTGCCGAAGCTAAGTGAAGTTGCTAGCAACGTAACGTCTGTTCGGTTATCATACATTTCCTCTGGACTTACAGGATCACTAAATAAGTCTGACTGCAGTGGTTTATAAGATCTACTTGTCTTAGAACCATGCAGAGGGGAAGTACCAAAGTAATCACTTCCAGGACGCACCTTATATACTGCTTCCTGTGAATTCCAGTTGTGTTCAAACGCATTGTTACCACGCATTATTCCCTTGTCAATGTGCTGAGGTTCTTCGAACGATTCCTGAAAAGAATCCTTAGCAAATTCATTACCAGTTTTCAATTTCGGTCTTCCTAACGCATCAGAGAATGGCAACTTCTCATATGCCCCTTCATTTAATCCATCGAATCGTGTAGGATATGTAGTAAATAAATCACTATCTGAAACACTGTAATTAGAACTTCCATATTCACTCATAGGAACACTACCAGCAGGATTTTCAAGACTGTCATTTGAAACAATACCCTGTAATTTTCCAAAACCACCAGGACGATTTGAAAAAATACCATCATAAGGAATCATTTTATCACTTAATTGCAGTTCTAATAAAGTACTACTATTGGCCTTTGTAGTTCGGATAGCTTCCGCCTCATATGCTGAACGGTGGCTTCCAAACATGTTACTAGTAAGGATTGCTCCAGGATATTCCTTAGGGTGAGTTTTAGTAAGACCGTCAAGTGGTTTTCTTAGTGTGGCCAGGTTATTTTCAAATTTTGCCTTGCCTGCAGAATGCGATTGAAATATATAGCCTGCATCGGTTTTATTGTGGCCACCTGGTGAATTTTCTTGTTCAAATGCTCCCTTACCAGAAGTAGGTCCGAACAGATCGCCAACAGTTGCTTGAACGAAATCCCCGTGCGGTTTTCCTTCTGTTCCCTGTTGAAGAGCACTGTTCCCGGGAGCTGATCCAAACAAATCTTCAGGGATGGGTTTAGTAAATTCGACTGGTAGTTTTCCTTGCGTACCCTTTTGCAGAGTACCCTCACCAGGGGAAGATTCGAATTGATCGTCAGTATCCAGTTTAATGAAATCGTCATATGGTTTTCCTTGATTACCCTGGTGTATTACGCCATTACCCGGAGAATAAGACTCAAATAAATCGTCAGTGTTGGGCTTAGTGAAATTGCCAAATGGCTTTCCCTGATTAACCAGTTGTAGTACTTCCTTAACCGGATAATGTGACTCAAATAAATCATCAGTATTGGGCTTAGTGAAATCGTCAATTGGTTTTCCATGTGTACCCTGTTGTACTACATTGTTACCAGGAGCATACGACTCAAATAAATCGTCAGTGTTCGGCTTAGAGAAATCGCCAATTGGTTTTCCTTGAGAACCCTGTTGTAGTACACCGTTATCCGGAAAATGTGTCTCAAATAAATCGTCAGTGTTGGGCTTACTGAAATCATCAATTGGTTTTCCTTGAATTACGTCGTGACCCGGAGAATACGACTCAAATAAATCGTCAGCGTTGAGCTTAGTGAAATCTTCAGCAGGTTTTCCTAGAGTACCGGGTTGAACTACGCCGTTTAATGGAGCAAAAGACCCAAATAAATCGTCAGTGTTGGGCTTAGTTATATCTTTAAGAGGTTTACCTGGAGTATTCTGTTGAACTACGCCATTACCCGGAGAGTACGATCCAAATAAATCGTCAATATTGGGTTTAGTGACATCGTCAACAGGTTTTCCTAGAGTATCCTGTTGAACTACGCCGTTTCCTGGAGAATACGATCCAAATAAATCGTCAGCGTTGGGCTTAGTGAGATCGTCGACAGGTTTTCCTAGAGTACCGAGTTGAATTACCCCGTTTCCCTGAGAAATATACCCAAATAAACCGTCAGTGTTTGGCTTAGTTAAATCATTAACAGGTTTTTCTAGAGTATCCTGTTGAACTGCGCCGTTTCCTGGAGAGTATGATCCAAACAGATCGTCAGTGTTTGGCTTGGTGAAATCGTCAACAGGTTTTCCTAGAGTACCTTGTTGAACTACGCCGTTACCCGGAGAATACGACTCAAATAAATCGTCAGCGTTGAGCTTAGTGAAATCTTCAGCAGGTTTTCCTAGAGTACCGGGTTGAACTACGCCGTTTAATGGAGCAAAAGACCCAAATAAATCGTCAGTGTTGGGCTTAGTTATATCTTTAAGAGGTTTACCTGGAGTATTCTGTTGAACTACGCCATTACCCGGAGAGTACGATCCAAATAAATCGTCAATATTGGGTTTAGTGACATCGTCAACAGGTTTTCCTAGAGTATCCTGTTGAACTACGCCGTTTCCTGGAGAATACGATCCAAATAAATCGTCAGCGTTGGGCTTAGTGAGATCGTCGACAGGTTTTCCTAGAGTACCGAGTTGAATTACCCCGTTTCCCTGAGAAATATACCCAAATAAACCGTCAGTGTTTGGCTTAGTTAAATCATTAACAGGTTTTTCTAGAGTATCCTGTTGAACTGCGCCGTTTCCTGGAGAGTATGATCCAAACAGATCGTCAGTGTTTGGCTTGGTGAAATCGTCAACAGGTTTTCCTAGAGTACCTTGTTGAACTACGCCGTTACCCGGAGAAGACCCAAATAAATCGTCAGTGTTTGGCTTGGTGAAATCGTCAGTTGGTTTTCCTAGAGTACCGTGTTGAACTACGCCGTTACCCGGAGAATACGACCCAAATAAATCGTCAGCATTGGGCTTGGTGAAATCGTCAGCAGGTTTTCCTAGAGTACCGTGTTGAACTACGCTATTTCCTGGAAAATAAGACCCAAATGAATCGTCAGTGTTGGGCTTAGTGAAATCGTCTGTTGGTTTTCCTAGAATACCGGGTTGAACTACGCCGTTACCCGGAGAATATGACCCAAATATATCATCAGTGTTGGGCTTAGGGAAATTGTCAGTTGGTTTTCCTTGAGTACCGTGTTGAACTTCGCTATTAACCGGAGAATATGACCCGAATATATCGTCAGTATTGGGCTTATTGAAATCGCGAAATGGTTTTTCCTGATTAATCGGTTGTAGTACACCGTTGCCCGGAGAATACGACTGAAATAAATCGTCAGTGTCTGGCTTAGTGACCTCACCAAATGGTTTTCCCTGAGTACCCTGTTGTATTACACCATTACCTGGAGAGTACAACCCAGAAGCATTGTCAGTGTTGGGGTTTGTGAAATCGTCAGTTGGTTTTCCTTGAATACCATTTTGAAATGCGTCGTTACCTGGAGAATATGACCCAAATAACTCGTCATTGTTGGGCTTAGGGAATTCGTCAATTGGTTTTCCTTGAGTAGCAGATTGAACAACGCCGTTTCCCGAATAGTAAGATTCAAAAATATCATCCGTGTTCGGTGTAATATAGTCGGAGGGTGGTGGTTTCCCTTGAATTCCTTGTTGACTTGCTAGTAAAACATTATTGGGAGAATATGACCCAAACAAATCGTCCGAAATCGGTGCATTTAAGTTATCGATTGGTCTCGGTTTATTGGTCTGCTCATGTCCATTTGTCCCGTCACTTAATGTAGGTGGTCCAAACAAATTATCGATATTGTGATCATCAGAGGGTTTCACCTGTGTTCCCTCGTGACTTCCAAATATGACGTTACCCGGAGGATTTAGTCCAAACAAATCATCAGTGTCCGGTTCTGTCAAGCTAGAAGATGGCTTTCCTTGCCCTACTTGATGACTTCCAAGAATGTCACTACTCACAGGAGTTAGTCCAAACACATCATCACTAACAGGTCTAGTGATACCATTGAATGGTTTCCCCAGAGTTCCCACGGCATTTCCAAATGTACTACCCCCTGGAGAGCCAAACACATCGTCATGGTTTGGATTAGTAAGGTCCCCTATAGGATGGCCTGGTCCTATTTCCTGTTCTATAAATTCACCACTGGTACCAGGATATGTTCCAAACAAATCATCAACATTCGGCTTATTCAAACTATCAACTGGTTTCGATTGTCCCACCTGCTGGCTACCAAACGCCCCACTGTCCAATGAAAGCGACCCAAACAAATCATCTGAATTTGGCTTACTGTCAAACGTATCTGCCTGCCCTGCCTGAAAGTGTCCAAATTTGTCACTTCCTGAAGGCCTCAGAGCACTGGTATCATTAGTATGGCTCAAGAAGGAACTTGGTCTCTGAGGTACACTCGGAGGACTGCCAAAAATGTCACTATCTAACTGCGTTAAATGAGAACCAACAGGTTTCTCTGGGCCTTCGAATAAGGAACTGTCGGTAGTAGGCTTCACCAATACACCACCAAGAGGTCGTCCGTCTGCATTAACACCACTTCCAGGAAAAACGGGTGATAACCCAAATATGTCATCATTTGCGTTAGTATTCAAAGCTCCATCACCTGAGACTTGCTGAATGTTATTAAACCCAGCAGGCTTCCCAAAAATTTGATCATCCTTATCCTGAGCAATGGTATGTCCACCACCAGCATGTCCATTACCTGTTGAGCCTAGTAAATTACCTGGGCTTCCTGAGGATGACGATGAGTCCGACGTTCCATAATCACTGGTGGGCTTTCCATAGCTGCCAGCGCTGTCATCTAGGGAGAGGAGAAAATCATCATCCCCACCACTTGCTGATGAAGTGCTGTCTTTCGACGGCTTCTTCCCTGGTGAGATCTGGCTACCACTGCCACTCTCACTTGATGAGGATATATCTTCTAAAGACTCATCACTACTAGGTTTTCCCTTCTTCGGAGGTTTAAATGCTGCTCCACTCTCCGCTGTATTCAGGCCCTCTGGGAGATCAAATAAATCATCTACTGGTCTATTCAAAATGTCCTTACCTGGAGGCAGAGGTGATGGGAATCCCGACGGTAAGTATGGGTAAATGGGCCCCTTCTTGGAATTTATGACTTTGTAACCAATATTGGGCCCTGCAATGTACTCGGTTGTGCGTTGGACACCTTTGTCGTCCAAATACGTATACGATCCTCTGACATGGCCTGTGGAGTCGCTCACTTCTACTCGCCGTTGATCTGGCCCAGCGGCAGTGAAGCGGTAAGATCCATCAAGCCCTCGCTGGATGGCAGTACGTCCTCTAGCTTTTTGGCCAGGTTTCCCAGGAGCACGCACGAACAGTGATCCAGTGAGTGGTATTGAGTCAGGGTAAGGTGTTTTCACATGGAATCCTGTTCGGGCACCAGCAATATAATCAACTTGGTGGCGCTCCCCAACGTCGTCGATGTAAGAATATTGTCCAGTAACTTCGGCTGCAAAGAGGAAATCACACCAGTTATCACATTGGCAATTCAAATATTATTATAACAATTACATAGGTTTACATAGGTTAATTTTTAAGTAACTTATTGTAGAATATTGTATGTTTTGTTAATTCAGAGACAGTGAGTCAGATGTTTAAGTGAAGATTTAATTTTCACCCCATTGTGCTCGAAATTTGAATTGCCCCACAGCGCGCGATAAGCACGCAATCTGCAGTTGTACTGGTAATTCAGATCCTTTCCAAAAGAACAAACATGTACGAGGTGTCCATAACTGAGTATTTATAGCAATCGATTAGTGTCCGATTGGCCATTTTTGTTATGTACTTATCATCTCTTGGGCATGGACTGTATGTGCTGAATATGACCTAGTACGCTGTAGGTTTATTTCGATAAAATAATAATTGTACAGCCTCGGCTACCGGTGGAGCCATTTCTATTTTATGCCATTTCAGCTGCCAGCTTGTCAGTTTCAATGTTCCATTTTACTCCGTCAGAGAGCAATGGAATATGGAGTTTACTAGGAGATTTATTTCTGAGCTTTTAAAATTAATTTTGTCGGACAAACTCCAAATGGTTCGCATGAGATCATTTACATGCTCAATCTTATGACATGGAGTGTGGAATGTACTTCATTCCACCGTTCAAAATTTCGACTTTCTCTGACAAGCTTGAACGCACAATTTTGTAGAGCAGGAGGCTGAGCTCTACCACTGATCTAATCAACGCACCCATACATCTGTGATGTGATGCGTGTGTGTGTGTAAGGCAGACGTGCCTGTACATTTTAAGCATTTTAATAAGCCGTTATTTTTATATACTATCAAATAGATCTGTTTATGCCCAACAAGATGCATATAAAGAAAATGTTCATGTAGACTAACATTACACTTTAACATTATTTTTAAAATTGTGTATTTTCCTTCCTGTAGCTGACAACTATTTTTCGTCTCGTAAGCTGCCACTTTTTGCACTCATACCTGACGTAGGTTACACTATGTTAAATAACAACATAAATTACGCTTTTAATAACTACACATTTAATAAAATTGCAACATCCTTTCGAATGTTAAATAATTAAGTTTAAGTACCGGTAGTATTTAACATTTAACTACAACAAACTCATAAACTCAATTCAAAGGTACAGATGCCCTAACAACGTAAACAAAAACAACGTAAATTCAAATTAAAGTACATTCCTTAAATGAGGAAAATTACAATATAAAAACATATAGCCTTAGCAAACAATGTGATTGGTAGCCTATTTTACTTAGTCTCAGAAGGTATTTAGATACCGAGTAGGTCAAGCTCTCAGATTGGTTCACCATTTAAGTAAATAAAGAGCTATTCCTTCTTATATAGGACGTGTTTGCCTCTAATGGATGACGGCTATATTGTTGTGGATTAGTGTATGATAGTTATTTGGGTGGTCTGAGGAAGGTGTATTAAAGAGTATTAAGAACAGCGATTATCTGAAGGATTATGTTGTAAGCAGAGGGTTCTTCATGTATCTGATTATGCTGAAAATCAACGATAGAACGAGTTCTTGGTTTAGAGTAGTTTTACATCTTTGCTAAGGTTGTAATCTTCCATTATAATTCATGCTGATTACCTACTGAGTGAGTTATATAAATGCGGTATGTCCAAACCAAACCCAAAGGAGGTACTCTATCGCTCTATCGCTGTTGGACCTCGGCTTACGAAGACCTGCTGATTACGAGATTTCGCGTGGCCAGCACGTTGAATCCTCTGGGCCGTTTTCTTGGCTTCCTAGACCGGCGCTGCTATATCACCGTCAGAGAGCTCCTCAGTGATAATTACGTAGGCTGAATGAACCTCGAACCAGTCTTCAGATTCAGTTACAAAAAGACTAACTTGGATAGGAATCGAATTCGGGGCCTTTGGATGAGAGGCAGGCACTCTGTCGCTAAACCACGAGCCCAACAAATACAAAGTATATCGATAAGGCAAGCCAAAATTTCAGGACATATTCGTTACATGTAGAAGAAGAAAATATATTTTATGGGCATGGGTCCGGAAACGCTTTATTTCCACGTTAGAACGTATTTTCTACAACTGTACTTAGTACATTAATCATGGGAACAGAATGTACCAGCATGCGACACCAAACCCTTTCTTAAATGAAATGTTGAAAATGCCCTCTGTTATCACTGATACATGAAACAAACCGCCGCCTCAGCGCATGCGGGATTCAATTCGACGTCACGTTAGACAAAATGGCTGAGGTGAACAAGTTTTCTTCCTAGCAACGTAAGAGGATTTCGAAGTGTTTTGAAAATGTGAGAACATTATTGAGGTGTAGAGAAGATGGAGGGCAAACGTCACGTGTAACAATTACAAGATTGCGTGACAAGTATGAGAGGGAAGGAACTATGCGTGATGTGATGAAGGGCAGGAAGAGAACGAAAACGGACGAAAGAATCGTGGACACAATGTTGCAGACGTTCCCCCGATAAGTCGACATACAAAAATATGCTTATTAATAACATTCAAAGAGGTAAGGTAAGGGTTATTCTGCCCGCAGGCAGGTCCGAACCTCCGCAGAGGTGTTCCTGAGCCGGAGTTTACGTGCGGTAGGGTGGCCAGTTCCTTTCCGCTCCTCCATTCCCTTACCCCCCACCCACAGCGCGTGGCAACCCATCCAACTCCTGACCACGCCCAATGTTGCTTAACTTCGGAGATCTCACGGGATCCGGTGTTTCAACACGGCTACGACCGTTGGCATTTAAAGAGTGTAAGCATTAATTTGGGACTCCATACACAGATAGAAAGTAATCGAGTAAACGTAATCGAATTAATTGTAACGAGTACTTTTTTAAGAATTTTTACTTTAATTCGTTACTTTTTACAAAATGTAATGCTTGAAATAAAACTGTAATCGTTATATTCTGATAATCGTTTCATTATATCTTCATATAGCCTACATCGCATAGAAGGAGTAGCTTTATCAGTGCTGGATGAAATCTGTCTTACCTCTCCAGGACATCCAAAGACATCATACTTGTACTACAATATTGACCACTGCTGGCGATATTCTTAAAATTAAATACCAACATTTCTTCAAGGACCTCTGTACAGGGTCTTTTCAGTAAATGCAATAATGTACTTTCCCCCAAGTAGGCTTAACGATAAGCATTTTAAGAACAAATTATTTTGTAAATTAAATGAGACGTTATTTGAAACATAGCCACTTAGTTCCTTCGGGTACGACTCGTTGGCTGAATGGTCAGCGTACCGGCCTTTGGTTCAGAATGTCCCGGGTTCGATTCCCGGCCGGTTCGGGGAATTTCATCTTCATTGGTTAATTCCTATGGCTCGAGGGCTGTGTGTTTGTACTGTCCCCAACATCCCTGCAACTCACACACCACACATAACACTATCCTCCACCACAATGACACTCAGTTACCTACACATGGAGATGGCGCCCACCCTCATCGGAGGGTCTGCCTTACAAGGGATGCACCCGGCTAGAAATAGCCACACGAAACTAGTCTCAGCGCTAAGAAACAAAAAAGAGAAGTATTTTCTTTGCAAACTTTTGTATCATTCCATGCGGGAAAGAAGCCAGTGATTTCCTTAAGAGTGTCTTTCTGTGAACTTTTTTAAATTGTAATAATTGTGGTTTTACTGATTACTTGTTGAAAAATTAATTTGTAATTGTAATTAATTCAAAGCTACCTGTTCTAGTACTCTGGTGAATGAGTGTTTGAAAGAACCAGACTAGAAAAGGCTGGGCAAATGAATCTACCGAATTATCCTTGCTGTCTGGTCACAATGGATAGAACCTGGGTGGAATCGAGCAGCTCAGAAACTGAGAAGTTTTAAGTGCCTACACTCATTCCCACATGCATTGATTCTCGGTACATCTTTATCAGTGGCGGCTCGTGACAAAATGTCTCATATCAGCAAAACATTAACGTAGATACAGAAATCATTTCACTAAAATTTCCTTGTACGTTTCCTTTTTCACAAATAATATGGTAGAACCTCTATAACCGAGGATACATTTTATACTAGACTAATCTTTTAGTGTAGAACAAAAGTAAAATTCATAATCACTTTACTACACTGCGAATACTGAAGGATGCGAGCACTATTCTTGACTTTTAAATAGCACGAAGTTCACCTGGGTGTTAGTGTAGAACAAATCCAAACCACATAGCCTACCAAGCGACTTCTTGTCAGCCCGGTGACCAGCAGATTATGAGGTGTCGTGTGGTCAGCACGACGAATCCTCTCGGCCGTTATTCTTGGCTTTCTAGAACGGGACCGCCATCTCACCGTCAGATAGTTCCCGAATTGTAACACCTAGGCTGAGTGGACCTCGAACCAGCCCTCGAATCCAGGTAAAAATCTTTGACCTGGCGAGGAATCGAACCCGGGGCATCCGGGTAAGAGGCAGGCGTGCTGCTCCTACACCACGGGGCAGGCTGTGTTAGTGTAGAACCAAATTAAAATTCATAACTTTACTGTACTGCGAACATTGAAGGATGCGAGCAGTATTCTCGGTTTTTAAATAGCACGAAGTTCACCTGGGCATGACGAGAAGCATAGAAATAATTTACGGGTCGATGTTTTTAAATTATTGTTTCCTGATTGAGCCCATTAGTCTCCACATTATCTCGGTTAATCAGGGTTCTACTGTATCACATGTTAATTATTCTCGTCTTGGAAATTATAGACAACACTAGCATAGGGAATTCAATACTCGCGTTTTTGTGTGCATGAGAATTTTCGTGTTTATTTACTTTCATGTTTATTTAATTTTGCACTCAAATGAGCAACGTCTGTGCACCCAGCTGAATTCCATACACTTCTTTCTTTGTTGAACAATGAACAGGGCAAACAAAAAAAGCGCATTCCTAGATCTACATCTACAGAGCCACTTGCGTGTTTTGTACACTTCTCTCTAAAATCTTACGCCTATACTCGCGTTTGTCAGTTTTTATAACTTTTTCGATAATCAAATCTGGTCTGTCCAGTCCAAGCCTTTTAATGTTTAACTTATCCTAATAGGTTAATATTTCTATGGTTAAAATTACCTGAACTGAATTCATTTCCTCTTACACAAAGAATACCATGGTTACAAACCACACAAACAGAGAAGCAAAACAACACTCAAATAAATTTCACTTGAATAGATTTTCCAATCACAAGGTAAAGAAAACTTCTTCCCGCGATTACGAACACCTGTTCACGACGAACTAGAAAATGCCTATTCAGAATTACTAGCGAAATCTGCCGGTAATGTAGTGCAATATTAGCTCCTGGGAGGCTGTGGCTAACCGTAATAGAGGAGGTGGCGGACCCTTGTGGTCAACTGTAATACTGCCACTTGGTTGAGGGGTGGGTCTAGACGGCAAGGCACGTACCTTACCGTGCTCCTCGCTAATGGGAATATCAGTGCATAAACCATGAAGTTGTCTGCTTTGCGCATGCGTATAGTCTTCAGCACAATAGCACATTATCCAGTGTGCTCGCTGCACTGTCAATCAAAATGAACAACTGTCGGTGTAACGGAGCTTCGATATAAGTCGAATCCTTTCGATCGATTGTCGAAATCAGGTCGAAAGGAAGAAAAGTTTTATATTATCCATGAATGCATGAAGATGTATTAAAACTGGGTGTTCACGTGCTCATGTGCTCCCGAGAGCCCACCGCCACTGATCTTTATTGTACAGTATGTCATCACTGCATGTAAAATTCGTACCGCACACGTGAGTTAACACTTTGATCACCCAATCAGTGGACTGTTACACCGAGCCTGCTATCGAATTTCAAGTTTAGGTTCACAAACACAGAGCTCACTGTTCAAACATCGCCCACTTTATCAACAATGAGTCTCGATCATGAGTCTCTTTCTGTTCGTTGAAGCAGTAGGCTCGTTCTCTCACAAAACTAGCAGAATAGTAGAAGTGGGGAGGTATAATCTGAGGGAATGAGCTCAGGCTCGCTCACTGGACTGCTCCAATAGACACACACGTTTATAGCACATACATACAAACATGCAGTGCTTTTTATGGTCGTACGCAACGGTACGCAGTACTGGCACCTTTATTCTCGAAAGCAAAAGAAATGAATTTGATATTATTCGGAATACTGTATTTCTATCACATTTCCTATGAAGTGTTGCCTTATAGCTTAAAATCAAGTTTGTTTGACCGCTTTTGTAACGTTTTTTAGATACAATGCGTACGAACACATGATTGAATTTTCTGTAAATTGCCGTTCTAAAATTTTCATTCTTGTCCTATTAACAATTTCGTGTCGTCAGTTCGGAGTTAAATAAAATGAAACAGATCTTCGTCTTGCTCTTTCTTATCCCCACCGAGCTCGATAGCTGCAGTCGCTTAAATGCGGCCTGTATCCAGAGTTCGGGAGATACTGGGTTCGAACCCCACTGTCGGCAGCCCTGAAGATGGTTTTCTGTGGTTTCTCATTTTCATTCTAAGTAAATGCTGGGGCTGTACCTTATTAAGGCCACGGTCGCTTCCTTCCCACTCCTAGCCCTTTCCTGTCCTATTGTCTCCATAAGACCTATAAACTTATGTGCCGGTGCGACGTAAAACCATTGGTTAAAAAAATATTATCCTCCTGCATATGTGCTACTAGCCGCCTCTGTGGTGTAGTGGTTAGCGTGATTAGCTGCCACCCCCGGAGGTCCGGGTTCGATTCCCGGCTCTGCCACGAAATTTGAAAAGTGGTACGAGGGCTGGAACGGGGTCCACTCAGCCTCGGGAGGTCAACTGAGTAGAGGTGGGTTCGATTCCCACCTCAGCCATCCTCGAAGTGGTTTTCCGTGGTTTCCCACTTCACCTCCAGGCGAATGCCGGGTTGGTACCTAACTTAAGGCCACGGCCGCTTCCTTCCCTCATCCTTGCCTATCCCTTCCAATCTTCCCATCCCCCTACAAGGCCCCTGTTCACCATAGCAGGTGAGGCCGCCTGGGCGAAGTACTGGTCATACTCCCCAGTTGTATCCCCCGACCAAGAGTCTGAAGCTCCAGGAGACACTGCCCTTGAGGCGGTAGAGGTGGGATCCCTCGCTGAGTCCGAGGGAAAAAGCCGAACCTGGAGGGTAAACAGATGATGATGATGATGATGATGATATGTGCTACTAGAACACAATAGAGCAGTGAGTTCGTTTTCTCACTCTTCTGCAAACGAACTGTTCTTGTCAAGGACAATCTAATTGTATCCGCATTGCTACCGATGTAGCAGCAAATAGCTTATCGTCATAGTTAATTTGAGATGAAGGTGTGTTTAAATTTACCTGCATTCGTTATTTTTAAATAATATGAAAAGCATAAACACTTGGTCTGTGCTGCCGAGGCAAGTAAGTTCATAATTATTTAACATAAGCAACGGCTGCACGTGGTTCACAAGTCAGAGAAGTGAAATGGAAACTATTTTGTACTGATGTGCAATAGAAGAAATCATTACGATTCTTTTGAAGTGTCTCCTGAGCCTGCAAACAGTGACTCGAGTGAATGCGAAGAAAATATCGCAAGTACCGACATATTTACTGCAGTTCAAGAGGGAAACCATTCTTAACATGATGAGCCCGAATGTTGGACATTAACTCAGAAAAATACCTTCTTCCAGAGAAACGAGTGACTTTGTGGGAAAAATAAAATGCTAGGTTGTAATGCGTGCCAAGATTTTACAAGTTTAGGACCAGAAAAACAGATGGAAGTGAAAATTTCTTATGAGTAGAGCAGTAGTGAAATCAGTACCTTTGGAATAGAAGAAGACGGTACATCTGGAGATATTGTACCCGACAGGGACATGATATGAACAAAGTGTGAAATTCACTTTATGAAGAAGATCGGGTGATTACCACCACCTTTTTTTTTTTTTTTTTTTTACAAACTAATGCACTGTATACTCGTACATACACAAAGAGAAAGTAATAGAATTAAATTAATAGAATTTTCTGTAACGAATACTTTTTAAATAATTATTACGTGTAATCGTTACTCTTTTACAAAATGTAATTTTACTCGTAATTTATTCTTCTTCTTCTACTTCTTAATCTGCTTACCCTCCAGGGTCGGTTTTTCCTTCGGATACAGCGAGGGATCCCACGTCTACCACCTCAAGGGCAGTGTCCTGGAGCTTCAGACTTTGGGTCAGGGGATACAACCGGGGAGAATGACCAGTACCTCGCCCAGGCGGCCTCACCTGCTATGCTGAACAGGGGCCTTGTGGAGGGATGGGAAGATTGGATTGGACAGGCAAGGAAGAGGGAAGGAAGCGGCCGTGTGCTTGAGTTAGGTACCATCCCGGCATTTGCCTGGAGGAGAAGTGGGAAACCACGGAAAACCACTTCCAGGATGGCTGAGGTGGGAATCGAACCCACCTCTACTCAGTGGACCTCCCGACGCTGAGTGGACCCCGTTCCAGCTCTCGTACCACTTTTCAAATTTCGTGGCAGAGCCGGGAATCGAACCCGGACCTCCGGGGGTGGCAGCTAATCACGCTAACCACTAGACCACAGAGGCTGACTTACTCGTAATTTACTTCTTGAAATAAAATCGTAATCGTTATTCTAGTAATAAGAATATATATCATATCCAGAGTTTGGCAGCTTTGAGCTCCAGCACTCACAAGGCGTCACGCCTACAGTAGGTATAAAGCCTATGACACCACCTGCAGTCATTCGTTCATTTACTATTGTTGTTACAGTTTGAGAACTAGACAATAGAATACCACAACTTTGTGAGTTTGCTATTTTTTTATTTCTTTCTTTTTTGCTAGTAGCTTTACGTTGCACTGACACAGATATGTCTTATGGCGACAATGGGATAGGAAAGGCCTAGGAGTAGAAAAGAAGCGGCCGTGGCCTAAATTAAGGTACAGCCCCAGCATTTTCCTGGTGTGAAAATGGGAAACCACTGAAAACCATCTTCAGGGCTGCCGACAGTGGGGTTCGAACACACTATCTCCCGAATACTGGATACTGGTCGCACTTAAGCGACTGAAGCTATCGAACTCGGTTTGTGAGTTTAGACATGGTGTATTATAGAACTGGGATAAGTACGTGACGGCGAAGGGGTTAAGGAATTTCTATTCCCCTATTTTAGTAAGTATTTTGAATTAGTTGGTCGTCAAAGTAATGGAAACGTGAGTGACAAATGCATACTTTCTTTAGGAGTGATCATTTTCAAAGTTCCGAGGTATCATGTTTAGTCTCACTCAGTGATGATGCTCTGTGCTAGAAAAACACAAAATAAGTAACACTTTTTCCTTCCAAACGTTGGTATCATTCCAGACCCATTTAAAGAAAATTCAGTGACTACCTAAATACTGGCGTTCTGTGAATGAATTGTAATTATAATTATAATCTTTTAAAATTGCCTTTACGTCGTACCGACACAGATAGGTCTTATGATTACTATGGGATAGGAAAGGGGTAGTAGTGGGAAAGAAGTGGCCATGGCCTTAATTAAGGTACAGCCCCAGCATTTGCCTGGTGTAAAAAGTATTTTTTGCTGATTCATTTTGAAATATTATGTGTAAGTGGGATATGCTTTTCCTTCATCTTCCATCCTTAAATTGATCACTGTTTTCGATAAATAATAATAATAATAATAATAATAATAATAATAATAATAATAATAATAATAATAATAGTAATAATAATAATAATAATAATAATAATAATAATAATAGGAGAAAACGACTCACCGTTGCTATTGCTGTTCTCTTGACGATTATATGTAGGAGTTCGGAAGCCGAAGCTGTAGCTGGGATCCTCGTTGGGATCGTGGTATCCACTGTATGTGGGGTTGTAGGCTGGAGAATCGGGGCTTACAGGTGGGTTGTATGGAATGCGGTTCTGAGATAAGTCCATACGCCGGGCAATATGAGTTCCTCGGGCTCGAAACCCGCGTGGCCCTGCCGTGTAGACCGTTTGTCGTCCACGCTCACTGTAGCGGCCTGCCACTCGGCCATCTGGAGTGCCTTCAGCAGCGTGCTGATGTTGACCAAAGTCACCTGTAACACGAGAACAAAATGTCAGCGATAACACTATACATACTTCCCCTCATCTTTAACTAATATGTGCATAAAAGATCCTTCTTTGTGATATTCTATTAACGCATGGAAGTCGAGTGTAACGATGGATAACGGTAGGTATAAAAATATTTTCATGCTTCCAGGCAACTTAGGAATTTAAAACTTGTTACCAGAGAACTGCGTGTCTTCAAGATATCAAGTAACTCACCGAGGAATCCAGCGTACGACGGGGGTTAGAAACTGGGAATCAGAAGCAAAACTGCAAGCGTAAAGCGTATTTTCACCCAGTGGGAAACTTATTTCGAAGGAGATGAGTTATAGTTTTTATGAGCTAGAAAGTTTGCTGAAGGTCCAAATTAATTTTTAGCATCAACCCAGAATAAAGTGTAGTGGGAAATTTTCGAAACATTTGAAGGATATAGTGGTGACGGTGATAGTTCTTAATTTGAGAGGAAAGTCGTTGTTTGGCAGAAGGCTACAATACAGTGTACAGTGTATCGTCGTTAGTCTCGATTATTTCGGGGTCATTCTGTCCGGATTAGTAAGTGTCAGAATTAATTTTAGCTGCATAGTATACGGTACAGTCAAGCCATGAATTTACCTGTCAAACAGGCGTATTGATACTTAAATTAATGTAAATAATAAATTAATTTACAGGAAAGAAAGAATGCATATAGTAATGAATATTCACTGGCCATTTAATTTAAGAACGCTGTAGACTTGGCTTACCTGTTAGCTAATATTATCTTGTGACATGGTCCATTCCGTTGGCAATATGTGCTCACTATTTTTCCTACAACTCGTTTCGATTTGTACGTGTTGGGGAACGCATAGACACAGTTCATTTTAATATAAACTTTATTAAGACCAACCATCCCTGTAGTGCATTTTCTGTCTCGTATCCGGAGGCTCTGGTTCAATCCCCGATCAATCCAGGGATTTCAGTTATTGATTGAGGTCTGGATCGGGGTTCACCCAGCCTCATGAAACCAGCTGAGAAGCTGTCTGCTATGAGAGACGGTGATCCAGTCAAGGAAAGCTAAGTTCTTCGGTTGGGAATGTTGTCACACTGATCACGGTATGTCACGATCTAAGGCCATCTGACTGAGCAGCAGGCGTCTTAATAGTTCATGACACCTAATGTCGTGGTTGTGCTACGTTTTATTTATTTCTTATTAGCATGTAATTCAGTCGGAGAAATACTTATTTTACCTTTCCATACCGAGTACGCTGGCTAAACAGTACAGATTATGAAGTTATTAAATTGCATTTGCAAGATGGTCGGTTCGAACCCCACCCTCAAGAGCCGGAACATCGTGTTCCGTGATTTCCTATTTTCACCTCAAGCAAATATCGGCGCTGAACATTAAGGCCTGCTTGTCTACCTTTCTAGACTTCACTCTTCCGCACTCCATTGTCATCGAAAGCATTGATGTGTCAGTTCGACGTTTAACCACTAGCAAAGAAAGCAATACTTTTTTTTTTCATTTTTGAGGAGGAGGGGTCTCAGAAATGTATATTCGCCACTGTGTACGAGAATGGGAAATTTTATTTCCTACTTGCTTAACGTTCTCCAACACATGTAGGATTTTGACAATATGGTGTGGTGGTTACCATAGTCAAAACCGTTTCCAATCCCGTCAGGAATTGCTGCAGTCAGTGAATGAAGGTCCATCCCAACCTGTTAGCGAGCGAACATTGCATGCAAGAGGCCATTGCTCACACAGGTGCATAAAGCTGCGCGTCTTCAATGGGCTAGAAATCATCGAACGTGGACAGTAGCTGATTGGCGGAACGTAATGTGGTCTGACGAATCACCTTTTTGCCTGTGTTTCAATGACGCATGTCGTCGAGTGCACCGAAGACCGAATGAAGCATTCATCCTGGACGTGTGCAACGTCAGGTTCAAGCCGGAGGGGTGTCTATGGTGCTTTGGGGGTGTTTTTCGTATCATGATCACTGAGTGACCACTAACATGAACCAGCATGTTCATGTAAAAATTCTAGATGATCAGCTTCTTTCAGTCAACATCTGCATGATGAGTGTGCAATTGAGTCCCCGATTTTTCAAGATGACAATAGCAAAGTTCATCGGGCTGGACGAATATGTGACTGGTTTTATGAACAATCCCCCACCCTTCAACATCTCGATTGGCCTGCAAAATCACCTGCCTTGAATCCCTTTGAAAATCTGTGGGACATGTTGGAAATCTGAATTGGACGTCATTAAATAGAAAGGGAACCATCCCTCAAAACTTGTTTTAAGGAGTTGGTAGCATTTCTGGAGTGAATTGACATTTCTCTTTTCCGAAGAAAAGAACCAGTAAAAAATGCATTCATTATTAAATAACGTTCTTGTCAGAAAGTGTTCTCGACATTAAATGCAGTATTTCCATTACAGTAGAAAGGAATCAGAGAGTCGCCACTTTTAGCTCAGTACAAAATGAGCCCTTTTCCCTTTAGAGGCAGGAAACTAGTTGAAAACTCGCCAGGTAAATCTATACTCGTATCTCCAGCTTCTTTTATTCCGCACCCTGATGGGGTAGAGTGGACCCCTACACGGTTACGCCCTCTTTCAGGCCAGGAGAGGTGTTGCAGTGATTTGAGGTGCGTAGAAGACTGAGAGGAGAGTGGCGGTGACCTTTAAAACGAACTTTCCAGGCATTTGCTTCAGTGAGGAGAAGGGAAAACCACAAAAAAGCATTCTCAGGACAGCCAACGGTGACGTCAGCCCCCGCCTACCGAATGCAGAGTTCTGTTTTAAGCTATGTCTACTCACTGGCGTATAATTTCCAGATGTTGACTGGTTGGCGTTGACATTGTACTCGTGTGCTCACCACGAGGGTAGAATGAGTCCTGAACCGCGCGGAGAGAAGAGCAAGGGCTGACGACTATACCGTGGACTCACTGCATACGCAAACATGCTCCAACTGACAATCTTTGTTTACCATTTAGATTTTCAAATAATTACAATCAGTTAGCCCTTCAGATTGCTCATGAGATACGTATATTAGTTTATATATTCCTTTACCTTGTCACTGAAAACCCATATTAATTAGTAGGTAAGGGTTATTCTGCCCGAAGGCAGGTCCGAACCTCCGCAGAGGTGTTCCTGAGCCGGAGTTTACGTACGGTAGGGTGGCCAGTTCCTTTCCGCTCCTCCATTCCCTTACCGCCCACCAACAGCGCGTGGCAACCCATCCAATATGAATTAGTGTGACATAGCAAAATAAAAAGTCTCATCTCTGGCATTGTCCACTTTCATACACTTATGAACCACGAAAGTTTGTGCGAATCAAAGTAAGGTGTTCTGTTGCTTCACATACCAGCCAATTAAAGAAATTGGTATTTCCGAAAATGTTTATTAATTATTTCTACTCTTTACATAGCAACGTTACAGTGATTTGGGCACATCCCTCTGCAATGACCATACTCTTAGCTCCACACAAAGTAAAGTAATTGGTTCAGAGAGAATCCTTAGCCAAGGAAAGTCATATATCAAGAAGCCCTTCCCAGGAACAAGCATGCACAGGTAGATGGAGGACGAGTCTAAATTAGATTAGAAAGAAGCAGGAATATAGTGAAATCATTGCATTAATCACAGGTGCATATGGTTAACAATTGTATACGTTAACAATTATACATACAGGACATTCTGCCCCTATTTAACATAACAGGTACTTTCAAGTGAAGTACGGTGTCTTTCATGGTTTGACATTGTGAGATGTAGCGGCAAGGAAACAAACATCTTGTGACTTTTAGTTTACTTTCATTTCATCTGGATATTATCAGATCATTCTCATCTTCACACGTGTACTTTACGTCTTTGCGTGAAGCAAGTGTTGTTTGCGCTCTTCAAATTCACCTCCGCAGTGTGATGTTTAGCATTATTAGCTACCTTTTATCGCACGCCCGGGTTTGAATCCAGGTACTGCCATGAATTTGAGATTGTCAGGAGTACTGGTATGTGCTTGAAAAGGTGCATGCATTTCACCTCCACTAGGGATGTGCCTATGAGTTTATTTTTATAAGTAGTTTATTAATTACTACGCGGTAAAAGCTTTTGTGACAGTTTTATTAATGTGTCGTCATACTTAAATACATTTTTGAAGGTGTTTTCATGTGGTTACAAATTCTTGCAGGCCGTTTTTGACTGAATTCTCACAGAAACCTGCTCCACAAACAGGTATCATTTGAGGCCTTTTAAGCAAATTGAGGGAAACATGATCTATTCGTGATCAAAGGAATAACCGATCGAAGTTGCCAAAAAACTTAGGAAATACTTCTCGAAAATCTGTCTGATAGCTTGCACAGAAAACAGAACGTTCTGTATCTTCAGCGTGGTGGAGCATCAAGCTTTCAGACTTAAAACCGTACAGTGTAATTGTGAGTGTTACTGCAGCTGTGGTAGGATGAATCGTTAAAAAGGCTAGCAGTTTCACTTGCAGGAATCTTACATCGGACTGACCGGGAATACACGTAGCTGACCGACGCGAGACCTGTCGGCATCCGGACGATCAGCCATGAAAGGCACTACGCATGACTGTAACGCAACCCCAGCAAGAAATCATACAAGCATTTTAAACTCATTACAACGCCTCACTTAAACAATAAAAGCTGACTTAACTAATAGGATGTATAAACTCTTGTTGATGACAACACTTGGTGAATTTGCATTGGTTACTCTTATTTTTTGAAAGTAACTACAGTGTGAGTATCTTATTTAGTTAGATTATTCTACATGATTCTGTTGATTGTGAAGTTTGAGCATACCTGTGTTATAACCGAAGCGGTACCCGCCATCAGGGCGAATGTCGAGGAACTCCGACGGCACGTCAGCAGCGGGAGGTGGTGATGGAATAGCCGGTGATCGAACTTGCGCATGAGTCGTGCAGAGCGCCAGCAGAAGCACAACCTGTGACAAGAACGTCCATCACAGTCAGATAGTTGTACACTATTTTAGTTCCTGTAGCGGATCAATAGACGATGAGTTAGGTCGTCAAGAATAACATGTAAATTATAGTAATAGTCCACATCAGAATGAAATGTTAGTTTGGAACTGTAACATTCAGAGCGGCTTCAATTTACGTTTACGAAGCTCAGTCTAATATTCCTTTGTTGAGCAATCGATGTTCATTTCACGAATGTGAAATATTAACCCTTTTCAGAAGTTGAATTAGTGCATCTGAACGTGAAACCTGCATGTTTTAATTCCCAATTTGAAGGTTCATATCTACTAAACTTTATGCTTATCTTTCAAAGTAACAAAGGGCAAAAGACATGCGTAATATAAACTATCACCCTTAATTCATTAGCAGCGTTGCATATAACAGCATACGAATTTTAACATTCAACACGTCGGTGGGTCTCGCCCCATAAGTGACCACGGCTGGTCCGTGGTCCAACAGCTCTACACTCTGACCGGCCAACCGAGAAGCGGAGCGGAGGCCACAGCTCTACCGTGGCTCTACGCCTCTGCATTCGGGAGATGGGACAGGGCTGGACCTCCTGGCTGGCCCCAACCGTCGGCTGTCCTCAGAATGGTTTTCCGAATGCCGGGACAGTTCCTAATGTAGACCACGGCCGCCAACCCCCTCGCCTTCTCCGAGCATCTCCTTCACCGTAACAAATCTCCCGGCCTGAGAGACGGCGTCACCGTCTAAGAGGCCCGCCTGCCCCTTCAGGGGAGGAATGAAAACATTTTTAGTAGTAGGCAATTCAACACCGAGCAAATCAATATTGTGGAACTCTGCATTCGGGATGCGAGTGGGTTCAAACTTCGCCATTGTCTGTTCTGTGAATAGCTTTCCGTGCTTTCCATTCTTACTTCCAGGCAAGTGTTGGGGCTGTACCTTAATTAAGGCCACGCCGCTACCTTCCCAATTCTCACTCTTCCCCGCCCTTGAGCCACCGAAAACTTTGATCTGTTAGTGCAACGTTAAACCACTAGCAAAAAATAATAAAAAAACAGATTAGAGTAGATGTATTAATTACGTAGAAAAGGAAAGGTTAGCACAGAACAGGGAGACATGGAGAGCTGCGTCAAACCAGTCAATGGACTGATGACCTAATCAGCAAAGCAAAGCAATGAAGACTGTTGAAAGTTAATGCAAATAGGTCAAGGACAATACGACTGTACTTCAAATAACTCAGAGTTGGTTCATTAGAGACCTTTAAACCATTATCTGCATCTTTTCTTTTTCTTCTCCAGTCATTGACATGTTGTAGTGGTAGGTCATATGTTACTGAACAATAAATGCCATTTCCTCCAGTCTTGCGCCAGTTGTTTCGTCTCATGGAGTGATTTGCCAGGCTAAGATTTAATTAGCCAGTCCGTCTCCTGGGTCGTCTTCCTTCTACCTTCCTTGTACTATACTTTTTTCCATCTTCGTGAAACATCTCAGCATGTCCTCAGTATCTAAAGAAGAGTTCTCTCCGCAGTTGGTGGTTATCCGTGACTGGGACAGAGGAGTGTTCATCCACTCATGAAAGCATGAATACACGACAATCAGGCAATTCATTCATTCAGTCAAGCATTCATTTATTCATTCATACAGTCATTCGGTTAATTCATAATATCTATTGTAAGCTAAGGATAAAACTGTTCAGACTCAAGACACAAATTAATACTTGCACTAACGCAGTGTTAACAATGTTAACGTCCGGCTCCATTGCTAAATGGTTAGTGTGCTGGCCTTTGGTCACAGGGGTCCCAAGTTCGATTCCCGGAAGGGTCGGAAATTTTAACCATAATTGGTTAATTCCCCTGGCACGGGGACTAGGTGTATGTGTCGTCTTCATCATCATTTCACCCTCATCACGACGCGCATGTCGCCTACGGGTGACAAATCAAAAGACCTGCACCTGGCGAGCCGAAGTCCTCGGACACATCCCGGCACTAAAAGCCATACGCCATTTCATTTCAACAATGTTAACGTCTAGGACCAAAATAAAAAATAAAAATCTTAGAAACTACAATTAACAGATCGTGTGTAATTAGTGAGTAGGCGTAACTGTAATATTTAAGGTAGTAATAAATTCATTGTAACAGAACTATGCATGTATCAAAAATAATTTGGATTGCAATAAATTATTACTCTCTCCCCAGTTCCTGGCAATCCCGAACTAGGGAATGGGAGGATTCTATTCTATTCTATTCTATTCTATTCTATTCTATTCTATTCTATTCTATTCTATTCTATTCTATTCTATTCTATTCTCCTCAGAATCTGAAGATGACAATTTTCAGTGTGCCTGTCCGTCTCCCGCAGTTGATCCACAACGTTCGTTCTGTTCGTAATGTTCTTAGGATCCGGCGATAGACCCACATTTTCACTGCTTCTATTCTATTTCTCGATACTGTACTTTCTTCATTCTTGCAAATACTTTCTCTTATTACAACCACTGCTTCAAGAAGCATCATTAACTCAGAGTCCTGCTCCCTGGCTAAACGGTTAGCGTGCTGGCCTTTGGTCACAAGAGTCCCGGGTTCGATTCCCAACAGGGTCGGGAATTTTAACCATCATTGGTTAATTTCTCTGGCAGGGGGCTGGGTGAATGTGTTGTCTTCATCATCATTTCATCCTCATCATGACGCGCAGGTCGCCTACGGCGGTCAAGTCAAAAGACCTGCACCTGGCGAGCCGAACATGTCCTCGGACACTCCCGGCACTAAAACCCATACGCCATTTCATTTCATTTCATTAACTCAGAGTGATGTGGCACGGTCAGTTATAGTTTCCAGCTCTCTACTCGGGAGACAGGTGGGTTCAAATTGCTCGAAATGGTTTTCCGTAGGCTTTCCATTTCACCTCCATGCCAATGTCGAGATGGTACCTTTCTCAAGTCCACGGCCGCTTCCTTCCCATTCCGGTCCCATACAACTACACCTGAAGCACAGATAACACCATCACACAGCGGTAGATGTAGCTCAATCCCATGGAGTGTACTGGGAAAAGCAGCTAGATAACCGACGAGTAAAACATGCCCTTCGACATCCAGGACTAAAATCCATACTATTAAAGAAAAGCAAAATTAGGGCCAAGAAGTACGGATGATGTAGCTGTGATACCAGTCGCACAAATCCGAGCAACTAGACATCGGACTGATTAACTCAGAAAATAGAGCGCTGGCCTTCTGAACTCAAGTTGGTGGGAGATCGACCTGGGGCCATTCCGGTAATACCGAACTTCACCGAGCTCGATAGCTGCAGTCGCTTAAGTGCGGCCAGTATCCAGTATTCGGGAGATAGTGGGTTCGAACCCCACTGTCCACTGTCGGCAGCCCTGAATATGGTTTTCCGTGGTTTCGCATTTTCACTCCAGGCAAATGCTGGGGCTGTAACTTAATTAAGGCTACGGCCGCTTCCTTCCCCTTCCTAGCCCTTTCATGTCCCATCGTCACCATGTGACCTATCTGTGTCGGTGCGACGTAAAGCAACTTGCAAAAAAAAAGAAAAAAAAAAGAAAAGAAAGACTGAACTTGTAAGAGCTTAAATACAGGGATACATCAGCGCATCCGGGAGAAACTGCAACTGCAGTTTGATGCATTTATCAAAGCTAACAGAGGACATTTTGAACATTTCATGTGGTTCTGTTCATGTTTGTTTGCCAGGATTGTCTGCCTGTTAAGTCAACAGCCTAGAGGATGGTTGGGTCCTCAAATAGTACTACTAAAAGTTATGTGGTTATAGGGAAAGAGTAAAAATCGATAGCGGTGCCAAAATGAGGCATGCGAGGCAAGATGAGGAGTGAGTTTGTTTGCCATTGCTTTCCTCACTGGGCCAGAAAGTGCTATTGCAGCACGAGTCATCCTATGAGCAACGACTTTCATAACAATCACGCCCATTGATCGTGCTCCGAATGTCATTACTCAACACCACCCATACACCAGCGACTTCTATATTGTCATAGCCATGGATGAGACTGGGACTCGGTGGAAGCTACACTTTGCTGTGGCCTGTTCCTAGAGAGAGATGCAAAATAACTGCATTAATCAAGACATGGCAGTAGGCGGGTTTCCTTGATTACTATGTAAAATTCTAGAAAATTAGTTCTAACATGAAAAAATAAGCGTTTCCGGACCCATGTCCATGTAACAAATTGTCTTCTCCCCCGTGTGAGGAACGCGCCAAAAAAATTTGGCCGCACCTTATTGTTACATGCTGTATGTCCGCCTCGTGTCGGTAAGGCATATAAGAACTCATGTGGGACACAATTTCACTATCTTATTGTCTCCGAAAACGCAAAAGTGATCAGTGGGAGATAAAACCAATGATCTCAGAGAAAGACTATCCTGCCATCACTTGGTAGTGGTGACACTATTTTAGAGGGACACTGACTGACATTAACCCCAGATTACAACGAAGAACAATACAGGCCAACGCTTTATCAAGTACGTTAACATTAATATTCAAAAATCAAGATACCATATTATGAAGTAAATATGGTGTTAGAGGATACAGAATTTTCCCATAATTTTGGGAGAAGTTCGCTATGAAAATTGTTCACTTCGCAATTTTCCCAAAACTCATCAACATACGGTCGCACAATATTCTATTTTATAGAGAGATCCAGTTTATATTTCAAATCGAGCTAGTCAGGGTGGTTAGGGTCTCCTAGCTGTGAGTTTGCTTTCAGGAGATGGTGGGTTCGAACCCCACCGTCGGTAGCCCTGAAGTTGGTTTTTCGTAGTTTCCATTCTCACACCAGACAAATGCTGGCACTGTACCTTGAACTAAGGCCATGGCCGCTTCCTTCCCAATCCTAGGCCTTGCCCACCCTTGAGTCGCCGAAAATCTTCATTGTGTTAGTTCGACGTTTAATAATTTCGTGTGGCTATTTCTAGCCGAGTGCAGCCCTTGTAAGGCAGACCCTCCGATGAGGGTGGGCGGCATCTGGCGTGTGTAGGTAACTGCGTGTTATTGTGGTGGAGGATAGTGTTATGAGTGGTGTGTGAGTTGCAGGAATGTTGGGGACAGCACAAACACCCAGCCCCCGGGCCACTGGAATTAACCAATGAAGGTTAAAATCCCCGACCCGGCCGAGAATCGAAGCCGGGACCCTCTTAACCGAAGGCCAGTACGCTGACCATTTAGCCAACGAGTAGTTCGACGTTGAACTACTGGCAAAAAAAAAGAGCTCTGGGTTCCAGTCCTGCCGTGTCAAGGATTTTAGCCACACTTGTTTGTTTCCTCTAGCTCAAAGAATGGGCATTTGTGTTCATTTTAATAACACACCTTCCTTTACACACAACACATCACACTAACGACCACTACAGGAACTCACAATAGTGAATACCTCCTTGCACAAAGGGTTGGCTCCAGAAAGGGCATCCAGTCCTAAAACTGTACTTAATTCACACACAGGTATTGCTGACTCAATATCGTTGGGGAAAAGGCCAGAAGCAAGAAGAGGCAGAAAATGTTAATTTTATTGTGCTTTAACATTTGTAAGAAATGACAATATTGTGTACAAGAAACATCCCGGATCAAGTTGGTTAAGCGATGCTGAACGTGTAGTAGTAAGTTGATATTCAGGAGATGGTGAGTTCGAAACCTTTTATCAGCAAGATAACTTCTTGTTGTCTGTTTTTTTTTCACATCGAGTAAATATCAAGTCTTGTGACCGTGGTCGCTACTTCATTTGTGTTATAGATTCCCTATCACTGTGTCGCGGAAAACTTGCCTGTATGAGTGGCATTAAACAACTAGGGAAGGGTTATCAGTGCTATAACTAATTATAAAATATTGAGCACATTTGGATGGTGACGGTGGTCGCGTAGGTGGTGATTATTGTTTTAAGAGAAAGTACGCCGGGATTACCAACCTCTAATAATACCAATCAAGAGTAAAATGGAAGAGATACGACACTTTTAAAAATGAAGGTATCGGCAAGAGGAAGACAAGGGCCACGAAGTGCGTGAATATGAAAGACTCCCTAGGCCTCGAAAAAATAACACCATCGGGATCGGAAAAGAACAAGAGTAGATCAAGGAAGGTCGGATAGGGTAAATGAAAGTGAGGAGCCTGGCACAAGTAAGTGAAATCAATGCTAGGATTCAACTAAAATCCCCGTGGTCGGCAACATACGCTCCCAAATTAAGAACCCTTCGGACTCCTTTCAGTCACCTCTTGCGACAGGCAGGGAACACCGTGGATGTTATCCTACCGCCTCCACCCACAGCAGACATCTGGATGGTCTGATGATTGAACCGTGTGACTTAAAAAATAAGTTAATGACACCGAACTAAAGCTTAAGGCTTGCTGAAGGAGTAGAACTACAGACGGTAGATGATTATCACGCTAGTGCAGTGTTTGGTTGTTTTTTTTTGTTTTTGTTTTTTTTTTTTTGCTAGTGGCTTTACGTCGCACCGACACAGGTACGTCTTATAGCGTCGATGGGATTGGAAAGGCCTAGGAGTTGTAAGGAAACGGCCGTGGCGTTAATTAAGGTACAGCCCCAGCATTTGCCTGGTGTGAAAATGGGAAACCAAGGAAAACCATCTTCAGGGCTGCCGACAGTGGGATTCAAACCCACTATCTCCCGGATGCAAGCTCACAGCCACGCGCCCCTAACCGCACGGCCAACTCGCCCGGCCTAATGCAGTTTAATCTGAGGTTCAGTGACGGGAGGAAACGTACTTTACAATGTTCACTGACATTATAAAACATAAGTCAGTAATACTGATTTTCTTTCTGGTTTGCTTGATCAGCAATCGCTTGTATCATTATTTGAAATGAGAAAAGTACAGTTAACTGTAAATATGATTATTTTAACCCACATTGTCTACTCAGATGTGCTGTAAATTTTGTTGCCGTATTTTGTGCATGAGTAGCTTCTCTTTGCTGTTCGAAAGCTTTATACATGGGTAATTAGAATATGGCTTCCACTTGTTGCCTCATATTAAGTGTTGCGAAGTTTGTTTAAAAACCTGTCTTACTGTGGTATCAGTATGCATATCTGTAAATAAATAATAGTGCCAGGATCAGGAAGAAAGCTACCGTGGTTTGTCTGTTATATCCTCACTTTATCTGAAGGTGGCGAGATAGAACCACTTCTAGCATAACCGAGATTATAACCAGCTTACGCCCTAATAAACTATTCACTTTGCTAGCTATACCTTTGGCTACAAAAGAGAGATCCAAAAATGATAACTAATTAATCAAATTAGTCAATTAGTCAATTAGTAACATGAATTAAAATAGAAAATTTAACATACCGGATAACTATACTTATACATATAAGAAACACGGCTAATATCTTGTTCGCATCCACGGGAGCTCTAATTTTACGTGCCTCATCAACTACATGGGCATGAAGTACCATTTCAAAAATCCCACATACATTGAGTACGTTTCGACTCGCAACCGCTATGGTCGAATTATTTATTACACACATTGCTCTTTATCAAGGTAATTATCACACACCAGAGAAAGAAACACAATGGCACGGACAAGACAATATTAGCCGGTCGAACAGAGCAGTTAGTACCGGTACTGTAGTTAGTACTGTACCTTCTAATCTCTGGTGCTCGAAACATAAAGTTGAAATTCTGATTCTGATCCGAGAATCGAGTGAATGAAGTGCCATTCGGGGAGATAGTGGGTTCGAACCCCACTATCGGCAGCTCAAAAGATGATTTCGCATTTTGACATCAGTTAATTTAATCCACGGCCGCTTCCTTCGTTGTTCTAGTCGTTGTCACCGAGAACCAATGTGTTAATGCGATGTTAAACCACTAGCAAAAGAGAAGGAAAGTGATTCGACCATGAATGAAGGAATCGGGGAGGCAAAGAGAAGAAGAAATATGTGAGAATAACATTTCCTATGCCTCTCAAATCGCGAAGATCCGAGGAGAAAAGAAGTACACCACATGGAGTCCGAAGAGGAAAGGTGAAGTTGGGCCGTGATAGCTGAGTAGTAGCGTCAATGGTGTCTCATCAAGGCAGGTACTGTTAGAATCTCTGTGAAAGAATGTGAAATTTTTGAAATGAAATTCTACGTAAAACAGGAAGACCCGTATATATGCTTACGATATCAATAGCAAAGCAAAGCCACCTCCGTACAGGCCATGAAGGCCCTTGGAGGAGTGGAAGGTAAAGGCTTACACCATTGTTAACCTCGACACATTATGGGGTAGAGTGATTAGCTTTACGTCCGGCCACCTTTGCCCCCAAGAATTAACCTGGTACTCATTTTTGGTGTAGGCTGAGTGAACCTCAGGGCCATATGCACCTCCGGAAGTGGAAATCTCGTTTCTTAAATTTTATGACTTCCTGACGAGGATTCGAAGCCACGTCCTTCCGGGCGAACCGAGCACGCCTTTACCGCCTCGGCCAGGCAGCCCCTTACGATATCAATAGCGACGTAAAATTTCGAGCTTGCCTTGCTTGAAAGAAAGATGGGAGTGAGGAGGCATGTCAAGGAAAGTGGGTCAGGCTGAGTGGCTCAAATGGTAGAGTGTTGGATTTTTAAGCCTAAACTGGTGGGTTCGAACCCAGGTCATATTAGCGGTATTTCGAGGTTCTGAAATATGCAGCCTCGTATCGACCGATTTTTCGACAAGTATAGTAAATTCTCGGGAACGAAATTTCCGGCACATCGACGTCTTCGTAACCCGTTAAAGTGGTTATTGGGGCGAAAAGCATATCATATTAAAAGTAAGTGGAAGTAAGGGTAGACGCAGCTAGGAGTCACTACCCCATGTTTCAATTTAGGAACCTCAGTGGATTACTGGTAAGTCAAACATGTCTTTCCTTAGCATAATTCCGGCAGTCCGGATGTCTTAAAACCGATAGAAGCCGGGAACACATGATAATTGCCGGCTACTTCACGCGGACAGGTGAGCTCCCTTTCACAATGCACATACTTCCTTTGGTGCCTCGTCGCTCTAGCGTGACCAGCTCGGCGGAAACAGCAGACACGACTTGTTCCCGTCCGCTTATAATAAATCTGACATTGAGAACTGATCTAGGTTGTCTAGAATAGAAACTTTATAAGTAGTACATGATACAATGGTAGTCCTCAATGAAGGTCAAATAAAACAAAAGAAGTTAACATCCTTTTAAAATCCCAGGGGCTATCTTCTTTCTTAATTGACCACTGTTGAGGCTTCTATGTATTGTTTTCATCGACATGGCTCCATTCCCCCCCCCCCCAACCACTAGCTGACAGATATTTTCATGGTGTGCTACCATGCTCTAGAATTGGGCAAGGCTCAATTTTCAGCCCATTCATGGATGATTTAAATCCTGGTTTGATAAATGAATGAGATTGCCTACAATCTCGTGTCAATACCCAAGAATAAAAGTTAGTTCGAATCCTAGTTTGGGTCTTATTATTAGGAATATTCCGTTGCTTCTGCTTCAACTGGAAATACAGGATGAGCTGGCACCTACCAAAGCAGGCCACTGACGCTTCTGTATGTGCCGTGCCTAAGAGAGGTGGTAAAAGTAGGCTTCGTTTACTCGGAAGCACGTGAGTTCGATTTCTATTCAGGGAGTAGGAAATTTAGAAACAAAATTGTCTCTTCCGGAGAGACACATGGCTCTGAGGTTCACTCAGCTTGCACCAAACAATTAGTACCACATTAGTTTTCAAAGGTAGCTCGGCGAAACCTTGACCACTGTCCCCACCGATGTCATCCGTTTTCGAAATACGTGCAAGCTATGACGAGAAAATTGATCGGTTCAAATTGCAAGTTGCAATTCCCATCAAATTCCTAGAAAATGTAATTTCAGTATTTTGAGAGTGCTTCGCAAGATCAGCACGTGAGATATTCCCATAACGATCAAGCCCTCTGCTTCACAAGCTCTTGATCCACAGATCGAATCTCTAAGAAAACAAACTGTTTTTCACAGGCTCGTGCTATTCTCGCTCCTCTTGCTTTTATGATTAGTAGCACCCTAGTTTATTTTACAATCCTTGGTCGAACCACAACTCTTACAACGATGTATATCGTGCTATAAATGACAGACAACAAATCTATCGACGAAGATCTGTGACCCTTTGCCCAAACATTAAAAAAATGACTTAAGTGATGGATATTCCATTGTGAACCAAACTCGTAATCATCAGGTGTAATTGTAACATTTAACAGTAGGGTACTGAAGTGTTCAATACACAATATCTAATTTCCCACAGAGAAGCAGATGGCTATGCACACATTATTCAATAAATATTGTTTACTATGAATATCTTTAATGTACTTTTAATGAAAGTGACGACCGAGCTCGATAGCTGCAGTCGCTTAAGTGCGGCCAGTATCCAGTAATCGGGAGATATTGAGTTCGAGCCCCACTGTCGGCAGCCCTGAAAATAGTTTTTCGTGGTTTCCCATTTTCACACCAGGCAAATGCCGGGCTGTACCTTAATTAAGGCCACGGCCGCTTCCTTCTACTTCCTAGGTCTTTCCTATCTTATCGTCGCCATAAGACATATCTGTGTCGGTGCGACGTAAAGCCAATAGCAAATAGCATGAAAATGACGTTCAAACTGAACATTAAAACAAACCCATGAAACACAACAAAGGCGACATTCCAACTATGATTCACGAGCTTATGAAGCAGAGAGCTTGCTTGTTGCTCTGCGCATTCCTTACTGAAACATATCTCGTGATGGTCTCGTGAAATTCTCTCGAAATATTCAAATTACATTTTCTCAGTAATGGGTACAATTTGCACCTTACAATTTGAATCGGTGAAATATTTCGGGACACGTTGGCAAGTGCCTAAATTACTCATTGTGGAAGCCTTTACATTCCACACCGCCTGGAGCCTTCATGGCCTTTGTCTTTGTTTAATTGGAATCAATACATAATTAAACATGATGTTGTACTTTTATTTGTAAAATTTAAATTTTGCTTCATATTTCGTTTCTTTTCTCTAATTTGTACACAGTAATCAAAAATAGATACAGTGGCATTATTTTCTGCCTGTTTGTCACGACACCACGTGAAAACTGCTGAAAATCGTGGTACTGTAACAAGGGAAATATATTACTTCATTAGTGCGAATAAATTGGTAGTTTAAAATGAGCTATAAAAATAAAATTTCAATCGACAAAATGGTATACTTAGTAACAAAAAACATAATCGGCTGAAAATTTCGAAGTTCCCAAGTGCAAACTCATTTGAAAGGAAGGGGTTTTAATAATAATTGCAATCGCTTCAAATTGGCCTAACCGCTGATTGTCAATTATCTATCATCATGGAACTACTGTGTCTTAACGTTCATATTCTTCGTCGGTTCAAATTCTTTCCTTTCTTCTTAGAGAGGGTGACCGAAGTATCAATATCCTGCTATTCTTTCTCTTCTTCCTGACCTTTTCCCAATAACTTGGCGTCGGAACTTTGAGTGGATCTAGCCTAGTTTTATGGCCGGATGCCTTTCCTGATGCCAACTCTGTGTAGAGGAACATCTCTACTATGGTGTATTTCTGTGTTGGTTTGTAGTGTCATGTGTCGTATGTATTTGAAGATGTGTATTAAGGCGAACACGAACACCCAGCCTGCTACCTAGATGAATTATCATCATCATCATCATCATCATCTGTTTACCCTCCAGGTTCGGTTTTTCCCTCGGACTTAGCGAGGGATCCCACCTCTACCGCCTCAAGGACAGTGTCCTGGAGCTTCAGACTCTTGGTCGGGGGATACAACTGGGGAGTATGACCAGTACCTCGCCCAGGCGGCCTCACCTGCTATGCGGAACAGGGGCCTTGTGGAGGGATGGGAAGATTGGAAGGGATAGGCAAGGAAGAGGGAAGGAAGCGGCCGTGGCCTTAAGTTAGGTACCATCCCGGCATTCGCCTGGAGGAGAAGTGGGAAACCACGGAAAACCACTTCCAGGATGGCTGAGGTGGGAATCGAACCCACCTCTACTCAGTTGACCTCCCGAGGCTGAGTGGACCCCGTTCCAGCCCTCGTACCACTTTTCAAATTTCGTGGCAGAGCCGGGAATCGAACCCGGACCTCCGGGGGTGGCAGCTAATCACGCTAACCACTACACCACAGAGGCGGCTCCTAGATGAATTAACCAGGCGGAATTAAAATCCCTGGGCGGCAGCCTTAAGTGCACAAAAGATGATGATGATGATGTAATCATTTAGTTTCTAACCACTATTTGGGAGTCTGCGCGATCCTTCTGCTGGGTCTGAGTTCGATTTTTTTGGTCTCGAAATTATGTGAACGAAGAGAGTAAGTTGTTGTATTTGTACACATATTCAACATTTGGTTTTTGACGGATCTTGACGTTTCATTACCGAAAAAGTGGGTTTTGCAACATAACTGTTATTTAAGACGTAGCGTGGGTTCCTTTTGAGGTATCTCTGCCACAGACCTCGTTTAATGCGACATTACGTCAGTTGCTCCAGTAGAACTTGAATTATAATTGCTAGTTAGAAGGTTGGTTCTTAACCTAATTTTAATTATCCTCGTCTGTTTTAACATAGCCCGTTATTACTGGATAACATTTGTCGTAAAACCTGTACATAATAGGGAAGATTGTTCGGTAGCAGAGATGTGTTCAAAAGTAGTGAATGTACCTCGCAGGGATCGCTGTAACTACTTAAGATTAAAATAAGGAACGGTAATCACATTAATGAGGTTGTAAATAAGGGTTACAGGTCTCTTCATATGGTTATGAGAATATTTAGGGGTTGTAGTAAGGATGTAAGCCAGCCCCGTGGTGCAGGGGTAGCGTGCCTGCTTCTCACCCGGTGGCCGCGGGTTCGATTCCCGGCCAGGTCAGGGTTTTTTCTCTCGACCTGAGGGCTGGTTCGAGGTCCACTCAGCCTACATGATTAGAATTGAGGGACTATCTGACTATCTGAGATGGCGGGCCCGGGCTCGAAAGCCCAGAATAACGGCCGAAAGGATGCGTCGTGTTGACCACACGGCCCCTTGTAATCTACAGGCCTTCGGGCTGAGCAGCGGTGGCTGGGCAGACCCAGGCCCTTTCAAGGGCGTTAAGTGCCGTGGGGTTTGGTTTGGTTTAGTAAGGATGTAAATGAGAAGGCGTTTAAGTCTCTGGTAAGACCCCAATTAGTGCATGGATCCCACACTAGAATTACTTGATAAGGGAAGTGGAAAACATCCAGAGGAAAGTCAGCACGATTTGTTCAGAGTGATTTCCGACAAAAGAGTAGTGTTAGGAAAATTGTGCATATTTTGGCCCGGGAAGACTTTGGAAGTAAGGAAAGGAGCTGCTCGAGTAAACGGTATGTTCCGAGCTGTCAGTGGAAGATGGCGTGGAATGACGTTAGTAGATGAGTCAGCTTCTGTGGAAATTTTAAAGGTAGGAATGATCACAATATGAAGACAAATTTGGTTGAAGAGGGTAAATTGGAGCAAATATTCATTCACAGGAAGAGGCATTAGGAATTGGCGTAATTTATCAAGGGAATTTTTTTCTATAATTTCCAAATTCTTTGAAATACTCGTAATTCAAGAAAAGATTAGGTAAATAATTGATTTGGAATCAGCCACCTGGGTGACAGTCCTAAATGCAGATTGATTGATTGATTGATTGATTGATTGATTGATTGATTGATTGATTGATTGATTGATTGATTGATTGATTGATTGATTGATTGATTGATTGATTGATTGATTGATTGATTGACATATCCGTGATCAACAGCTCCTCCCGAAATATTTTGATATATCAAGTCCCTTGCACTAAAACAGTTCTCAAATATAGTGAAAGACTCCTGTACTAATCCACCTGTGAGATACATGTTCGTCAGATGATCGTCTTGCTTGGTTGTTGGTCGAGTTACTCCTGCATAGTTTCTTGGTATGAGATTTTGGAAAAGAATTGACTTCGCCTCGTGAGGGTGATTGGAACGCTACAGCACTGATATCAGGTCGCTGTCATTAAAAGCAAACAATTCAAATTAATTTAACATTCTGTTTAACCAACAAGAATCTCCTTGATTTCTAATACAGGAGATAAAAATGATGTAATACGTAGCAAGGCTCGGTTTCGTTTACCCGTAAGGAAAATATCTCCCGGTCTCGTATATGTACCAGGTTGGATTGATAGGACATCTCTGGAATAGTAAATCAAAATCTACTATCACTACGAGGGATCGAACCTGGTCTTTCAGTTAGGGATCCTAACACCATTTCAGGACAGCAAATGATTTTTCGTATTTGGCTGGTTGATGTCATCTGCCCATCAACTGAGCGATTGTAGATTACTTGAGGTAAATTTAAAAATAACCCTGTCAAGCATATTTGTTTCAATTAACCGTCCATAGACAAGGACAAAAAGACAAAGTCACCTCCGTACAGGCCTTGAAGGCCCTTGGAGGAGTGGATGGTAAAGGCTTCCACCATTGTTAACCGCAGCACGTAATGGGGTAGAGTGGTTAGCTGTACGCCCAGCCGCCTTTGCCCCCAGGAATTAACCTGGTACTCATTTTCGGTGTAGGCTGAGTAAACCTCAGGGCCATATGCACCTCCGGAAGTGGAAATCTCGTTTCTTAGATTTTACGACTTCCTGACGGGGATTCGAACCCACGTCCTTCCGGGCGAACCGAGCACGCCTTTACCGCCTCGGCCAGGCAGCCCCTCAATTAACCGTCCAGTTAGGGAAAATATGAATCGGGAGTCTAAGATATATGACAGCATGAAGTAGTAGGTTTTTGACGGCGGCAGGATAGGAAAGTATTAGGACGTAGAGGGTAGTGGCCATAGTCTTACTTAACATACAGTCCAGAAAATAGGAAATCATGGAAAACTCATCTTCTGGACCATTTACTGAGTATAAGCTGATGACACGTACCGCGTAGCCAACTATTTCGGTCAAAGTTAATTTGTTCATCCATCTGTCTACCTGGATAAATTAGAATAACGAAGGGTAAAGATTGACATGCGTAAATATATATAAACTATTAATGAAGTCGATACAGTATGGCTGACCGTGTTCTCATTTCCTTTGATACCATAAAAGTTACTCCTAAGTGGGCAAGACATTGGTGCATTTGGGTAGTATTTTCTTACATTAATCATTTCATCATTTAGAATTGCATTTATTTTAGTTTGAATTATTCCTATACTAAATGCAGGCTGCCATGGAGACAAAGATTACCGTAAAAAAAGGTGGTTACAATCAACAGCGACACTTGAACAACTTTTTGTAATGTGGACAGCGAGTGGTAATACTACAAGCACAAATAGGACGATACTGTTACCAAACAAAGAAACACCAAGTATACACACCGAATTACTTTGTACGCAAACAAGTGACAAATATTTACACTTAATCCTTATGGGTGAGTAGCACTATAATAATAATAATAATAATAATAATAATAATAATAATAATAATAATAATAATAATAATAATAATAATTTTTAACAATTGGTTTTACGTCGCACCGACACAGATAGGTCCTACGCCGACGATGAGATAGGAAAGGGCTAGGAGTGGGGAGGAATCGGCCGCGGCCTTAATTAAGCTACAGCCCCAGCATTTGCCTGGTATGAAAATGGGAAACCACGGAAAACCATCTTGAGGGCTGTCGAGAGCGGGATTCGAACTCACTGTCTCCAAAACGGAAGCTCACAGCTGCGCGCCCTTAACCGTACGGCCAATTCGCTCTGTAATAATAATAATAATAATAATAATAATAACAGTAATAATAATAATAATAATAAAGGAAGTAAGAAATAAGATCATACTGACTGGATTTGTACAATACTGACAAACAACGCTAAAAAACAACAGTGAACGAAACCTAGTAGGTATTATTATTATTATTATTATTATTATTATTATTATTATTATTATTATTATTATTATTATTATTATTATTATTATTATTATTATTATTATTTGCATGAATTAATCAATTAGCAATCGAACATTCCAATGAAGACTTCATAATTGGCTATAGGAGAGGATACTTACATCTGAATGATACAAAATACAATTTTGAAATGATAAGACAACTTCATAAGCATTGGAAACTATCTTTCTCGCAAGTTCACCCGCTTGGACTGTGATTTGAGTTTTTTAATTCATTAAAATAATTAATCGATCCTCCTTCATAATAGAATAATTGTAAGACATCAACATGTTCGTCAGCGTTTGTCCCGTCAAATTTTGGCCGGATGCCCAACCTGACGACACGTGAGTTTTCAGGTGCAAATCCCAACCAAAAAAGGATTTGAACCTCGGTCGTCCGAGTGGAACGTTAGTAGAAACGTCACTGCAATAAACACGCCTCCGTAAATATGCGTACACCGAGATCGATAGCTGCAGTCGCTGAAGTGCGGCCAGTATCCAGTAATCGGGAGATTGTGGGTTCGAGCCCCACTGTCGGCAGCCCTGAAGATGGTTTTCCGTGGTTTCCCATTTTCACACCAGGCAAATGCCGGGGCTGTACCTTAATTCCTTCCACTTCCTAGGTCTTTCCCATCCTATCGTCGCTAAAAGAGCTATCTGTGTCGGTGCGACGTAAAGCAAAATAGCAAAAAAAGAAATATGCGTACACTTAGTGCCATGCAGTTTTAATAACGTGGTTAAAATTGAAACTGCAAATTAAACGGTAAAATAACAATCGTATTTTATATAATCAAAATAGACAAGCAAATTCAAATTTAACGTTCCATTTCCATTCATAGTCTGCTTAGCTGAAGTAGGACGACGTGGTTTCGATTCCCCGTGAGGAACTGAAAACACTTAGAAATGAGATTTTTCACTTTTGAAGAGGCGCATTGTCGTTAGGTTCACTCAGGCAACACAAAAGCTGATTACTAAGTTAATTCACAGGCACAAAGGCGACTGAGCATAGAGTTAACCGATCTATCCCATTTAGTGCCGAGGTAAAGGATTATGGAAGAATTAACCTTTCACTCCATCAAGGGCCTTCATGGCCTGTGTGGAAATGCCACTTCGATCTACAGAACGTAATATGACTGTGCTAACAATACTGAAAAGTTGGAATTAATTCACAACTTCCCAAAGAAACAAATGTAGTATTCTGGACCACTGAAATTATAGAAGCCGACCTACATTCACTGTTCCCATATAAATAGAAACGTTATGTTCATTTGCCTGTGAAATAATATCAGTACATAATATTATCAATTAACATTAGTAAAAAGAGAAAAACACTCTCCGTAAATCGAAAAAGTAGTTAGTGGGACGTAAAGCCAATAACATTATTATTATTATTATTATTAATATTATTATTATTATTATTATTATTATTATTATTATTATTATTATTATTATTATTATTATTATTATTATCAGAAAAAAGCTGTTTGCAACTTTCGCAAGAAACAAAAGTTAATTCAACTGTAGATAAAATTGATTCATTTTATTTGTTACTTTTAGTCGACTGTAGTTTGTTTCCGCTACGGTAAGCATAGTCGGCACTGCTCCGGTAATGCAATATAAGATCAAGCGACGCACAAAGAAGATTCACTGTAAGAAGAAGTTCAGCACTTACTCCGAGATGTAAAAGGTCCGTCTTCATGTTTCACTTGTTCGCCAAAACACTCTCAACTGAATGCCCGGTGCGCGGCCTCCATGCTTTATAAATACTGTGGCTTCATTTACCCCGCTTCCGGTCAGGCGCCATCTTCCAGTCCCGTGTGAAGCACGGAGGAAAGATCTACCTCTTAGATAGAGCATCTTCAGAAGGCCATGCTCAAACCACAAGGCCCCCTGGCCTCCACTTTACGTCACACCACTATGAGTCGTTGGCCCTTTCTTTTGGACCATGAACATGCGATTTGTCAGCAAAAATAAGTGACTCAGGTCCGCGCTGGAATGCCGCTGGAAAGTAAAGAATACTGTGACAATGGTTCACAAAACTTCATTGTAATAGTATACACCTCAATCTTCTTAGCTAGGCCTTGCTAACAGCCGATCCTGTGAATAATTCTTCCTAATTTGAAAGGTTCGTCACCCTCATCTCATACACGTGAAGAATGAAGAAGTACAGCACAGCCTTAGCATATCTTAATACTCGTCACTAACTTCTAAGACAGAAAAATAGCTTTACCTTTGCATTTATAGAGAGAGGGCTATTAAACAATCGGATATCTTTTGGAAAAACATATTTATTTATTTATTTATTTATTTATTTATTTATTTATTTATTTATTTATTTATTTATTTATTTATTTATTTATTTATTTATTTATTTATTTATTTATTTGAGGTCTATTCAGCCTACGTGATTGCAATTAAGGAACTATCTGACGGTGATGTAGTGGTCCTGTACTACAAAGCCAAGAATAACGGCCAAGAGAATTCGTCGCACTGACCATGCATCACTTGGTAATATGAAGACCCCCGGACTGAGCAGCAGTCCTTTGGTAGGCCGAGGATGACCAGGGGTGTTGTGTCATGGGGTTGGTTTTTTTCCTTCCTTCCTTCCTTCCTTCCTTCCTTCCTTCCTTCCTTCCTTCCTTCCTTCCTTCCTTCTTTCTGTCTTTTTATTTTTTATTTATAGGCTGATAATATTTAGGTGGTGTGCAGGGATGTTAACAAGGCGACAATAATTATTGAGAGACGTGCATTTACTACCACAGAGTAAAAGAAGAAAGAGTAGGCCTACGTAAAATTCAGTTGCTTCACGATTCGTTATTTCTGCAATTGCAAATTATGAGCTTCCATAAAGTAGTTCTGTTAACAAATTCACTAATTTCAGACCATAATAGTTCCATACTTGACGAACTGCAGTTCTTTTGGAGGTTTAAAATTCGACGTTAATAGCCTTAATTCTAAACGTTATTTGGTCGTGGAATCATGTTCTCTCATTCTAAACAATTATACTAGTACTGTTTAGAAGTAAAACTTATTTTCTTTATAGGATGGCATAACACAGTGGTTTCCAAACATGCTATCTACGCAGACCTCATTTCCTGCACTATTTTTGTTTCTTGCGACCCACTTAAACATCGTAAATAAAGTAATAGATAGATTAGGTTGGTTCAAGAGTTAATATTTAGTGAATACGAGTTATAATGGACAAAATTCAATCAACATTAAAGCTATATTCAAAGCATAGCTGAACAAATTTTGATTCATGAAGAGTAGCTTTCCATTACAGCTTTCCGATGCAATTTCTTCGATTAAATTTTTGTTTGTTTGGTTTTACTCACTTTCATTTAAAAATTAAATTGACTAGATTATTGATTAGATAATTGTTTATGATTATGAGAATGAAGCAGATGTCTTGTTTCAAAGTTACCCACGAAGTTTTAGCAGGTTTCGTATATGAGTTCGTGAGAACACATAACACACAGATGTTACTTTTTATACGTTGTCGACAGCTGAAGGCCCAAATCCATTTTGCAAATATTCGTCATAATATTTCCCTGATTTATTTATTTTCTACTGGAACACTTCGAGAAGCAACTGAATAAAAAGTTGCACGTTCCAACTGTGCATATCAGTGACACCGTTGTTTAATATTGTACCTCCATCGATATCGTGATGACGTTAAATTCAATCATTATTGAGAGACGTGCATTTACTACCACACAGTAAAAGAAGAAAGAGTAGGCCTAGGTAAAATTCAGTTGCTTCACGATTCGCAATTTCTGCAATTGCAAATTATGAGCTTCCATAAAGTAGTTCCTTTATAGACAAAAAAGTTGTAAAATGGCGTGGTGATGTGTTTAAACTTACAGCTATATACTTTTAAAAGTTTTCGATTTGAAACCTTTCATGTTTTTGGAACGCTCGTCGGCCCAAGTACGGTTCTGAAACTACAGACAATTCTACGTCATGAAACGATGTATGAGGAAGAAATAGGAAGGGTACAGACAAGAGCAAGTAGAGTACACATATCACCAAATTATCGACCCCACATTGATACCATTGTTGTGTTCAGGTACTTTTGAGTCGTCGTTTGTTAAGATCTAAACTTCGTTTCTACATTAGCACTGCAAGTTGGTAATTAAATCCACGCAAGCAAGATTCCGTATCGCCTAATTTTCTTTGCATCACAACGAGTTGTTCTCCTATTGAGGGCAGTTTCTTTCTGGTTTGTTTAAAGGAAGAATCAGCTCGTTAAATTTAAAGAATGGAGAATCAAACGTGAAACATTCCTTGGGTAGAATGACGTAAGTTTTTCCCCGGTCAGTGGCGCAATTTTATCTGATATGGTAGTGCTTTAGTGGGATTAACTACGAGATCTCTAGTCTCTTCTTCTTGTGCCAAGGTATTGTTTCTGTCTATACATGTCAGAAGTTAGGCTTGCATCCAGAACTCCACTTGGAGTGGATTGACAACTGTCAGGAGATGAAATGACACATTCCACTTGCTAATAACTACTTTTACTACGGTTTTCAGAGGCACCGAGGTACTGAAATTTTGTCCCGCGGGAGTTCTTTCACGTGCCGGTATATCTACTGTGGCCATGGTCGTTTCCTTCCCAGTCCTAGCCCTTTGCTATCCCATCGTCACCGCAAGACATTTCTGTAAAATAGAGAGTAACGTAATACTAGCAGTCTAGCAATATTACTCCATCATAAGAACAGCTGAACTCGGTTAGTGCTCGTCAAGCACAAACTAAACACTTATGTACTTTCCCAACGTGTTTATCAGCTATTCATATAATACCGAATACGACACAATGTTCAGCTGTGAATTGCGTTTACTGTAATCATTTTAGCTGTCCCTAGCAATAATATGTTGGGTACTCGGCCCGAAGGCCGGTTGGAACCTCAGCAGCTCCGCTGTCAAGTGTTTAGGAATGGGAAGGAAGCGACAGTGGTCTTAAATAAGGTACAGCTCCAGCATTTGCCTGGTGTGAAAATGGAAAACCACGGAAAACCATCTTCAGGGCTGCCGACAGTAGGGTTCGACCCCACTATCTCCCGAATGCAAGCTCATAGCTATGTGATTCAAACCACGCGACCACTTGCCCGGTACCACTGTCGGTTGTCATACTGTAGATGCAGTGAAGAGGTGCGCTAGGGAAATGAAGAGCGATGTAGTTGTTTTCCTCACTGAGCGAGAAGTCCACTAAAATGCAAGCACAAACTGATCCGATGAGAAATATTTTCAAACCATTCATAACAGGGACCGGCTGTATATAGAATGGCATTGCTCGTACATCAGTCACTTTCATATTCTCAAAACCAAGGGTGAGACTGAGACAGATCAAGGTAATAAATTTGTTCCAGCCAATACCAGAAGAATGCTATAATTCACTAAAAATACTACTGTATGTCCAGCTAGCAAGGGTATAATAACAATATTATAAAATTAATAATAAACGTATCGGCCCAGCTACCGGCTTGCAGACCTTCAAACTAGTGCCGCGTAGGCTCCCTACTTTCTAATTTCAACATACCTATTGTGAGGATTAAAATGGAATTCTGCTGGACGAGTTAATTTAATTTTGTGGAATAACACTTGATGTGCTACCAAAGATAAACATGCAAAGAACAACGACATGGAATGCCAAAATTTTTGATCACTCTTCAGCCGGGTTCGAAGGAATAAATTATCAAGGGAAATGGTCGATAAATTTCCAAGTTCTTTGCAAATTTTAAAGAAAAAGCTAGGAAAACAATTGATTTGGAATGTGCCACCTGAGCGACAGCCCTAATTGCAGACAGTTGAATCGGAATTGGGCACTCTGGAACTGACCCACCGAGGTATCTTTTCCTAGCGGTAATTACACTTGTTTATGAGCCTTAATAAAGAAATCCTGCAAGCAAAAATGCGCATGGCAATAAGCGCACTGAATCATTAATTATGCAGTTGGGAATTAAATGTCTATAATCTTCAGTCCTTCAGATAGAACTGTCAGAAGCATTCAATACATCACGTTCAACTGGAAATGTAGCTTTCTTTCAAGCGTACCTAAACAAGCGATTTGCATTTGCCTGTGAAAATAATGTCTACGTTTATAGGACTCGCTGCTACAATGAAAATCTTAGACCACACTTCTCTTAAGCATGCTCATTAAATAAAACACAGTAAAACTTCAGGAAGTATACACAACATGTAGTTACACGTTTATTAACACCTGCTAAACTGAATAATTCTCAAGGAACAGATTATAAGTAGACTTGACTAGCAGGTGGTTGGTGAAATGAAATGTCGTATGGCTTTTAGTGCCGGGATATCCCAGGACGGGTTCGGCTCGCCTGGTGCAGGTCTTTCTATTTGATTCCCGTAGGCGACCTGCGCGTAGGTGGTTGGTAATTGTGGTACTTATTACTAACTCCTTCCACATACCCCTATCGATCAGTCTGTGAATGGCGGTGGTGAGGGTTTGTTACCTTGGATGTTTTTTTTTCTTTTTGCTAGGATAAAGTAATCTCGTTACTACGATTGTGATCTTTTTTTTTTTTTTTTTGCTAGTTGCTTTACGTCGCACCGACACAGATAGATCTTATGGCGACGATGGGACAGGGAAGGGCTAGGAGTGGGAAGGAAGCGGCCGTGGCCTTAATTAAGGTACAGCCCCAGCATTTGCCTGGTGTGAAAATGGGAAACCACGGAAAACCATTTTCAGGACTGCCGACAGTGGGGTTCGAACCTACTGTCTCCCGAATACTGGATACTGGCCGCACTTAAGCGACTGCAGCTATCGAGCTCGGTGATTGTGATCTAGAGGAGGGTTCTTTTATTTGAAAGATACGCTAGAGAGAAAGCATTTTCATAACTCAGAAGGTTAGGAAGCACTCTTTCTTAAAGGATGTCCAGTACACTCAAAACTACTCATTCAGGACGCCCTACCTCCTTATGTGTTTTTAATCCATAGATTGAGTTGCGGCAGCTCTGCAGTCGGCTCCATTTTCCACTCTCCTCTTGATCTCAGCATAGCTTCCACATTTACCGTCTCCCATTGTCTGCTGAATATTCTGGATACGGGGTCTTTCTCGGCGTCTCTTCTCTTCAGTCATTCCTTCTAATACCAGATTAAACAAGGTGCCTGAACAATTTCATTCTCAGTTTTCATACTTTCCCTTTGAGAAAATCGGTGAAGACCATCCGTACGTTACGTCACCTGTAAATTGGTGCCTAAACTACATGATTTGTGTTTCATAGTACAGGTTATTCATTATGAAAAGCCTTTGTAAAGAAGCAATCTAAGGTATCAACTTTTTGGTTTATAATTACCGCTATGAGTACCTAAAATTAAAAATGTTTACATCTGTACTTTCTGTCTTATTAAGTATTAGGATATGAATTACCTAGATAATTTTTGCGAACATTCCTTGTTAGAAAGGCAAAATTAGAAATTAATTTACAAACAGGAATGGATAATGTGCAATCAAATATTATTTTACGTCCAATGACAAAGTAAAATTTCGGTCCAGTTTTTATACTGATTTCTTATTCTTTAAAGTTACTGTTATTGTGAGGTCTTCTATTAGTGTGTGAATTTTCATGTCAAGATTTGCCTTTTTTCGCCCACTGCAATTCACAATCGAGTTGGCAGGTTTACATTATAATTGCGGGCCCCATTGCCTTCTGCGCGGTCACAATATATTTGGGGAGTTTTAGTTACAATGGCAGGCCCCTTTCCTACTTTCAGACAGATTAAAGTTGAGGAGTTTTTATTATAATAGCAAGCAACTTCCCTACTACCAGCCAGCTTACTGCCAGTCACACAAAATTAGTGAGTTTCCATGAAAATAGCAGGCTACTATGCCTAATGCTAGTCACATTTTAGATTGGAACATTTGTTTGTAATGGCGGGCACCCTGGCCTAGAGCTAAACACAGTAGGGTAGGGGACTTTTTTTTGAACAAAACTGCATGCTCCCTTGCCTTCTGCAAGACAAATCGAGAAGTGAATTATTCATTAAAATGGTAGGCCCTCCATACTAATGTCAATTACACAGGAGTTGGAGAAGGACCCCATTCCTACTGCCTGCAGTCAAAGTCGGTGTAGGGAGTACTGATTACAATAGCAGACACACCCTTTCTCGATCGTTACAAATCGACATCAATGAATATATATAGATCGACATACGAAAGTATATGCGTGTTTACAATATTGCAGACCTTCATTTACAGATTAACTGCCGCTAAACGGTACGTCATATTTACAAAGGATTGTACCGTAAGGCACAGTATTTAGCGATCTGAATGGCTGGTCCTATGATATATTCTCGCATCTCATCTATTCATGGGTCAGATTGAGTCAGAAACGTTGAATAGGTTGACATTTGTGTAAGATTATCTTACATTGCATTACTTTTCGGATAATTATGTGACATAGCATTTGGCTCACATATGGATACTGGGTGGGTCAATTTTCGTGTAGAGTTTGATGATACTGTATTTCCTGTAAGTATGAATTATGCAGGTAAAAGTCCTAATTTACTTAATAGAGAAATAGAAATAGAAATAGAGACGAATCTAACGTATAAGCGATACAGATACGACAAAAAGTCATAAGACCAAGGTTGAAGATCACTCCTAATTCAACGAAGGTCGTGCCATCCGTTACGTGATAGGACTTCCCATTTATCCCACGAAATACCTCGAAACGAAGGTCTGCACCATCATTAAAATTGCCTCCATATTTCGATATTCTTCGGGGATAAAAAGTGAAAAATTAAGAGATCTTGGAGGTTTTTCGTCCGTTACAGACTAAAATGTATAATTTTGCCAAATTTCAATTTTCTTTCTCGTATGGCAGATTATGCTGCAATCTGGATTTTGGACGAGGAGGGTAAAAATTAGGACTTTCAGGAAATTAAACCAAAAATACGCAGATGATCATTATTACCCCTCAAACGCGTAGCTGTACGAAAATTTCACCAAAATAGTCAATGTACAGGCACACACAGTCGTTACGATTTTTTTATTTAGATAGATAAGGAATCTGCTCTATGTACAACAGCTTTTGGCTACGTCCGCTGGACTTAACCTGAAAAACCAGCCGTTCATGATATCTCACTTATTAATCCTCCTGTCTAAAAATTCACAGCAGAAAAATGTTTTAGAAATGGATTTCCATTAAGGATTGTAGATTTCAATTAATTTCGGATGTGCATATTTTGAGAAAGTGCAAAATCATGGTTTCGGTTTTGGATAAACCCTCAGTAAGTTTAGGTATTCAGAAATAATATTGGCCCTAAAACCTACACGAGGACAGGTGTGTTCTAAATATCAAGTTTGGTAGAAATATATTCAGTAGTTTTCAAGTTATAAAAACTCATACAATCAAACCGACAAACATACACCAAAGCTAAGAAATATGCAGATGGTCATTATTACAAGTGAAACGGATAACTGTACCGAAATTCCGCCATAATAGTCAATGTACGGACATACGGTCGTTACGATTATATTTATATAGATGACAGATAACCATGGGCACGTTTGTAAGTGCAAACCTTCTTTTCGAGATTTACTGCTCCTAAACGGTACATCATACCAACAAACGGTTTGCACCCTCAGACGTCCCTTTTATCGCTCTACATGTATGGTGTTAAAACATTTTCTCATATCTCCCATATTTATGGGTTCGATTGAGTTACGATATTTGAATGGGGTGAAATTTGGGTACATTTTTATCATTTTACATTATTTTTCACATACTTATGTGCAAGCTAGAATCATGATTTTTTTTTGCTAGGGGCTTTACGTCGCGCCGACACAGATAGGCCTTATGGCGACGATGGGATAGGAAAGGCCTAGGAGTTGGAAGGAAGCGGCCGTGGCCTTAATTAAGGTGTGAAAATGGGAAACCACGGAAAACCATTTTCAGGGCTGCCGATAGTGGGATTCGAACCTACTATCTCCCGGATGCAAGCTCACAGCCGCGCGCCTCTATGCCCACTGCCAACTCGCCCGGTAATCATGAAATTTGGTTCGTGTCAATGTGCGTTCCAAATTAAATGACTCTATCTTTCTTATATGTGTGTCAAGGTAAGTAACAAACGTGTAAAAAGCACAAAAGTACGAACAATCGAAATTACAGCCAAATTTACCCTATAACGGAGAGAGATGACAAAATATCACAGGACCAAAGTTGTAGATCGCTTGAAATTGAACGGAGATTGTGCCATCCGTTTTGTGATAGGACTTACCGTTTAGCTGCGAAATACCTCGAAACGAAGGTCTGCAACGTCATTAAATTGCCTATATTTAGATATTCTTCGGCATAAAAAGTGAAATATTTAAAGATATTGGAAGTTTTCCGGAGGTTACTGGCTAAAACTTATAATTTTGCTTAATTTCAATTTTTCAGCTCGTGTGGCAGATTGCGAGGCAATCTTGATTTTGGGTGAGGGGAGTAAAATTTAGGACTTCCAGGAAACTATAGCTAAAAATATGCAGATGGTCATTATTACCCCTTAAACGGAAAGCTGTACGAAAATTTCGCCAAAATAGTCAATGCACAGACACACGGTCGTTACGATATGATTTATGTAGATAGATAAGGAACCTGCCCCACGTATAACACCTTTTGGGCTATGTCCGCAAGACTTAGCCTGAGAAACCGACCTTTCATGTTATCTCCAGTATTAATCCTCCTGTTGAAAAATGCACATGGGGAAAAGAAATCAGAATTGGATTTCCAAAAGGTCTGATCGATTTCCAGTCAGGCTGGCCTTCTATTTTATATATTATGGGAGAGTAAAATCACCATTTCGGTTCCCTATAAAAGCCCAGTACATTCCGGGAATTTGAAATGGTATCGACCTTAAAACCTACCCTTGGACAGGTGGATGCTAAGTATAAAGTTTGGTTCAAATATCTTCAGTAGTTTTCAAGTTGTAAGAAATACGCTTTACGCGCACCCGCTCTTACGTTAAGTCCGGTGGGACTTGTATAGAAAAACGGTCCGTTAATGATATCTCCGTTATTAATCCTGGTGTCGAAATGTTGCACATGAGAAAAAAGTTTTAGAAATTAATTTCCATTAAGGCAGGTAGATTTACATTAAGTTTTGTTGTGTATATTTTGAGGGAGTGCAAAATCACCTTTTCGGTTTCGTATAAACCCCCAATCAGTTCAAGGATTTAGAAACAATATTTGCCCTAAAACCTAACCAAGGACAGGTGGATTCTAAATAAGAATTTTGGTGGAAATATATCCAGCAGTTTTCATGTTATAGAAAGACAGACAAACAAACAAACTAACTAACTAACTAACAGACACCAAAGAAAACTACCCTTGGACAGATGGATGCTATATATAAAGTTTGGTTCAAATACTGTATCTTCAGTAGTTTTCAAGTTATAAGAAATACGCTTTACACGCACCCGCTTTTGCGTTAAGTCCGCTGAGACTTGCACCGAAAAACGGTCCGTTAATGATATCTCCCTTATTAATCCTGTTATCGAAATGATGCACATGAGAAAAAAAGGTTTAGAAATTAATTTTCATTAAGGCAGGTAGATTTCCATTAAGTTCGGTTGTGTATACTTTGAGGGAGTGCAAAATCACGGTTTCGGTTTCGTAAAAATCCCCACTCGTTTCAGGGATTTGGAAACAATATTTGCGCTAAAACCTACCCAAGGACAGGTGGATTCTAAATATGAAGTTTGGTGGAAATATATCCAGTAGTTTTCAAGTTATAGAAGGGCTGACAAACAGACAAACAGACAAACAGACAAACCGACAAGCCGAAAAACAGACAAACAGACACTAAAGCTGAAAATTATGCAGATGGTCATTAATACACCTGAAACGGATAACTGTACAGAAATTTCGCCAAAATAGTCAGTGTACAGACACACGGTCGCTACGATTTTATTTCTATAGAAGATGATTATTATTATTATTATTATTATTATTATTATTATTATTATTATTATTATTATTATTATTATTATTATTATTAAATCAGCGACCATTTTGTTAGACGTAGATCTTGGTTGGTGGGACTATGTTGTGACATGGCATGAGTAAGATGTGTGCTGTATCACTCCATACTGCTGGACGTAAATCGCTACATATTTATCGGAACGCTTTATCTCTCCTGAGGGTGGAGTGTACCCCCTGTATGCCGTAAGAGTCTACTAAGAAGGCAACAACCAAAGAATCTGTGTTCGCTCGTCTTTTAAGTCCAACAACATCTCCATGATTCTATGCTTTTCCCAGTAGTGGAGAAATTTACATATAACCTATCTTCTCGTTATTCCTCCTAGGGAAATGTCAAATATACTGTAGAAAATATCGCGGTTGATACTTTCATCTAATATCGACTTCATGGAAGATCCAAGGATTAATTCCTGAGCCTTCTCGAGAAACTATAGTGTAGTATTTATTACGCTTTGCTTGATCAATTCAGCTGATCCGATGTACTAACATGAAATCATCCAAAGGTAGGATTTAGACTAGCTTAAAATGGCTTTCAATTAGGTTACATTCTACCATATAATCTGAAATGAATGGGGTGAAGCCAGAAGATAAATCAAACCTAAAATGGCCAGTATCTCCGATGTAGTAGTAGTAGTAGTAGTAGTAGTAAATGTTTCGTCCGGCTCCTTGGATGAATGATCAGCGTCGCGACCTTCGATACTGACAGACCTGGGTTAAATTCCCGGCCGTGTCTGACTTGGTGACTTGGTCTTTGTCCCAGTACACTCCTCTTCATAAAAAAACAAAATACCGTACTATACCACAGAAACATGGAATTTTGAATGCATACATCCCTCCTCATAGGGTTGGCGTCGGGAAAGGCATCCGACCGTAACAAAGGGCCAAATCTACACAGTTTGCATCCGTGAGCCCAAAAGGGTGTGCTAAAAGTGCTGAAAGAAGTTGAATATCCGTTCAATGTACTTCTTTATTTGCAAGTGTTCTTCTGTTTCTTGCCTTTTTTCAGTTACCTGAGATCCGTACTTTGCTTGGATTCAGCCCATTTTTAGGGCCGTAGAGGAATATATTCACTACGGCGTCTTTCTGTAGTGGTTTATAGTGCAAAGTGTAGTATGTAGATGAAGATGTGTATTAACGCAAATACCGAGTCCCCGAATCAGAGGAATCAAACCCGAGCTTTCTAAAACTAAGGCCATTACGCTGACCATATGTAGAAATGCATGGACCACATGGTATCTAAAAGAAGGAAAGGTGGTCTCACCAATCACGTTACACATATCAGTTACCGTCACAGAATTACAGAGAACCTCGTTATGAATGAGGTGGAGATTGTTTGCTCGTAAGATAAACGTGTCGGATATGTAAGATGGACACGAGGTAAGATTGCTGCTGATACATAAAACATTATGGTTATTACGGTGTAAATTTTTCCTTTAATGAATTCTCAGTTTCGGGTACTTTATCATACAATTAAGTCCTGTTGTTTGTATGTATCTGATGGTCGTTATGGTATAGTATGTATGTTCAGTCTTCAGCCCTAAGGCTGGTTGAATCCTCAACAGCTCTGCCATCAGCTGTCATGGATGGCCTAGGCATCACTGAAAAGGCGTACTAGGGAAATGAGGAGTGAGGTAGTTTCCCCGTTTCTTTCCTCACCGAGTCAGAAGTTGCTATTATATATTAGTCAGCCAAGCCCACTGAAATGCATGCACCAACCGACCCTATGAGCAACATTTTCACACCATTCATTGCAGGGACTGGCTGCACAAAGAATGGCATTACTAGCATCGCTCATACCTCAGTCACTTTCATATTGTCAAAGCCAAGGATAAGACAGAGATAGATCAATGAAAGTAACAAAATTGCTCTAGCCCATACTAGAAGACATAGTGCACTGTAAACACTAGGTCCTTCCAGCAAAGGCATATGGTATAGTAGCCGCCTCGTTTTCTCCGCCGATATCAGAATTAATTTGCGATTATAATTCGTTCCTTTTTCCTATCAGAATTCTTATTGTTGATTCATTTTATGTAATATATTATAGCACATTTCATCTCAGACAGAGAAACGATATCATCTTCTAAAAACCTGAATTGAAGTATAAAAATGCAGAACTGTTACGAGAATATAACTGAAAGGAAAAGCCCAGATCCATCACTGGTGAGATAACGCATTAGGTATGGACCATTTTATATTTATGACGTTCATCAGACGATCTCAGTCATCCTTTACGTTGATGATATGAAAGTAACTGAGGTATGAGTGGTACTAGTAGCACCGTACCTAAAGCAGCTAATCCCTGTGACGAATGACGAATGATGTGAAAGTGGCACTCATACGGACGGTGAGTGTATGTTTTCGTTCGGCTTGGCAGACTTATATGTAACAACACCACCTGGCTCAGTGACGAAATCAACGGGAAACTACCTAGCTCCTCATTTACTTAGTACACCCCTCAGTGATGCCTGACTTTCTATGACAATTAATAGTAAAGCAATAGCAGATACAAATAAAAGGAAGGCAACTGCCATGAAAAGAGGGAAACTACTTCCCATGATCTTCCAATTCCAATACCGCCAGTATCAGAAGAGAGCAAGAATTGGTCAAGGAAGGTGGAGCAGAAAGACGGAAGGAATCATCTGTTACTCGTAAGTAGAAGTAATGTCAGACTCGCCTGTCGTTCACTGATTTGCACAAGCTGAGAGCGCCACGGGGTGACAGGGAAATACAATATGTGCCTTTTAGAATAGAATTCAAAGCAAAACCATCTCCGTACTGGCCATGAATGCCTTAGGAGGAGTGGAAAGTAAGATCTTAAACTATCCGTAACCTCGGCAGTAAGTACAATGGAGTGGCTAGCTATCTACTTTGCTGCCTTTGTCACCAGACATGAACCTGGTACCTGAAACCCGTGACTACGAGTCTCTTTAGAAGAGGAACACACGTTTCTAAATATTTCGACCTTCTGTCGGGGAATAGAACTGCTCGGTATGATCGATTACCTTCAGGCATCTTGATAATGAATACTACAATATATCTCAAAGGTCTTTAACTTGTATAATACTGTAAAATATAAACACACCACGGTACGATCAAACACGGACGAAGAATGCATATCAGTTTAATGTTCAGCGGAAACTGCTACACGCTAAGAACACCCTCGGACATATTCTGAGTCATGGCCCTCCTTGTGCTCAGGCGGCAAGGACTATACAGTTCACCGGTGGTCCATAACCCGTTAGATGAGAGATCCTCACTTGGACTATGTGCAAGTAGGGCAGCATCCTGCTTCAAGAATTTACCGAGCTCAGAACATTTTAAGCAAACCTCGGACCTATGGGAGTAATGGAGTCCCACTCCCATTTGACAGGCGAGGGACTCCTTGGAAACAACTTGGCGAACGAAATGGAATTCTATGGGGGACTCTCAATATTAATGGGACGTATGGAAGAAAGTAGAACTGGCTGAGACAGCAAAGAGGTTGCATCTGGATGTGCTAGGGGTAAATGATATTTGGGTAAGGGGAGATAAAGAGGAAGAAACAGGAGATTATAAAGTGTAATTGACAGGTGTTAAAAATGGAAGGGCAGAGTAGGGGTAGGGTTGTTCATCAGGAATACTATTGCATGCAACACAGTTTTTGTTAGGCATGTAAATTAGTGAATGATGTGGGTAGATTTGGCAGTTGGAAGAATTAGGACGAGAACTTTCTCAGTGTATTCACCATGTGAGGGTAAGGATGAGGATGAAGTTTACAAATTTCATGAAGCATTGAGTGACATCGTAGTCAGGGTCAACAGCAAGGATAGGATAGTGCTAATGGGCGATTTCAAAGTGAGAGTTGGAAACAGAACTGAAGGATACGAAAGGGTGATTAGTAAATGTGGGGAAGATATGGAATCTAATAGGAATGGGAAGCGTTTGCTGGACTACTGTGCTAGTATGGGTTTAGCAGTCACCGCTACACGTGGGAGGGTAGGGGTACCAGATTCATAATAGACTATATCTTAACCGACTTCGAATTCAGGGATTCTGTTAGGAATGTACGGGTTTCCGGGGATTTTTCGATGGTACAGACCACTATCTGATCTTTAGTGAACTAATGAACTAATTATCTCTTGGCGTAGGATAGAGAAAGTGAAGTCTGTTGGCAAACGAATAAGGGTAGAAAACCTCCAGAACGAGGAACTTAGACAGAAGTACATGGATACGATCAGTAAGAAGTTCCGAACAGTGGCCAGTAAGCAGGTTCAGGATAGATATCAAATCAATCAATCAATCAATCAATCAATCAATCAATCAATCAATCAATCAATCAATCAATCAATCAATCAATCAATCAATCAATCAATCAATCAATCAATCAATCACTACTGATCTGCATTTAGGGCTTATCTCCGAAATTTAGATTATTTCGCATTACTCGTAAGTTCTAGACCAGACCTTCTCATCACACATGCAATTTATTGTCTGCATAATGTATTTCGAAGTTATTTGCATATCGCAGTGTAATCACTAGACGCCTGTAAACTTTTAGCGAATTAATTTCCTTCAGGCCTGTCCCAGAATGTGATAGTAACAAGGAAGCGATGTCATTTACCTTAGCGGTTTTCAGTAGGTTACCGATTACAACCCTTTGAGCATCTAGGTTTCTGTAATCCCTTCCATGATACATTATTTTCCGAAATTGATACTGGTGGTGTAGTGACCTTCTCCCGCAACCAACGCATTATCCCATTTGAGTGTCGTAATAATGATTTTATAGCAGGGAGAATTTGAAGTGGCATTTTTCTGTAGGTTTGATGACCTGAGGAAAAGTTTCTTTTTAATATTTGCTGTCCAGGTCGTAAACCAAACGTACTACATTACCATGTTGACTGAAAATGTCAATTACTCTTATAGGCTCTTCTTACATAACATTATCTCTTTTACATCCTATTAACTATATTTACGGTTTTGCGGAGATACCAAGGTGCCAGGGTTCAGTCCCACAGCAGTTCTTTTACATGTCAGTAAATCTACCGACACGAGCCTGACGCATTTAGACTTAGCCAGGATCGAACCTGCGAAGTTGTGGTCAGAAGGCCAGCGCCTCAACTGTCTGAGCCACTCAGCCCGGCTTTCCCACTTCTCCCAAACACTCGATTATAAGGAATATCAGAGTAGCCAAAAAGAGGGAAAATGAAGGAAAGAGAATTAAAATGTCATCAAAATGATGGAAAAGGACTATCTTGGTTATGATGCAGTATTCGATGCCCAGACGTAAATAGCCAGTGGATTCACTCAGTTAGGGTTCAGGACTGCGTGTTGGATATACCAAGTATTACTTCATTTCTACAGACAGATATAGAATACCGACTCTTCCTGCTATTTATGATGCATAGCCACACGTTTTTTTCAATTTCATATTAGCTCTCATTGGAGAACATTTACTACCATAATTAGAAAATTCATTTCCAGTGGAGTTTCCCAGTTTTTCAACTGGACTACTGATATAATTTTCGTGAATCTTTAATGAATTAGCAATAATACGGGAATAGTTTAAATATGGTGTAGGAAGAAAGCAGTGAGATAACAGACAGGCGGCCGAAAATGGCGCACATACATCAAGAGGTGAAGAACTAAAGCCGTCTACAAATCTTACAAGGCCTACCGAGTGAGTTGGCCGTGCGGTTAGGGTCACGTACTTGTGAGCTTGATTGGGGAGATGGTGGGTTCGAATCCCACTGTCGGCAACCCTGAAGATGGTTTTCTGTTGTTTCCCATTTTCACACCAGACAAATACTGGGGCTGTGCCTAATTAAGGCCACAGCTGCTGCCTTCCAAATCCTAGCCTTTTCCCATTCATCCTTCACCAAAAACTTCGATGTGTTAGTGGGACGTTAAACCAATAGTAAACAATTAATTTTAAGGCCTATCGTTATGAAATAAAAATGACTCCCATGCAAAACCGGGATGAGTCGCTAGCGTGAATATATATTCAATTGTGTTAAATCGTGTGCGATCTTTTGACCTCAGTGCGGAGCTCGTTAACAAAGAACAGTGAACATGACGGTGATTTTACACGTCAATGATAAGTCCGATGACATGAAGGAGCGTGTTATTCCCCGTCTCCTTAAATGTCCTATAGTTAAGGTGATCCTTTCCAATAAATGATACAGAAATAAGTCCTCCTACTGCAGAGATCTTCAGAGTAGGTCAATGTCTGGTCCGCTTCCCTCATTAGCAATTAGTATTGTGTGCTTATCTTGTACGGTAATGAAGACAGCATGATTGACGCTGTGCCACTCAAGGCAAGATATACTTGGCTTAAAACAAGAGGAAACGTGCTTAAATCTGCCAGAACCATTCTCTGTAAACGGTCCGCAACAGACCGAGGAGGAGGCACATAAAGTAAAATGATGTGTGCGCCTTCCTTCACTCTCAGCCATGTTTCTAGTTCTTTACATGAGTTTTGCTGTAGCTTCTGCTTTAAGAGGATCCATGTGTTGGAGATGAGAAGGGGTGAAAAGGAAAGTGTCCAAAATAACAGAAATTACGTATGTATGTGCGTTTCTTCCAGCATAGTTCTCATACTGTATTTTTACACATATGACTAACTATGTGAAAACAATACTGTTGGAGGAAAACACCTTTAGTACTCCTAGGGGAGGGGGTGAAAGAAATGGCGTATGACGTAGGACTTCAGCTCGCCAGGAGTTGGTCTTTTGATTTGACTCCCCTAAGCGACCTGCGCGTCGTGATGAGGATGAAATAATGATGAAGACGACACACACCCAGTCCCCGTGTCAGGGCAATTAACCAATTATGGTTAAAATTCCCGACACTACCGGAAATCTAACCCGGGAGCCCTGTGACCAAAGGCCAGCACGCTAACCATTTAGCCATGGAGCCGGATAGGGGAAGGGGGTGAATATTAAAATAAACGAAAACGACTGATATCAGTACTGAATCCGTTATCTAAGAGGTCGCTGAGTAGAACTGTGACACTCCGGATGTTGTTTAAGTCGTACTTCAGCCGCAATCAGAATAAAGGTTGAGAAGGAGTGAAAATTAACGTACCTAAAAATAACCGAGATAATGGATGTATGTGGGTATGTTCCAGAATAGCTCTCAACGAAACTTGGTACACATGTGACTTACTATCTGAAAAATATACTGTAGGGGAAAAACACCCCTAGCACTCTTAGGTGAGGGGGTGAAATATAAAAATGAATGAAAACCAATTGTATTAATGTCGACCGAACTCGATAGCTGCAGTCGCTTAAGTGCGGCCAGTATCCAGTATTCGGGAGATAGTGGGTTCAAACCCCTCTGTCGGCAGTCCTGAAGATGGTTTTCCGTAGTTCCTCATTTTCACATCAGGAAAATTCTGGGGCTGCATCTTAATTAAGGTCACGGCCGCTTCCTTCCCACTCCTAGCCCTTTCCTGTCCCACCGTCGCCGTAAAACTTATCTGTGTCGGCGCGACGTAAAACAACTTGTAAAATAATATCACAGTCGAATCCATTTTTACGAGGTCGCTGAGTTGAACTGTGACACACTGGATGCTGGTTAAGTCATACTTCAGCTGCAATCAGAATGAAGGTTGAGAAGGGGTGAAAATGAATGTAACCGAGATTATTGATGTATGTGGGTATGTTTCAGAATAGCTCTGAACAAAACTTGGTACACATATGATTTACCATCTGGAGATTTTTTATGGTGATGAAACATCCTAAGCCGACTCCTTCGCTGAATGGTCAGCCTTGCAGCCTTCGGTTCGGAGGGTTCCGGGTTTTATTCCCTGCCGGGTCGGGGTTTTAATTGCTTCTGTTTAATTCTTCTGGCACGGGAACTGGGTGTTTGTGTTTGTTCCAACACTTTCCTCTTCATATTCAGACAACATACTACACTACCAACCACCACAGAAAGACGCAATAGTGATTACATCAATCCATAGATGGTTGGCGTCAGGAAGGTCATCCCGTATTAAAACACGACCAAATCCACAAATTCGGCGCAATTCGCATCAGCAACCCCACAAGTGTGGTAAAAGCGATAGCAGAAGAAGAACCTATATTAATGTCGAATCCATTGGTTATGTGTCGCTAAGATGAATTGTAACGCTCTGGATACCGTTAAAGTCTACGTTCAGCCTCCACTGAAACGGGGGTCTGAGGTGGGCTTGAAAGTAAATAGTCTAAAATAACCGAGTTTTAGGGTCGCAGGGATAACTGGTGACAGTATCAATGACAGTTGAAATCGTGTACATGTGTCTATAGTGCGACGAGTAAATAGGCTACATATAGGTATCACTTATTAGTTTTTTGATAGGATCAATTAGTTCCCAGTCAATTCGGCCTTCCATAAGGATAAAATTCTACTCGAATATTAAATATTCTAAACTTGAAATCAAACACATCTAAATAATTCTAAAACTACATAATAAATCGTAACATATCAATCAACACGTCAAAAAAAGAATGCTATAAAAATTCACTTCACACATAACTAACTGGTAATACAACTCTTAAAGGTAAACATTCAAAAACTATCCAGGCAACGCAGGGTATTACAGCTAGTACACCAAAGAACGATTTGGTATAGAAGGACAGGAAAATGTGGATCAAATTTTTTATCTGGGAAGTATGGTACACAAACAAGGTGGGGCTTCAGAAGATATAAAGTCGCGTGTAAGGAAGGCCAATGGTGCATCTGTACAGCTCTATCCATTGTGGAGTAACCGTATCATGTCTCAACGAACTAAATTGGGGATCTTCAACAGTAATGTCAATTCTGTCCTCCTTTGTGCATTCGAGACCTGGAAAATTACTACAGGACTCAATAAGATGCTTCAAACCTTTGTAAACAGGTGTTTGCGCAGGATCCTAAACATTCATTGATCGGACATGAACAGTAGCAAAGATCTACGGGAAGTAACTGGGGAAATACCCATTGGAGACCAGAATAAACAGCGGAAGTGGAGGTTGTTGCGGTACATTGGTATAATTAAATATGAGTATGTATTTCCAAGTACTTGCAGCAGTCGCTTGGCAAATATCAACGAAAGTTCGATATGAAGGAAGCGAAAGACTCCCAGTAATATGTGCTGGTATGCCGCACAGAGAACTTAGCAAGGCAGAACGCAGGGAAACGTGTAGAATGGAGTAAGCGCACTATTCAAATGTCATATTTCAAATAACCACAATCAGTGCAGATAACATCCCAAGTCATGTGCCGATTACAATTATGGGCCTTTTCCCAAGGGGAATTTTCGCGGTAGGTACATACTAAGCAAAACAAAAGAGAACACAGAAATGAGAACTCCCAAAAGCACAGGTTTAGAAAAGATGAACATACATATTGAAACAACTTCAAAAGAGATAACAAATGTTTTCACAACAGAGAGTAGAATTGGACCATTTGATACACCATAGAAAAAGGGAATCATTCAAGTTATTGACAGGTCTTATTTTAGTTCATACAGGCACTAAAAAGGGTAACCACACAAATTACAATAAATCTTTGATATTCTCAGGTACGAGATAAGGGCTATAGGAATAAATTAATGTTCTCATTACATTCAAGTTCCAATATGACAACGTTCACATGAATGCCGCGCAAAAAACAGCAAGAAATTTTGAAAAGGAACAAGTAAAAATTATACAAGTTAAAGGAAACTTTCCAGTACCTAAAATGGTACGCAATAAAACGACATCATATCCCCCAAAAATCTAACACACACTTGTTTAAGACAGGAAGATACTAGAACATTCGAAATATAAACAGCAGACGCAGTGCGAAATTGGCAGACCACAATGTTACCAAATTTCATTAGCAAATTATGAGAAAATACGAATGGGAGACGAAAAGGAGAATGGAAAGAGGAACAGGAAAAGAAAACCAAGAAACAAGGGAAAGGGAAATGATCAGGCTGACAAGTCCCACTTCAAAACGAGGGAAGGCAAAGTTCATGCACAACACGTTAGAAGTTGAAGGTCACCATAATATCGCTAGTCCAGTACACTTCTTCCTTCACATTTCCACCACAAGTCTAAAGCCAATAGTTTGGCACAGCGTAATTTCGTAGAGTCCTGAAGGGACTAGAGTTCGAAATCCAAGCATTAGCCAAGCCCATATGGAGAAAGAGAGGGCAAAATTGAATGGATGACAATAATAATAATAAAAGTCTGCTCACCTAGTACGTAAAGAAGAATGAAGTAAAATTGAAATGCACACGGTCCAGCCGTGTACACTGCTCAAGCTCCCACTGCTGATTTACAACATATCAATCACACCTGATCGCCGGACAAGAGAAAGCGGCGAGTATATATACGGAAGCGAAGCGAGCTCGAGAAAACACTGGAACCGGGTGACGTCACAGTGATTGCGCGTGGAGGGGCAACAGTCCAAGCAGTGGTGGGACAGACTTGCAAGCTGAAAGTTCGTGAAGCAGCGCAATATAATGTGCACTAAATCGGAGCGTAGAAGTATGCATAAGGTAAGCGAAGTTGAGCTCGTAACAAGGTGGATAGAACAAACGTTGACGAATCAGAATGGAGTCATCAAGAAACAAGCCCTGGAGTGGAACCCTCAGCGACAAAGAAATTGAAGTTGACCACGGCAGACCTGGAAGAGGTCTGTACTGGAGCAAGCAAGAGAGGCAGGAAAGACCTAGGGAGGACTTCGTCAGATGGTCCGCAACACAGTCTGTTGGCGGAAATTCATCGAAGTCCTATGCTTCCAAAGGATACACAGGAACTAAGTCAAGTCGCTGAAGTTGCCTGGTGTGAAAATGAGAAACCATGGATAATCATCTTCACCACTGCCGTCAGTGGGGTTTGAACAAACTACCTCCAGAAATGAAGCTGACAGCTACGTGTCTCAAACCACGCAGCCACTCGCTCGGTACTTCTTTCCGTAAGGGTTCAACGTTGCCACAACTCGGAGAGGATGTTGGCGAAAATGGAAAACTATGGGAGAACTGACAGTGTGTTTCGTACCGACTATCTCCCGAACGCACGTTTCCAGCTACACGTCGCTTACCGCGTATCGAACTCGCTCGGTACTCATAACAATTATTTTATACAAAACATGGTTCAAGAACGTATATTTTATTATCAACAATAAAAAATGTATACTTAAGAAACATTCATTCTTTAAAGTACCTCTCCAATACGATGGTGATCTAATATTACTGTTTACATGTTGTACGTAGCTCACGGCATTTCACAGATTCTAATTTGTTCCACTCACAATGTTGCTGTGGATCATTTTGTTCTATAGAGCAGTATGTATATCTGTTGTAATTTGACTTTTACTTACAATTGTAAACTAATGTCATCTTGGAAAATATTGTATATATGCACAATACGTTAATACATATCGTAAAATGCTACTTTTAAATATGAATAAATATAAGGTTATTTACTCTATATGGATCTAATTGGCATCTTCTGTCGTTATTAGAAAACCTGAACCGAACGACTTGGCCGTGCTATTATGGGAGAACAGCTGTGAGCTTGAATTCGGAAGATAGTAGGTTCGAACCCCGGTGTTGGCAGCCCTGAAGATGGTTTTCCGTGGTTTCCCTTTTTCACAACATGCAAATGCTGGGGATGTTACTTAATTAAGGCCACGGTCACTTCCTTTCCATTTCTAGCCCTTTTCCTATCCCATCGTCGCCGTAAGACCTATCTATGTCAGTGCGACGTAAAGCGGATTGTAAAACATGTATAAAACCTACCTTGCGGAAGTTACACTCAATAGATGCACTTGCTGTTGAAATGCACAATATTTGATTCACAAGTGTAGTTAGTAAAGGTAGCCTACGCCTTTAGTTGTATTTCCACCAGTTGAGGAGGTAGTAACAATTTTTCAATATTCAAGACGTGACACAGATCCACCTCATTAGTCACACATGAGTTTTCACAGTGCCATTCTATCTCAATCTGTTCCTCTTCGTTCATAGTGATTTGTGACTTAAGGAAGCTGCAGCCGAGAACAGTGAAAGTCTTTTAATCGAGAACATATCAGCCACACTTCTTCATTAAAACCAGAACACCTTGAAAGACTAGAGATACGATGTTCATATTCACAGGACATGTGCATTAGTATGTTCTAAAGAAATGATTGTTATTTGAACCTTGTCGGCCTTCAAGTTCAAGATCCACATCGATATCTCGGGGCACCACCACCGACTGGTAAAATGTACCTGTGTCTCTCGTTGTCGCTATAAACCGAAGGTAATGGATCAGCGTGACTTAAGCAGACATACAGGATACCTCGCAGACTTATGTGAAAATTGTACCGTCAAATGAGTGTGTTTGAATCCGGGCGCATTGTTGGCTCTGAGAGAACACGATGCATCCATCCGAGAAGTTGCTGCTCGTGCGGGACGAAGTGTGTCGGCAATGCAACAAGTGTGTACAGAATGGTTTACAGAAGGCCGTAGAATACCACGAGATGGGTCTGGTCGCACCACCCAGATCACCCCCACGAGAAGATCGACAGCTTATCCGAATGGCATTGCAGGACAGATCTGCGTCTTCCTCGGCTCTGGCGCAGCAGTCGAACAGTGTAACGCATCGTACACAATCAGGAGTGACAATCCGTCGCCGTTTATTACGGTCTGGGTTACCGGCGCATCGTCCACTTCTCCGACTACCTTCGACTAACATGCATACACAATACTAGACTGCAATGGTATATGGAATGATTTCACTGGGGACAGGAATGGCAGCAGATAGTGTTTTCAGACGAATACAGGCTCCGTTTATAATGAAAATGACAGCCGCATTTTGGTTCGGTGCAGACTGGGAAAGAGGCATCACATTGACTGCATTCGCACAAGACATACAGCGTCAACTCAAGGCCTTGTGGTGTGGGGTGCTGTTGAGTACGACCACACATCACAGGTGGTGCGTGTTCAGGGCACTGTGACCAGTTTGACCTACGTGAAAGACATCCTGTGACTCGTAGCCATACCCTTTCTGAACGACACCCCACAAGCCATATTTCAGCTGGACAATGCGCGACCACATGTTGCTGCACGAACGTGTGACCCAATGCCAACCACCAAAAATGAACTGTGGAACCAGGTGAATGCAGCACGGATGACTATACCCCAGGGCGCCATTCACGGCTTATACACGTCGATGCCATCCCGCATGGAACAAGTTATCAATGCCAATGGAGAACCCAGTGCTTATTAGGTGACAGGACACACGCTGGACCTAGGTTACTGAAATGCTAATCATTTATGCAGAACATACTAATGGACATGTCCTGTGAATATGAACTTCCTATCTCTAGTCTCTCAAGAAAGGTGATCTGTTTTTATGACTGGATGACCTTTATTATTATTATTATTATTATTATTATTATTATTATTATTATTATTATTATTATTATTATTATTATTATTATTATTATTATTATTATTAGGATGACTTTTCGCATTGATTTATGTACGATTTCGCGAAAGGGAAACAATCATTAGGGTTATTTCGAGAAATAGAACTTTCTCAATAGCCTTGAAATTTGCTTTAATCATGTTCAAAAATTATTCATTCGAAGAGTAGAAGCTGAGGAAGTAAGTAACTATTAGAGTGGAATATATTGATAAGCAAGTGATCATGTCAGAATGTAGGACCATAAGAACATTACGTTGTTGCGCATCGAAATACCGTTATGTGACAATGTTGAGGGGGGGAATAATACTGACCCGCAGCACATGTTCATGCCGTACTGAACATTAGGTGACGGAACCTTTCTGGTCAGAGATCTAAGCTGAAATATTATCACACAGCGGTTTTTCGATGCGCAACGAAGATTACTGGAGTTTGGTGAAATTAGCAAATAGTTGTCTATAAAAAATGCTTACGAATAGAGAAGTAAGTGGTGGTTAATTGGAGTTTGTAAGAATAAGGCTCAAGATGAGAAACATGACGAGAGTGGTTTGTTATGTGGAGAAATAATAGAAGATACACGTATATTGAGAGTATGTAGGGAGACAGACTCACTTACGGCCAAATATCTGGGTAGAGAATTAAAAACAATTTCATACAATTGTAATTTTTTTAAAAAAAGAGGAGGTTGTGCCGGGAAGGACGGCATATTTCTTTTTAAATAATTATATGAGTAAAAGGAAATAAGAGAAAATAAGCACTAATTTAACGTATCCCTCCACAGACTTTCATACACCCTTGTCATCAAATAAAGATCTACGGAGTGAATGGGGTGAGAAACATAGAAATTTGCTGCTTTCGAAAACCTGTGAATATATAACAGTATAACTTCTAGGACAAACAGGTAATATTTTGGAAAATAGTAGGAAATGGAAAATTCACTTGTTAGATTTAATTAAATGCTTAGTGTAGTAATAGGGAAACTAATTGTAATAAGAAAAATGCATGTATCAAATTACATCTTGGATTTCAATAAAGAAATACGCTCCCCTCAGTTTCAGGGATCCATAACTAGGAGATAGAAGTACCCTACTCAGTTCGATTCTATTTGACACCCATGGGTGACCTGTGCGTCTGGGTGTGAGATAATTATGAGGATAATGGAATAGGGAGAAGGAGAACCCCCTATGTTAGCACACAGTCTACGCCTGTCAAATAAAATAAAGGGGCCTGTTCAAGGCTTAACGTATCCATCCGACGGACGAATCACCTTCAACAGCGTCATATGCCCTCATTCCATATGAACATTGCGGAGAGGTTTGAAACTGAATCCAGTATTTTGAGAAAGAATCTAGGGATCAGAAATTATACACCACGACCTCTCCTATAACTATAGCATTCCATTCCAGGTCTATTTAAATGACCGAATTTCTCATTGTGCAGGAATATAGTATAGGATGACCTGTCAGTGATAAAGGAAACGAAGGAAGGAATAATGTGGGTTACAAGGTTCTTGCGGCCAAGTCCATAATCGTTAAAATTCTGAAGAGCTACTGATTCCATGAAGAAAATCCTCATTACATGAGGATAGAATTGCAGTTAGTCTGAAACATGCATATTGCTATAAAATGAACCTTGTGTGAGTGGCCTTGCCATGAACGGAGATGTCCCTTAGAGGACACAGAGTGACGTGGAGATGATGGGTATGATGTGATGTCTCACGGGTCGTCAACTGCTAATGTCAGCAGAGTGAGTCCAGCTTTCCTCTTCCGTAGAGTGGACCATGAAACTAAAGAAATGTCTGACTACAAAATGCAGGTGTGGAAGGAGGAATGTTCATCACTATAGCGAGTAAATATATGAACTTTCAAACTCTATAAGATATATAGAACTAAATGAGGCCACAACACTAGTTGCAAATCGAGGATTGTGGCGACGTTTAGTAAATTCACAAAGGCTTGCAGACTGAACGCTGAAAGGCATAACAGTCTATAATGATAATGTATGTATGTATGTATGTATGTATGTATGTATGTATGTATGTATGTATGTATGTATGTATGTCATACTCTAAACTATAAAGAATATTCAAGTTGGAACCAGATACCTTTACGTTTTATGCAGTCAGCAATAACAGTCCACCAATAAAAATTCATATTTCATAATATGTTGATAAAATCTTCAAATTTTACGAACATTTTCATACTTATTCATATTCCGGCATTTATGAAATTCTGTACAATTATACATTAAGTAGTTATTCAAATAAATTCAAAACAGGAAATGTGTGTCTTTTCTTCCGTGCTTTCATAAGCAATAAATGAAGAAATAAGAAAATAAATTACAAAACGTAATTTGTATAAATTCAGTATTGAGTCAAATGGCATTGATTATTTACGAAGTGTAGAATTGAAAGAATACGTATTTTATCTGTTAACACGGATAACATAATTTCGTATATGTCAAAAAAATTATATGACAGGTCATATTAAAACTTACGTCAGAATTAAATATTCATGTTACCTATTTTGAATACAGTTTCACGTATAAAATCGTATGACATAGTATACTTAAAAATAGCGTACCCTGTTTCAGTACAGATCCCAGCAGCTGAAAGCGTATTAAAGCATACTGAAAATGTAATACGCTTTAATCCCGTTTTTTAAAATAAACGTATTAAAATTTCTGTAATGTCAGTGTTTTCCTTGATTTTGTATTAACTTGAAAATAACGTGGTTTCGTGTACAAGTAAAAGCAGCTTTATATGCTATGTCGTATTGGAAAGCAAAATTACATATTGATTGCAAATAATTATTAATTATAATTTACTTCATTACTTTTTGTAAATTACTGGAAGCTGATTAAATAAACACATTCTTAAAAGAAACTTATTATTTAATAATTTTAAAGTAAAAATTACTTTAATTATACTGAATTTTGGAATGAATTCCTACCAATTAAATTTCAAGTATCCAAATTAAAGCCAGCACGAACAACCTCACATAAATTCATATTTCGTCGTTTTAAACCATATTTTTCGTATTTTCATACATTTTATTTCATATTTTGGTAAACATTTCCTCATATTTTTACTCGCTCTACTCATCAATCACCTTACTGACCAGGTTAGCTGAATGTGTTGGGACGCTTGTTACTGGAAACGCAATGGGTTGGTATCTCACCATCAGCCATCCTCGAACTAGTTGTTTCTTATTGCATTCTACCCGTTGTTCAATACGATTTGCACACAATAGTCCGCTGTCGACACTGAAAATATTTTTTGTGACAAGGTGCTTCTCACAGGCCTAGTCCCAGTTAGTAATAAATAATTACACATCGTTGGGTTCTTTCGATAAATTATCAATGTACTGACCTTTCGGATCGAAGAACCCCGTTTCAAGTCTCGATCGGACCGAGGATTTTAACTGGCTCGGGGACTGGGTGTTTGTGGCCGTCTTAATACACGTTTCTTGATCTGCACACATCGCACTGCACTACCAACCACATGCAGTAGAGAAAATATTCCCACCCACATAGAGTTCGCGTTAGTAAAGGCGTCACCGAGCTAGTTGGACATGCGGTTAGGTAGCGTAGCTGTGAGCTTGCATTCGGGAGAGAGTGGGTTAGAATCCCATCATCGGCAGTCCCGAATATGATTTTCGGTGGTTTCCCAGTTTCACACCAGGTAAACGGCCGCTATCTTCCCAACCCTAGCCTTTTCCCATCCTCATATCGACAAACCCTTCGATGTATTAGTGTAAGCAGTCGTGGCCTTAATTAAGGTACAGCTCCAGCATTTGCCAGGTGTTTAGGAAACTGCGTGTAATTGTGATGGAAGATAGCATTATGAGTGGTGTATGAGTTGCAGGAATGATGGGGACAGGACAAGCATCCAGTCTCCGAGCCAAGGAAATAAACCATTTAAGGGAAAACCCTAAAAACCGGCCGTGAATCGAACCTGGAGCCCTATGAACCGAAAGCACTATGCTGACCATTCAGTCAAGGAGCCGAAATACTTAAGTTAAATGCACGCACAAACATATGCACATACATTTCTTTAGACTTCACAATAGCATAGGCTGCTATCCACACGCACAGATCAGCAGACCAAACATAGCTTAGCCCCGATAATGAATTAATTAGCAACAGCAAAGAAACATGGACTTCAGTGGAAGAGTAGAACTCTTACAAAAGCTTCCAGCACGCGTCCTTAATAGCATTCATCTGTGAAGGTTAAATGTGAGAATCGTGGTGCGCTGCATTCTTCTTGAGAGAACGAAACTCTACTTCAGTGGGAAGTCATCCTTAATTTCCATACTCTATATAAATAGAGAACGTACTACCTGCATATGCCAGCTATTAATGTAGAGAATGGATCCGAAAGGGTTACGAGGAAATTTGATGAGGTTGCCGTAACTTAGTTTGCATAAAGAACTAATCCACGGGCTTTCATACATCCTTGTCTTCAAAATAAGGTCTACGGAGTGAATGGGTTGAGAGACATAGAAATTTGGTGCTACTGGGAAGGAAATTTATCAGGAGATGACAGGATAATAAGAACTTAAAAGATATAGAGAGGAAAACAATAATGACAGATTGTAACAGCCAGAGCATACTGATGGAATTCTGAAAAGTAAGTGAAAATATGGTAATAAATTCAAAGAGTTAAATGAGAGGGATTACTTGCTGGTAAGTGGGAGTATGTAAGTGCTGCCGTGAGACAAGAAAATAAGGGGAAAATTGCAGTTTACGCAATAACGATATGAAAGTATTTCAAACGTACTGAAAGACTTGCACAGTAAGAAAAATCAGATATGTAAAACATCTGAACTTTAGACTCTTGTTAAACTAGGAAACAAAGAAAGAAAGAAAGAAACTGAGGAGAACGGCAAAACTATTAAGTATTACCAGAGGAAGGAAAGAGAAATCTAAGAGAGGTGAAAACGAAGAAGAATAATCAATGTTATTGGTTTTAAGTCTCGTGAACTACCTTTATGGTTTTTGGGAACGTCGAGATGCCGGAATTTAGTGCCGCATATCGCACACTGAGAATAACACTGCCACAACTCAAAAAGGTAAATTTTACAGGAGAGAGATTTGAAAGTTTGCTTCTTGTATATAAAATCAGGTTATTCAAAAATCAAGGTAACTGTTTATTACAATTACTTCAGTGTACATACGCTTTGATTTATGTAATTACATGTAAGATAATCTGATCTATATTAATAAAATTTGCACTTGTGGCCTTATAATACCAACAAGGTAGAAGATTCACTAACATTATTTTGAAATTGTAATGGAAAGTATGAATACCAACTTGCATAATGATCAGAAGCACACTTTTTTCTGAAACATTTACTACGTAATAACTTTTAAATTTTTTTATTGTATTCAAAGTACAATCATTTTGACGACATAATTCTACAGCTCCTCACATTGGTAATCAGCTTCGGTAAGATCCACTTGTTTGTCCTCTTCATTTTGATAATGAGCTTGTAGGCTATGAAAGAACTGGTGATGAACTCTAGGAATGACATCAGTTGAATACAAGGCGAGGAGGTCCTTAAGCTTGCTCAAAGATATTTTGGGTGGACATGAATAACCCTGTTCCAGATGTGGTAAACTTGGACGTTCTCGCAGTTTTCCTCATGCGTGTATTGTTTTAAAGTCCTGGTCTTCGTAGTCTGTTTTGTAGAACAGAACGTAGGGTGAATCCTTTCTTGTTTCGATTATTTTGAGGGAATTCCAGTTCATTTTCTGGCCATCTTCGTTGACTGTGAAATTCTTACCCGTATTCTTCTCCAGTTGTTTAAAATCTTTAATGTCCTACGTCGCAAGCTCTCTTAGAACGTAGGACTTTCCTTCTTTCTTAGCTAACTGTATCAGAGGCACCCACTGCGTTGGTGTATAAATTGGCCCTGATTTCATACTCCTTGCTTTCTGCTTCTCGATTTTAGAATGCATACTATCTCCTTCCTTCTGTGTATGTACAGCTATCAAATATTTATGGGTAATTTGTGGAATACTGAGGGTCTGTACAGCAAAGAGGTACAAAGATGCTATAAATTTATTCTTATTTTGTCCACCAGCATTATCTGAATAAAATACAACACGTTGATTCTGGCAATGTTCTTCAAAATACAGGTTCCAGTTTCATTGACTCCACGATTAGCTATTGATTCGTTCCAAAAGAAACAGTACCCTTTCTTCTTTCCGATATCATAAACAGTAAAATGATAACAATTCAGCTTTCCCTTATAGTACAAAAATGAAATATCAAAACATGGTGCTTGAAGGACTACTTGTAAATCAAAGCATGATACAGTCAATGACCTCTCCTTAGCAAGAACACTTTCGTTGGACTTTTTTTCTCTACTTAGAAGTTTGTTTCTGCAATTATCTTCATACAATGCTCGTTTCTGTTCCTTTTCTTCATCACTGGCATTTTTGTAACTTTCACAGAGCGCACACCGATCTTTCTTTGGCACAAGAAAAGAAGGATTGAAGACTGTATTGAAAATTTTCCTATATAAACTGAGCTTCACTGAAGGAAGTCCGCTTTTGGTTTGATTTTCCAGATACAGTCGGTACATCTCAGCAACTGTTAAGCTCCCATCTAGATAATCTTTACTTGTTTGAGCTCGAAGATAATGAGACTCTGTTCTGGGGAACGAGCGTATATGGTTTCTAACCTGTTCCTTCAACGCCTCATCAACTTTATGCTTTGTGTGTTTTCCGCGTTTCTTCTTCTCTAAAACTCCATATTCGTCAACTTTATTCGAGCAGTTCCTTATGAACTTGTCTCCTACATCAGGAGTTATCATAAAAAACTGCTTACAGACTCTTAATTTATTTCCGTCTACAAAGAAGTAGTAGGTACGTAATATTACATCTCCTCTGGCTATCTTTTTTTGAATATCTGTACCTTGGTTGCACTTTTTGAATTGACTGACCACAACATTCGCTGCAGGCTATGGTCTCCTAATTGCCAGTAGGATTTATTGATTTCTGCTTGTCTTTCCTCTGTAATTTTGTTGGGGTGGGACATTGAAGACGGCACTTTTTCCCACAAACGCCTCTAACTGACTTCGCAACTATTTCTTTACTGGTTACAGTGAGATATTTCTGACCAAAATTTACTCTTGATTTCTTTATGTTCGCTTTCCATAAATCTGGCTGACGTTTCCTTTCCTTGCTCTGCAATCTATCAGCTACTTCACTTTCTACTCGAAGTGTTGCATGTTCACTCTCGGTAGAATCCTCAGTTGTTTCTATTTCAGGCACATCACGCTCTTCAAAATGTACTAATTCCGAGATATCACTATCACCAACAAACTTCCAGTGCCCCACTCTGCTTCCCTCGATCGACATTCTTTTCTTGTGAACTGATCTGCAAAAGAGAAAAAATAGACCCTCTGTATTTCGTTTGCTTGTAATGACTTAATTTGAAAGAACTACCTATAGCATGTTATTTATAATAATGTACCTCTGAGGCCATTGTGTTCGTACTGCACAAAGATCATCTCGTCCCTTCACAGTTAGTGGATGTTGCAAGTGGTAATCTGATACTCTGAGGGAGATGAGCTGCCTTCATAGGCATTTATCTACAAGTATCAAAACAATGTTAGTTTTTTGTTATATTTTTCACAGGTATTACTACCCAGGGGATTTATCCAATGAATATTAGATTTTTGAATTCAACTTGCTTGTAAATCATCACTGTCTCTATCTGGTTTTAAAATATCAAAGTCACTTTGGCTCTTTGTAGATGCTACCAGAATATTTCGCATCTCATCAACTTCATTTCCATGTTGGTGTTCAACAATCTATAACAAAGTAATCAGCCTTAGGTACGCTCTCCGTTCCCTCATCATTTCATGGATATTTAAGAAATGCACGACTACGAGAAACAGCAACAGGGTACAAAGTTACTGCTTCCAGTTTTGGTTTCAAGTTTCCAGTAGTACACTAAATATATTAAAATAAACAATCAGCTTAAACCCAAATACTTCCAGTTACAGATATGATAAATCCCATATATAATTTTAATCATATTTACATGTGATGCTTACCTCTGAATCACAATTTGCGGCTGGATTGGGCCCCATCATCATCATTTTGCTTATTCGAGATGATCTTGTATTGTTCATACCCATTTTGATACATCCAAAATCACAGAATAAAGCAAAACTGATGAACACAACGCACAAAAGTGTCTCTACTAGTCACTAACGAATTCCCTCCAATTCACTGTAAATAATAAGTACATTATTAATGGCAAGAAGGAAACTGGATTTACTTTGTAGCAACAAGAGCCCTCCACTCAGAAATGTGAGAGTAATAAGGCCACAACTTAAGATACGTACTGCACAACAGTGAGTTGATATGGAATGCAAGTATAATACAGCCATATGTCAAAATGTGGCTGTATTGTTCTCACCACTAAGATTAAGAAACCAAAATGTTATAAGGAATTATCTGCCCTCGGGTGGAAAAAAATTAAAGTATATGTATGGCCATGTTACACTAAATAGAGCAATGACTAGTGATGATATTATTACTTGAATAAAACGAATTTCTTTCTGAGATGTGGCCTTACAATTCTCAGTATGCGATATGTTCTTAAAGGTACCAGTAAATCTACCGACACGGGGCTGACGTATTTCAGTACCCTCAAATACCACCGGACTAATCGAATCTGCCAAGTTGGAGTCAGAAAGCCAGCGCCTCGATTGTTTGAACCACTCAGACCGAAAAAACGGAGAAGATGCATGCAACTAGCTGTAAAGATATGTAGGAGGATGTATCCTAACTCTGTGAGTTAAAATGTAGGAAATACCAGCAAAGTCTGTATAATTTTATTCGTCCAAGAAGGATTTTTGACATTCTGTAAAAGGACTTCTCAGCCCTACCCAAATACTGTCAAACTTATTCAGTAGACACTTGAGCATGTATTATATTTTTAAAATTGTACCGGTATCTTCAATTTTATTCTGATGAACAGGACGTGTCGGCGTACACACGCTTGGACAATTCTGTAATTAGGCATTTGCACACCCACGTTGTCATACCCTTTTCTTATTCTCTCTGTATGAGGAATTTCTTCCTAAAATGTTATCCTTTAGTTTTGATACATTCTGTATACTAATCAGTGATGTGTCTAGTGTTTCATTAACTTTAACCCGGTATCACACCTTCAAATAGATACTACACTTTTCTGTTCCTGGAATTCATGATATTCCATGAGAATTTATTCTGCGGATAGAGTGAGTCATGGATCGAAAACAGACTAGCAGTTAAATAATAATAATACTAAGGATACAAGTCATCTCATAAGACATCGTCTAGTAAGACCAGAGTATTGCAATCTTGCTCTGAATAAGGTTCTCTACTGTACCAGTTAACATAAACAGGCTAGTCACTTGCATTAAGCATCCTATTCTTGTTTAATACTTCCTATTTAAAATCCGATCTAACTGCTATCGGTTTTAGCAGATACCTACATGTCAGAAGTTTATTTTCGTACAGAAGATAATTACCAATACTCAGACTTTAATATTTTCTTGTATTTAAGTACATTCCCGTACATTCCCAGTAAAAATGAAGGAACGTAATATGGATCACATAACACGTTTACAGTACAGTCAGACACACTGTTCTTCGGGCCTCAGAGCAGTTACTAACTTGTTAAATGTTACGGTCAACTCTTTAATATTGGAATTCATTGACAACATAAAGAATTCAGAGGGTCCGACTCATTGGCTGAATGGTCAGCATTGAGGCCATCGGTTCAGAGGGTCCCGGGTTCGATTGCCGGCCGGGTCGGGGATTTTAATCGCCTTTGATTAATTCTTCTGGCCCGGGGACTGAGTGTTTGTGTTTGTCCCAACACTTACCTTTTCAAATTCAGACAACACACTACACTTCCAACCACCACAGAAATAGGCAATAGTGATTACATCTCTCCATATAGGATTGGCGTCAGGAAGAGCATCTGGGCGTAAAACGGGGCCAAATTCACATGTGGGACACAGTTCGCACCCGTGACTCCACAGGTTTGGGAAAAGCGGTAGAAGAAGAAGAAGAAGATGGTGATAAAAATTCAGGTGATTTTTAAAATATTTTGCAGCTGAAAGCTGTTTTAGACATTAAAATCTAAGTCGAATTTCAAAAACTAAAGTCTGCTTCCATGCCCGTGTGTTCTAAAACATTTTCAATTGAGATGTGAGAGAACAGAATTCGATGATTCAGAGATGTCTTCATACTCACTCTATGCTTTCCCAACCACAATGCTTCAAAGTTCAAGCACGGCGAAAAGGAAGGATCATGTTACCATGGGTACTTCTAGGAGGTTTACTTACACATTTCTAATAAAATGATGCACTTCTGTGTTTTCAGAACGAGTTTAAAAGGTAATATCCGGTATTAAAATGCCCTGAATGCTGATTATCATTCCAAATATAATAGAATTACGGTAGGCCTATTTATTTAGTCTATCTTTTCTAGTGGTTTAACGCACTAACGCATCCAAGGTTTTCGGTGACTCAAGGACAGGAAAGTGATAGGACTGGGAAGGTGGACCGCGGGCTTAATTAAGATACAGCCCCACCATTTTCCTTCAACGCCGACGGTAGGATTCGAAAACACCATCTACCGAATGCAAGCTCACAACTAAGCGACCCTGTACGTTTAGTCCTCAGCCCGAAGGCTGGTTGGATCCTCAACAGCTCCGCCATCAGCTATCATAAATGGCCTAGGCATCACTGAAGAGGCGTACTAGGGAAATGAGGAGTGAGGTAGTTTCCCGTTGCTTTCCTCACCCAGCCAGAAGTTGCTATTACATATCAGTCTGCTAAGCCCACTGAAATGCATGCACCGATTGACCCTATGAGCAACATTTTCATACCATTCATAGCAGGGACTGGCTGCATAAGGAATGGCGTTACTAGCATCACTCATACCTTAGTCACTTTCATCCTGTCAAAGCCAAGGATAAAGCTGAGACAGATCAATGAAAGTAACAATATTGCTCTAGCCATACCAGATGACATAGTGCACCGTAAATACTACGTCCTGCCAGCAAAGGCATAAGCGACCCTAACCACGCTTAATAATTTTGGGAAAGCGTGTATTGATTATATCTTCAATGTTTTACTGCATATCGATATTCTGATTATCCAGATAGTTATACATCTTGAAATGTTGTTTCAAGCCTAGGGTTAACTATCTCTTTTATTGGAATTATCTTCCTTATTTTCATTATTTGAGAAAGTATAATCTCAAATCGAACTCTTTTATTCCCTATAAACATGGTAAGTTCATTAGAATGATATCAATCCTACCCTGATATGTTTACAGTTAGTTATCATATGATGTATAATATTATATGTTCAGGTTTAATTCTGTTACCTTTGCTTGGTATAGATAGTCCTGAATGTCCCGAAAGCTGTGAGCTCGCGTCCGGGACATAGTGAGTTCGAACCCCACTGTCGGCAGCCCTGAAAATGGTTTTCCGTGGTTTCCCATTTTCACGCCAGGCAAATACTGGGGCTGTACCTTAATTAAGGTCATAGCCGCTTCCTTCCCATTCCTAGGCCTTTTCTGTCCCATCGTCGACATAAGACCTGTCTGTGTCGGTGCGACGTAAAGCGAATGTCTGGAAAATCGTTGTTCTCAATAAATACATAGTAAGACAAAAATATTTCATTACGAAAGACTGAGCACAGGACGAACTGAACAAAGATTGACGCTAATTCTTCCATAAAAGAGCCCGTTCAGTCTTTGTGTTAGAAAATGTACATGATTTCCAATCCCAAAGCATGTACCTCAAACACAAGTCCTTAATTATACTTAGATACGCACGTCAGAACCAGCACAGTGATTACACAAAACACTAAACCGATTCCATAGAGACGGTACGTCTGGACGACGATGAAGTTTCCCCTGGCATCAGTATGTCCATCCCTTAGTCCCGCGTCTAGATACAGGGTCGGGGATGAACTGAGATGAATTTATATGGCATGTTTTTACAGTCGGATGTCCTTCTTGATGTCAACTTCAGTTGAAGAGCTAATGAAGAGGAAATGAATAATGGTGCAATGTAATTGGGTAAGAAGCTGGAAGGAATCGGCTGTCGCCAACGAATAGGAACTGTCCCGGCATTTGGCTGGAGGTGAAAATGGGAAACCACAGAAAACCATTGTCAGCACAGTCGTCGGTGGGGTCGAATCCACGCGTCAACGGAATGTAAAGCTCGGCCCCATAGAACTAGCACGACCCCTGGCATCAGTAAAGAAATTAAATTACTCAAGCCAAAAAGCCCCGAGTGGGAACATAATAGCAAGTCTCCATGTTATCATATGGACATATGTTACAAATAAACCCTTCCGAATGAACTCCAACACGTGAAGTACGTTAACAAAATTACATCAAAGACAGCCCATTTAGAGCCCTGACCTACCAAAACGACTGCTGCCCAATCAGAAAGGACTGCACATTTTGCAGTATCACGTGGTCTGCCCAAATACTTACCAAATACTCACTCAGCCATATCGTTCGTCTTTCATGAAATGATCCATAACTCTTATAACACATAGCTCCACAGTTGGCTTCACGAAGCTGAGTGAATACCACCACAACCATCAGACGAGGACTAAAATCCATGGGCGAGCCAGGAACTGAACCCGAGGTGTCTGTGAATAATAATAATAATAATAATAATAATAATAATAATAATAATAATAATAATAATAATAATAATAATAAGAGCCTCCGTTGTTCAGGCGGCAGCGCGCCAGCCTCTCACCGCTGGCTACCGTGGTTCAAATCTCGGTCACTTCGTGTGAGATTTGAGCTGGACAAAGCGGAGGCGGGACAGGTTTTTCTCCGGGTACTCCAGTTTTCCCTGTCATCATTCATTCCAGCAACACTCTCCAATATAATTTCATTTCATCTGTCAGCCATTAATCATTGCCCCAGAGGAGTGCGACAGACTTCGGCAGCCGGCACAATTCTTATCCTGGCCGCTAGAAGGGGGTTTCATTCATTCCATTCCTGACCCTTTCGAATGACTGGAAACAGGCTGTGGATTTTCAATAATAATAATAATAATAATAATAATAATAATAATAATAATAATAATAATAATAATAATAATAATAATAATAAAAATTTCTCTCGATATCATAGATATTGTTGACGAGAAGTCTAATAAAATGGTTCCTCCCTAGATTGTAGATATGTCCCTCAGCATTAATTTTTCACCTGGTCAGTCTCCCTGCGGGAGTGAGCATCTCTCACCAATAGCGTGACATCTTCCTCTGTGTTACGTCACAGCACGCGATTCATGTCATTTTACTTTGATGAACTCCATGATAGCGACACCTTGAGACAATGCTTCACGAGAAAGACGTGATTTTACATTGTATCTTGGTTAATTTAATAAAGCTTGTACAACATAACATTCCAGGGACCGTTAACAGGCATGTCAATGATGAAAGCTGCAAAAAGTGGTGTTCACAGCATTCTTTTCTTTTTCCTGGCCTTTTTCCAATTACCTGAGGTCGGGACCTTGCATGGATTTAACAAATTTTTACGACCGGATATCTTTTCTGACACCAGCCCCATATGGAGGGATGTGTTCACTATTGCGTATTTGTGTGGTGGTTTGTAATGTGTTGTATGTAAATGAAGATTTTATTAAGATGAACACAAATATTTAGTCATGGAGCCGGACAAATTCATGTCCCACCAGGCGAGTTGGTCGTGCGGTTAGGAGCGCGCGGCCGTGAGTTTGCATCCGGGAGATAGTGGGTTCGAATCCTACTGTCGGCAGCCATGAAGATGGTTTTCCGTGGTTTCCCATTTTCACACCAGGCAAATGCTGGGGCTGCACCTTAATTAAGGCCACGGCCTCTTCCTTCCAACTCCTAGGCCTTTCCTATCCCATCGTTGCCATAAGACCTATCTGTGTCGGTGCGACGTAGAGCAAGTTGCAAAAAAAAAAAAAAAAAACATGTCCCCATCCTGAGGGGGTGCAGCTCTTTTCAGGCACACGCCCAATGGAGATGAACTGCACCATTTTGACCACATACCAGCCCTCCTGCCATTACTAAATTTCTGGCGGTACCGAGAATCGAGCACGGGCCCCCGAGGACGGCAGCCAATAGTGCTAGCCGTTAACGGAGGCGGACAATGATGGATACATCGTTGCCGTATGTATGTATTCAAACTGAAAGTACATTACCGTAACTTTTGATTTATTCGATTGCAATTTTTCCACATTAATACCAGCATTTTATGCATGGGACGGAGAAAATCCAATCCTTTCTTGGAAGCGATTCATAACGTTCACATCGTCATACATAGGGTGACAGATGACGAGTGAAAAAAAGAAAACATTTACTGTAAAAGAGGAGGACACATGAAAGAGGATGAATCTTATTATTACAAAGTTCCGGTAACACTTAAGTTAGGTGTACATATTTAATTTAAATAAATTTACACTTCCGTTTCAATTGCTTATAAAGGTAAATATATTTTTCCGGACAGTCTATTTCCATTTTTTTAACTAATGTCTTTTTTTGTGCCTTAAATAGGATTCAATATTATTGATGACGTAAAAGAGGAGAATATTAGACTATTTTCTAAAAATCCACCTGGACCCTTGACATATCCATGAAAACGAGGACATAGAGTCTCTCGAGCACCCACACTGCGGCAACCAAACGTTGTACAGCAGAATAAAAACTCGTGTCCACCACCATCACCGAGTGAAGAAGTGATAATTATTATCAACAAACTTACACATTGATTTCAGCTCTAGTTGTAACTTTGTACGCATAATATAATTATTATTTCGTGTGGCTATTTCTAGCAGAGTGCAGCCCTTGTAAGGCAGACCCTCCGATGAGGATGGGCGGCATCTGCCATTTGTAGGTAACTGCGTGGTATTGTTTTGGAGGATAGCGTTATGTGTGGTGTGTGAGTTGCAGGGATGTTGGGGACAGGACAAACACCCAGCCTCAGGTCCATTAGAATTAACCAACAAAGGTTAAAATCCCCGACCCGGCCGGGAATCGAACCCGGGACCCTTTGAACCGAAGGCCAGTAAGCTGAACGTTCAGCCAACGACTAAACGGACTAAACTCTTGTCCTCATCCCGAGGTGGTGCCGCTCTTTTTTTCAGGCACACTCTCAATGGAGATGAGCTGGATGGACCATTTCAACGACATATCAGCCCTCCTGTCATTCTTAAATTTCTGGCAGTACGGGGAATCGACCCCGGGCTCCCGAGGATGGCAGCTAATAACACTAACCGTTACGCTACGGAGTCAGACACTTTATACACAGAAAAATAATGGAAAAAGTAATAATACGCACTATATCAACTGAAAATGTATCAGCTGCTTGTTGTATAGTATTGTGTAAAATGTGAGCTGAAAACCTACCCTTCTATATTTTCATTTGGTGCTGACATACATAGCCGGCCCCGTGGTGTAGAGGTAGCGTGCATGCCTCATATACGGAGGCCCCGGGTTCAATTCCCTGCCAAGTCAGTGATTTTTACCTGGATCTGAGGGCTGGTTCGAGGTCCACTCAGCCTACGTGAATAGAATTGAGAAGCTATCTGACGGTGAGATAGCGGCCCCGATCTAGAAAGCCCCTAATAACGGCCGGGAGGATTCGTCGTGCTGACCACACAACATCTCGTGATCTGCAGGCCTTCGGGCTGAGCAGAGGTCACTTGGTAGGCCAAGGCCCTTCAGGGCTGTAGTGCCATGGGGTTAGATTAGGTTAGGTTAGGTTGACATAAATATGTCTTATGGCTTGAAAATTTGCTTCATTTTTTTTTTCTTGCTATGTGTGTGTGCGGAACAAAGGGTATATGCAAAGAAATACAACATGCAGTCAGCTGTGTGAAATCAACAAAAACGCAACTAAAGCTCACAATTGGTAGCGCGCGATTTTGAACATAAAATTACCGTATCGTTTATTGTGTAGCATATCAATGTCAGGTACAGCTACCTCGGGTCCTGAAGCATGCTTCAACACGACGATGTATATTCGACTCGGCACCAAAGAATCCAACTTGTTTTGGGGTAGATTATCCCATTCTTGGATAGCAGCTTCAGTCCATTGGCATATCGAAGGTGAGCTAGCAAAATTTCGCATCCTACGATGTTCTTCCGATCTACAGTATTATCCTCCTTAGGACTGGTCGCGCCTCCCTGTCACACATGGATATGCAGTCTATCAGAACAACGTTCGCTATGTTCATTTTCCGGTGCCGATTTGTAAAGGAAAATGAGCCTTAAATGCATTTTACTGAAGGTACGCGTAAATACATGAAAATATGCATTTCTAAACATATAAATATACATTCCATGTGTGGCTGAGAAGCGTGAGCAGCCTTAAGGAAAATAATGGATAGGAAGATCATTGTGGGGTACGAGGTATAGCTCGATATGTTAACAGGAGGTTTGGGATTATGGGAAATTACTCTCTTCTGTTCACGTCATGCATGTTCAACACAGAATATACCTGCAGCGCCATTCGCTGTTTAGCATGCGTTTCAGGGAACTAATTGACCACTCTGGCTCGATGGACACGATCATTATCATCCGCAAACGTAAAGCTCTCCCCGGCAGTGGCAGCACTAGAACAGTGGCAACTAGAAGGTGGAGGATGTCGTTTCTGTACACCAGACCAGTCATATTACCCTGGATAGGAGTCGTACGTCGACTAAACATTATCCCACCCAAAAGTATGACCGAGTCCCCTTGCTGCTGATGGTGCTCCAGGATAAAGGGACCGTTTTCTCTCACTGGATAGTCTCCAGACTCTAACGCTCCTACCGTAGGGACCTTATCAGAAAAAAAGAGTACACTTCCCCTCTTCCTGATACCATGGGTTTAGTTGTTGAAATGAAATGAAATGAAATGGCGTATGTTTTTAGTGCGGGGAGTGTCCGAGGACAAGTTCGGCTCGCCAGGTGCAGGTCTTTTGAATGGACATCCGTAGGCGACCTGCGCGACGTGATGAGGATGAAATGACGATGAAGACGACACATACACCCAGTCTCCGTGTCAGCGTAATTAACCAATTAAGGTTAAAATTCCCGACCTTGCCGAGAATCGAACCCGGGACCCCTGTGGCCAAAGGCCAGCACGTTAACCATTTATCCATGGAGCCGGACGGTTGAGTTGTTGCTCACCTCACACGACCTGCCGTACTGTGTGTTGTGCTTTAAGGGGAGCTTTTAGCAAAGGCTTCCTTGAGATCAGTTCCCCATCGTGCAAACAATTGCACATTCTCTGATCTGACACATTCACTTCGGTGACCCTACATATATTCTGGCGGAACGAGGTGGCAGTAGCGATGTGCCTACGATCTGATCAGAAGAAGAAGAAGAGGTTAATCGAAACGAATGCCCCAGCTACCGTGCGCGAGCATTTTAATTTGAGGCCATATGGCTGCTTGCTCGTCAATTTCGATGTTCCATTTTAATCTAGGTCTGCTGGATGGCGGAGTGAACTGAATCTCTCTTGGGCGTCTATGGCTGAGTGTTAATGAATTTTGTCCGGTAAACACCAAATGTGTCACCAGATATCTTTTACATACCGACATCATACGACATGGAGTGTCGAATGGACATTTCTTCCGCCATTTAAAAATCCGATTACCTCTGCCGAATTTTAACCCGCTATCTTGGGGTTCGGAGGCCAACAGTCTACCACGTATCCACAGAGGGAGTTAGGACCTGCCGAAATCAAAACATACCGGTCCTTCCTGTGAGTTGTTTTGGGTGCGCATACCGTCCGTTGTCGATCAGCAACAGTTCGTGTCTCCCTGATTTTTTTTCCGAACTCTGGAGACATCACTCTGACTTATTCCAACACGAGCAGCGACATCCACTTGTCTTTTGCGGCAATGTCAAAATTCTAATGCTGTCAGTAGCACAAATGAGTTCCCTCGCCATGTTCACCTCAGCCCTACATGTGTTGTTGTTAAATTGACCGGCCCGACAAATGCCTCCTGTCGGACAAATATCGAACCTGATCTGCGTTCAGCGTCATTACAGTATGTGTTTCAGACATTAGCTTACAGTGCATGCTATAAACATGTTTGAGGTACCAATCAATCAATCAATACTGATCTGCATTTAGGGCAGTCGCCCAGGTGGCAGATTCCATATCTGTTGCTTTCCTAGCCTTTTCCTAAATGATTTCAAAGAAATTGGAAATTTATTGAATATCTCCCTTGGTAAGTTATTCCAGTCCCTAACTCCCCTTCCTATAAATGAATATTTGCCCCAGTTTGTCCTCTTGAACTCCAACTTTATCTTCATATTGTGATCTTTCCTACTTTTATAAACGCAATTCAAACTTATTCGTCTACTAATGTCATTCCACGCCATCTCTCCGCTGACAGCTCGGAACATACCACTTAGCCGAGCAGCTCTTCTTCTTTCTCTCAATTCTTCCCAACCCAAACATTGCAACATTTTTGTAACGCTACTCTTTTGTCGGAAATCACCCAGAACAAATCGAGCTGCTTTTCTTTGGATTTTTTCCAGTTCTTGAATCAGGTAATCCTGGTGAGGGTCCCATACACTGGAACCATACTCTAGTTGGGGTCTTACCAGAGACTTATATGCACTCTCCTTTACATCCTTACTACAACCCCTAAACACCCTCATAACCATGTGCAGAGATCTGTACTCTTTATTTACAATCCCATTTATGTGATTACCCCAATGAAGATCTTTCTTTATATTGACACCTAGATACTTACAATGATCCCCAAAAGGAACTTTCACCCCATCAACGCAGTAATTAAAACTGAGAGGACTTTTCCTATTTGTGAAACTCACAACCTGACTTTTAACCCCGTTTATCAACATACCATTGCCTGCTGTCCATCTCACAACATTTTCGAGGTCACGTTGCAGTTGCTCACAATCTTGTAACTTATTTATCACTCTATAGAGAATAACATCATCCGGAAAAAGCCTTACCTCCGATTCCACTCCTTTACTCATATCATGTATATACATATAAGAAAACATAAAGGTCCGATAATACTGCCTTGAGGAATACCCCTCTTGATTATTACAGGGTCAGATAAAGCTTCACCTACTCTAATTCTTTGAGATCTATTTTCTAGAAATATAGCAACCCATTCAGTCACTCTTTTGTCTAGTCCAATTGCACTCATTTTTGCCAGTAGTCTCCCATGATCCACCCTATCAAATGCTTTAGACATGTCAATCGCGATACAGTCCATTTGACCTCCAGAATCCAAGATATCTGCTATATCTTGCTGGAATCCTACAAGTTGAGCTTCAGTGGAATAACCTTTCCTAAAACCGAATTGCCTTCTATCGAACCAGTTATTAATTTCACAAACATGTCTAATATAATCAGAAAGAATGCCTTCCCAAAGCTTACATACCGTACAATGCATGTCAAACTTACTGGCCTGTAATTTTCAGCTTTATGTCTATCACCCTTTCCTTTATACACAGGGGGTACTATAGCAACTCTCCATTCATCTGGTACAGCTCCTCCGACCAAACAATAATCAAATAAGTACTTCAGATATGGTACTATATCCCAACCCATTGTCTTTAGTATATCCCCAGAAATCTGATCAATTCCAGACGCTTTTCTAGCTTTCAACTTTTGTATCTTATTGTAAATATCATTGTTATCATATGTAAATTTTATTACTTCTTTGGCCTTAGTCTCTTCCTCTATCTCGACATTATCCTTGTAACCAACAATCTTTACATACTGCTGACTGAATACTTCTGCCTTTTGAAGATCCTCACATACACACTCCCCTTGTTCATTAATTATTCCAGGAATGTCCTTCTTGGAACCTGTTTCTGCCTTAAAATACCTATATATACCCTTCCATTTTTCACTAAAATTCGTATGACTGCCAATTATGCTTGCCATCATGTTATCCTTAGCTGCCTTCTTTGCTAGATTCAATTTTCTAGTAAGTTCCTTCAATTTCTCCTTACTTCCACAACCATTTCTAACACTATTTCTTTCCAGTCTGCACCTCCTTCTTAGTCTCTTTATTTCTCTATTATAATAAGGTGGGTCTTTACCATTCCTTACCACCCTTAATGGTACAAACCTGTTTTCGCATTCCTCAACAATTTCTTTAAACCCATCCCAGAGTCTGTTTACATTTTTATTTACCGTTTTCTACCGATCATAGTTACTTTTTAGAAACTGCCTCATGCCTGCTTTATCAGCCATATGATACTGCCTAACAGTCCTACTTTTAAGACTTTCCTTTCTATCACATTTATTTTTAACTACCACAAAAACAGCTTCATGATCACTAATACCATCTATTACTTCAGTTTCCCTATAGAGCTCATCTGGTTTTATCAACACCACATCCAAGATATTTTTCCCTCTGGTTGGTTCCATCACTTTCTGAATCAGCTGTCCTTCCCATATTAACTTATTTGCCATTTGTTGGTCATGCTTCCTGTCGTTCGCATTTCCTTCCCAATTTACATCTGGCAAATTCATATCTCCCGCTACAATCACATTTCTTTCCATGTCGTTTCCCACATAGCTGACTATCCTATCAAATAATTCCGAATCCGCGTCAGTGCTACCCTTTCCCGATCTGTACACTCCAAATATGTCAAGTTGCCTATTATCTTTAGAAATGAGCCTTACACCTAGAATTTCATGTGTCTCATCTTTAACTTTTTCGTAGCTTACAAATTCTTCTTTCACCAGAATGAACACTCCCCCTCCCACCCTTCCTATCCTATTTCTACGATACACACTCCAGTGCCGAGAGAAAATTTCTGCATCCATTGTATCATTTCTCAGCCATGATTCAACTCCTAATACAATATCTGGTAAATATATATCTATTAAATTACTTAATTCTATTCCTTTCCTTACAATACTTCTACAGTTCAACACTAACAATTTTATGTCATCCCTACTTGATTTCCAGTTCCCTGTTCCCTTATCACCGCTCCCTAGGCCATCCAGTTTCCCTGAATATACCTCCCTATTACCCTTCCAAACAAATTTCCTAAATTATACGTACCACTGCGGTTTAAATGAAGGCCATCCGAGCGCAGATCCCTATCTCCTACCCACCTATTAGGATCTAGAAATTTCACTCCCAGTTTCCCACATACCCACTCCATAGTCTCATTTAAATCCCCTATCACCCTCTAGTCAGTATCCCTCCTACACAGTATTCCACTAATAACAATCTCCGCTTTCTTAAACTTCACCCGTGCTGCATTTACCAGATCCCACACATCTCCAACTATGTTGGTACTTATATCAGCTTGCCTTACGTTGTTGGTACCAACGTAAAACACTACCACCGTCTCCTTCCCCTCCTCCCTCTCTTCTACTTTCCTCAACATCTGCCTCAACCTAATTCCTGGATAACACTCTACCCTGATACCCTTTCCTCCACACACTTTCCCCACGTGTCTAACGATGGAATCCCCCATGACCAGAGCCTCAACCCTACCCACCTCATTTGATCCCCTCCCCTCCTGGTCAGCCCTATCTTCCCTGATAGCTGCAGAAGCTACTTCCTCCTCCCTTTTCTCCTTCCCATGACCCTGTTCCACCTGCCTTTTCGTATCCTCTACTCTACATTTTCCTTTCCTACCTTTTCCCTTCCTCCTACTTCCACACATCTCAGCAACAGTTCCCTGTCCCTGTGGCATGTACTGTGTGAAGTCGTAATCGTATTAGATAAAATTTCATGTAATCTTTTAGAGCATTTGGATATCATTTGTAGTCTTATGCAGTCATAGAAATATGTAGCCTAGTTCTCAACATAGGCCTACTTTGTAGTCTGCGGACGTGGTGGTTTTCTGCCCATTTGACCTTAGTTTAATTCTTAACTCTACTACACAACTAATAATCGTTTGAGGGAATTGAACAACCTAAAAACACCCTCGACTGGAAAAAGGGTGGGATAGGAGAGAGAGGGGGGGGGGCGGCTTAGCACTGTTCCTTGTTTTCAAATTTCAACTCCCAAAGAATGTCGGGATGATACTTAATACACAGACCGCAACCAGTACCTTCCCAGCCCTAGGCACAGTTTATTCTGGATACGAGCACAGACCTACAGCCTTACACTTAATCAGATTACCGATCTACCGAGCGACTTTGCCATGCGGTTAGGATCGCAGAGCTGTGAGCTTGCATTCGGGAGATAGTGGGTTCAAAATCCCACCGTCAGCAGCCCTGAAGATGGTGTCCCGTGGTTTTCCTTTCCACACCAGGCCAATGCTGGGGCTATACCTTAATTAAGGCCACGACCACTACCTTCCCAATCCTAGCGCTTTCCCATCCCTCCGTCACCGAAAACCTTCGATGTTTTAGAGAGACGTTAAACAAGTAAGTTTAGTAGGTAATCAGTTTTCACACGATGTCTCAAGTACCTTACGGGAGAGAGCAACAGAGCAATATCCCTGTTCACTTTAGACAACAGCAGTAGCTCCAGTCGCTAAAATCTCCAATACTGTCTTAATGATACTTAATGATTTCAAATTCGCAAATTACTTCACATCGTAGTCCATAGAAAAGTTCGTCGTAAAGGGGTAATTTCCATATTTTCTATTCACAGGTAGGAATCTGGAGGACGATAGTAAGTGTTCTCACATGGAGCACAATAACGAAGTTGTTCATAGGGTTGTGCGTTAAGTGTCGCATGTGTTCTTTTCTTTCTAGTAGTTTGACGTCACACTAGCTCATAGAATGGTTTCGGCTACACTGAGTTGGGAAAGATGTAGGATTAGGGAGGTAGTAGCCGTAGCCTTAATTGAGGTACAGCTCCAGAATTTACTTAGTGTGAAAATGGGAAACCACAATAAAACAGTTTCAGTGCCACGGACCGTGAAATTTGAACTCAGCAACTCCCGAAATTAAGCTGACAACTACACGACCAGTATCACGTATCCAGTTCCCTCAGTAAATTTCTGATCAAACGAGTAGTAGCAGAGTACGTTTCCTTGACATAATAAATCTAGTTAAAAACGGCACACTGGATATTTTACATTAACGTACAGACTTTTCTGTTACAATTTCCTATGTAATAGTCCTAACACTATTTGCGTATCACTCCAGAAAATATGCTCTTCGTGAATGGAATTTTTCTCACACTGTTGTTTTGTAAATACTTTCATATGACTCATGATATTGCCTACTTATAATAATAATAGTCGTCCTCTGTAGTTTAGTGGTCAGTATGATTACCTGCCACCCCCGCAGGCCCGGGTTCGATTCCTGGTTCTGCCACAAAATTTGAAAAGTGGTACGTGGACTGAAACGTGATCCACTCAGTCTCGGGAGGTCAACTGAGTAGAGGGGACTCTATTCCATCGTCGAAGTGGTTTTCTGTGGTTTCCCGCTCCTTATCCTGGCGAGTACCGGGGGTAACTATCTTAAGACCACCGCCGCTTCCTTCCCTCTTCCTTGCCTATCACTTCCAATCTTCCCATCCCCTCACAAGAACCCTGTTCAGCATAGGAGGTGAGGCCGGCTGGGCGAGGTACTGGTCTTCCTCCGCAGTTTTACCCCTACCAAATGTCTCATTGTGCAGGACACTGCCCTTTACGCGGCAGAGGTGGGATCCGTTGCTGAGTCCGAGTGAAAAACCACAAATAAACAACAACAACAACAACAACAACAATAATAATAATAATAATAATAATAATAATAATAATAATAATAATAATAATAATAACTGGTTCGTGGTACGCCAGGTTGAATAGCTCAGACGGTAAAGCACTGGATCTGAGATCAAGTTGACGGGTTCGTACCCGACTCAGTCCCTTAGTTTTGAATGTTTTGAAATTCGTCAGCCTCGTGTGGGAAATTTATGAACACGTAAAAGATCTCCTACACGACAAAATTCCGGCACTTCAACGTCTCCAAAAACCGTAAATGTGGTTAGCTGGACGTAAAAACAATAACGTTATTATTGTTTCATGGCCCCACAATCATCATCATCATCATCATCATCATCATCTGTTTACCCTCCAGGTTCGGTTTTTCCCTCGGACTTAGCGAGGGATCCCACCTCTACCGCCTCAAGGGCAGTGTCCTGGAGCTTCAGACTCTTGGTCGGGGGATACAACTGGGGAGTATGACCAGTACCTCGCCCAGGCGGCCTCACCTGCTATGCTGAACAGAGGCCTTGTGGAGGGATGGGAAGATTGGAAGGGATAGGCAAGGAAGAGGGAAGGAAGCGGCCGTGGCCTTAAGTTAGGTACCATCCCGGCATTCGCCTGGAGGAGAAGTGGGAAACCACGGAAAACCACTTCCAGGATGGCTGAGGTGGGAATCGAACCCACCTCTACTCAGTTGACCTCCCGAGGCTGAGTGGACCCCGTTCCAGCCCTCGTACCACTTTTCAAATTTCGTGGCAGAGCCGGGAATCGAACCCGGGCCTCCGGGGGTGGCAGCTAATCACGCTAACCACTACACCACAGAGGCGGACGCCCCACAATCTATATAGATTTTATGAGACCAAGTTGTCGGAATATTTTTGGAGACACGTACTCTTTAAACGTGCCACAAGCCAAGAACGAGAAGTTGTTTCATAAATACCATCAAATCTATATACAGGGTGAAGCTTAATTCGCGCACATGGGCAATAAAAAAATGTCTCTTACAAAATTTCGTCTTGCGAGTATATCCGGCAGGAAAACGACGTTGAAGAGTAACAATCTGGCAACACCGTAACCACATGTACGGTAACTACCTCTGTCAGCAGCAGTTAGTCATCCTGTACAGTTGGTGCAGTGGATAGCGTTTTGGGTTAGCATGCAGGAGGTCGAGTGGTCGATCCTGGGTTGAGGCGTTTGTTTTTTATTTCGTAAATGTAGTCCAGGTGGTATTGTATCTGACATCTTAATCGTCAACAGCGATTGCAGTGGGTCCTCTAGAACCCATTTGCACTTACATAGTACGATCCTAGAAATGGACGAACAGTCGTTTTCATTGGTCAGCTTTGAAAGACGCCCTTTCCACGTCGTGGGCGTGAATTTATTCGCACCATTTCATCTACTAGATGCGAAACCTGTTTGTTTCAGCTGGTTGTTTCTTAATAGTCTAACCAGGTATTTGTTGTTTCAGCGTTACAAAATGTTGTCAGTGTAGGATGCATGTGACCTCAGAAACGGTGTCTTACTGTATTACAGTAGGTAATGTCAGATGGAAATTAGCAAATAAAAAATGTGCCTCAACCCAGGATCGAACCATCGACCTCCTGCATGCCAACCAAAATCTCTACCCACTGCACCAACTGTACAGCACGACGAGAACATGCTGACAGCGGTACTTACCCTACATATGGTTACAGTGTTGCCAGATTGCTACTCTTCAACGTCCGTTTTCTACCGGATATACTCGCAAGACGAAAATTTGTAAGAGACATTTTTTTATTGCTCGCATGTGATGAGTCGCGCTGCGACGCCCGAGTGCGCGAATTACGCTTCATCCTGTATATAAAGTAACTTGTCCTGACTGACTGACTGACTGATTCATCATCGCCGAGGCAAAACTACTGGACATAAAGAAATAAAATTTTGGGGATACATTCATATTAACATGTAGGTGCTCGCTAAGAGAGGATTTTTGGATATTCCTTCGTTAAGCGGGTGAAAAGGGGGGTGAAATTTTAAAATGAGTGTATCTATATCTCAAAACTTTAAAAGTTTACAAATTCAAAAATTGGTATTTAGAATCTTCTTTAAAAATAAGGAAATACGTATTTTTTTGTTTTCAGAAAATCCCAGTAGGAAGGGTGGAAAAGGGTGAAAAATGGGTGGAATGCCTTTAATGAGGCTACTTATATTTTAGAACCTGAAGACATTACAGGCCTGAAAATTGGTATTTGGGATCTACTTTGAAAATAAAGAAACAGGTATTTTTTCGTTTTTGGAAAATCCAAATAATGGGGGGGGGGGTGAATTTTTAAAATGAGTATATCTACATCTTAAAACTTTAAAAGTTTACAGATGTAAATTTGGTATTTAGAACCTTCTTTAAAAATAAAGAAACATGTATTTTTTGTTTTCGGAAAATCCCAATAGGAGGGGTGAAAAAGAGGTTGAATGCCTTTAATGAGGATACCTATATCTCAGAAACTGAAGATATTACAAACCTGAAAATTCGTATTTGAGATCTCCTTTAAAAATAAAGAAACTTTTTTCTTTTTTGCTCTTGGAAAATCCAAATAGTGGGAAGTGAACAGGGGTGGATTTTTAAAATGAGTGTATCCATATCTCAAAACTTTAAAAATTTGCACATGTAAAAATTGATATTTAAAATCTCCTTTAAAAATAAAGGAACACGTATTTTTTTTTCCTGTAAATTCCAATAGGAGGGGTGTAAAAGGGTGAATAATGGGTTGAATTCTTTTAATGAGGATACATATATCTCAGAAACTGAAGGTATTATAGAACTGAAAATTTGTATATGGGATCTCCTTTAAAAATAAAGAACACGTACTTTTTTTTGGAAAATCCAATTAATGGCGGTTAAACAGGAGTGACAAATTGAGGTGAATTTTTTGAAAGACTTTCTACAGAATATCTGAGAAACCTAAAATGTTACAGACGTAAAAAGTGGTATTTGGAATCTCCTATAAATGTAAAGAAACATAGGTGATATGTTTTTGGAAACTCCACTTAAGGGGAACTAAAAAAGGGGTGAAATTTTAAAATTAGAATTTCTACAGTATATTTCAAAAAAACATGTTAGAAGTGAAACATGGTATTTTTTATTTCTATTAAAATAAATAAACGTGTATTTTTAGTTTTCGGAAATACCACTTGAGTGGAAGGGGGGAGGGATAAAAGTGAGTGAAAATGGTGTTGAATTCTTTCAATTAGGCTACTGATATCTCAAAAATGAAGATGGTACAGACGCAAAATTTGATATTTGGAATCTGTTTTAAAAGTAAAGACACACGTATTCTCGGAAAATCCAATAAAGGGAGGGGAGAGGTGAAAAAATGAAAAATTAATTTAATTGTATGAGGATACTTACGTCTAAAAAACTAAAGTTGTTACAGAGGTAAAAATTGATATTTGGATCTCCTTTAAAAACAAAAGAAGAAGCGTTTTTGGACGAAATCATTTTGGGGGCCGGGGGTGAAAAGGAGTTGAATTGCTTTTATGTGGACACATATCTCAAAAACTGAAGATGGTAGAGTCGTGATAATTGGTACCGGTATTTAGAAGATCCTTTACTATTAAAGAGACACGTATTTTTAAAGGGAAATTCAATTAAGGGGAGGAGGGAATGTGAAAGGAAGTGAAAAAATGAATTATTTTTATGGGGATACTTATATCTCAAAACTGAAGGTAATAGACGTGAACATTGGTTTTTGGAATCTCCTTTAAACATTAAGAAACACGCCTTCTTTTAATTTTTTTCGGGGGGTGTGGGTAAATATACTTAACGGCGGTGGGGTGTAAAAGGAGGTGAGACCAATTGAATTTACTGTTCATAATGTACTTATAAGGAGCCTCCGTTGCTCAAGCGGCAGCGCGCTGGCCTCTCACACTCCATGTGACATTCGTGCTGGACAAAACGGAGGCGGGACAGTTTTTTCTCCGGATAATCCGATTTACCCTGTCATCATTCTTTCCAGCAACACTGTCAAATATCATTTCATTTTATTTGTCATTCATTAATCATTGCTGCAGAGGAGTGCGACAGGCTTCGGCAGCCGGCACAATTCTTGTTGTCGCCGCTAGATGGGGCTTTATTCAATCCATTCCTGACCCTGTCGAATGACTGGAAACAGGCTGTAGATTTTCGATGTACTTATTCTGATCATAAATCGATCATTTTTAATCTTTCCTGGGTTCGTTTTCAAGAGCCATATTTTCCTTCGGAGAACGTTCTTAGATTACAGTAGACTCGCCTGGCATATAAATAAAAATTTAAACACATTTGAAATAAGCGATAGGAATGAGATTGACCGTCCAATTGTTCACCTCTATAATAAGGTCAATAGTGCACGTATGTCATTCGTATCACCAGAAATCCCGCTCACTTGCCTACGCGCGACAATGGTGCTGGTCACATCGTCAACATTGACAATGGCAGCAGATGTAATTTACAACCAAGTAGCGGTCTTGCATTTTGCTGTGGGGTCCAGGACATCTATAATAATAATAATAATAATAATAATAATAATAATAATGATAATAATAATAATAATAATAATAATAATAATAATAATAATAATAATAATAATAATGTTCTTGACCGTCGTCAAATGTGCGGACCGCGCTGGAAACGGGTTCTGGACGGGTAATGACTCAGAATGCAGTCCAGCCGCGGGTTCAGTACCGCCAAAGCACCCAAGACGACACCACGCCGGATCTCCTGAAGGATTTGATGCATATTAAGAATGCTTATAGGAAAAGATGGCAAAGATTTAGGGACCCAACCAACCGGGTGATATACCTGGACCTAGCCCGGGAAGTACGAAATCGATTGCTGGAAAGAAAGATTGAAAAATGGGAGATAACTTGCCGTAATCAATTAGAAAACGAGTCAGATCGTGAATTTTGGCGGATTCTCTCAGAAAGAAAGTCAGATTGCGAATTTCGGCGGATTATATATAAAACGTTAATCATTCAATTAAAAATGTCAGTATAATACCGTAGCGAAGCACGGCTATCTTGCTAGTTTCATATATTTGAGCCGAGTTTGAACAGCTATCTTGGGAACAGTAGGACAATGACTAACTGACTGTGCCGCTGATGTCGACCGTCCAATAACAGTTAAACAATGCGCTTATTAGTACGATTCCTTTTCTCCAGTACAACGCTTCACTAATTCCTTCTTCTTTTCTTCCCCTAGCGGTTTGACATCGCGCTGACACAGGTAATGTTTTCGCTGCGTTGAGATAGGAAAGTCGTAGGGATGAAAGGGTAGCGACTCAATTCAATATTCTATAGGCTAATGCCGTGTCCATATAACCACTCGTTTCTTTCATTGGCTGTACGTTTCAGTTCCATGTAATTGACACAACCTAACCTCTTCTTGTTTAGATCTTCCTCTGCCTTTCTTTCCCAGCACTTCCCCTTCAAGTATGTTAGTGATGACTGATGAAAGTATTGTGTCTGATGACATGTCCAATAAATTTTAATTTCCTGTTTTACATTTTGTTTAAAAATCTTCTCTCTTCTTTAACTTCCCTTAAGACTTCCAGGTTGGTTTTTTTCCGTCCAGCTCGTTCTGGTCATTTTCCGCCATATCCACATTTCAGCAGCTTCAAGTCGATTCCTTTCTAATTTACCCAGATTAAATAATTTACAATAGCCTGTCAAACCTCCGAGCTCCCTTCGTGTGAAAATTAGTGTTCATAAAAATACATCTTGAGGTCTTCCGATGGCGGGGTTTGAACTCACCGTCTCTCGAATTCAAGCTTGCGGCTATCATTCGGCATTCCCTTTTTCCCAATGACGATTAGAAATCATAACTTCATATACGGTATGCGGCAAAACACGACATTATAATCATTGCGCATCTACTGTCCATGTGTCCGTAGCAAAGGATTATTTAATATAATAGTTGTTAGGCATATTATGAATTGTTTTGTGGATTTCTGCAATAAATTATAGTTCTCAAAACACAGAAGGTGTATATTGTAGGAGTCTCTTACCCTTCCTGCTGCTTGGATCTCACATATGAGGCAAGTTGAAAGAACCAGTTTTTAAGACAGATGACCCACCAACAAATATTCCTGAATTATGCCAGAAGACATCATTCTTTGCATCCTTACAACAACATCAAGTTCAAACATTCTTCAGAAATTTTGTGAACAATCTGTGACACATAATAATTGTACAAATTTTGAACACATACTGTACCGACGTAATTAATTAACGTTTCATTGTCGTTTGTTTTGTCGCATGCGGTATACTGTAATGGTTTCCGACAAATAAGCGCATATACTTAAAATAACTGCATGAATGATCTTTGAATGGTTTTCACTTTCATGCATAGTGCGTAGTAGTAGTAGTAGTAGTAGTAGTAGTGTATTACAACTTTTATTGCACCCAACAACGTAACATTTACTTTTTCTGCAACTTTCGCTGTGATTTGCTCAAATCGTTCCGTCCGTACTTATGTACAAGCACGATTATACATCATAAATTGACTTCAGATATATTGTAATAGTTCTTGGTTGAAAACTCCATACAGGCTACTTATAATTACCGCATAAGTGAGCTTTGAATGGATTTATTTTTTTCATAATATTCCAATACTTTTGTCATATTCAGCAACAGAATATTTTCTTTTCTTTTTCAACGTGCACCGCTTCCCTACAAAAATACAGCAATTTCTTATGCTCGAATGAGCTACGAATTGGGTATGTCACCCACATAGAGTGAGGTAAAGTAAAGATAAGATTGAGGAAAAGTTTCTAAATCAGATCGAAATTCAGTGGGTGTTGCTCGTTTGTTCTACAGCTTGTTGACTTGAAGGTCTCAGGCGCACAATTAGCTCATTATCATTATCCAGCTCATCGCAACCTTCACGCTTTCCTGGTAATTACATTCCAGACCCACGGAGAAGGCCTCATAAATGTGTCTGCAGGTCCTGAGTAGCTTCCTGGCTGCAGGCTCATTCGCACTTAGGGCACGACATGGGTTTCATGAATTTATATCATTGTGGGTGATGTCCATGGGATAGGTAAGTTAGGAAGTATCTCGTCTTCTGAACACATTCAGAAGATGAAACTAATGTCTCTGTATACGACGCAATAATTATATCGACAAGGGAGAAATTAGCCTGCCGGTCTCATGAAATATAAGTCATCGAAAAATTACACTGTATTGATTACTAATCTCCATGAACGTTTACTGTAAGTTGGTACGGAATTCAAAATGTTAGTGTTCGACCCCAAGCCGAGGCAACCTCACTGGAATTGTACCAGTGCCGGGGTACTGTTCTCAACCATATCCCAACGTAACTGAGGAGCTCACTGCAAGAAACCTGTCTTAGTGTTATTTTCCTTTCCTTAAACAATGGCGTCCTCTTAGAAAATTCTGCTATTAATACCTACCGCAGAATGACGTACTTGGAATTATAGCTGCCGATCATTTTCAGACTTATTGCATGCAACAGGTTGGAAGCGCACATTCAGTGGCTAGTGAGAAAATTCTGATAAATAAAGATACCTAATCACTTCTGTATACTTGTATTTTGACTCTAGACACAAAACTTGGTGATAGGAGCTCATTGATGCAAGTAATCATAATTCAAATAAAGAAAAATTTGTTTCAGAGGATGAAGAAAAAGAAACGCACTGACAGATGAGATAAAAAGATGGGTAAGAAAATAAAAAATCTTGCGCAAAATGTTGAGTTTTGAATATAGATTTAACGTCGCAATAACACATCGAAGGTTTCCTTCGGCGGCGAAGGGATGGGAAAGGGACAGGATTGGGAAGGTAGCGACCGTGGCCTTAATTAAGGTACAGCCTCAGCATTTGTCTGGTGTGAAAAGGGGAGACCACGGAAAACCATCTCCAGGGATGCCGACGGTACGAATGCAAGCTCAAAGCTACACGATCATAAACACAGCCATCTCGCTCGGTAGTTTTGAAACTGTTGTGGCTTGGAATCTTATAGTTTATCAAATGAATTAGCGTGTAACCATCTTACTTCATTTAAATAAATATAAGAATTATATTTAAACATTTTAAGTTTATTTCTATGTCCAATAAACCTAAATGAAAAAAGTATTTCTTTGGAATGATATATTGAATTCTGTATATATCCATACAAGAACCTCTCAACTCTCCCGTCCTAATTCATTAGTACCTTTTACAAAAGGAAAGAGAAAACAACAATAATTAATTTGGGTTATTTTTTCATGTTTGTTATTAATTTGAGAGTTATAACAGAGTTCTGTACAGTTTTGTTCTGAAAACATCAAGCGTCAATTCCAATAACACGTAGTACCCTCAAAATAAATTACGCATACATTTCGCTGTTGATCAAAGATTTATTTCTCACTCGACCCCACATTTTAAAATTTTCCGTTCAACAGAAATCGCCATTATCATTTAACGTTTTATCTTTTACTTTCTCGTTATCAGGCCCTTGTATAGCCATATGCCGGGAGCTGGTCGAATCTGTCTAAATAAAAACGCAATGTGTAATTATATACATGAAAACATGTCTTGCCTAGTACGCTTATCTCGTCAGTGAACCACAAATAACATAGAATTAGACAGCAAATATAGTGTTGTTTCTTACTTAAACTCTCATGGTCCATATTGATTTTATCCGATGTAAAACTCTTCGGTGGTTTAAGTTTTATTTTCTTCTTTCTTTCTTAAACTGTTTACCCTTCAGGCTCGGTTTTCCCCTCGGACTGAGCGAGGGATCCCACTTCCACCGCCTCAAGGGCAGTGTCCTGGAGCTTCAGACTCTGGGTCGGGGATACAACTGGGGAGGATGACCAGTACCTCGCGCAGGCGGCCTCACCTGCTATGCTGAACGGGGGCCTTGCGGGGAGGATGGGAAGATCGGAAGGGGTAGATAAGGAAGAGGGAAGGAAGCGGCCGTGGCCTTAATTTAGGTACCATCGCGGCATTTGCCTGGAGAAGAAGTGGGAAACGACGGAAAACCACTTACGGGATGGCTGAGGTGGGAATCGAAGTCACCTCTACTCAGTTGACCTCCCGAGGCTGAGTGGACCCCGTTCCAGCCCTCGTACTACTTTTCAACTTTCGTGGCAGAGCCGGGAATCGAACCCGGGCCTCCGGGGGCGGCAGCTAATCACACTAACCACTACACCACAGAGGCGGACAAATTTTAATTATAAAATTTATCTTCATCGTTATTCCTCCCGGAGGTGCAAAGTAAACATTTTAGCAAAATCGCAAATATTTCAACTGCTTTGCCATGACATTCTTTCGTAGAAGAGATGATCGATCATTGGAATAAAGTCTTCGTGAAATGCTAGTTGCTTTACGTCGCACCGACACTGATAGGTCTTATGGCGACGATGGGAGAGGAAAGGCCTAGTAATGGGAAGGAAGCGGCCATGGCCTTAATTAAGGTACAGGCCCAGCATTTGCCTGGTGTGAAAATGGGAAAACCACGGAAAACTATCTTCAGGGCTGCCGACAGTGGGGTTTGAACCCACTATCTCCCGGATGCAAGCTCACAGCTGCGCGCCCCTAACCGCACGGCCAACTCGCCCGGTTGTAAATCTTCTCTGTAGTTTGTCGCACATAACATGAAAACAAAAGAATGACCCGTTTTACACCTCACGAATCTAAAATATTAACCGTGGAGATCCCACTAAACTTTTACAATGATTCCTAACACCGCAGGTACGGTATGTAAAGAAATAGCATCTCAGTGTGTTCGTAAATAAAGTCATTGTGTCCTAAATGTGAAGCTCCCACGGTCTGTCGAATTATTTTTAAGTTCAATTTTCGGGTTGAACCGTGTTGTTGTTCTATGCAGTGTTGCCAACTTAGCGGATTTTCCGCTAAATTTGGCGGAATTAGAAGACTGTTGGCGGAGAAATATATCATTTAGCGGACAGCGGATTTTTTGGCGGAATTCTACATTTATTATAGCGGAATTTAGTGTTTTATCCGTTTTACGTTTTTTTAACATTTGCACTCCAGTCTGTCTCCGAGCTATTCCGTATTTTTTGTCAGGAGCTAGCAGTCACATGAGGAAAACATGTTATGAGATCATGGTATCATAAATTTGTAATGCGTGGGGAAAGGGTACTTATCTCTTAATTGACGAATGACGGCAGATAATGAAACTGTGAGAGAGTAGCATTTATATTTATGCTATGAAGGAAGACCGTTTAATGAACTGGCCTGTTTTGTGTATGGACCTTGAGGTAGGGGATTGCACCCGGCAGTAAAACGCCTGCAAGTTTTAGCTCGCCGGCTCGCAGACAGGGGGTTAATCCCGGTGAAACTCACAGATCAGGTGAGTGCAGACATTTATTATTATTATTATTATTATTATTATTATTATTATTATTATTATTATTATTATTATTATTATTATTATTATTATTATTATTATTATATAATTCGCTGGGGCCATCAAGGACCACGTTAAGTCTTGTTGCATTTGACACTGAACTTGGCCTTCTTTAGAGCCCAAATTTCCCTCATTCTTTGTGAGTGGGCCTGCTTACGCTCCTCTGTCCAAGGGGCACCGTGTCTTCTCTTCGGTTGCTCGTCTCGGTTTAGCCCGTTCGTCAATATTTTCTTGCGGAAGAGATCTCTGTTAAGGGCGTCTTCAGCTGAGATATGTAGCATTTGCAGGTCTTCTTTGGTATTTCTGAACCAGGGAATTGTGGTTTTGGGGTTTAAATAAAAAAGTGAAAGATTTCTTTAGTTAACTTTCTTCCGTCCATTCTTTTCAGATGACCGTAAAATCGTGCCCGTCATTTCTGATTGTGTCGCTAATTTTCTCTATTTTGCTGTAGACTTCCTTGTTGGATCTCTTTTGATGGATTCCATTTCTGTACTTTGATCCCAAGATTCCTCTCACAATTTTGCGTTCTCTTTTCTCCAGTTCTTCAAAGAGTCCTTTCTTGGCATTTAGAGACAGGGTTTCGACTGCATATAGAACTACTGGTTTCAGAACTGTTTCATAGTGACATATCTTGGTGATTTGGGAAAGGCATTTTTTGTTGTAGATTGTGCGGGATGTTTGGTAGGCTATTTCCAGTTTGCGTACTCGCTCCTGAAGTGCTTCTTTGTCCAGTCCATTTTTCATGATGATCTCAGCCAGGTATTTGAATTTGTCTACTCGGGTGATGTCCCCGTATTTTGTATTGAGTTTTGGTGGAGCCTTTTTGATGTTAGTCATTACTTCTGTTTTCTCAAACGATATCTGCAAACCAGTTTGTTCGGCAATTTCCCTTAAAAATTTCAACTTGAGCTCTAGCGGTTTCTACGTCGTTTGAGAGAACAGCAATATCATCGGCAAATGCTAAGCAGTCTGTTGCGATCCCCTTGGATTTGGTTCCTATTCTCAATGGACTGTAGTTGGTTCCCTGTAATCTCACCCGCCAGGTTCTGATGATCTTTTCAAGAACACAGTTGAAGAGTATAGGGGATAGCCCATCACCTTGTCGGACTCCCGTTTTGATGTCAAAGGAATACGAGAGACATCCGTGGAACTTCACCTTGGATTTTGTATCGGTCAGGGTGGCTCTAATTAATGCCAGCAGTTTCAAATCAACTCCAAATTCATTTAAGATGTTTAGCAGGACTTCCCGGTCAATGGAGTCGTACGCCTTCTTAAAGTCCACAAATACAGACATATACTGCTTGGACCTTAGTGTACAATATCTGATGATCGTTTTGAGATTTTGGATCTGTTCAGCTGTTGAGCGACCTTTTCTGAACCCTCCTTGGTATTCACCTATTTGATGTTCGACTTGTGCTTCCAAACGCTCCAGGATGGCAAGTGATAGAATTTTGTAAGTCGCGGGTAGCAAAGATATTCCTCTGTAGTTGTTGATGTTCTTCATACAGCCTTTTTTGTGTAATGGATGGATCAAAGCTATTTTCCAATCTTCGGGTAGGGTCTCCTTGTTCCAAATTTCTTCTATTTGCTTTTGCAATATATCAAGTGATACCTCTGGGGCATATTTCCATAGTTCTGCTACTACTGAGTCTTCCCCCGGCGCTTTGTTATTTTTGAGACGAGCAATGTGGCGCTTGATTTCATCTCTGTCGGGTGGTCTGGAATCTGGGTACCTGAGTAAGGGTTCCTTGGTCTCAATGGCGCTTTGCGGTTTAGAGCAATTAAGTAAATTCTTGAAGTAATCTGCCAGAATGCTGCAATTTTCTTCATTTGACGTCGCCAGTGTGCCGTCCTATCGCTCAAAGCATAGAGATGGTGGTTTATAGCCAGTGAGTTTGCGTTTGAGGGTTCTGTAGGATTTCTCCCCAACTCATTCCAGGGAATAACAAGATAAGTAAAAGGAAGATAAAATTCTCAGGGGAAGCGTTTTTGTTTTTAAACAATACTAAATCACCGATTCACCAACTAGTGTCAAACCGTTCTGCGTTATATGAAAGAGCTTTTGAAATAAAATTTTTGTTTTGATTTTCTTTAATTCAAAATATGAATACATACCTGCTTTGGATCTTGAATGAAAGTGACTTCTCCTATATTTACCGGGCATAATTTTCTGATGTGAATCAGTCAAAACCAAAGTGGTGTAAGTCACATTTCTGTATTGTTAGCTAGTATGATTTAACAGCTCTCTTTAACAAAGACATCTGTGTAAATTAACTACCAAAAATTCATCTGCAATACAATAATATCCCCGTCCACAATATCAACAGGAAGTAACCTACACACAAGACAAACTGACTTATCTGGTTGAAGCCACTTTCATTAACAATATTAAGAAGATAACTCATCTTATCTGGTTCTTACCGGTGACTGTTTTTTTTTTTTTTTGCTAGTGGCTTTACGTCGCACCGACACAGATAGGTCTTATGGCGACGATGGGATAGGAAAGGCCTAGGAGTTGGAAGGAATCGGCCGTGGCCTTAATTAAGGGACAGCCCCAGCATTTGCCTGGTGTGAAAATGCGAAACCACGGAAAACCATCTTCAGGGCTGTCGACAGTGGGATTCGAACCCACTATCTCCCGGACGCAAGATCACAGCCGCGCGCTCCTAACCGCACGGTCAACTCGCGGTGACTGTTTTATATTCTCGAATAATCTGGAAGTAATATTTAGCTATTTCTTCAGTATTGTGATGAAATGACTTACCTTGTTAGTGTCAAAAGATAGAGAGCGTTGACCTTAGTAGGTCACTGCAAAAATTTAAAGAAACTGAAAAAAATACTTATCTGTTTTTTCTCCGGGACGAGTGAAATAATATATCAATGCATTCGAAACGGACAACCTGTACCAAAATTGCTTTTCCTAGAAGATGATTTCTTTGAAAATTCTCTTGTTTGAAATGGGATGAACGCATTGTGCAAGTGGTAGGATTCGAAGTGTCATCTTTTCAACCACCGACTATCCACAGTTCACGAATATCCTCGCGTTTCCGCAATGTATTAATTTTTGTGCGGTTAAGTTCATAAGAAACTAAAACACAGTTCCACCTGGAGAAAAGGACTTAAAATCATTGTGATCAATTCCGTATAGACTGTGTTGAAATTCGTCACTGACTACCAAAACATTGTAAATTCGTGAGGGAGGAACTCTATCCAGTGAAATAAATAACCACGAAGTGCTAGAGCTCCATTAAAACTAGTCTGTGTTCACTGCAAAGAGTAGTTCAAAATTCAAGTATTCTCATTCGATAATCATCCATCGGATAGATTATCCTGACCTTTCCGCAAAATTAAAAACTACAAAATCCTTCACAACCCATTTGGCAAACGTGTTATGCAAAGACATTTATGTCCACAGGTACTACAGTAAAATGCTCTTCAGAAAAGAAATGAGCTCTGAAACGACTATACCATATCCACAGCAGTACTGAACACCTACACGTAGTATACCTCTCTATTGTACTGTCCGAAGACTGGTCAGTTGCCATGAATGGTCTCCCGGTTTCATGATCTTTAACATTCTGCTTCACGGTCACATAGTGGTCCACACGTACATCTTTCATGACCTGGTTCATGAACGAAGTTTCGTGGAATTCTTCTTTGATGAAGTCTTCCACTATCGTGTGCCTCAGATGTTAGTGGCTCATCACATGTCCCAATCAGGAAAGACGTTGTTTGCAGATTGTTACTAGAAGCGATATTTTATTTATTTATTTATTTATTTATTTATTTATTTATTTATTTATTTATTTATTTATTTATTTATTTATTTATTTATTTATTTATTTAATATTTTTCTTAACTTTATCAAGGGCTCAAAAATTTGACACTTCTTCAGTCCAAGAAATTCTGCAAATTTTACGATAGCACCACATTTCAAGTGCTTGCAGGCGTTTGATTTGTACTTGATTTAACGTCCATGTTTCGTATCCATATAGTTCCACTGTCCAGACAAATGCGACTAACATCTTAATTCACTGTTTGAGATGTTTGTTTGTCCACAGCATTCTGTATTTCCACCTAAAAGCTGTTTTACACTGCGCTATTGTATACTTGACTTCTGTGGTGCATCTTGCATCTTCAGTGATTTTCTGTCCAAGATACTGGAATATTTTCACTTCCTCACCTTACTTAATCGAAGATTTATAGGCGTGTGTGCGACTGCCATGCATTTAGTTCTGGAGGTGTCGTTTTTCATTCCACATGTTCTTACTGTATTTGAAATTCTCAGTACCATTGACTGTAGTGTCATTGGGCTATCCGCAAGAAATGCGCGGTTTTCAGCAAACTTTATTACATTTATCACCTCCCTTGTTCGTACATGCTTGGCCGATGACCTAGATGTTAGGCCCCTTTAAGAAACAAGTAACAACAACAACAACAAGCATCGTACTTGCTAAGGCATCGGCCATCATCAATTCTCCATAACGATGAACAGAAACGGTGAGGGAGGGAAGCCCTGTCTCACATCTTTCTTGATAGGTATTGGCTCCGATGATCCTTCTTTATGAGACACAACTGCCGTTTGACCTATGTAAAGGTGCCGAATAACTGATATTCAACACTAATCAACACACAAAAGTGATCGATTGAACATTTCTAGGTCTCCAAGTGTAGGCGCGGATGAAACGAAAGAGGTCATTACTATTATATATATTTTTTGGCTGGTTAACCCACAGAATATCTTCCACACTTTGCCAATAAAATGGTGTACTTCTATCATTTCAGAACGAGTTTAGGTATAACATTCGCTACAAACTCTGCCTATCACTTTCTTAATATGTCGCTGTACTGAGTGGCTCAGGTTGGTGGGTTCGAATCCGGCTCAGTCTAGTGATATTTCAATGTGCTCGAATACGTCAGTCTCGTGTGGTAGGTTCATCAGCATGTAGAAAACTTCTGTGGGACAAATTTCCAGCATAACGGTATCTTTTTCTTTTTGCTATTTCTTTTACGTCGCTCCGACACAGATAGGTTTTATGGCGACGATGGGATAGGAAAGGGCTAGGAATGGGAAGCGGCCGTGGCCTTAATTAAGGTACAGCCCCAGCATTTGCCTAGTGTGAAAATGGGAAACCACCGAAAACCATCTTCAGGGCTGCCGACAGTGCGGTTCGAACCCACTATCTCTCGGATGCAAGCCCACAGCTGCGCGCTGCTAACCGCACGGCCAACTCGCCCGGTAACGGTATCTCTGAAAATCGTAAACGTAGTTAGTGGAGGTAATATCAGTAACATTGGGGGCTGCCTGGCCGAGGTGGTAAATGCGTGCTTGGTTCGTCCGGAAAGACGTTGGTTCGAATCCCCGTCAGGAAGTCGTAAAATTTAAGAAACGAGATCTCCACTTCCGGAGGTGCACATGGCCCTGAGGTTCACTCATCTTACACCAAAAATGAGTGGCAGGTTAATTCCTGGTGGCAAAGGCGGCCGGGCGTAGGGCTAACCACTCTACCCCATCAAGTGCCGAGGTTACGGATAGTGGAAGCCTTAACCTTCCGCCCCTCCAAGGGCCTTCGTGGCCTGAACGGAGATGACTTTGCTTGGCTTCTTTTAATATCAATAACATTACTGTACTTTTAACAGAACTACCCAGTCCAGCTCCTTGGATGGTCAGCATACTGTGTGCCACGGGTTTGGTTCCATTCCGGGCCGAGTACTTTAACTTCATATATTTAATTCTTCTGGCTCGGGGACTGGTATTTGTCTTAATACACTTCTGTTCATCTTGAAACAACACACCACATTACCAAACCAAACCAAACCAAACCCCATGGCACTACAGCCCTTGAAGGGCCTTGGCCTACCAAGCGACCGCTGCTCAGCCCGAAGGCCTGCAGATTACGAGGTGTCGTGTGGTCAGCACAACGAATCCTCTCGGCCGTCATTCTTGGCTTTCTAGACCGGGGCCGCCATCTCACCGTCAGATAGCTCCTCAATTCTAATCACGTAGGCTGAGTGGACCTCGAACCAGCCCTCAGGTCCAGGTAAAAATCCCTGACCTGGCCGGGAATCGAACCCGGGGCCTCCGGGTAAGAGGCAGGCACGCTGCCCCTACACCACGGGGCCGGCACACCACATTACCAAACACAACACAAATATGCAATAGAGATTACATCCCTCCATACAGGGTTGTCGCCAGGAAGGGCATGCGGCTGTAAAACTAGGCTAAATATACATCAAGTGCCGACCCCAATAGATTGGGAAAAAGGCCAGGAAGGATATGGAGAATGGACTATTTATATCGTAATTTCAGACTTTAAATCGCTCCATGTAACAGAACACGGCCTAAAATGACTTATTTTCTTTCCAAATAAGCCAGGCTGAGTACTTCAGACAGTTGCTATTTGCTTTACGTCGCACCGACACAGATAGGTCTTATGGCGACGATGGGATAGGAAAAGCGTAGGAATGGGAAGGAAGCGGCCGTGGCCTTAATTAAGGTATAGCCCCACCATTTGCCTGGTGTGAAAATGCGAAACCACGGAAAACCATCTTCAGGACTGCCGACAGTGGGGTTCAAACCCACTATCTCCCGGATGTAAGCTCACAGCTGCATGCTCCTAACCGCACGGCCAACTCGCCCGGTCAGACGGTTGAGGCGCTGGCCTTCTGACCCCAGCCTGGCAATCCGGTAGTATTTGAAGGTGCTCAAATACGTCAGCTTCGTGTCGGCAGATTAACTGGCACGTAAAAACCTCCTGTGGGACAAAATTCCGGCATCTCGGCATCTCCGAAAATTAGTCACTGGGACGTAAAAACATTAATATTAACAACATCTTTCCAAATATTTTCTTTTTTAGTCGGTGCTATAAAATTAAAATTAAATGTATGATACTAAGGTCAAGTAATCGGTAAGAATTACTTTTTTCCTTGCCTTTGTCTAACACTGTATTTGGTGTAGACGAACTTGAGGACAATGCAACGTGATATTAGGAAAATTAGCCTTCAGTTTTGTATCACGCCACTACAGACATGGTATCAGATTTAAGACTCTCAACTTCCTTCCTACTTCCGCGTTAAAACTGTGAGGCCTCGAATCCAAAGATCGTATCTCCTGAAACTGTCTGAGTCACAGTAGTAAGATATCCATCGAGCCTTCATTGTTCTTAGGTGTGAGATAAAGTTGTTCGAAATATAACATCCTACTATCGCTGATAGTCATAGAATTATTTCTTGTAATATATTTGAAGGCGTATGTGTTTCTCATTGAATTTATTGTAGTGCAGTTCTTTTCAGGCACACCCCCTAATAAATTTAAGCGAGCTGCATGCACTTTCTTAACCATGTATCAGCCCTCGTGTCGATCTTAAGATTCAGTCTGTACTGGGAATCGAAACTTGGCCTCCGAGGATGGCCAACGCTAACTGTTACGCTACGGAGTTGTGTGTTTGAAAGGAGCTGCAACACTTCGGGACAAGAACATTTACGTTGAATTAATGTGAGTTTTCCTGTAACGGCTCGAAGTTAAACATCAGAGTGTAAAACTTCATCCTTACGTGGCCTATCCAAACAATAAAATACGACAAAGCATACTGTAAGGCAATATCGATGATAATACTATAATATAATATAATATAATATAATATAATATAATATAATATATTATTATTATTATTATTATTATTATTATTATTATTATTATTATTATTATTATTATTATTATTATTATTATTGAGCTTTTGCGGCCGCACTGGACCACTGTAGTCAATTTCTGTCCGGTCTTCTATGATGTTTTATGATTTTTTTCTTTTCTGATCTTCCAGTATTTTTTCATTCTTTCTGATTTTCCTTATCGTTCTTCTTCTTGAAATACCCTTTTAGTTTTTCCTCTTTTATCACATTTTGGTAGGAATTTAATTCTACTCTTCGTCAATTTATTTATTTTGATTTATTTTTTAAATCCTCGAGTGTTATGTCTAATTCTTTCATGTCATTTTTATTTCTTTTATCCAGACAGGTTGTTGTTTTTGTTTCCAAAGCTTTTCCAAAATTCTGCGTATTAAACGGTCTTGAGGTGCTCTCAACAGACGACCAAAGAATGATATTCTCTTCTTTCTTATGAAATCCGTTATGGGTTCTATTTCCTGATTTACTGCTGCATTTGGGCTGATAGGCCATTCTCCTTCTTTTTGGTACTTCTTATTAATGCATGTTCTTACTATTCTTCATTCTATTTTTACATTTTTTTCTATGTTATTCTTTTGCTTTAGTTTAAATAATAAATAATAATATAATAATATATAAAAATGAATGTTTGTTTATTCGTCTCGACTGGACCGATTTTGCTAAAAATTTCACAATTTGTTCTTGTTACTTCTGAGAGAGTTTAGGAAGTGGTTTGAACGAAATCCGAAAAATTCCCTGATCTGGCCAGGAATAAAACCCGAAGCCTTCGGGTAAGAGTCAGCTTTGCTACTCCTAGACCGAGGACCGGCACTGATTCACTGAGGGAACTCATAAATACTGCTGTCACCCCTGGACAAGAAATTGATAAAATGTGCAAATGTATCCTATTAGGCTAGAAAGGGGACACTAAAATGTTATTTGTATAATTTGTGGAGCAAGGGAGGACGTTATTATTATATTTTTTTCTGTTAGTGGCTTTACTTCTCGCCGACACAGGTCTTATGGCGGCGATGGGATAGGAAAGGCCTAGGAGTTGGAAGGAATGGGCCGTGGCCTTAATTAAGGTACATCCCCAGCATTTTCCTGGTGTGAAAATGGGAAAGCACAGAAAGCCATCTTCAGGGCTGCCGACAGTGGGATTTGAACCTGTTATCTCCCGGATGCAAGCTCACAGCCGCACGCCTCTAACCGTACGGCCAACTCGCCCGGTGGAGGCGTTATAGTCCAACCCTTCCATCAATGGGTCCACGAACCATAAGTTCTCATCGTGCACTTTTGCGGAACTATCAGCTGTTCACTCTCACATGACGTGGTATCAGCTAATAATCACTTTCGGCAGGGTGCCCAGGTTACGCATATTCTCACGCTGTTCAAACATCTGAATGAGAACTTAATGGATAACTTGGGAGAAGACACTCGGATAAATACCTTTTCGCTGCAGGCAGTTTAACCTTGCATTGTGTTCGGTCTTTGCGGCTTGTTGAGTAACTTACCGCAATTAATCCGACAAGGTCTGCCCCTGCTGGGAGCACCTGCGACGAAAAACGTCGTCCAATGTGCAGCAAGTGAGACAGCACGTACAAGAACAGAGTCCCATAAACATTGTGGTTCCTCTGGACAAAGCATTCATTGCAGATGATCGAAGTTAGAAATACTTTTCATGAGCCTGCAGAGCATGCTTAACTTCGTCCTTTTACTTGTAGCAAGTTCCACTTTCCACATTATTTTGAAGAATATAAACATAAGAAATTCGACGGTATGTAATTAATCATTGTAAATATTATCTTGAATAGTTTACCATACTGAAGTAGTTGCGCTTTTGTGATCGGTGCAGTGACTATACTGCTAATAATAAGAGTTGGCGTCTGACAGGTAAGGTTGGAGGGAGGAACACTGCACGTGCTATTTCACGATGTTGCCACATTCCAGCATTTCTTTCTACATACTCTTACCCCTCGCTTCCGGCTCACTTGTTCCCTCTTTCATTCTGGCCGCTGTGATCTGTTGTAGACTGCCTGGCCAGGCGGTGTCGTCCCATTTGCGATCACTCTTATACAAACAATCAGGTTCTTATCAGTGACACTGACAGGTTTGGCAACTCCAAGCAAGACGAGCTGCCCTGAAGTGTTATCTCCATGGCAACCGCAGTCGCCCCACCCTCGTTTCCATGGCAACCACACAGCCACTCCCTATATCCCGCCTCGGCAGGCAGTAAACGGACCTCCCTCTAAGAAATGCCAGACGCCAACTCTTATTATTAGCAGTATAGTTCTTCATTAGCTGCTTATGATGAAATTTCGCAAGTCTGCTTTCATCATTTTACGGAACTGAGTGTTCGACTCCTTGGCCGGGTCGGGGCTTAATTTTTCTGTTCGGGGACTGGTTGTTTGTATTTATCCCAACACTTTCCTCTTAATATTCAGACAACACACCACACTACCAATCACCACAGAAACAAGCAATAGTGATTATATCCGTCCATATAGGGTTGGTGGCAGGAAGGGCATCCGACTGTAAAACACGACCAAATCAACGTGTGCTACGCAGGCCATACCCGCAGACCCACAAGGTGTGGGTAGAAGAATAAGAAGAAGAGACGTACACTGGGTGATCAGATATGCTTTACTCCGGCGGGCGCGGTATGCAGTCACGTGATTTGTTCCCTGTCCCGGCGTTTGTTTTGTGGAGCGCACATCCCTGCTCGCCGACCTCGTACTCGAGTCCGATGTAGCAGTCGTATTTCAGCTGTTTGCAAATAAATGATATGGCGTATAGCTTTTAGTGTCGGGAGTGTACGAGGACAAGTTCGGTCCGCCAGATTCAGGTCTTTTAAATTGACACCCGTAGGCAGCCTGCGCGTCGTGATGAGGATGAAATGATGATGAAGAGACGACACATACACCCAGCCCCAGTGCCAGCGAAATTAACCAATTATAGTTAAAATTCCAGACCCTGCCGGGATTCGAACCCGAAACGCCAGTGACGAAAGGACAGCACGCCAACGATTTAGCCATGGAGCCGGACTGTTTGCATGTATGTGTGTGTTTTGTTCTTTTCTTAGCAATTCTCTAATTTGTCATAAAAGGTATTATAACTCGTGCGTTTCAAATGGCTTAGCATGTCTTCATGTGCTATGCATGTGTCAACTCAGACGGTTTCAAGAAAGATTGCCGTGTATGTTCTTTCCACATCGTAAAATAGTCTTTATAATAACATTCAAAAAACGGAAAAGTATCCAACTTAAGAAATTAAGCTCTATCGCAAGGGTTTCACAGAAGAAAAATTAGATGGCACTGGTCATCGTTTGGAAAATTCTCCTAAAAATTATTTCGTCGTCTTGCACGAGTGGGAATGACATATGAGTCTGTGTAATAGGCTGCTAAATTATTACGCTTAAAGCCTATGAAATAACTGTGGCAGATGCTGGAATGTTATTTATTTGTATCATTCGTGGAGCAAGGGAGAACATTATAGTCCAACCCTTCCATCAATGGGTTGTCCGGCTCCATGGCTAAATGGTTAGCGTGCTGGCCTTTGGTCACAGGGGTCCCGGGTTCGATTCCCGGCAAGTTCGGGAATTTTAACCATCATTGGTTAATTTTCCTGGCACAGGGGCTGGGTGTATGTGTTGTTTTCATCATCATTTCATCCTCATCACGACACGCAGGTCGCCTACGAGAGTCAAATCAAAAGACCTGCACCTGGCGAGTCGAACCCGTTCTGGGATTTCCCGGCACTAAAAGCCATACGCCATTTCATCAATGGGTTTACGAACCATAAGTCTTCGCCGTGGACTTTTGTTCACTCTCACATGACGTGGGTGTCAGCTAATCACTTTCCGCAGGGTGCCCAGGTCATGCATATTCTCACGCTGTTCAAACATCTGAATGAGAACTTTTTATAACATTTTATAACTGGAGTCTGGAAAATGTATACAATAAATAAATAGACTTGCATTACATTTAATCATTTTCTCGTACGTGCCTAGCTCCACCTTCTGTAGTTACGCGTATACCAAGAACAATCGCTACTGGAGCGCTGTCAAACCTAACTTCGTACATGAAGAGCCCCTTCATGACACAAAAATCGAGTGTGTGGTGTGCTATAAATAGTAAATGGTCCGGCTGCATGACTAAATATTTTGTACACTGGTCTTTGGCCAAAGAGGTCCCGAGTTCAATTCCCAGTCGGGTCCTGGATTCTAACTTTCATGCGTCAATTCCTAAGGACCAGGGGCTGGGTGTTTGCACCGTCTTCGGCATTAGAATTCATCTTAGGTAGAGCCCCATCCTCACTGACGCGCAGATTACCTACTGTATACGGTGTTACCACCAGGCTTCTCCGCCATGCCACACGCCATTAAAATGTGTGCAAGAATCATAGGACCATGGTTTATGAGAATGCAGTTGATTTTCTTACTTACAGTATGGAAATACCATTACAGCCCCCTTTATCACAGTTAACCAACAAGGAGCCTAATTTTGCAATTTTTTTTTAACAGAACTCTGTCACTGCTCACACTGCGAACAATTCCATGAGAGAAATTCGTAAAGTGTTTCCACAAAAAACTCTTCCAATCCGTTCCTCGATTTATCCACCAGCGATGATTATTTCTGAGAAAGATTTAAAAATGGCGTGTATAAAACGAATTCCCACACCATACAAGAACTGAAACATTTTATTTGTCAGCAAATTCCTAGGATTCCTCAACGTGAACTACAGCGAAAGATGAATAATTCCAAACGCGGTGCCTAAAATGCGTAGAGAATGAAGGCATGCAGTTTTTGCACCTCTGTCATAATTTGGTAAACAATTAACTTTTTAACATTGTGTTTCTGTTGTATGGTTTACATTCCCGCTATTGACCTCGACCCATACACGTAGAAAAAGCATCGTGCGCCGGACTTAGGTAAGTTATATCTGACCACTCTGTATTTTTACTGCCTGCCGAACGTAAGAATTCCGCCCTTCTCCTGAAAACAAGGTTCCCCACTAGTAGTACTACTGTGTATTTGAACGGGAGAGTGTGTGATGCTTACAATGATATTAACAATACGGTATTGAACTTTCCCAAACTCCAAGTGGAATATGTTTCTCGTTATAGTTTTTAATTCATTATTTTGACATATCTCCATGAATTCATAGATTGTGAGCGTGTAATTGCGATCACGGTATCTCCGCTGAATCCAATATAGTGCGCCCTGGTGGGGGTGTGATAAGCGTAATGCAATTGTAATTATTTATTGAGGAATATATATTTCATTTTCAGAATAAAGAATATCTTACTGTACATACAGTAAGAGCAGGCCAGGCCGAGATGGTATGGTGAAACATGCACAGATTATTGTCTCCACTGAGATTAACAAACACAATGAACGGCAGAATTAGAATTCTCAGAAATTGTGACGAAGGGGGAAAGAGAAAGGCACGGGTTGTTGACTAGTTGCGGAAAGTTTTCATAGCCCCGGGCAGAATAGGTAGTAGCAACAGCGCAGAGTGCCGGGTGCAGATTTCTAAGAAATGAGGCAGGGTATCTCCATGTACTAGCGGGAGTTGAACGCGGGGTTGGCACTGGAAGAAAAAATATGAGCCTTTCCGGTCACGTGGTTTACGTGGACCAATGGAAAAATTCACTTGACCAAAGCAAGGCAACAACTTCGTATTGTAAGAAGCACTAGCGAGGCTAACTCCGCGGATTAAACTGATAGAAGGGAGTGAGTTATCAATTCAGAATAAGGTGGAATTTAGGAGCCTTACTATATTATAAAACTTATAAAAAGTTAATAATTGCGGGAGACTGCATGGTGTAAATCTGAGAATTCATGAATGCTATCCGATGATTGACTGGAGGCAAAGGACGCCACAATAGAGCGCGAAATCCCAGGCCGGGATACGGCAGCTAAATTCGCAAATATATCCATTACCAGCGAACTATACTAGTTGAGAATTGGTGTAGAGCATTTGAGAACATAATTACATCATTGGATATCATATTTAAGCCACAGGCCGAACCGCAAATTGTCGTATGAAGATATCGGGACTGCGCGTCCCAAGATGAACTCCGGTGAACTCGGAAGAGAAGGGATACAGGTATAAATATGAGGTCGTGGACAAGGACTAACAACTATTTTTGACAAAGCGTTCGAGCGGATACCACGCCTGGGGTGCGTGACAACTTCTGATATTTTGTTCGAGCCGTGATTACGCCAGGGGTGCGTGTGTGTACTTACTCGTGGAGTAGGGTTCGAAGTATTATATTGTTACATAGTACAGTGATTCATGACGTGATGTAGCTCATATTACAGTCTTGAGCAGTATACTAGTATGAAGTGTTTCAAATAGACAGGACTCATTAAAGCATACCTTACGGAGTGTGAGATTCTACCAACAGATTAGGAAGTGCGTTACGTGAGAACGGTCACGAGTGTTTATGTCACCTAGTAAACAGTCGATTCTAAACTGATACCTGGTCAGTTACACGAACGTGAGGCGGGAAATTCAAGTGCGCGCACGGGCCGTTGTAAAGTGGATCCCGAGGTATCCCATGTTCCTAGTGTCCGGGAAAGGAATGAAGAATGTATATCTACATTAAGTGGGCTAGATACAAGGCAGAGAGTGTAAAATTTGTGAGTAGAATTTAGGGTGGAAATTATTCCAGAGTGCAACAGTTATTTTATTTGTTTTTATTCAAAATGTGTAAAGTTGAAAAGGGTCAAGGATTAATTCGTCAAGCTGGCATGAATACCAGTGGAATGCAGGGCTAAGACTGGACGGGGCCTGTGCTTCTCGTCCGGCTTAGCAGACTACAAAAAAGAGATGAGTAACCTTTTCAAATATTTGTAGATTGCTATCGTTAGGGGGAGGAAATCATATTATTTTATCATGGTAACTTGATTGTGAAACGAACCTTTTCCGGCTCGTATAAATTCAAAGATAGATAGACAAAGGGACAAATTAATATGTACATGATTAGATCGAGCACTCATCATAATTTTGATTATTAAATAGAGTATAGTAGGGTTGAGTTGTTCATTCAAGTGCTTGAGTTGTTTGATATGATATGGAGCACGTTTCACGTAAAGATAATGTTAATATTCATTTAGAAGTGCTTCCAAAGTGTTTTTCCAGTATCGGAACTTTTATAGATATTAAGGCATGTGGTTAAGATAATCCAGAGGTAGGGTTGCCAAGTGATTTAAATTATTGTGGGACGGAATGAAGTCCATTGATTTGTTTGTAAATATCGCGAAGTTCGCCAGTGGACAAAATAATAATAATCTGTACAAGTGTCGAAGTAGTACATTAAAATTTGGTAATGTGTAAAGGCGTGTTTAATAATAATCTTTGAGAATAAAGGCACGGGCCTAGTTGGATAGAATGATTGCAAATTAAATTAATTTAAATGTGGAGATCACATGTGCCGTGAATAATTATAATTTGGGCAGTGAATCCGGTTTTAACACTAATTTTTGATTTAACGTTTTGGACTCCATAATATTCATAAATAATTTTGGTAGAAACGAGATAGGCATTTTGATAATATGGTCACGCTATGTTTGAGGCCCAGAGTGATTTGAGCCAAAAGTTGAGATTTGGAGTTTTGTGGGACAGAAATCCGGCCCGAAATGAAAGTGAATTGTACTGATGTTGATGAAGAAATAGATGGATCTTAAGACCTACATAGAGGTTGTATTTCTATACCAGTGTATTGAGTGGCAGAATAGAGTCCACACACCGAGGGTTAATTAGTGAAAATGTTTTGAAGAGTTCCGATGGATAAATGGACTTCAAAATGGAAAAGGAAGGAATAATTTAACACTTGCAGAGATTGGAGGTATTTGCCCAACTGCGAGGTGTTATGGGATTTGAGAATTGTCTTAGGAGCATATGGTCTCCATGAATTAACGACAGTACGAAAATGAGGTTGCGGGTTCGAACACTATTATGTCCCGACCGATGTGAATTCGGATCTTGGTGATTTCTGTTTGGGAGAGAACGTATGTGACTAAATTATAAAGATGGGGAATAAAAATAAAGATTCTCGAAAGCATAAAAATAATATTAATAATATTCCAAGTAAATCATATCTGGATTGATTAGTGCCAAAATAAATCGGAATTGTAAAAGGGGTTATGCGTTAAACATATTAAGAGTGGACTACCGTGTAACAAGCGAAATTAACTTTTTAAATTAATAATAATAATAATAATAATAATAATAATAATAATAATAATAATAATAATAATAAATATTTGAAGAGGCAGAAGAAAAATTTACTTTTTTATATTTTGGACATAATGATGATGTTGGGAGTTGAAATGAAAAATTTGAGATTTTTAACTAAAAATAATAATAATAATGAGAATATTTGAAGAAGGAGAAGAAGAATAAAAAGGAAGCTACTTTTTTATTTTTATTTTTTTATGAGAATAATAAGAGCGAGTTGAAGTATTATAGCGAGGATGATTACGGGTTACGATAATCACGATTTCCACTATTAATAATAATGTTGATAATAATAATAATAATAATAATAATAATAATAATAATAATAATAATAATAATAATAATAATTTTTAATATTTTTATTTTATTTTATTATTTCGGATGCTGATGATGAATGATACTAGGGAAGTCAGCTGGCGAATTAACGTAATAATGTCAAGTGTTGTGAATAATTTAATAGTTGTAAAATGAAGGCAAATCCCTACATCTGGACCATTAGGTTAGAGTCTCTTTGTCGTTTCCTTCAACTAACGATTAGCATATCTTGGTTAGGAACCCGGGGAGAGTTTGTATTTTCCCGGGTCGGTCTCATCTCAATCAAAGTGGAGGCGATAACATGGTCCATGTGATCGCGCCTACTTAGCCAACAGGTAATTGGTCCATGATCAAATATAGTCATGGTGTTAGCGAAGGTAAATCTGATACCTTCAGATAGCAACGGTTCCACCACCCAAATGGAAGGGTGGTCAAAAGTAATAAATATTACGTAATCATTTTTCAGGAATAATTTGTAAATTACCGGCAAATCAAGGGTCAACAGATTTTGATTGTGTGTAAAAATTATTTTGTTTACTTAAATAAAAATGCTCCTTTGGCATTTGCAAGGAAACAGTTCCAGGTTCTTGTTCTTGTAGAATAGTAAACCCTTGGTGACCGTTTAAATATTCTTCCCCATCCCTAGGATGGAGCCTTCATAATTTTCCTTTGATCTGAATATATATATATATATAATTTGTATGTTTGATGATGAGCCCTAAAGTTAAAGATTAGAGTGTCCCGTTCAACCCTGTAGTACTGATTGGATGGCGCCCTTACATTTAGTTTGAGATCTTACATCTCAAAAAAAAATTTATTGTGTATTAGTTGCGATAGATTCGGACCGTAACACTCCCTGAGATAAATGCTGGTTGGGACTCAGGCTTTGAGCGGGTACAATAGCTTCTATTTATGTCATGCTAGTTCTCTCATAAGCCCTGTATGATCTTCCATTTTGAACATTTGTTCTCTTCCATCACAACAATATCAGATTCCTGAAGCCGAGATATTTAAATTTCCCACTTTTCATATACCTTCTTTTTCCTTTCGTTTACAATATCCTCATTCTTTTCTAGTTGAACTCTTCTTCTCTTTTCCGTAATAAACGCGTTTCGTCCATTTCCCCTTCAACAACAATAAGAGAAAGTTATTTATTACTACCTCAATCCGATCCGATCATGAGTACTGAACACTCGCTGTCATGGAAGTCAATTATGCACCCAGAGCTACAAATTTAAATACATTAGAACAACTGACGAATATTTTCGCCTCCAAAAAAACTTATTTTGAATTATCCATTAAAAGTTTCTCATATGTAATGTGCTACGACCGTAAAACCTATCTAACACACTCTCATTTAATGTGCAAATCCGTGCAATATAGGCTACTTATACTCTTCGTTCTCTTGAACTCCCATTCATAATCTCAGCAGGAATACACATGTCAACGCTTAATTTTCTTCGTTCCCTTGAACTCCTCTTTCAGAACTTGAATATAAATGCCGACTTGCTATATTATTTCAAATCTCCTATCAGAACATCAGAACCTTAGTATAAATACCCACTTAACACGCTCCCATTCTCCATTCTCTTGAATTCTCCCATCAGAACATGAGCAGAATTCCCGCTTATCACGTTCTCATTCTCCATTCTCTTGAACTCTCCCATCAGAACATGAGCATAAATACCCACTTAATTCGCTCCCATTCTCCATTCTCTTGAATTCTCCCATCAGAACATGAGCATAAATACCCACTTAATTCGCTCCCATTCTCCATTCTCTTGAACTCTCCCATCAGAACATGAGCATAAATACCCACTTAATTCGCTCCCATTCTCCATTCTCTTGAACTCTCCCATCAGAACATGAGCATAAATACCCTATAATTCGCTCCCATTCTCCATTCTCTTGAACTCTCCCATCAGAACATGAGCATAAATGCCAACTTAATTCGCTCCTATTCTCCATTCACTTGAACTCTCGTATCAGAACATGAGCATAAATACCCACTTAATTCGCTCCTATTCTCCATTCACTTGAACTCTCGTATCAGAACATGAGCATAAATACCCACTTAATTCGCTCCTATTCTCCATTCACTTGAACTCTCCCATCAGAACATGAGCATAAATACCCACTTAATTCGCTCCCATTCTCCATTCTCTTGAACTCTCCCATCAGAGCATGAGCATAAATACCCACTTAATTCACTCCGATTCTTCATTTGCTTGAATAAGCGGCTCATCGAAAGAAAATTCCCACATCTTGAACCTTATTAAAATTTCAATTCTCCATGATTAAATCATTATTGTGAGGTCTATCTCTGGACTCCAAGATCATGATTAAATCACATTAGAATTGGTTGAATATTTTAAGGGGGGGAAATTCCATTGGCCACGCTATGACGTACGATGTCGGCACGTAAACGATCTCTGGTAACTCATTAGGTGTTTACCAGACAAAATTAATTAAAAATTAAAATAGAATATTGAGACCGATAAACAGGTACTATAGTTGAAATGACGCCAAATCTGCAACATGGTAGCTGAGACCATATTATTATTATTATTATTATTATTATTATTATTATTATTATTATTATTATTATTATTATTATTATTATTATTATTATTATTATTGTTACCGTGTTTTTGCGGAAGGTAGAGGTGAAAGAAGGTGCGGGCTTGAACGGGTCTCAAACTACGAAATTAAAGTTAATGTAAAATTTAACAAGGTTATATTTTCCTTTCAAAATTAAGCAATAACAAGCATGGCAGGTACAGAGTAGCAAGGCAACAAAAGTATAGGTACAATATTTACCGGATTTGGGCTTCGCGCCCCAACTTCAAAATTCTTGGGCAATCAGCCCAACCTTACTCCAAAATAAGTTTTAACAGAGGGGCAGAAAACCCCATTCATGCTCAGGAGCACTTGCTCCAAATTACACAGAAAAGCCTCCTCGAGGCATACAACACTCAATTTTCAAGAAAGAGCCACTCGCTCTCAAACGTTAAGCCTCTCAAAGGCCACACCAAACTCCACCTTCAAGCTGTCCTCTAAGGACGTATACACAGGGGTAAAATACCCAACCTACTGAGGTCTATTAAGTGAGAAAAGGATTAATTACGTGACCTCTAAAATAACAATTTGAGAGGAGGCAATCTGCACTCCTAATGCATTTGTTTTAAAAACTAATCTGGCTCTAGGCCACTAATGCAAGGGCTAATCCCATACTACTGAGGTGACTTTGGAAAAGAACAATTTACCTTACATTAAGGAAGAATCGGTTGTGAGAAATAAGTTCACCTCAAAACAAAATGAGTGGGAGCTCGAGAGGGTTAAGCAATCTCTATCCCAATATGTAGCTTTAAAAGATAATAGATGCTAAGAGTAGTTACATTTAGGAAAAGGTTACATGGTAGAAACGCTTCGGACCCGCCCCGAGAGTTAAACTGCTGAGCTAGCAAGAAAAGAAGTTATTAACTGGCCATTACCTGGTTGTTGAACAGCTGCCCGAAGAAAGAGGCGCTTCCCGCCCCCTGCTATGTACTTTACACACTGAAAGATGGTACTGAAGTGGCGCAGAGACCCTAAAATCAGCAGTTTATATACTCTCGCGGAAGGTTCAAGGCGTTTCAGGTAAGAAAACACCCGCCCACAATCACTTTATTGGCTAGGGCACAGCAACATATCCCCTTTGGAGAAGATACACCTGATTGGTTAGAAATTAATTTTAAAAATTCGGGATTGGCTAAATACAAAACAAGGGGAAAGAAAGGGGTATACAGCCAACTTAAACAATAACAGAAAGAAATTTAACAAGAAACAAACTTTTGAAATAAAATTTTCTCCAAAAAACCAGTTCTTTCACTTCGCACTAGGGTGCACTATTGTTGATCTTCAGTAGTGTCCTCTAGAAGAGAAAGTTCACACTTCTTACAATAGAGAAACAAAAATGCGTCGAAAACGACCCAGTTCAGAAACTACAACATTTCCCAGTAGTGACATCTTCAGAGAAACTTGAAAATTAATTCCGTAGATAAAGTTCAGACTTCCTCCAGCAGAGGAGTTTCAATTGGCGCAAATTTTAAATTAGCGGCGTGGAGGTGTACCGCCCGGTACAATTATTATTATTATTAATTATTATTATTACACTGGCGTAAAAACATCCAAACACAATGAAGTGGTTATGCTAGTTTAACGAACGTTGGTAGGCGTGTTTATACATCCGAAGTATGACGTTGATTCACATTTCCCGCAAGTCGCATTAGCATGGCGCTAGTATCGGCCCCATGACGTTGCACATCACGTTTGCTTCAAATACGGTGTGTGCTGTACGAGAGCGTTAGTTACCTGTGAGACTGGACGGAGTGGCTGTGAGTGGGTCAAGAATGCCTTTACGACGACGAAGAGGCCAGTATCAACAGCTCACTGAGGTTGAACGAGGCCGTATAATAGGGCTACATGAAGGTGTATTTTCTTTCCGCGCTATTGCAGAACGACTTAGCAGGAATGTCATGAGAAGGTACTCGCAGGAAGACCGGGCTCCGGATGTCCCCGTGGCACCACCGGACCGCCGTATTCGGCGTATGGTTGTGGAGCAGTGGACTGCGTCTGCAGCAGCAATTCGAGCGGCAGTTGACACCAAAGTGACGCTACGAACTGTTCGAAATCGGTTACTTGTAGGACAGCTCAGAGCCAGACGCCCTGCGGCATGCGTTTCACTTACCCCAAACCACCGCCATTTGCGACTTCAGTGGTGTCAAGCGAGAGCTCATTGGAGGATGGAGTGGAGGTCCGTTGTGTTTTCCGATGAAAGCCGGTTCTGCCTTGGTGCCAGTGATGTCCGTGTGTTGGTTAGAAGGAGGCCAGGTGAGCGCCTGCATCCCACCTGTCTGCGGCGTCGACACACTGGACCTACACCGGGAGTTCTGGTCTGGGAGCAATTTCCTATGACAGCAGGAGCACTCTCGTGGTCATCCCACGCACCCTGACTGCAGATGTGTACCTTCGTCTGGTGATTCGACCTGTTGTGCCGCCATTCATGGGCAGCATACCCGGAGGTGTTTTCCAACAGGATAATGCACGCCGCCATGCCTCTGTTGTAACCAAACATGTTCTACCGAGTGTCGACGTGTTGCCTTGGTCTGCTCGATCCCCCAATCTGTCCCAATCGAGCACGTATGGGACATCATTTGACGACAACTCCAGCGTCATCCACAACTGGCATTAACCATCCCTGTATTGACCGACCAAGTGCAACGGGCATGGAACTCCATCCCACAAGCTGACATCCAGCACCTGTACGACACAATCCATGCACGTTTGCATTCAACAGTCAGGCTACTACACCGGTTATTACTGGACCCGCATGGCACATTTGTGATAGTTTTTCTCGCGCGGATATTAACCTGTAGTCTTGTACCTTTAATCAATTAAATATGTTACCTCGACAAATATACCGCGAAAATTTCCGTATTCTACGAGTACATTCCTTATTTCTTGGTGTTTGGATATTTTTCCGCCAATGTATTATTATTATTATTATTATTATTATTATTATTATTATTATTATTATTATTATTATTATTATTGTTGTTGTTGTTATTATTATTCCCTCCGTGGATCAGTGATAGGGTGCCGGCCTCTGTATTCCAAGGTCGAGGGTTCAAACCCGGTGGAGTTAGTCGGATTTTTGATGGCCGGGGAAATGTCTGTTCAGTACTCCATGTCGTACGATGCCGGCATGTACTGTAAGAGATTTCTGGTGACACATTTGGCGTTTACCCGACAAAATTTATTAAATTAATTAAAACTCAGTCATAGATTTTCAAACATAGTTTCGTTCCATTGCCATCTGGTAGAATAAAACAGAACTTTGACACGTAGACAGACTAGATAGTGTCAAATCAAAATGTCTGCAAGCGGTAGGTGACGCCTCACAATTATTATTATTATTACGTAGGTCGAGTCATAAGTCATGGCAAGTATTTTTTTCTCGCGAACAGGAGACAACACGGTAAATCTAAGATATGCATTTGGAAAGGTACGGCATGTACTTGCGTATGATGTCACTACATGGTGTATGTAAACAACAGTGTGGGTCTAAGCATGCCACCAAGTTCAGTGAGTGAGAGCGCCACAAAATGGAAATCACACAGCAGCCATCGTTCAGCGTCGCATATGGTGGGGATGGGAGGTTCTTTCACACCCGTCTTATTCGCTTGATCTGAGCCCATATGACTATGATCTAATCCCCAAAGTCAAGAAGCCATTACGTGGACAACGGACATCGTAACAGCATTTCGGAGAGACGTGTCACACGTTAGCGATACACATGCAGCGAATGGTATTCAGTGCCCGCCCCACCGCTGACAACACAGAGTGGAAACATTGGGTGATTATTTCGAAGGTCTGTAACCAGTGGAGACCTTTCCCTTGTACGTAGTCTTGTGTATTTGCTGTCCATACCATAATAAAACAATGTTTGCCAATGGCCTGTGTTCCATCACTTTCCTACGAGAATCTCCTGAAGAAAGAAATTGTCTTCAGGCACTATGCATAAGTACATGCCCTATATTTCCAAATGCATATCTTAGATTTTCCGTATTGTCTCCTGTTCGCGAGAAAAAATAGTTGCCATGACTTATGACTATGTCATATTATTATTATTATTATTATTATTATTATTATTATTATTATTATTATTATTATTATTATTATTATTATTATTATTATTGTACCGGGTGGTACACCTCTACGCCGCACGTTTATATCTTGCGCCAATTAGAACTCCTCTACTGGAGAAACACTGAACTTGGAACTAGACCAACTTAAATTTTTCCTCTGAAGAAGTCACTGTGTGAATTTCGACTTGTTCTTGTTTACTATTTATCAAGAAGAGTGAACATTCTCTCATAGATGTCTCTACTAAAAAAAACTATGATCATGCACCCTGGTGCGAAGTGAAGGAACTTTATTTGAAGAAATTTTGTACTCATAAGTTTTTGTCCTTACTAAATTTTGTTCTTTTATTTGTGGGTTGGCAATATTAATCTTTCCTTACGCCAGTTTTGAACTTAGCCAATCCAGAATTTCTGTAATTAATTTTTGACCAATCGTGTCTTTCTTCTTCGATTTTAATGTGTAACTGTAAGCTACCCAATAAACGCCTGTGGGTGTGTGTTAATTATTTATGAAAGGTCTCGAACCTTCCCCGAGGGTATAAAAACTGTTGATTTTCCTGTCTCTCGGCCAATTCATCAACATCTAACTTAGTGTATGGACGTGTATCAGAAGGCGGGAAGCGCCTCTTCCATCTGGCAGCAGTTCTTCAGTAAGGAAATGGCCGCTTAACATCTTTATTTCTTGCTAGCTCAGCAGTTTAACCCGCGGGAAAGGTCCGAAACTTTTACAATGTAACCTACCTTTCTACAAATGAAAACTTGTGCCGGCTTATGTAAAAACTGCATATATATGTAACTGTAAATCGGGGATAGAGAGTGCTTTACCCTCTCGAGCTCCCCTTCATTTTGACTTGAGGTGACTACGTTTTGGTAACTGATTTTCTACTCTTCGTTAATGTGTTAAATTTATTCATTATACGAGTCACCTCCATAGTTTGGGAATAGCCCCTGTTTCATCGGCCTAGTGCCTCTTAGGTTTTAAGAGGTTTCATGTAGGAGTGCAAATTCACGCCTCCATTCAGTGTTGCATTTTGGGCCATTTACTTAACCTATTCTTTTTCTAATAAGGCACAGTAGGTTGGGTACAAGATACCCCCGTTTCATTTTGTGTAAGTTGTGCCTTGATGGCAGTTTAGTGTAAAGCCTGGTATTGCCTTTAATAGGCTTGGAAAACTGAGAGCGGGTCAGCTCTTTTAAGTATTGGATATGTGCCTCTAGGAGGCTTGACATTGCTAGGTGGGAGGGAGCAAGTGCTCCATGTTATTAGGGGATTTCTGCCCTTTGGTAAATATGTGTTGTGAGCTGAGAGCTCAGAAATTGTAAAACTTGGGGCTTGAAGCCCATATTGTTAAATTGTCTCTAAATTTTGGATTTTCTTGATTTGGTTAAAGCCTTGTCATTTTACCTAACGCTTCATTGTTACAAAATTTACTAAAAGTTGAATTTAAAGAAAAGGAAATGTAACCTTCAGTTTAAGTTTTAATTTTTTTCTTTTCTTGGCATTTGTAGTTGGACCCATTCACCCCTGCATCTTCTTTCACCTCTGCTGTTCCATAGATACCTCGGAACTATTATTATTATTATTATTATTATTATTATTATTATTATTATTATTATTATTATTATTATTATTATTGCTGTGTAAGGAATGTACGACATGAGGATATTATTCTCATATGTGGCGTTTTCCTCTTTAAGATGTCTTTTTGTTTGATGCATGGAAAGCGACAAAGAATTTTTACTGCATTTCTAACATTTTGTAATTTTTTTCTCGTAGCCTACCTAAAATATCTTGAATATCCCCTGCCTGTCGTAAGAGGAGACTAAAACGGGTCTCAGGGGCTCTTAACTTGGGAGCGTGGATTGGTGACCACGGGGCCCCTAGCTGAGCCCTGGCATTGCTTCCAGTAACCTGCGCCAAACTCCTCGTTTTCATCTATTCTATCTGACCTCACTTGGTCAACTCTTGTTCTTTCTCGGCCCCGACATTATTAGGCTTGCGAATCCTAAAGAGTCTTTCATTTTCAAGCCCTTCGTGTCCTTGTTTTTCTTTGGCCGATACCTTCATTTTTCGAAGTGTCGGACCCCTTCCAGGTCTCCCCTCTGATTAGTGTTAATAGAGAATCGTTGCGCAGTTGTACTTCCTCTTAAAATAATAAAATCACCATCACTACCACTGATGTATCTTGAGACGATAACCACAACTCATTCTACGAGTGTCAAAACAATTCTAATTAGCAGGATCATAATCTTTGAATTCGTTCCTCTGACGTCGGTTCTCTTTGCTGCTGTCCCGCACGTTACTACAATCATGTCAGTCTCGGGTTTAGCGGACAAGAACAGAACACATCAATGCAGAGCAGCGTGACGGCACGTTCCTTCTTCTGCCAGGCTCAAACGTGACCGCTTAAGAGTTTCCTCCAACAAGCGCACCCACGCCACCCACAACGCCGTGTAACAATGAGAATCGATTCCTAGAGATCGACAAAAACGTTGCTGCGCGTTGTTCGACAACTTCTTGTACTGTCTGACACGCCTGTTCTTTACAAGGATTAAAAAATCCCTATCCTAAAGATGTATTAGGAATAATTAAATTGGCTTTATATTCTCACTCAAGGGATCCGGGTTCGATAAACGGGAAGAATGCTGTTCGTTCACCCGCTGTAATCGGAGGCTGTTGCTCGAGTACTTTAACTGATCGATCAATTTACTGCACACCCAGAGGATGCTTTTTTTTTTTTTTTTTTTTTTTTTGCTAGTTGTTTTACGTCGCACCGACACAGACAGGTCTTATGGCGACGATGGGACAGGGAAGGGCTAGGAGTGGGAAGGAAGCGGCCGTGGCCTTAATTAAGGTACAGCCCCAGCATTTGCCTGGTGTGAAAATGGGAAACCACGGAAAACCATTTTGAGGGCTGCCGACAGTGGGGTTCGAACTTACTATCTCCCGAATACTGGATACTGGCCGCACTTAAGCGACTGCAGCTATCGAGCTCGGTCTCGGAGGATGAAAATTTGTAACACATGTTACATGGCATTAAGAAGATGACAACAATTTCCTTTACGCCACACCTACACAGATAGACCTTATGGTGACGATGGGGTAGGAAAGGGCTAGGAGTGGGAAGTAAGCGGCCGTGACCTTAATTAAAGTACGGTGCCAGAATTTGTTTGGTGTGAAAATGGGAAATCACGGAAAACCATCTTCAGGGCTGCCAACAGAAGGGCTCGAACCCACTACCTCCCGAGTGCAAGTCTACTGCTGAGCGACCATAAACGCACAGCCAACTCGCTCGGCTTTAGGAGATGAAACAACTAAGAATACTTGGGAAAGCAAAGTACAGACGTGTGCAGAGAATTTTGCCGATATAGAATGTCACAACACTTCTCTCCGCCCTTATCTAATTCTAGCAAGTCCCTGTGTGGTTGGCAGCCTACCCTTGACACCTGATTCGCAGCGTCTAACGAGGTCAAGATAGCTAAACGATCAAGTTACAAGGCGGTCCGTTTCGGCCACTCAGTTCCAATTTTCCTTTAATCCATTCCTTTCATTTCTCATCGTCCAGCTCCATGGCTAAATGGTTAGCGTTGTAGCCTTTGTCCACAGGGGCCCCGGGTTCGATTCCAGGCATGGTCGGGAATTTTAATCATCACTGGTTAATTTCTCTGGCACGGGGGCTGGGTGTATGTGTTGTCTTCATCATCATTTCATCCTCATCACGACGCGCTGGTCGCCTACGAACGTCAAATAGAAAGACCTGCACCTGGTGAGCCGAACATGTCCTCGGACACTCCCGGCAATAAAAGCCATACGTCACTTCATTTTTTTCATTTCTCATCGAGAGCTGACATTCCTTCAGAATTGATTCCAAACCAATAAAACTTACTCATCAAGGTTCTGACAGTACTAATGAGAATAGATGTAGTGGCACGATTCCTTCCTTTGCACTGTACTTACGAGGATTTTTGGAGAAATGTAGGAGAAGTGTGAATGGAGGACAAGAAGAAACACTGAACTATCTACAGGAACTCACATTTAGTAAGTAAATTACCGGGCGAGTTGGCCGTGCGGTTAGGGTTGCGGAGCTGTGAGCTTGCATCCGGGAGATTGTTGGTTCGAACCCCACTGTCGGCAGCCCTGAAGACGGTTTTCCGTGGTTTCCCATTTTCACACCTGGCAAATGCTGGGGCTGTACCTTATTTAAGGCCACGGCCACTTCCTTCCCATTACTAGGCCTTTCCTATCCCTTTGTCGCCATAAGACCTATCTGTGTCGCTGCGACGTAAAGCAAATAGAAAAAAATAAGGAAATTAAGAAAGGAAGAATAAGGTAGCTCAAGCACGTAGAAAGAAGAGTAAAGAAAGTGGGATTCTTTTGAAAAATCGGGAGGAAGGAGAAAGAAGAGACGTTCCAGGAAGATCAGAAGAAAGATCTGAGGCTGTAAGGAGTGGGGGATGGGGATAGAAGACGTGCGGCAGCAGTCGCTCCGCGAGGCTCAGCTCAGAGAGAACTAAGACTGTGGAGAAAGCCTGTAGTGCTAAGGGGTAAGGTAAGGTGCGTGTACAGCCATTATGAGATCCCTAGTATCTTTCGATATTATCTTCAATTTCGTTTCTCCTCTTTCTACTTGCGATCTTCGCTGGACAACTCTATCTGGCCAATGAACCCATCGCTCGTAACATCTCAAACTGTATATAGCCTGTACCGTCGCCTTTCAGCCTCCTTTCCTTTTTATTCTGATATCCGTATTCTTCGAAGGCAGAGTCATCACTCTCTTCTTCCTAGTGTTCTCTCGCAGGAGCAGGGCTCCTACTGGGTGACAAGCCACTTATTCTCATATTCACACGGATATAATCCTGCTAACGTTGCTTTGATTTACCACGTGGTCACTTGCTAGGAAGTATTGGCATCTGCTCCCGGTACTGCACGTAAGTTTTGACCGTGCCATCGTGGAAATCCTCCACGCTAATTCCTTTGAACAGGAGTTAGTACTATATACCACACTGTAGCGTGAATCCTTCTCTCTCTCTCTCTCTCTCTCTCGGCAGATTAATAATTGCAATTATCATAACTAATCCTCATGATAGCCAGCCAGCATACCACAGGAGTCAAGAACGTTATAATATCAACGAGAGCGGGGACCGTTTAACTGAAATTCAAACTGACAATAAAGGTACCTTTGATTTCCCTTAATAACATACTCGCGCGCAGCTGTAAGCTTGCATCCGGGAGATAGTGTGTTCTAACTCCACTGTCGGTAGCCCTAAAGATGATTTTCCGTGGTTTCCCATTTTTCACCAGGTAAATGCTTGAGCTGTACCTTAATTACGGCCACGGTCGCTTTCTTCCCGATCCTAGGTCTTTCCTGTCCCATCATCGCCATAAGACCTACGTGCGTTTGTGCGGCGTAAAGCTAATTGTAAAAAAAACATATTTTATACTTCCCTTTCTTTATTTCATGTGTAGCCTTGTAGGTGAAATTGATTTTTGTTTCTTTATTTCAGCTTGGCTTCCATACCAAAACAGTTTTTGTAAATGTATGGATTACTTTCCTTTGTTTTTCTTTTCAAATACGTTATTTGTTAGTTTGTAAATTGATTTAATACAGACTTCTAGGATATATTATACCCTACAGGGCACATTAATACTGCAGAATGATACCTACCTGCTCTTCTGTTCTTGCATACGGGCACCAGCTCAGCTACAGTCGGCAGAAGTGGTCGATAATTTGGGTTCTTATGACGAGAGGATCATGGGGAACTCATATACTACATTAAACTACGAAATGAGGAACACTTTCGCTGTGATCAAAATTTTGAGCATAAGTTTGTATTCACAACACAAGTTAATTACAAGGATTGCACCTGTAGTGCCAAAACAAGTGCGCCAAAGGCTCACATCTACAAATTAAAAGGAAAACAAAGAAAATACAATCTGGATGATGACGTTATGTTGAAATTTGTCGATCTGTGAACCAAGAAAAAAACCGGATGTGTTCTCCACATGGAAACTGCATCCCTATGTCTGCGACATAAAATGATATAATGGTACATTAGCCTCCCTACACACCAAAGAAAAATATGAAAAAATCGTATTTTTTTGTATTTTTCTTTGCGTCTGATATTTAACGCTCGCGTGGCCTTTTCTTTCATTCCGAGCCATCCTGTAGTTCTTCCGGAACTTGCTCCAGTAGTTCCTCACGCTCCTTCCTCATTCCATAGTAGGCATCCAACAAAGCCAAGAATTTTCTATGATTCCCCGAACATTCATTGCACTCTACAGCAGCCCTTCCTATTATTGCGCTGCTCTGCGGCGAAACTTCTTCTACCTTTCCTATATCTAGGGATACTTCATTCGGATTGTGGTCAAGGGTTTCATTTTCATCGTCGTGCGTCTCCGGTACTTCGTCTGCGCCTATACGTCTTCTTCTTCTTCTTCTACTTCGTCGTCCTCTTCTCCCTCTCTGGTAGCAGTCTCGTGTTGGAGTAATTTCTAATTTTCTTGCATTCACTTATAGAGTATTTACAGTTAATTATATCTACGGTGAAATTTCATTTACATATGATACAACTTAGCCTCGACCCCAATACCCTTGGTCTAATCTGTTTTCGATTCTCCTTGTGGCCATTGTACTCTATAATGAGGGATACACTTTACTATCCCTAGCTCCGTTTTCTTGAGCTTAGAGTTCACAGTTCCCTCTTTCTTCTTCCGCTTTCTACCGGAATTCCCATAATAATATCGGCCTTTCTTGTTCCGTAATTTGGTCCTATGTCTCGCGCGCGGTACCAGTATCCATCTCATCCTTCTTCTTCTATACAGCCGCCTTTCTCTTCTTTGCCGTCTCGTCTTCTTACTTGACCATCGGTACGATTCAGAGTAACATTCTTTCATCGTAAGTTGCAGACCTTTCTTCTTTTTCTTCCGTCGGCTGGCATTTTTGTGTAGTGTGGGTCGATTTGGATTCGCTTTCAAGTCTGCCGTCATTTGTTGGGTACGCTGTTCAGCTGGACTTCCTTCACGCCTTAAATCAACTCTGTCGGCCTTCAACTTCCCTTCCAATTCTGCTCCTTGGAGGCTGTCACCTTCATCTGTCCTCGCTGCTGCCTTAGTCACCTCAGACATACTGGCGCTGTTCTCCCCCTTGTTGGTTATCTGAGAAGCTAGGGTCGCTTCGCCTTGCCTTTCTACCTCAACAGTGTTCTCTACGTTCTCCAAATTAGCCATGTAGCTGGGGTGTGTATTTTCAACTTTCTGACCTGCTTCTACCACACTAACGAGTGTCTGCTGATTCTTGACCGCTACCGAGTCTAATTGTTCTTTAGTGTCTATCGACTGTGTTTCACCTGCCTCCGTAGGCTGTAATTTTATGTCAGCAACCTGCGTATTTAACTGTCCTAATTTCAACTTCCGTTCCTTCCTAGCTTCGGCAGGCTGTGTCTCTATACCCGCTACTACCGCCTTCAATTCGTCACACACTTCCTGAAGCTGTGCCTTAAACAGTCCTAGCTCCTCCCGCAACATCTCCCGAAAACTTTCTAATGTCAGTGACATTTTATTACAATGAGAATACGCCAACCCGTCAAGAGAGACTTAGAGGTCTTACCCGCACACCGTCATCACCCTAGATTTCGTTAAATTTCTACCTATCCACTTATGCTCTGTCTGATCATATATGAACCACAAACGTCAGAAATTTTGAACAGAATGACATAACACACTATAGTTTAAATCTAAATAACAGTGTGTTGCATAGCAATGGTTAATTACCAGCTCACAGTCCTGAAAGAAATCATCCTCACCATGATTACGAAATATAAGACAGAATATCGACACCAAAACATGTACGATATTCACTGTTAAAAATAACGCACTGAAATTTCGAACAGATTCAATACCAAACTACTGGCTTCTCTGTTTCAGTTCCTCATTTATCAAAGAAAACTCCTAACTAATAATCCACCTTCATTCAGACACGTTTTTGTATCCTATCTTGGATATTCATAGCGTCTGCATCTATACTCTCGTCATACACAATTAAAGGCAAATTACTGCATTATGGTGGATATTATTATCCTTCCCCATGGACACTCTCGCCACGCGCTTGGGCGACATTATTATATGCAGTCGGGAGAAATGGTCGATAATTTGGGTTCTTATGACGAGAGGATCATGGGGAACTCATATACTACATTAAACTACGAAATGAGGAACACTTTCGCTGTGATCAAAATTTTGAGCATAAGTTTGTATTCACAACACAAGTTAATTACAAGGATTGCACCTGTAGTGCCAAAACAAGTGCGCCAAAGGCTCACATCTACAAATTAAAAGGAAAACAAAGAAAATACAATCTGGATGATGACGTTATGTTGAAATTTGTCGATCTGTGAACCAAGAAAGAAACCGGATGTGTTCTCCACATGGAAACTGCATCCCTATGTCTGCGACATAAAATGATATATTGGTACAATATATATACAGGGTGTTAGGTGTATACGTGCAGATATTTATTGTAGCAATAGAGAACGATGTGACGAACCACTATATATCAAACTTTTAGTAATCCTCGGAAGTTATTTTCGAGAGCAAAGGGGTACGATGTTTTTAGAATAGGTAGTATGCCTTGTTCTTGTGAATGAATAGCTTTCCTTTGATAACAGGCAAGTCACGCGCCATCCCTGCCAAACTGGTTTCCGTTCTGTTTATGTTTAAGAGCAAATGGACTACTGTGACAGCTGAGCGCTTCCTATTCAATGCCACGAGATGTTACGTAATATACTTGCAAAACTGGTTTTATGTTTACGAGCAACTGACCTACGGTAACAGCTGAAGGCTACCAGTCTACAACATGTTACGTTACATTATCGCCAGACTGGTTTGATGTTGTTAGTATTTAGTTTCCGTCTTAGGGGTTTCAGACAACACTAGTTATCGGTTTCGGACCCTGGAGATGTATTGAATTCTCAGCGTTAATACTGGTTCATTTGCTGTTACGTCCTTTAGGGGATAGGGATATCTGTGGTCGTCAGCCCTGTGGTCTAGTGAGTATGGAAATGACCTGAAAACCTGTGTCGGTGCGCGACCTGTACGAGCGTGTGATATAATTATTGGTTGGGATACGCACGCCGGGACGTGAAATGCGGTACGATCCCCGTTGTGCATTGCGTAAAGGTAGAAGAAGGAAGACAGTTCCTTGCGCCAACGAACAAATGCATGGCATAGGATATCCATATGAGTAAAATCAGAATTGAATTATCGAAGCACATCGAACGTTTTGTTTCAAACGAAAAATGGACATATTATGCAACTAAGTAAATTAAACGTACCTACATTTCGTGCTTCCTGCCTGGTTGAGTGGCTAAAACGGTTCAGGTGCCAGCCTTTTGACTCCAACTTCGCATGTTCGAACCTGGCCCCGTGCAGTGGTATTTGAAAGTGCTCAAATACGTCAGCCTCGTGTCGGTAAATTTACTGGTACACCGAGCTTGATAGCTGCAGTCGCTTAAGTGCTACCAGTCTAGTATTCGGGAGATAGTGGGTTCGTACCCCACTGTCGGTAGCCCTGAAGATGGTTTTCCGTGGTTTCCCATTTTCACACGAGGCAAATGCTGGGGCTGTACCTTAATTAAGGCCATGGTTGCTTCCTTCCCACTCCTAACCTTTACCTGCCCCGTCATCGCTATAATACCTATCTGTGTCGGTGCGACGTAAAGCAACTTGTCATTCGAGCCAAGACACCACTGTGGTTCAGAATATCCTCTGGTGCTTAAACATACGTTCACGGAGGTCATCCGAAGTGGTTACCTCAGTTCGGTATACTTTGTTTCTCATGCCCCCCCAGGCATAACAATCCACTGGAATAAGGGGTGGCCAATTGATAGTTCCACATCGTCCTGTCTACCGTTGAGGAAATGTCTGCACCATCGTGTAAAATCCACGTGGTTCGGCGTAGTCGAAGCGACACGTCCTCTGAAAGCTCCAGTAACGTACTGTATCTACTGTACAGGAGCAAGATAACATTAATAAAAAGATGTAACCGACCTCCAACTACACCCATCCTGATATTAATTAGAACCGGTGCTGGGAACTGCCTTGTCCTATTGAATGGGGATATTCCACAGCTCATGAGTGGGATATAGTGGATTCCAACCCCTCTGTCGGCAGCCCTAAAGGTGGTTTACCGTGGTTTTCCATGTTCACACCAGGCAAATGCTGGGGCTGTAACGTCATGAATGCCACGATCGCTTCCTTTCCGATACTAGCCCTTTCCCGTCCCATCGTCACCATAAGGAAAGCTACACCGATCAAATTTATGCAAGTAAGGTGATTGGTACCGGTCTGAGTGTCTGAGACCGCTGAGGTCCTTATCTTCCGACCTCCAACTTGGCAGGTTCAATCTTGGCTCAGTCTGATACAGGTCTTATAGGACGATGGGATAGCAAAGGCCTAGGAGTTGGAAGGAGGCGGCCGTGGCCTTAATTTAGGTACAGCCCTAGCATTTGCCTGGTGTGAAAATGGGAAACCACGGAAAACCATCTTCTGGGCTGCCGACAGTGGGATTCGAACCCATTATCTCCGGGATGCAAGCTCTCAGCCAAGCGTCTCTAACCGCACGGCCAACTCGCCCGGTAATAATAATAATAATAATAATAATAATAATAATAATAATAATAATAATAATAATAATTTTTGCTGCCGGGCAGAGTGGCTCAGACGGTTGAGGCGCTGGCCTTCTGACCCCAACTTGGCAGGCTCGATCTTGGCTCAGTCCGATGGTATTCGAAGATGCTCAAATAAGTCAGCCTCGTGTCGGTAGATTTACTGGCGCATAAAAAGAACTCCTGCGAGACTAAATTACAGCACCTCAGCGCCTCCAGAAACAGTAAGAGTAGTTAGTGGGACGTAAAGCAAATAACATTACCGGTATTATCAGGTCATTAGGAGCTGAAAGGCAGGGAAGAAAATAGTAAAATATGCGTGGTGTAGGAGGAAACAAGATGAAATGTACTTCGCCCGTGCCTACATCGCTCGCAGTAGTTTACTACAGGATAGTATGCGTAAGACCAGAACCAGGTCTCTTTGCGATGAGTCAGGTGTATCTTCGTATTGTGGTTAGCACTAGAGGACAAAGTGTGACAAACAGGTTTTGTGTATAAACATCAAACATGTACACCAACAGACACACACACGCAATGTACCCAAACAAGTACAGTGTAGAATGAAGAACTGCCATGCTGTGTTCAAGGTCAATATCTAGCGTTTTAACAAGCACGTCTTCCGTGTGTTGTGTTCAGCTTGCGCCACGTACAAGGCAATCGCGAACTGAAACTCTAGATTTATAATTTTTGTTACCGGTACTTCAATTTTTCTGCTCGGATTTATGAGAATATCGAACTATCGAGACTCAAAATACTACATCGATTGAGAACTGAACTCCCAACTCAATACGCTGCAGAAATGGTGTAACATCTGACATACCAATGTGAAACACGTAGCAATTGTTCAAGTGACCTCCCTGGACTACTCTGCAGGCTTCACTTCTCCGTACCCGGCGAGTTGGCCATGCGGTTAGGAGCGCACAGCTGTGAGCTCGCATCAGGGAGATTGGGGCTTCGAACCCCAATGTCGGCAGCCCTGAAGATGGTCTTCCGTGGTTTCCCAAGTTCACACCAGGCATTGCGGGGGTTGAACCTTAATTAAGGCCACGACCACTTTCTTACTATTCCTAGGCCTTTCTTGTCCGATTGTCGCCATAAGACCTCTCTGTGTTGGTGCGACGTAAAGCAACTAACAAAAGAAAATCACTTCTCCGAATCCAGTCTTCCGTAATATCCATTGGAGATCTGGCGGGCCAATTGATGGGTCCATGTCGTCCTATTCGCCATAGACCAAAGGACTGATCCAAATGATCACGCAGTAATCGGCTTATATCAGGTGGTGGACCATCGTGTAAAAACCACATGTTTCGGCGTAGTCGAAACGGAGCGTCCTCTGAAAGCTCTAATAACGTACCTATGAGGAACTCCAGGTAAGATACCCCTATGAACTGTGCAGGTAAGATGATGATAATAATGTCATTGGCTTTACATCCCACTAACTACTTTTCACGGTTTTCGGGGACGCGGATTTGCAGGAATTTAGTACGATAGGAGTTCTTCACGTACCAGTAAATCTACTGACCAAAGGCTGACGTATTTGAGCACCTTGTCAAGACTGGACTCAGAAGGCCAGTGCCTCAACCATCTGAGCCACTCAGCCCGGCAAGATGATTGGTGCAGCACTGCGTAAAGTGCTGGCCTTCTGAACCCAACTTGGGAGGCTTGGTCTTGGCTCAGTCCGGTGGTATTTGAAGGTGCTCAAATACGTCAGTCTCGTGTCTGTAGATTTATTTGCATTAAAAAATACTGCGATAAAAAATTCTGGCATTTCAGCGTCTCCGAAAACCGTGAAAATTAGTTAGTGGAACGTAAAGATATTATTATTATTATTATTATTATTATTATTATTATTATTAGTAGTAGTAGTAGTAGTAGTAGTAGTAGTAGTAGTAGTAGTAGTAGTAGTAGTAATATTATTTTTACGGAAGTTCTAATTAAACGGGTCCATTACAGTCATCATTTTACCTATCGGTACTTACTGTTCAGTAATAAGCCTTCCGTCCGCCTCTGTGGTGCAGTGGTTAGTGTGATTAGCTGCCACCCCCGAAGCTCGGGTTCGATTTCCAGCTCTGACAAGAAATTTGAAAAGTGGTACGAGGGCTGGAACGGGGTCCACTTAGCCTCGGGAGGTCAAATGAGTAGAGGTGGTCCGATTCCCACCTCAGCCATCCTGAAAGTTGTTTCCCGTAGTTCCCCCCTTCTCCAGGCAAATGCCGGGATTGTACCTAACTTAAGGCCACGGCCGCTTCCTTCCCTCTTCCTTGTCTATCCTTTCCAATCTTCCCATACCCCCGCAAGGCCCCTGTTCAGCATAGCAGGTGAGGCCGCCTGGGTGAAGTACTGGTCATTCTCCCCAGTTGTATCCCCGATCCAATGTATCACGCTCCAGGACACTACCCTTGAGGCGGTAGAGGTGGGATCCCTTGGTGAACCCCATGAAAAACCAACCCTGGAGGGTAAACAGATTAGGAAAAAGAAGAATAAGCCTTCTATTAGAAATGCCCGGCGGCAATTCCACAGTAGGTCTTTTTCCTTCGAGCAATGTTCACGATGGATGCAACTACGGTTTTTGAAATTTGTCTCATTAATAACAATTTCACTGAATACTTATAGCCTTTTCTTTCAGTGTCCACCGTCCTTTCAATGACCTAAAAAGTTTATGAATAAGCATAGACAACCCGCATTGTCTATTGTCAGAAATTCATCGTAGACTGTCGCAATAACAGCACAGAAATGTTGCGCCCATATTTCATTTACTTATTAACCATTTCCTTTCATTTTGTCAGCTTGGATCACTGAGTAATGCCATTGACGTCTTAAAATTCGCACACAAATACACAACACTTGATTCGCACGTATGTGCTTGTACGGATCTTCGACGTCACTGTAAGGATTCTGTGTACTTTTCACACAGAGTACCCTACACCGGTTTTCGAGTACAGCAAGTGACCTGGCACGTGAGTCATCCTCTTCTACTTGCCAAGCCTTTAGAGGAAGTGCACAACAACATGTGTTGGTCTGCGATATGAAACAGGTTCAACAAGCCCTATACTCGGCTACTGTACTTCCGCTACGCGTGGACAGAATGACATCACCGGCGTATCCTGCTACGGCCGTTCAAAACACATTAGGTCCTGAAATATTTGGCTCAGTTATGGGCAAACTAATAGGACAAGGTAAAAATTACATAGCATATATTATGAGATGTATTTTTCTTAGCCGACTAGCTTAATATCTGCACGTATACACCTAACACCCTGTATATATATATATATTTCTCTTCCTTAATTTTAATTTGGCTTCCGTACTATAATTCAATGTACTCTCTCCATATTATTTGTAGTTTTGATTAAGAATTTCATTTCTGTAGGACAGACTTCTTGGTGGAACATACTTTGCCCTAACTTACAAACAGCACTATATAGATACCAACCAGAAGGTATGCAGCAGGAGAAATCTCATTTGCAAACTAACACACACAACATGGGAGCACAGCCTAATGTCCTCCGTACATCTGCCTTTGCCCTGTGTTTCTCTGCTGCAGAGTATGCTGCTCCAGTCTGGAGGAATTCCGCTCATATAAATCAAGTGGATGTTGCTCTTCATGAGACAGGTCGCATTGTTACAGGCTGCTTACGACCAACTCCTGTCAATAAGATCTTTCCACTTATGGGAGTAGCACCTCCAGATGTTAGGAGACAAGTTTCAGCAGAGATAGAGAAGAAGAAGCAAGAAACAGATCCAAGACATCCAATGTTTGGACTTCACGCCCACCCATCAAGATTGAAATCGAGGAAGAGCTTCCTACAAACAACATCGTCAATCCCATCATCGGCCTAATCTCGGCGAAAGGAACTCTGGAGGAGGAAGTCGCCTGTAGGATTATGGGACGTGAAAGAGAAGACAGCGGCAGGACATCATCTTCAGTATGGACATTGGAAGACACTTAACAGATTAAGATCTGGAGTGACATGTTGTAAAACCAACCTGAAAAGGTGGGGGTATGGTGATCAAGATTTTTGTGATTGTGATGAAAATCAAGATCATGGACACCTTCTTATCTGTAGAAATCTGCCTAAACCATGTAGTATGAAGGATTTGGTGGAAGCCAATGGATGTGCCATCTCGACAGTTGAATACTGGAAAAACAAAGTGTAAATAGAGTAGTTGTAAATATATTGTAGTGATGTCGGACACGGATAAATAAATAAACGGTGCGTAACCAAGAGACCAAAATAATTAAAGTGCGACATCTTCATGTTGGTGGCAACCCTTCTACTGCCTTATATTTCAAGCCGAAGGAAATGAAACGTCCCACGTTACCTGCTTCTACGTAGATAATACTGAGCCCTTGGCTGCCTTCTAAATTTTCATTTGTGAATAGGTTGAATAATATTTCCCTCCATTTATTTTCGTAGGTCAGCCCTATTAAGGCAGAAGCACGATTCGAAAGTTCGGGTATTGCATGGAAATGTAAAAGAATGAAGGCAATCCTTACAAAAGGATGCATTTTTATCACAGGAGGTGTCATATTTTTTCTATGGAATAGCAGAAGAGATGTCTTTCCTATCAGCACATCCTTCCCTAATTAACAACGTAATAAGCGCAGAGATTCCTCATAGCGAACTCGACCCTGGCCTTCATGAGGTATTCAAAGTCGACAGAAATACACGGTCCATGTGGCAATTTAATCTGGAACTCTTCCTGCATGATGAACGGATTGCGCATTAAAAACATCCCCGAACCCCCACAGCAAGACGCTATCTAGGGAGAATGGCTATCCTCAGTACCGCAGATGTTCTCCAAGCGACGGCTGCTTCACCGTCAACATTGGGACTCGATCTGGATAATCGCTGGGTAGCGCCGCACAACTCCATCCTGTCTCACACCTTTCCGATATCTGCCACCTGGGCGACAGCCCTAATTGCAGATTGAATGATTGATTGATTGATTGATTGATTGATTGATTGATTGATTGATTGATTGATTGATTGATTGATTGATTGATTGATTGATTGATTGATTGATTGATTGATTGATTGATTGATTGATTGATTGATTGATTGATTGATTGATTGATTGATTGATTGATTGATTGATTGATTGATTGATTGATTGATTTCCGGAAGGCTCGGGAACGCACGCTGATAAGATCCAAACCTGCCTGAAGTCACCCTATCTGTAACTCTTTGAGAATGAACAGAAAAGTGCACGTTAATGGCGATTTCATGATAGAACTACTTTTGGGAACGGGAGATGGCAAGTTGATTGTGGACGAGCTGGTCGAAGATAACAGACATTTAATACTGGGACTGAAAGGCTAGTTTGATAAAGGCTGAGGGAGTGGGCTATTCTAACTCCTACTAATGAGACAGCAACAACTATAAACAATGATCTGTTTGAGTTGCTACCAACTGAAATGGTGCGATACGAATTTCTGATCTCTCTGGTAGAAATAGAGGAAACTTTTCATTACCCTGGTGAGTTCCTGTACACCCTCACCTAACCAGGATCTCTCCTGAAAGTTTCTAACTCAAAGTAGGAGCTCACATAATGTTGCTGCGAAACCTGAACCCTCCAAAACTGTGTGATGAAACCAGGCTTTAGGTTGAATCCCTTCATAGAAATGCCATGTGTGGAGATCTTCATAGGATTTGGTCAGGGAGAACCAGTATTTATACCGGGCGAGTTGGCCGTGCGGTTAGAGACGCGCAGCTCTGAGCTTGCATCCGGGAGATCGTGGGTTCGAGCCCCACTGTCGGCAGCCCTGAAGATGGTTTTCCGTGGTTTCCCATTTTCACACCAGAAAAATGCTGGGATTGTACCTTAATTAAGGCCACGGCCACTTCCTTCCCACTCCTAGGCCTTTCCTCTCCCACCGTCGCCATAAGACCTATCTGTGTCGGTGCGACTTAAAACAAATTGTAAAAAAGAAACAGTATTTAGTCCCCACGTGCATCCAGTCCCATCCGACCGTCACTTTCAATTCAAACGCTTCCAGTTCCCTTTCACGTTTGCTTTGACATGACGACCATCAGGTTTCAAGGACAGGGCTTGAGGGTAGCTGGCGTGTATTTGTGGAAGGATTGTTTCTTCCACTGTCTGTGTTATGTAGCCTGTTTTAGAGTTGAGCTCGCATGAATGTCTGGTCAACCTGCAAACAGAAGGATAAACGGAAAATGTAGTGTACACAGAAATTCTTTCACAACATTTCCATCGTCTTCATAATTACTGAAGAAGGAAAACAACCACAATTTTATGAGTTAAACTCACTGCGTAAACAACAAGGACGCTTCTCGGACCGATGCATTTTATACCATAATTTTTAGTAAATAAAACGCATTCTCAAAATGGAACTCTATTCAGTTTCAGTTATATATTTGATCAGCCGTAGTGAAGTACGGGTATCAAGGTAATAATAATAATAATAATAATAATAATAATAATAATAATAATAATATGAGCAAACTGGAAATTATCCAAAACTGAGAGTCACTTTGCTTGGCCATCTTCGTAAAAAAAAAACATCCGACCCTGGTGATTTCTTGTACACTCTCACCTATCCAGGATCCCTCCCCATTGTGGAAACCAACGATCGATCGTAAAATTAATTGCAGATCGAATATTTGGTGGTTTTGCCACGTGTGCCGACTGTTCAAACGGCGTCATCTACCACAACGATTACTCCGGCGAGAGAGATCTGCATATTGGAAAGTTCAAAGAATGGCTCTCAAGAAAATCTGGGCAAAGCATAATATCAAGGATGAACTCAGAAAGCGATTGTGTTGGCTTCTCGGTGCCAAACATGAAGAATTTAGCGCACCAAGAGCAGCGCATCGGCTTTTAGAACAAACTCGTCCAATCGTTAGCTAGGGAGAAATCAATATTTTACGGTCAGCATAACGGCCTTCGGTTGAGAGGACTCCGGGTTCGATTCTCAGCCGAGTCGGGATTTTAGCTGGGTCTGGTTAATTCATCTTACTCGGGTACTGGGTGTTCGTGTTTCTTAATGTAGAAGTTACACAATATCAATTTAAAATTAAAGCAAGCAATTATGCAAAACGAGTATTAGAAATTAAATATAAAACATATAAAGTAAGGCTGGCTGCGTTGATGAGCAAGAAAGGAAAAAACATAAAGATTTTGCTCAAATAAGTTATTATTAATTTGTGTATGCACTGTAAAGCAAAGTATTACTATATATATGTAAATCGCTCTAGTTTTTAATTGAGGGAGTATACCGTACCCAAGTTCACCAATACTGTCTTTCCTGCTTTAACAAAACAGTAATAAATTAACTATTGACAGTATGTGCTATTAATTATTTTTACCCCTTCTAATTCTTCATAAAATATGTGTATCTTTCATCTTGAAAATGATGACAAAAATGGTATAGACTGACATATGTTCTTTGTATATTGATGGCCATTCATGCATTATTATCGTGTTTTTATTTAATTGGAAGTGTTTGAATATTTAACACACTTTCCTGAACAATTGTGGTTTAAGATTTATCCATATGCTCAGTAACTTCAAGTATTTGGGAAATATGATCAGAGATGATATGTATTGCACGACAGGAATTAAGAAAAGAATTGCCATAGCTAAAGAAGGCTTTAAGAAAAAATCAAAATTATTTTGTGGACCACTAAACAAAGATTTGAGGAAAAGACTTGCTAAGTGTTACATTTGGAGCATAGCGCCGTATGGCGCAGAGACTTGGACATTGAGACAAAAATATGAGAGAAGATTGGAGGCATTAGAGATGTGGGTATGGAGGAGAATAGAACGAGTGAAATGGGAAGACCGGGTAAGGAATGAGGAGGTATTACGAAGAGTTGGAGAGGAACGAAGTATGTTACAAATCATTAGAAGGAGAAAAATGAACTGGATCGGACATTGTTTGAGGAGGGACTGTTTACTGAAAGAAGGAATAGAAGGAATGCTGAAAGGCAAACGAGGAAGAGGAAGGAAAAAATATCAAATGTTGGACAATATCCAAGGAAATAAATATTCGGACATGAAAAACTTGGCGCAAGACAAGCAACAGTGGAAGAGGTTCATCCCATGACAAGACCTGCCATAAGACAGAATACCTAGATGATGATGATACATACATATATACATTATCATTATAGACTGTTATGCCTTTCAGCGTTCAGTCTGCAAGCCTCTGTGAATTTACTAAACGTCGCCACAATCCTCGATTTGCAACTAGTGTTGTGGCCTCATTTAGTTCTATACCTCTTATCATTAAATCGTTAGAAACCGAGTCTAACCATCGTCGTCTTGGTCTACCTCTACTTCTCTTACCCTCCATAGCAGAGTCCATTATTCTCCTAGGTAACCTATTCTCCTCCATTCGCGTCACATGACTCCAACACCGAAGCCGGTTTATGCGTACAAGTTCATCCATCGAGTTCATTCCTAAATTAGCCTTTATCTCCTCATTCCGAGTACCCTCCTGCCATTTTTCCCACCTGTTTGTACCAGCAATCATTCTTGCTACTTTCATGTCTGTTACTTCTAACTTATGAATAAGATATCCTGAGTCCACCCAGCTTTCGCTCCAGTAAATCAAAGTTGGTCTGAAAACAGACCGATGTAAAGATAGTTTCGTCTGGGAGTTCACTTCCTTCTTACAGAATACTGTTAATCGCAGCTGCGAGCTCACTTTACGACACCTTGATTCAATCTCACTATATTACCATCCTGAGAAAACACACAACCTAAATACTTGAAATTATCGACCCATCTGACATTCAATTCTGTTGAATTTCTTACCTACTGACATCAATTTAGTCGTCGAGAGGCTAATTTTCATACCATACTCATTGCACCTATTTTCTAGTTCCAAGATATTAGACTGTAGGCTTTCGGCACAATCTGCCATTAAGACCAAGTCGTCAGCATAGGCCAGACTGCTTACTACATTTCCACCTAATTGAATCCCTCCCTGCCATTTTATACCTTTCAGCAGATGATCCATGTAAACTACGAACAGCAAAGGTGAAATATTACAGCCTTGTCTGTGCCCTGAACCAAGAACTCATTCTACCATCAATTCTCACTGAAGCCCAATTGTCAACATAAAGGCCTTTGATTGCTTTTAATAATCTGCCTTTAATTCCATAGTCCCCCAGTATGGCAAACATCTTTTCCCTCGGTACCCTGTCATAAGCTTTCTCTAGATCTACAGAACATAAACACAACTGCCTATTCATCTCGTAGCATTTTTCTATTACCTGGCGCATACTGAAAATCTGATGCTGACAGCCTCTCTGTGGTCTGAAACCACACTGGTTTTCATCCAGCTTCCTCTCAACGACTGATCGCACCCTCCCTTCCAAGATGCCAGTGAATACTTTGCCTGGTATACTAACCAATGAGATGCCTCCATAGTTGTTGCAATCCTTCCTGTTCCCTTGCTTATAGATAGGTGCAATTACTGCTTTTGCCCAATCTGATGATGTACCTTACAAACACTCCATGCTAATCGTATTATTCTATGAAGCCATTTCATCCCTGCCTTCCCACTATACTTCACCATTTCAGGTCTAATTTCATCTATTCCTGCTGCCTTATGACAATGGAGTTTATTTACTATCCTTTCCACTTCCTCAAGCATAATTTCACCAACATCATTTTCCTCCTCCCCTTGAGCTTCGCTGTTCACAACACCACCAGGATGATTTCCTTTTGCATTGAGAAGATGTTCTAAATATTACCTCCACCTCTCCAGTGATTCCCTGGGATCTATTATGAGTTCACCTGAATTACTCAAAATGTTCATTTCCTTTTTCCCTCCCTTCCTAAGATTCTTTATTACTGTCCACAAAGTTTTCCCTGCTGCTTGACCTAGCCTTTCCAAGTTGTTACAAAAATCTTCCCAGGACTTCTTTTTGGATTCAACAACTATTTGTTTCGCTCTGTTTCTTTCATCTACGTACAACTCCCTGTCAGCCTCCGCCCTTGTTTGGAGCCACTTTTGATAAGCCTTCTTTTTACGTTTACAAGCTGCTCTCACTTCATCATTCTACCAAGATGTTCGCCTTTTCCCATCTTTACACAAAGTTGTTCCTAGGCATTCCCTTGCTGTTTCTACTACAGCATCCCTGTATGCCACCCATTCACTTTCTATATCCTGAACCTGCTTACTGTATACTGTTCGAAACTTCTCACTAATCATATCCATATACTTCCGTCTAATTTCTTCGTCCTGGAGATTTTCTACCCTTATTCGTTTGCAGACAGATTTCACTTTCTCTACCCTAGGCCTAGAGATACTTAGTTCACTACAGATCAGATAGTGGTCTGTATCATCGAAAAATCCGCGGAAAACTCGTACATTCCTAACAGATTTCCTGAATTCGAAGTCTGTTAAGATATAGTCTATTATGGATCTGGTACCCCTAGCCTCCCATGTGTAGCGGTGAATAGCCTTATGCTTGAAGAATGTATTCGTAACAGCTAAACCCACACTAGCACAGAAGTCCAGCAAACGCTTCCCATTCCCATTAGCTTCCATATCTTCCCCACATTTACCAATCACCCTTTCGTATCCTTCAGTTCTATTCCCAGCTCTCGCATTGAAATCGCCCATTAGCACTATTCTATCCTTGCTGTTGACCCTGACCACGATGTCACTCAATGCTTCATAAAACTTGTTAACTTCATCCTCATTCGCACCCTCACATGGTGAATACACGGACACAATTCTAGTCCTAATTCCTCCAACTGACAAATCTACCCACATCATTCGCTCATGTACGTGCCTAACAGAAACTATGTTCCGTGCAATGGTATTCCTGATAAAGAACCCTAACACCCGTCAAGTACACTTTATGATCTATATCTTCCTCGTTATCTCCCCTTACCCGAATATCACTTACTCCTAGCACATCCAGATGCATCATCTTTGCTAACTCAGCCAGTTCTACTTTCTTTCTTCCATAAGCCCCATTAATATTGATAGCTCCCCATCGAATTCCATTTCGTTCGCCAAGTTGTTTCCAAGGAGTCCCTCGCCTGTCAAATGGGAGTGGGACTCCGGTACTCCCATAGGTCCGAGGCTTGCTTAAGATGTTCTGAGCTCGGTAGATTCATGAAGCATCTATTTCATCCTCCCCTTGAGCTTCGCTGTTCACAACACCACCAGGATGATTTCCTTTTGCATTGAGAAGATGTTCTAAATAGTCCAAGTGAGGATCTCTCCTCTAACGGGTTATGGACCATCGGTGGATAGTATAGTCCTAGCCGCCCGAGCACAAGTAGGGCCATGACTCAGAATATGTCCGAGATGCCCACTCCCATTCCATAGTAACGGGTATCCCGACTCTCAGGACCACTTACTAGGCCACTCAGCCGTTGCCCATGGTTCACAAACTAGGACATGACTACAGTAACCTACAAACATGAACCAATGCTCACAAAATTATACAACTAAAATTGTACATTTCCAATGATGGCTTATAATATTTTGAGCGTAATAGAAGTAAAAAGAAAAGAAAAGGTACAATATTATCCTCCCAGTTTCGGACTTGAGAAGTGCGTTTGTTTAATTGTATCCTAGTACTGGATGTCATTCACAAGTGGAACAGTTTATCATTACTTGAGACATACGGCAGTAAGTATGTTTTTATCTTACATTACTTACCAACATTGTCGGCATCGGACACGACTGCACTTACAAGCCCCTTTGTATGCAAACGGATGTTCTTCCTGCTGATAGTTTTTTTTTATTTTAAAAGATGCTTTCATTACAGCATCGCATCTTCCTGTCTAAAATTTTAAATACGTATCAGCTGGTCGGGTGCATGTTGAATTTGTTCGAAACTTTTTAGAACAGCAATTCACAATATTCTAAATAAATTTGACAGTAATGGCTCAGTGGAAAATAAGAAACGTAAATGCAAACGAAGTGTTTTAGCAGGGGAAAGCTAGAGGAAATTCGTGCAAATCTTGAATGGTCGCCGAATAAATCTCTCCCGAAATTAGCACAAGTAGGGGTTTCGGTTTTTTCTGATCACAAAGCAATAAAGCTGCTAAAATTCAAACTGTGCAGATTTACACGGACCCATTGTTTAAAACCTGTAACAGGAGTGCGATATTGTGAGTGGTATCCTTCATCGGCCCATGATGGTTTACGAGTAATCGACCCACAGCTGGTCTCTCCTTTTTCCTAGATGAGGCCTTGTTTCAACTTACTGGCCGTGAGAACAGTCATAACTCCAGCCATTGAAATGCAGAAAATCTTCATGGTTTTTATGAAATTCCTCTTTATTACAGTAGGGTTATGCTTTGGTGTGCTGTTAGCGCAAGAAGAAGAATTGGGTCTATCTTCTACGAGACGACAATAAATTCACAGAGGTACCGAGAAGATATTTTGAGGCCGTTTTTCAACACTTGAAGGAAGAAGAATAATCGCTTGTATGGTTTCAACAGGATTTAATCACAGTGGGAAATTCCTTTCTTACAATCTCGGAAGTGATTGCAGGCAGAATGATCAGTGCTGGTCTCATTTCCGATCATTCCCCAGATTTAACAGTGTGTGATTTTTACTTGTCGGGTAGACTCAAAGAAAAGGTTTATCAGACAATTGGAGTAACTAAAAGAAAACAATACGTATAAGATCAGAAACAAAGAGAGAAAAAATAATTGAATGAATTTAATTGATTAATAAAATTGAATTAATGAGTAATCGAACTAATGTCTTAATAGTCCTTTTAACCACGGTACTATTTCTAACAGATTCTAAAATGCAATTCGTACAGACTTTAAGAAACCCCAGTATGTCAGAACGTTGTCCCACAGGAGTTCTGTAATTTGCCACAAGATAATGAAATCGAGTTGTCACTTTCAAATACCCTCAAATTCCACCTATCTCAGCTGGGATTTAACCTACAATCTTGGAAACAGAAAAACTAGGAATCCTTTTTCTAGAAGTTTAAGTTCCCACTAAGCATGCATATTTTCGATGACACTGGAGAGGTAGCTGCCGTGGCCTTAATTAAAGTACAATCTCGGCATTGGTTTGGTGTGTAAATAGGAAACGACAGAAAGTCACCTTCAAGGCTGCCGACAGTGGGGTTCGAACCCACCGTCTTTAGCATACAAGCTTATAGTTCCACGACCCGTATTGCGTATTCAGCTCGCTTGGTGACTAGGACTTACGGATCATTCGCAGTATGATGGTAGACTAAGTTCATAGTTAAACTTGGTTACAGACATTCCACAAGATTGTTAAATATTTCACCCCTATACCACATTGTTTGGTTAATTTACTAAGAGGCGTGTGGATTTGTAGATACTCTGTATTCTTGATCTTCATTTTTCGAAGTGTCGGACCTATTCCATTTATCCCTCTGATTAGTGTTAATAGAGGATGGTTGCCCTGCTGTCCTTCCTCTTAAAACAATAATTACCACCACTTTATTGTCGAATCATAAGCGTTGGCTACGTAGTTCGCGTCATGTAGCAGTGAGCCTGCATTCAGGAGAAAGTGAGCTCGATCTCCACTATCGGCAGTAATCTGAGGAAGGTTTTCCGCGGTTTCCTATTTTCACACCAGGCACCTTAATTAAAGCCATGGTCTCTTCCTTCCGACCCCTAGCCCTTTCTTATCCCATCGTCGTCATTAGACCAATCTATAGTGGTGGGACGTATAAGAAAAGAAAAAATAAACTGTGTGAAATAGCGGCTAGCTTTTCTGCACGGCGATCGCTGTTTTAATTCTAGCCGAAGTGTGTGGAATATTTTAAATAAAATGGCTTATTCGACGGCGGAAAACTAGAAGTTCCGTCTCTATGACCATTGCTACATTTCTAAAAACTTGCTTTTAAAAGGTTCTCTATTTCCTTTCAGAGTGGATATAGCTCGTGTTGGAGCCTATTACACTTTATTTCTGTGTTATTCCTCAAAACAGAATTTACAGCCTTGCCTCTTTTTACCAAACGTTACCTATATGCTCAAACAGTGACCAAGGAATATGTTCCAATGTAATAATAATAATAAGCTAGTATGCCTAATAATAACTGTAATAAGAATAAGAATAATAACAACTTCAAGTGGCTATTGCTAGGCAGACACAGGCAGACACTCCGAGGAGGGTGGGCGGAATTTGCCGTGTGTTGCGATAGAGCATAGTGTTGTGTGTGATGTGTCAGATACAGGGATGTTAGAAACAGCACAAATATCCATTCCCCGAGCCAAGGAAATTGACCACTGAAGATACAATTTCCCGACCCGAGCAGGAATCGAACCCAGGACCATATGAACCTATGGTGACTGTGCTGACCATTCAGCGAAAGATGCGGACATATTTCAGTGAAGATACGAATTCTTCTTCTGTATGACTGCTGTCAGAACACACTTCATGTTTCTCTGAGCAGTGTTCTTAAGAAAGACTATTCTTCCGTGTAGGCACATTCCTGGTGACCAATGCCGACTACATCTGCTTACGCTTCATCACACTCACGTTACTAACAGTTGCCTTTGTACCGATCAACGTGCCGACTCTTCGCACACTCGAGAGGAGATGGAAAGGGAACTTAATAGATCATACAGTCAGTCGACCTAAGTTTCTATAGAATGCATGACAAAGACAGATGAATGCATTGAGCCCATCATCATGATTCTCCCGGCCGATAGTTGGTGGTATCCCGTATTTGGAGCCAGAAAAGCTTGTCCTGTATTGATCCTGAACCTTTTCATCATATACTTAGCCATTTTCCAATTGTTTGGACTCGACATTATATGTAAATTTGCCCCAATTTCACAATCGGCGTGTGGCAACCCTATGTGGATGGTCTATTGCGTGTCGCTGTGGTGTTTAGTAGCGTGATATGTTGTGTGTGTATATATATATATATATAAAGAGGTGTGTAAAGACGAACATAAACACCTAATCGCTGAGCCATAGGAATGAAACGGTTTGCTAAAATCTCCAGCCCGACCAGGAATCAAACCCGGTACCCACTGAACCGTTGACCATTCAGCCAAGGAACCGTACTCGTATTGATCCAATTCGGGACAGCCAATATCCCGTATTTACGGGTGAGTAACAGACAAGCTTTGTATTAATTCCTTCCCTTATTCCATTCAACGAACTTGTAAAAATATCTAGACCGTGCTGAAACATCAGTTAGAAAACCGAAAGGCAATTGTCAAACTGTCACATTATTCAACAGCCACTGCCACATTGGCTTCGTTCTACATTTCCTCGACGAGTTTAAATCTTGTATGTGTGTGGCTGTACAACACAGATGTAGGGCTTTATTTTTATTTAATCGTATGGTGATTATAACTACAAATTTTAAGTCCAGGTCCAAGTATTTCAGCTACTCTACAGCGCTTTCTGAAAGAAGAAACAGGTCGCTGGGGCTTCCAGAGTAGGCATGAAGAGGGAAGCGCAGGATGACATGGTCCATGGTCTGTTCCTCCTCACTGCATTCACACATTGGAGAATCCATCCAACCCCACTTATGGCGTAAGAAATTACAGCGTCCATGCCCAGTTCTCAATATGTTGAGGCGTCACCATAGTTTTCTTGGGAGGTCGAATCCCTTCATTTTCTGGGTTGGATTTAGGTCATGAGCATTTGTTCCAGATGTTGAAATTGACCACTCATGCCGCTAGCTCTCGTTTAGATTAAAATTATCCCTCAAGCGTCGGCCGCCGAGTATACTTGCTGGGCTCCTAGATCGAAGTCGTCGTGGCGATGGGTAACAAAATTCCTGGTAAACTGGTAATGAGGGAGATGACCAGATCCCCTTTGCTTCTCTCGGCAGAGCTTACTTTACCCTCAGATGGGGTAGTGGGATATGACTAAGTACGGGTAACCAGTGACGAGGTGTTGACTTTACAATACCAGTTATGCAGCGCATGGTATCATTCAGCTTAGTATCCACTTTATGCACATGTGCACTTTCCAGCCATACCGGGGCACAGTATTCCGCTGCAGAGTAGACGAGACTGATACCCGTTAATCGTAAGCAGTCAGACGAGGCACCCCAGGAACTGCCACAAAGCTTGTGCATGATGTTATTCCTTGTAGCGATTTTGTGAGAAAGCTTGGTGAGATGTTCTTTGTAGCTCAGAGTTCTGTCCAGTGTGACGCCTAGATATTTCGGGAACAGGTTGTACTTTAGTTTTTCACCAAGGAATAAGACAGATGGCTCATAGTTTGCGAGTCGGTTGCTGAGATGAAAACATGAAACCTCGGTCTTAGAAGCACTTGGGATCAAACGCCAAGACTTGAAGAAAGTTGCCATTTTGACCAAGTCTGCGGAAAGAATGCCTTCTCCATCCTCAAAATTTCTGCTTTGAGCTACCAGTGCAATGTCGTCTTCATAGATGAAATTAGTAGCTGTGCTTGATGGTAAGTCATGGATGTAGAGGTTGAAGAGAACTGGGGCCAATACTGATCCCTGTGGCTGACCATTATTTAATTTTCTTTGGCGTCTTTTAGAATCACCTAGGAATACTACAAACTCTGTCACTCAGAGCATGCTGGAAATCAGGTTTGCAATTTCCAAGGAGGGAATTACTTCCAGCACTTTAAGAATTAGTCCATGTCGCCAGAGAGTTTCATATGCACTTGTCAGATCAATAAAGACAGCTGTTGATTTTAACTTCTTTTGGAAGCCTGCCTCGATGTGAGTGGTAAGATCCAAAACTTGATCAGTACAGCTACGATTTCTTCTGAAACGAGCTTGCTCTGGGGCGATTACAACGTCAATGTGTGGTGCTATTCTAGTTAGGAGGACTCATTCCAAGAGTTTATAAGTGCAACTGAGAAGTGCTATCGGGCGGTAGTTTTCAGGTCTCTGTCCGACTTTCCAGGTTTAAGAAGGGCAATCACCTTTGACCGTTTGAACTAATTCGGCAGGTTGTTAGTCTGAAGGATGTAAGTAAAAAGAGAATTGATCCATTTTATGCTATGTGGACCCATATTTCGAAGGAATTCGTTGAAGATATTATCAGGGCCAGCAGCTTTACCGGTTTTCAGCATTTTTATAGCAGCTTCAACTTCCTGAATAGAGAATGGTCTAGACAGTTCCTCATTCTTCTTTGTTCCATGTTTGAGCTTGGTGAGCTTACGTTTCACAGTTTTCGTATGGCATTTATCTCTCTTTGCTCGGGTGACTTCAACCATACTATTTGCAATGGCATCTGGGCTCAAGTTAGAGCACTGCTTTTTAGAAGAAAGTTTTCCAGTAAGTCGATTTAAGACGCTCCAAGCTTTTCTGCTCGATTTTGCAAAGTCCATGTCTTTCACTGTTGTTTCCCACTTTTGTTTCCTATTCTTGTCTAATGACCGTAGAAGCTGTGAACCTACTTCATGGCTACCTGTTGTTTGATATTCTTCATACAGGGCCTCACTTTCTGGATACCAACCAGGCACATAATATTTTCTGAAACCTCTCGGAATGTTCAATTTGGCAGCTGAAATGACTAAGCTGACGAAATCATACTAAGCAAAGCAAAGGTCAAAGTCATCTCCGTACAGGCCATGAAGGCCCTTGGAGGGGTGGAAGGTAAAGGCTTCCACTATCCGTAACCTCGGCACTTGATGGGGTAGAGTGGTTAGCTCTACGCCCGGCCGCCTTTGCCCCCAGGAATTACCCTGGTACTCATTTTTGGTGTAGGCTGAGTGAACCTCAGGGCCATATGCACCTCCGGAAGTGGAAATCTCATTTCTTAAATTTTTCGACTTCCTGACGGGGATTCGAACCCACGTCCTTCCGGGTGAGCCGAGCACGCCTTTACCGCCTCGGCCAGGCAGCCCCTGACGAAATCATACTATGTAGGACTAATTAACAATGCAAAGACATCAAACTATCAAAAATGAGAACGGATTTCAATTCTTGCATTGTAACAATGGTTGTTGCTATGTCCTCCTGACGAAGTCGACTACCAAGTGTAGTAATTATTTTGTAAGACACAAAAGAAGTGTTTAAATCAAAATAATGCAGCGGTTCAGTTGTGGACAGGGCACTGACTTCCGAAAGAATTATATTTTTTTGTAAATGTAAAAATTATATCTTCAGTTCATAGTGTCATTAAAAGTGTACTCTAAATGATTTTATTTTCCAAATACAGTAAAGCATTAAAATAAGCGAGTCTCCTCTGTGTAATACAAAAATTCTTTGACGTAGTAAAGAGAGAAGTTGGAAAAGATACATTCTTGGCTAGCGCTCGTGAAATACAATTCCAAAAAAGACAAATGTAAAGAAATTTATGGGAGAAGAAGAAGAAGAAAAACGTCATTGGTTTTACTCACCTTTAACGAGTTTTACACCGAGCGAGTTGGGCGTGTGGTTAGGTTCGCGTAGCTAAGACCTTGCATTCGGGAGATAGTAGGTTCGAATCCCACCGTCGGGAGCCCTAAACATGGTTTTCCATGGTTTGACATTTTCACACCAGGCAAACGCTGGGGTTTCACCTTAAGGCCAGGGTCGCTTATTTCACAATCCTAACCCTTTCCTATCCTTGCGTCGTTGAAAACTTCGATGTGTTAATGCGACATTAAACCACCAGCAAAAAAACCTATTCTTACGACTAGTATTGTGAAAATGTTTTAAACTACGGACTGGAAGACCTGGGAGTAAGGAGAGGAACTGATCGACTAAACGGTATGTTCCGAGCTCTCAGTGAAGAGATGGCGTGGACTTACTTTAGTAGACGAATAAGCGTGAGTGGTCCGACTCGTTGTCTGAATGGTCAGCGTACTGGCCTTCGGTTCAGAGGGTCACGGGTTCGATTCCCGGCCGGTTCGGGGATTTTAACCTTAATTGGTTAATTCCAATAACCCGGGAACTGGGTGTCTGTGCTGTGTCCAACATCCCTGCAACTCACACACCACACATAACACAATCCTCCACCACAATAACACGCAGTTACCTACACACGGCAGATATCGCCCACCCTCATCGGAGGGTCTACCTTAAAAGTGCTGCACACGGCTAGAAATAGCGTAGTGGAGCTGTCAAAGGTAGGAATTATAGTAATATGAAGATAAAATTAGAATTCAAAAGGAAAAATTGGGGTAAATGTCCAATTTTTCGAAGAGGAATTTAAGATTGGAATAATTAATCACGGAAAATGTCCGATTAATTTTCAAGTTCATTAAATCATTTTGATTCCTTATAAACAGGTCAGATAACGTGTCTTGACATAAAATTGCTCCGTGCACCGGCCGGGTATTATTTGGAACGTTTACTGTCAGGATTTGTGAAATGAAAATCCACAGCCCGTTTCCAGTGATTCGACCGGGTCAGGGATGGAATGAATAAAGCCGCATCTAGCGGCGATTGTAGGAATTGTGCCGGCTACCGAAGCCTGTCGCACTCCTCGGGGCAATGATTAATGACTGACAGATGAAATGATACTGGAGAGTGTCGCTGGAATGAATAATGATAGAGAAAACCGGAGTACCCGGAGAAAATCCTGTCCCGCCTGCGCTTTGTGCACGTGGAGGAACCGTGATTTGAACCACAGAACCCAGCGGTGAGAGGCCGGCGCGCTGCCGCCTGAGCCACGTGGAATATTTCAGGATTTTAATTCTTTATCTGTTTAAACTCCAGGGTCGGTTATTCCCTCGGACTCAGTGAAGGATCCCACCTCTACTGGTCGGGGCATACAACTAGGGAGGATGACCAGTACCTCGCCCAGGCGGCTCCACCTGCTATGCTGAACAGGGGCCTTGCAGGGGGATGGGAAGATTGGAAGGGAGAAACAGGGACGAGGGAAGGAAGCGGCCGTGGCCTGAAGTTAGGTACCATTCAGGCATTTGCCTGGAGGAAAAGTGGAAAACCACGGAAAACCACTTCCAGGATGGCTGAGATGGGAATCGAACCCACCTATAACAGTTGACCTCCCGAGACTGAGTGGACCCCGTTCCAGCCCTCGTACCGCTTTCCAAATTTCGTGGCAGAGCCGGGAATCGAACCCGGGCCTCCGGGGATGGCAGCTAATCACAGTAACCACTGCACCACAGAGGCGGACAAGATTTTTATTACCTGTCAATTATGTGTGAAGTGATTTTTGTAGATTTCTTTATTGTGATATTGTTTGATAATTTACGAACACTTTTTTTAACAATTTGTTTTACATCGCACCGACACAGATAGGTCTTATGGCGACGATGGGATAGGAAAAGGCTAGGAGTGGGAAGGAAGTGACCGTGGTCTTAATTAAGGTACACCATCGTCGCCATAAGACCTATCTGTGTCGGTGCGACGTAAAGCATATGGCAAAAAAAATTAAGGTACAGCCCCATTTTCCTAACGTGAAAATAAGAAATCGCGGAAAACCACCTTCATAACTGCAGACAGTGTGGTTCGCACCTACTATCTTCCGAATGCAAGCTGATAACTACGTGATACTCGCTCGGCTTTTACGAACTACTTTGTAGCTTTAGAGTTGTTGTTGTGTGTTAAATTTTAAGTTTTAGATTACTTTGAATTCAGTACTAATCTCCGTCATTTTGGTCATTTTTGCTCACGCCTTATGACCCGCATGCCAATGGAGGCTGAACTTAGAGTAAACGGCATTAAGAGTGTCACAGGTCATCTCAGTGACCCCCGACAAGTATGGATTCGGCACTAATATTGGTCGTTTTAAATGATGTTTACATGTTACTCTCTCCCAACCCCCAATCGTAGGGGTGCTAGGTAGGGGTATCTTACCCCATCAGTATTTTGAGCCAGATAGTATATCACATGTGTATCTCATTAGGTTGGCAGCCATGCTGGATCATATATACGTAATCGCGATCATTTTGGACATTCTCTTCATCACCCCTTGCATCCGCATGCCACGGGGGATGAACTTGGACTTAAATGTCATACGGGGTGTCACTTTTCATCCCAGTGATCCCAAAAACTGTAGATTCACCAATAATATAGGTCGTTTTCGATCATTTTTGCATGTAATTCCTTCCCCACTTCATCCTTGGTGTGTCTTACTCGCACGGCATTTATCTCTGGGTGTTATTAAATCATATGGGTACCAAGTTAGTTTGAAATTGCAGGTTTGTCAATTGTCGCCGCCATTTCTAATTGTTTAACCTGCGTAAGGATAATGCTTTTTAACTGTGCGCAACCCGCTGAATGTATTGCGGGCCAGGATAAGCCTTCTCCTGCAGTTATTGGAGTGGTTATTAACTGGCTTAATTTTAGGCTTATTCAAAGTTGGTTGAAGTTAGAAACCTATCATTGTCTGATGATTTATTGGCAGGTTAATCCAGAGAGAATAAAACAAAAATTAAGCAACCATTAGAACGGACGGACTGGACAAAACTGTTATAGTAAACTCTTTAATAAATAAATTAGGCAAACAACTGACAGGGAATCCGCCACCTGGGCTACAGACCTAAATGCAGATCAATGATTGATTGATTGATTGATTGATTGATTGATTGATTGATTGATTGATTGATTGATTGATTGATTGATTGATTGATTGATTGATTGATTGATTGATTGATTGATTGATTGATTGATTGATTGATTGATTGATTGATTGATTGATTGATTGATTGATTGATTGATTGATTGATTGATTGATTGATTGATTGATTGATTGATTGATTGATTGATTGATTGATTGATTGATTGATTGATGAAACTGGTAGTGTGGTAGAGGTTAGTGTCATGTTTGGTGTGTGAGTTACAGGAATCTTAAGACAGTAAGAACACCCTGTCTCCAAACTAAAGAACTTAACATTTTACGATTAAAATCCCATGGCCCTGCCGGGAATCAAATCCAGGGCCCCGAGGACCGAACACCAAGACGCTGACCACTCATTCATGGATCCGAACAGTAATAGATGTAATGTGTGTTATTTACAATTCTTCTTGCAATGACTGAAAATTGTTACACGGAGTAAACAATCTGTCAATGAAACCAGAACTAGGCTACTGTACCATACTCAATTTGTGTAGTGAATATACCCTGGTTCAGCGTTTGTAAGGCCGACTGCCCTACGAAAGTGAACAGCTTCTGCGTTGAGAAGGAATGCATGCCGGCGTAGTGTGTGAGTTGCAGGAAATATTGAGGACATAATAAATATCCAGCCACTAAAATCACGGTTAGGCTGGGAATCGAACACGAAACCCGAGTGCTCGAAAGCCAGAACGCTGGCTATTTAGTCACGGGTCAAATATAAATAGAAGTATCACGGTATGCCGTTCTTCGTTAGAATTATATTATTATTATTATTATTATTATTATTATTATTATTATTATTATTATTATTATTATTATTATTATTATTATTATTATTATTTGTCCCACTAACTGGTTTTAAGGCTTTCGGGGTTGCCCATATTCTGGAATATTTTCCCGTAGGAGTTCTTCTGAGGGCCTGCAGGTATACGAATCGAGACTGGTGGAACTGAGTATATTCAAATACAGTAACACCGGACTGTAGCAGTATCGAACCCAACATTCCTGGCACAGAAAACCAGCATTCTACGACCTGAGCCACTTACCCTGGCTCAAGAATAATTGTAAGAGGTACATGTTCTGAGCTAAGCGAAATTAACAATATTGTCTCATCCCTTACGATCTACTGCGAGAAATGAAATGATTCCTGGACCAAATTGACCCTATATCGTTAGGTATGTATTCAGACTGTTTTGGGAGACTAAATGCTGGAGTTTATTTACCAGGTTAATGGGGGAAAGTGTAATGTACAAAGAAATAAAGAAACTGCAAAATACAGTAAAATTCCTTGATCCATTAAAATGGCCGTCCCCTTAAATTAATTGCAGGGTCAAGAATTAAACCCAGCAGAATCGAGCGGGAAGCTATCAAACTAACCACTATACTACGCCGGGAGGTAAAAAAATTATTGTTTTACAGATACAATGCTTAACAAGAGAAGAAGAAGAAGACTGTTATTTGTTTTTACGTCCTACTAACAACTTTTACGGTTTTCGGAGACGCCGAGGTGCCGAAATTTAATCCCGCAGGAGTTCTTTTACGTGCCAGTAAATCTACCGACACGAGGCTGACGTAATTGAGTACCTTCAAATACCACCAGACTGAGCCTGGATAGAACCTGCCAATTTGGGGTCTGAAGCCCACCGCCCCAACCATCTGAACTACCTAGCCCAGCATATCTTGTGTAAAGTCCGGCTCCGTGGATAAATGGTTAGCGTGCTGGCCTTTGGTCACAGGAGTCCCGGGTTCGATTCTTGGCAGAGTCTGGAATTTTAACCATAAATGGTTAATTTCGCTGACACGAGGGCTGGGTGTATGTGTCGTCTTCATTATCATTTCATCCTCATCAATAAGCGCAAGTTGCCTATGGGAGTCAAATCAAAAAACCTGCATCTGGCGAGCCGAACTTGTCCTCGGACACTCCCGGCATTAAAAGCCAAACGCCATTTCATTGTGGTGTAAATTTAAATTTAATTGGGTCTAAGGTTGTGAAGAAAGTATCCGGCACAATTCTAGAAGCAATTGCCTGAGCCTGCAGAGGAAATTCACGGAAATCCACCTCAAACATGGCTGACGGTGAGATTCAAACCCATATACTTCTTTAATTCCATGGGTCTTTCGCAACATTTGTGAGCTCTGGAACGAACTGTGATACCATACACGTTTGTTAGTCATTAATCCATAATAATTATACTCCAAAAATAATACAGCAGTGCTATAAATGCTTCTACAAAAAGAAAGATATAAGGTCAAAGGCTGTTTGTTTTGTGCGGTTGACCGTATTCTGTTATCCCATTTATCTCGCTTTTTGCATAATGTAATAAAACTCATTGCTAGGAAGGTTGTATCCGTCCTTTGTTCGTGGCTTTATGAAGCTGCATTCTGTTAAAGGATCGTCTACTGCTTTATGGCTCTCACTTTTAATTCAGGGTCTCGTTTTATGGCAGCCCGGCCACAATGTGCAACTTTGTAGATTTATTCATATCCTGGAAATGTATTTGCCAGCAAGCTGACACTGACGAAAAGTTCAAGTTAGCGAAGAAGACCGTTTCAGGCTATTTCTTCACGGTTGCAGAATTTTTCCATCTGTCTCTTGGCATAGGCTAGAACAAAATGCAGCTTCCATCGAAGTCTCAGTCCCATTTATGGCTGTAACAGTATGGGAGCTACTGAGGTGTGAGTGGTACTGTGTAATGATGGTTTGAGTATGACAGAACATCTAAATGATACGAAAGGTACTACTAAAGAGTGAACTCGTGTCCTCATCGCGAGGTGGTGCAACACTTTTCAGGCATACTGTAATGCAGGTGAGCTGTATATACCATTTTAACCATGTAGCAGTCCTCCTGACATGTTTAAAATTCTGGCAGGGTGGTGGTGGTGATTATTGTTTTAAGAGGAAGTACAACTAGGCAACCATCCTCTATATAACACTAATCAGAGATAAAAATGGAAGGGATACGAATCGTCGAAAAATGAAGGTATCGGCCAAAGAAAGTCAAGGGCCACGAAGGGAGTGGAAATGAAGTACCAAGAATCGAGCACGAGCTTCCGAGGACGGCAACTAATAGCGCTAACCGTTTCACTACGGTGACGGACTAAGGCACAATTCATAGGCTCAGTTACGATGCAATAGAGCTTTCTGACTCTCTGTGGAAAGCGGTGGCAAACTACCTCACTCCTGATCCTGCCTAATACGCCTCATTATGGTGCAGCCATTGGTTATCCTATCACCACATAACCTCTGGTGGGGCTATTAACACAGGCACAGACAGAGAGACATACAAACAAACAAAGCAGACTTAAACTTTTAGGTTACTGTTGATGCCATTATCATAGCCATGTGTTTTACTGTTTGAATTGACTGTTGATAATGTAATCATAGCCATGAGTTTTTCTGTTTTATGTGACTGTTGATAATGTAATCATAACCATGGGTTTTACTGTTTTATGTGACTGTTGATAATGTAATCATAGCCATGAGTTTTACTGTTTTATGTGACTGTTGATAATGTAATCATAACCATGGGTTTTACTGTTTTATGTGACTGTTGATAATGTGTTCATAGCCATGAGTTTTACTATTTTATGTGACTGTTGATAATGTAATCATAGCCATGGGTTTTACTGTTTTATGTGACTGTTGATAATGTGATCATAGCCATGAGTTTTACTGTTTTATGTGACTGTTGATAATGTAATCATAGCCATGGGTTTTACTGTTTTATGTGACTGTTGATAATGTAATCATAGCCATGGGTTTCACTGTTTTATGTGACTGTTGATAATGTAATCATAGCCATGAGTTTTACTGTTTTATGTGACTGTTGATAATGTAATCATAGCCATGGGTTTTACTGTTTTATGTGACTGTTGATAATGTAATCATAGCCATGGGTTTTACTGTTTTATGTGACTGTTGATAATGTGATCATAGCCATGAGTTTTACTGTTTAATGTGACTGTTGATAATGTGATCATAGCCATGAGTTTTACTGTTTTATGTGACTGTTGATAATGTGATCATAGCCATGAGTTTTACTTTTTTTATGTGACTGTTGATAATGTGATCATAGCCATGAGTTTTACTGTTTAATGTGACTGTTGATAATCTTATCATAGCCATGAGTTTTACTGTTTTATGTGACTGTTGATAATGTGATCATAGCCATGAGTTTTACTGTTTAATGTGACTGTTGATAATGTGATCATAGCCATGAGTTTTACTGTTTATGTGACTCTTGATAATGTGATCATAGCCATGAGTTTTACTGTTTTATGTGTCTATTGATAAATAATGTAATCATAGCCATAGGTTTTACTGTTTAATCTGACTGTTGATAATGTGATCATAGCCATGAGTTTTACTGTTTTATGTGACTGTTGATAATGTGATCATAGCCATGAGTTTTACTGTTTAATGTGACTGTTGATAATGTGATCATAGCCATGAGTTTTACTGTTTTTGTGTCTATTGATAATGTGATCATAGCCATGGGTTTTACTGTTTAATCTGACTGTTGATAATGTGATCATAGCCATGAGTTTTACTGTTTTATGTGACTGTTGATAATGTGATCATTGCCACGAGTTTTACTGTTTTATGTGACTGTTGATAATGTGATCATAGCCATGAGTTTTACTGTTTTATGTGTCTATTGATAAATAATGTAATCATAGCCATAGGTTTTACTGTTTAATGTGACTGTTGATAATGTGATCATAGGCATGAGTTTTACTGTTTTATGTGACTGTTGATAATGTGATCATTGCCATGAGTTTTACTGTTTTATGTGACTGTTGATAATGTGATCATAGCCATGAGTTTTACTGTTTTATGTGACTGTTGATAATGTGATCATAGCCATGAGTTTTACTGTTTTATGTGTCTATTGATAAATAATGTAATCATAGCCATAGGTTTTACTGTTTAATCTGACTGTTGATATCGCAATCATAACCACAGGATCTTCGGTTTTACTTGACTACTAATACCGTTAAAACTTCCATGGGATCTCCACATTTAAGTCGTCCAGTTATACGTAATTATTGACCATGTGATCATGAACAGGGAACTCCTAGTTTTATGCGACTGTTCATATTGTAATCGTAGCATCGGGATGTTCAGATCTATGTGACTTTTAAAATCGTAATCCCTGTCACGGGACCTCCCACGCTACGTGACAGTTGATTATGTAATCGTTGATAGAGGACCCTCAGTTTTACAGTGGCTGGTGATAATGTAATCATAAACCCACCTGGTAGTCATGATCGTTAAAGTGTTAAACCTATGTGGCGTGACGCCGATGTTGACACTTCCGGAGTGGCCAAAAGTCCCGGGAAAGGGTGTCTCATTAGAAAATGTGCCGTGTATGACCGCTGAGCGTTGCGGCTAGCTGCGGCGTAGCTGAACAGTCTGTCACAGATACCAGTACTGTGAAGATGGCAACACGTCGCGAGTTAACGATGATCATTGGAGCACGGCTCATGGGTCATAGCATTGCGGAGATTACACACGAATTCGGGTTTTCGAGGTCAACAGTGGCGATGGGGATCTTCAATTTCGCAGAGAGAATGTTACCACCCTCTTAAACCGCCTCACAGGAAGACCACGGACATCACTTCGCCTCCGCAGAACCATACTGGTCGCTCGACGGGCTACTTTGAGTCAGGAACCAATTTCTACCTGGACTGTAAGGAGACAACTGAACCGCACAGGCTTCACCAGCCGACGCCAACTCGTGTCCCCTTACTGACACCTCGACACAGAACTCAACGACGTGCATGGGCCTTCAACCATCGACAATGGACCATGGAACAGTAGCGGCGTGTTGTATTGTCCGATCAATCCCAGTTCCAGTTGTATCGAGCTGATGGGGGCGTGAAAGTGTGGCGTATGCCCCGTGAAGCTATGGATCCTGCGTGTCAACAAGGTTGTGTCCAGGCGGGAGGTGGCTCAGTTCACGTCTGGGCGGCGTTCTCGTGATCGCAATTAGGCCCCATTTTTCGGCTATAGGAAGCGTGACAGGTTCACATTATGTGGACCTTATTTCAGACCATTTGCATCCCTTTCTGGGCCTAGAGTACCCTGATGGAGATGCCGTGTTTCAGCAGTGCAATGCGCCATGTCACTGCTCTGTGGTGGCACGCAGGTGGTTGGAGGAGCCTTTTGTGGTGTAACGACCATACATTGGCCCTCCAAATCGCCCGACATTAATCCAGTCGAGCATTCATGGAATTCTGTCGATGCTGGTGTACGCTCCATGAACCCCGCACCAACTGCACAAGACCAACTGTGGGTAGCAGTGCAAGATTCGTGTGTCCACATCCCTCCAGAACGATTCCCACACCTTGTGGAGTCGATGCTTTTCCGTTTTGCTGCCGTTTTGAGGGCTCACGGAGGAGCGACTCGTTATTAACATCAGATTCAGTGTCTTTCCATGACTTTTGGCCACTCGGCCACCATCATATTGTTGGCCAACAGGGTAGGAGACGTAGCTGTAAACAATTTATAATCACAGATTGCGAGACAAAAGCCGCGATTCAATTCCAAATCTCTCCGCAGTCTTCATATGGAGTAAGTACAGATGATGCTGATGATGCTGATTTGTCTGTCGGCTGGAGAGCAGACCACTGGGTGTTGTTCTACTGGAGTAGGGTATGTGCCGACACCGGGTTACACCCTCTCTCTACCTCATTAACACCATCATCCCACATCTAGACGCCCAGGTCACCCATGGCGAACATTTCCCGGACACTCCCAGCACTGAAAGCCATACGCTAAATAAACAAATAGTGATCATGGACAGAAGACCCCCAGTTTTACAGAACTATTGATATAATGTTCATAGACATAGTACCTTTAGTTGTATGGGACTATTAATTTCGTTAGCATACCCATGGAATCTTCAGCTTTATGCAACTGTTGATATCATGTTCAAAGCCACGGGACCTCATGTTTTATGTTACAGCCACGTATTTACTGTTTTACATTTAATTCGAATCACAGAATTACGGCTTTCTATTTCAGAAATTCCACATGTACCGGTCAGGATTCGAACCAAAGCTGCCTTCATGAACAGTCGGTGAAGATATCACTCAGCTCTCATTCCCCTCTGAAATTCTAGTTTTAGTTCCAACGTTCGGAAAATAACTTCCAAAATTACGTTCTACAGGGTTTAGCTCGTTAAGAAGCATGCACGTGGTCTCTTCACACCTACTGTATCTCCTTTTAGTATTTGCAATAAAAACGTGAAATGCCCAAAATTCAATGTCTTTATATCCGTAACGGTCCCCTAGATTTTAGCGTCATATATTTTGTATCTTCGATCACGGATTCGATCCCAGCCGAAATCAGTGGATTCTTCAGGACGAAATATTCATAATACGCCGTTTTTCGTGTAACATGACCCTTGTAAATACATAAGCAGTTCATTCAGCTAAATTCCCTCTGCTTTCAATGTCGACGTGAGTTCTTCGTTTTGTTAGTAGGATCGCTGACTACTACTCAATGACGTATTAGAAGGAATAGGATATCGAAACTGACGCTCAATTCGAAGTAGCAAAAGTTATAAATGTACGTAGTAGTCAGTTATTGTTAGTAGTAGTAGTAGTAGTAGTAGTAGTAGTAGTAGTAGCGCGCGGAGGTAGTTGGCTCTTAAAACGAATGTCCCGGTCTTCAATCTCGGCAAACTAGAGTCACGTTTTCACTAATTGGCAGGGTGGTAGGTAAGATATTTGAACTTAAATCTCCATCCAAAATGAAATTTAATCCGGATTTCTCGTTAACATCATAAAAATGTGGGGAAGTGAAATTGGAGTTATTATTATTATTATTATTATTATTATTATTATTATTATTATTATTATTATTATTATTAGGGACGGTGGATTTGAGCATTTCCAGACCAAGAACTTAGCATTTAAAAACGAAAACGTTAGCCTTTTCTAGCAGGATTTTGTAACGTATTACGACGAAAGTAAAATTTGGAATGGGAAATTGGATTTTTAAAATCAATGTATGAACTGTCGGATTTTCTATACTTTCGAGTTTTCTAAGCAAATAACTAAAGTAACTTTGAAGTGAAATTATAAACATTAACAAAGATGTTTAATAACATGGACCTGCTTACTCATAACATGTATCTACATGCAGTTAGAAATCAGTATCTAAGGACATAAATAGTGCTGTATTGTCATTTGAACCCGCTTATTAAAATGTTAACACAAGTTATTTCAGTTTTACCTCTGTTTACCGTTGACTTCACTAGTAACACTACTATATAAGATAATATGCCAACTTGCGCCGCGCACGGAGAGGTGATCAAACTACCAGGTGTATGCATAAGTCTCTTTCGCTTTCACTAAGAGATGGCACCATCGAACAGCACGCAGCCTGTGAATTTGAAACATACGTCAGTTTGTTCGTCTGACATTAACCTACCAACACACACAAGTTGAGTCTAGCGTCTGTGTTGTATCGTTCAGTGATCATGTCAACGTTTGTGCCTGAAAAAGAACATTTGCGGCCTTTCTTATTTAATCAAAAGTGAAAGGCTGTAGAAAGTCATCGTTTGCTGGTAGAAACATATGGTAAACACGCTCCATGGATTAGAACATGTGAGACATGGTTTCGACAATTTAAACGTGGTGATTTCAATGTGAAAGACAGTGCGCGCTCTGGTAGACCATAAAAGTGCGAAGACGAGGAATTGCAGGCATTACTGAAGGATAACCCAACTCAAAGTCAACAGCAATTGACACAAGCATTAAATATGCCTCAAGAAATAATCAGCAGACGTTTACGAGCAATGGGGCAGTACGGCGGGTGCGAAAGAATGTCCCATCCAAGCGGTAAATGGGTCTCACACGATTTGAATGAAGAGCAAATGGAAAATCACAAAGTCGCTTGTGAAATGCTGCTTCAACGCCACGAAAAAGAAAAAAAATCATTTCTGTACCGAATTGTGACGGGTGACGAATGGATTTATTTTGAAAACCTGATGCGGAGAAAATCATGGCTGTTACCTGGCGAAGCCGGTCCTTCAATATCAAGGCCAAATCGCTTCGGCAAGAAGACCATGCTTCGTGTCTGGTGGGAACAGAGCGGTGTTGCGTATTACGAACTCTTGAAGCCCGGCGGAACTGTTAATGCACAGCGCTATCGCCAACAAATTAACAATTAATTTAAATCATGCATAGATCGAAAGACCACCGGAATGGGCCAGAAGGCATGACAAAGTGATTTTGTTACACGACAATGCGCCGTCTCACACAGCAAAACCAGTGAAAGACACCTTGAAATCGCTTGGATGGGGCATCCTTCCGCACCCGCCGTACTTCCCCGACCTGGCACCATCTGACTATCACCTCTTCGCATCAATGGGGCACTCTCTCGCAGAGCAACACTTCAGAAGAACACTTGAAGAAGTTGGAAAATGGCTCGTGGAATGGTTTGCCGAAAAAGACAAGCAGTTTTCTGGCATGGTATTCATAACTTAGCTGAAAGATGAGAGAAGTGTGTAGAATACGATGGCCAATATTTTGAATAAACAAAATATGAATTTCCCTTGAAAATTACGTGTTTTCTTTACCAAGGCAAATACTAATGCACACACCTGGTACTTGAAGAAAAGTCACCCTGTGCCAGTCCTGCGACTTAAAATCAATCAGCTATTGAAAATATAACAACAAACAACGCACACACTCGTCATGGCAAATTTCTTCTCATACGTGAGAACGTTTCATCAAGGTGTAATTTCACTGTAATTTTGTGGAAACATGCAGGTTTCGAATTTCGTACTCAATTTCGCATTTCATCTAGTATTAGGAAACGACTGTGATACATTTCATTGTCTTTTAAACGTAAAATACACCTACTTTTGTACTTGATAAAATTTTGCATTTATAGTGCTTAAGAAAATATACCTCTATTATTATTATTATTATTATTATTATTATTAGAAAGCAAATAGTCCTAACTTCTATTAAATGTTTCCTACTTAGAAATCATTTTACAGAAAGCAATTCATTCTAGCCCTATAATACTGTATAACAGATGCTTGTCATAATTTGTCTTCGTCATAATTGCAGAGCTTTGTAAATTGTTCTATATACTTTGTCTAATAAGGAAGCCATAAATGTTTCGGAAGTATTTATAAATAAGTCAATAAGTTATATAAAATACACCAAGCATGCACTTTTAATACTCAATTGATAAAATAAATTCTGAATAATATTTATTTGAAGTAGCATGTGCCCGTTTATGAATAACATAGGTTTAAGAATGTAGATATATCTAACACATCCATTGCTTTAGATAAACATGATATATTGGTGAACGGCTTCTGCTCAAGAGCCTTGTCTTATCAACTGGTGATAGAAGGAATGTTCTTGCAACATGATAAGGGTAGTCCAATTTTCTTGTTTAATAACGACTGCTCTACGGAAAGCTAACTCCTAAAGTACCCCTGTCTTAAATGTAACATTCATGTCCGTAATATGAAACTGTTAATTATCTAAGATATCTTGAAATAATCCCATGCCCATCTGCATTGTAAAAGATTATTATACCACTTTCAGAGTTGTATTACACAGTACATTACATTTAAGCGGAAAACAGACTAGGATGTCAAACACCTGTTTATCTTAAAGAATTAAGTTAGGTATGATTAAAAAAAGGAAATATTCTTAATCGAATCTCATAGAATCAATGTATAAATAGTCAAGAATTTTTAAGATATCATTCTCCAAAAATTTTCCCAAGTATTCTCTACCGCCACTTCTGTTGTTTGACTGTCTTCTGTCAACAATGAACGTTTCTCGTTGAGAAAACTAAATTTGGCATAGAAATTTATTTTACGATCACATCAAATCAGCTTACAGGAACAAGTTATAAACCTATAAGACTTACTATTTGTTTTACATCGCACCGACGCTGCCAGGTCTTGTAACGACGATGGGATGGGATAGGATAGGACAGGGCTAGGACTGGGAAGGAAGCAAATAATATTATTGGCTTTACGTCCCACTGACTACTTTAACGGTTCTCGCAGACGCCTAGGAGCCGGAATTTAGTCCCGCAAGAGTTCTTTTACGTGCTAGTAAATCTACCGGCATGAGGCTGACGTATTTGAGCACCTTCAAATTCCACCGAACTGAGCCAGGATCGAACCTGCCAAGTTGGAGTCAGAAGGCCAGCGCCTCAACCGTCTGAGCCACGGAGCCCGGCTTTGGGAGGAAGTGGCCGTGGTTTTTATTGAAGAATGTCTGTTCAAAAGGTGCTATTTCCATCTTAAGAAAGTTGTGGGAAAACCGCAAGAAATGTAAAATAAAAGGCACATGTAACGTACCCATGATCAGGTTTGGTGCAAATTTTAAGGAATGACATCATTCTGGTCTGGATTGCTCATGACAATCGATAATATTCAACTACTGAAATGCATGAGGACGAAATACTGATTTACTTTTTGGAAGTGAAAATAGCACCTTGTGAACAGACACTCATCAGTTAATGTACAACTCCATTATTTACCAGGTGTGAAAATGGGAAAATATGGAAAAGCCACCTTCAGGACTGCCGGCAATGGAGTCTGAGTCCACCATCTCCTGAATGCAAGCTTACAGATACAGGGCCCAAACCACGTAGCCACTCTTCCGGTCCTATATCATTTAAGAAATGAGTTCTTCAAGTCTGCATTTACATCACCATTTTCATTTTGAAAACTATAGCTTCAATGAAAGAGTAATTTCAACAGTTAATAGATAATTGCTGCCAAATTGCCCGCAGATAAATTTAAATTTTACCTTTCGGAAGCCTTGTTTATGAAGTCATGAGCTATAAAATCCGTGTTATGAAAATTCCAGTGAGACTAATATAAGAAGCTAGATCACCGACCATTTTGAATTTCAGTGGGTAATCTGAATTTGAGAGTCTTCTGTCCATTCCGTATTCTCCCATAATCTGTGACTTAAGCTCCACAAGCTTTCAGACCATCATTTTGTATTCTCTTCTACTTTCTCCGAGGTCAGTGTTGCTCATAAACTGGTGGATGATGTCATTTGTGACTTTCTACAATCTTCCCATTTCTTCTGTTTAAATGACTGAGCAGTACACAGTACTCAAAATATTGTTAAACTGATAGATACGTAACATTTCAGTTCGGTCTGAATGTGAATGCAAAACTGGAAAGCTATTGCTTAGTTTTTTCCTTTCTGTTTCGTTAGCATGAAATTGTATCACGACTAGTAACATTCCTCATACATGTCGCCTACTTCCTTCCAGCCCTTCAACAGAAAGAAGCTATTAACTACTTTTGGAATTGGAAATGAATTTCCTCCGCTCCCTAAACTTTCAGAAACTACTCTAAAAATACCTATTACGCTCCATTATTCAAGTGCCCATAAACTGGTCTGATTATTTTCTCGAAACCGTAGTTCGAATTTTCTCTATTTCTCCGAGTGAATGTCATGTTTAATGAATGGCCGATATAGTTTCCATAATTTTAAAATAAATATTCATAAATACATATATTCCTACCTTTCCAGTCTTTTTTAAGATTTCAGGGGTAATTTATTTACTTTTGTACACAGTAATAGAATATATTCAATTTGAATTTAACAACTATTTGGAAATTACTGTTAGAGTTACTTAGAGGTGAATGAAGCCGCTACAAAACAACTCTCACTATTAGATTACCCCTGAAGAGTATCCTATCCCTACAACAGATAAGCTGTGCTCGTAGCAGGTAATTCAGGCGGAATCGTCTTAAGCAGTCGTTGATTCTGAGACGTCGTTAAGTTCTTGTTCTTCTTGTGTTGAAAAAGCGCTATATTGACAGAATGAGTCTAACGGCCTAAATACACAGAATTACATGCGTGGTAGAACTGGAAGTGCCATCTTTAAATATCCCACTATAATACGTTCAATTCATGGTTTGCATTTACAAGACGAAATAATTTGCACATCCCTACTTTCTGATATATTCTACAGTTTCATAGTAATAATGTCTATGGGCCTAATAAATTATCATCATTGACAAATATAATCTGTAACTATATTATCGAGGTTATACATCCTGTACTATGGCTGCAAATGACACCAATAAGAGTACCACTGATAACAAAACACAATGTCAATTTTGCGGGCAAATGTATAAAGGCCTTAAGATACATATAAGTAAATCACACCCAGAGCAATACAGAGCCTGCTTGTTGAATCCATCTATGACTACACCTAGCCAGTCTAAAATTCCACCTTCAGTTCCTATTCCTATTTCTAGTAAAAATGGTCAGTCAACGAAGTTGGAAATAACCTCTGATCAAAGAGAACAAAAAAATAAACCTTACCACGACGAACTGAGTAAATGGCTAGATATTTTTCAGCATGAACTGAGTGATGCTGAATTCAATGAACAAGTCACTAATTTTGTAAACTTCCTTGCCACAGCTAGAGACCTACTGCCAGGTCCAAAAGAGTCCAGTTACTAGATATATTGAAGCTCGTAAACGTGGCACTTACAAAAATAACAGCCGACAGTATAAAACCTCCAGTAACCCACAGAGATCCTCTAAGAATGATCGTGAACGTCGCAAGGCTAAATTCGAGTATGAAGTGACTCAATATGAATATTTTTACCAAAGGAGGAAAGCAATTAGAAAAATTTTAAGTGGCAAAAGAACTAATAATTTGAAACTAGAGAAAGATGTTGTTGAAGGATATTTTAGGAACAGATTTGAAACTCCTAATGATTGCATGAGAGACTCCTATATCGATTATACGAATGAAACCTTAGATGATACAATTTCAATATCTCAAGAGTTAGTTTTCTCTATTATCAAGAGCATAGCAATTGACACTAGCCCAGGTCCGCATAAGGTTTTATTGAAATCTGTTTATGATCCACTTGCTGCTAATATTTTTAGCCCATATCATCAGAAGAAGTGGGTTCATTCCTGAGGTTCTTAAGGCAGCGAGAACTGTTCTTATACATAAAGGCGGTGAAGAAAATGATCTGTCCAAATGGAGACCGATTAGTATTTGCTCCATTATTCGGCGCATATTAAGTAAGATCCTTGATAAAATTGTAAGGGAATACATCCCTTTGAACTAGTTCCAAAGAGGTTTTGTCATGACCCCTGGCTCTTTCATTAACGTGAATATTGTTGATGGCATTTTACGAACAGCTGTAATGAAAAAGATTTCAGGCTGCGTAGTATTCCTCGACATCAGCAAAGCGTTCGATAGTATTGGACACAATCACTTAAAGGCGACAATAGAGAACTCTATACTACCCAGATCCATTAAGAAGTTACTAGTCAACCTTCTCACAGAAAACACAACACAAGTTCAAACTGCTCGTGGTCATACAGATAAGATAAACATCAAATGTGGAGTGATGCAAGGAGATCCCATTTCACCTTTCTTATTTAACTGGGGTATAAACCACATCCTTGATGAACTCACAGACATCAAAGTATCAGAAATGTATGGTTTTCAATTGAGTCCTAACACTGTACCTTTAACATCCCTATGCTTTGCCGACGATCTGGTGATCATAGCTAAAGATCAAGCAGCAGCTTCAATCCTAGTCACTTCTGTCATAAATCTGCTTCAAGAAATAGGTTTGCATGTAAATGCAGACAAATCAAATGCCATTATTATAGAAAATGGTAAACTTCATTCTGACGATATCGTGACGGTCTCTGGAAACATTAGAAGTATAAATGATAGTGAAGAAATAAAATATTTAGGAGCAACTTTCAGACAGACTTTAGTCTTCAATGAACATCAGGTACTTGAAAAATTGAAAGCTAACTTAGATCAGATTACCAGGACTCACTTACTCCAACCGCATCAAAAATTGACTGTAATAAATCAGTTTATTGGCCCTACACTGATATACCCCTTCCAGACTGTTTCGGTTGAGAAAATTCCCAAATCAAATCTGTTAAAAGCCGACAACATGATCAGAAGCGCACTTAAAGAAATTCTACAACTTCCGAGTGACACACCGACAAGTATGATATATTCGAGCCACAAATGTAAAGGGTTAGCACTAATGCGCGCTACTTGGGAAGCGTACCTTCAACAGCTGAACATCAATCTTAAGCTAGAAGCTGTGAATGATTCGCACGTAAATGCTGTTTGAAATTTCACAGCAATAAAAACTCGCTGCCTATCTGAACTTCAACTCAATGAAGAGACATCAACTAAATCTGTTAGACAACTGCGCGATATACTTAGAACACGCGAATTTGAAGCTTGGTGTGCATATCCACAAAAAGGAAGAGGTATTGAGTTATTTGCTCAAGTTCCTGCTGCTAATTCTTGGGTTACCAGAAGAGATGGTTTAACTTGTTCGGAATGGAGGGAGATGTTGAAGATGACAGCGATGGTTGCACCAGTACGTACTCTGCCAGGACGTTCTACCAGCACAGGCCACTGCAGACACTGCAGTGAGTATGAAACCTTACCACATGTGCAGGGGAGTTGCCCTCAAGGAGAACTGCTTAGGATCAAACGCCATAACATCATCAGAAACCTGATTGCTAATGCTCTTCGTCTCAAAAATCTAGAAGTGTACGAAGAAGTCCACTGCCTCGCCGAAGGAGGCAGCACTCTCAGGATTGATATTATAGTGATTGACAGACGGAGGAACGAAGCATAAATTATTGATCCTACGGTACGCTTTGAATCTTCAGCCTCTCAGCCGACTGAAGTAGACAATGAGAAAAAGGATATCCATAATCCAACCATCCCTTTCTTTCTTGAGTCGTATAACCTTAACAAAATTACGGTGACTGGACTTTTCTTTGGCGCGAGGGGAACAATTCCCAAATCTTTCGTCACATGGCGACAAAAGGAAAAACTAGCGAGAAGCCTACAAGATGAGATAGTCGTCTCACTCATAAAGTACTCCGTTTCGATTCTTCGTCACCATTTATATGGAGTTCATGCCATTTAACATGGTTAATTGTAACCTATCATTTTTTTAAACATTAATCTTTTTATCTTCCCTCAAAATTGTTATTGTGTATTATTCTGTGTCTTATGGCAAATCTAGGGTGTCCTGGATCAGACTAAATAAATAATAAATAATTCATAATAATTATGTACCGGAACTGTTCATTCAACTTATATACCAAGTTTCGTGTCCCTAATTTTCGTAACGCATAATAGAAAACACCTACCCTCCTTCAGAAGCAAGGATTCATAAGCAGTTGGTGCTAATTTTCAGGTACGTTCTGAACTATATATGCCAAATTCGTGAGAAAAAGTTTTTTTTAAAATCTCAAAGTGTACTGTGCCATTCACCAAAAGTGTCTCGTGTCATTAAAAAGTCAAACACTACGGTGGCACAACCTTAATGGACTGTGGCCTACCGAGAACTTGCTGTTCATCCTGAATTCTCTCGGCCGTTATTGATGGATTTCGACCACGGCCGCTATCTCGACGTCAAGATAATAGCTCCTCTGTTGTTCTCATGCAAGCTGAGTGGACATCGAACCAGCCCTCAGATCCGGATAAAATACAGCACATCTCAGACCAGGGCCAGACTCACTACCTCTAGATCGCAGGTCCCGCCTTGTGTCATTAAATTCAACTGATTCTTTCATCGGTGATTACAGGGAAGTTTCTATTTGATGTTTGATTGGTTCCTTCAAAGGAATAAGTTACTTATATTTAGATTGAAGCTTCCATAGTCCATAATTATGGATACGATCATAAGCTTTTGGGCTTTTGCCGTGTCAAGAAAAGACGGTGAAATGCTTTACGTTTCGCAAAGAACTTTGTTTGCTCCGTGTCTTCAGAATAAAACCTCGTTTGTTGACGTGGAAGATTTCTCTAATAATGAACGCTTGAGTTTAAGTAAGTAAGTCACTTGTCACAAAATGTCATATCAGACAACAAATTCCACCGAGCGATTTTGCTGAGTGTCACGGACCCCGTAGCAGTAGCCTTGTATTCGCTAGATGGTGGCTGGTTCGTACAGTATCATCACCAGCTCTGAATATAGTTTTCCGAGGTTTCCCATTTTAACGCCTGCCAAATTCTGCAGCTGCCAATTAAGGCCATGGCCACTGCCCTTTCCCTGTCCTATACCATCATCGCCAAAAACCTATCTCAGATAGTGCGATGTTAAATTTCTAAGAAAACACAGCAACTTCCATCAGTTTAGAAATAAAATGTGCTTAAAATAGCTTAGAGTTCGCAATGAGCGTATGCAGTCCAGATTTTCTACAGAGGTTTAATACTGCTTGTTCTGAAATATAGGCTACTGCAGCAAGTACAATCACATTCTTAAAACACAGGTGCTACATTCAGATTATTAGGAGGCTTCACCAGCCAAAATGACTGCTCTCTATCCGAATAGCCGGCAGATATTTGATTACCATGTGGCCATCATAATGACAATCTCGACCGTATTGCTTGGCTTTTTCCACCAAGATTTCTACATTCTCTTTGATATTCCATGATTCATACAAAGTGAGAGAAAGACCTTTAGGATATAATTGTTCCATATTATTAGAAAATAAGAAATTATCATTCTCAAGTGCCATATCCGGTCCCCTAGACATAGGCGATCACTAGGGCCCGGACGTTACGCAGTAATAGGTTAGAATGCGAACTTACTGAAGCGAGTAATAAGTAGAGTCTACCCGCACGACGGTAGTGCTATGAGGTTTGCAGAAACATTAGGAGTTCAGCACATTAGACACCTCCTAGAATTTATGTTATTTCCACTACATTACGTTAGTGCGGGCTAGTCGACATTTCCTACTAAGTAATTTTGTTACTAAATAATTTTGTTAGTAGGATATGTCGACTAGCCCGCTCTAACGTAATGTAGTGAGAGTAACATAAATTATAGGGGTTCTAATGGACTGAACCCCTAATGTTTATGCAAACCTCAAAGCATTACTGCCGTGCGGGTAGACTCTACTTATTACTCGCTTCAGTAAGTTTGCATTCTAACCTACTACTGCATAAACATCCGGGCCCTAGCGATCACTCTGGAAAAAGTACCCCTTTCTTCAGCTAATCTGAAGAGTTGTTCAATGTTGTTGATACCGGCCCAGTCTTTGATGTTTTGGAGTCATTTGGAGTCATGACATCAATAGTCTACCGGCTCCTCGCTTACCTTGTAATATCAGTTGTTGTAGCTCGTACTTTCCACCATGTAGAACATGGCGAAAATAAGCTGCTTTCCAAGCTTTGGTGATGTTTGCCAGCTCTCCCTCTTGTTAGGAATCCTGCCCAAGGTATTCCATGTAAGTACATTTCAAACGGCTCTAATCTATTCAAAGAGGAACATTTCATAGTCCAGGACTCCACTCCGTAAAACAGTGCTGATCAGATATAGTAATAAGAAATGGAGAAAATAAAAGTATAATGGATAGGGAAACAAATAAAACAAGCAAAACTTATTTCATTACAAAATTTATAAATATCAACTTGCTACAATAATAAATGGATAATTCACCATTACATTGTAGTCTACATTACAATATCTCATCAAATTTACTCTATCTCATGAATAACAAATTATCAGGCTTGGAAGCCACATCTATCGCATTTGAATACAGATGGAATAAAGAAAGCTAGGAAATTCTGTTCATGTGCACATTTCAGTCTAAAAACATTCAGTAACTATATTTTTGATTCTATAAAACAAACAGCATCAATTACTCTGAAAACACCGAATTATGTGTACATGTTTTTTGTCGGTTTTCGTATATTATTTTTGTAATTTGCTACCTTTTAGAATTTTACTATGAATACATCCTGGATATTTAAAACATGCCATTAACTGATCAAAGACCTCATCCTTGATATATCTAAGAGCCAAATACTGAAGCATGTACATTTACGTAAATGAAGAACATTTCGTATTCCAATTATTTCAGAAACATCATGCGTAGTACCCGATATTTGGACCTACTTCCCTCAGAGATTTGTGCCACGTTTATTCCTAATCTAATATATATCTTAATGAAAGACCTCGTGCTAAAATTATGGTATTTCGTCACTTCATTCAGAATACAGAAGTAGTAATGAAAACGGTACAGTTGAACCTACATTATTTGTATACTATTCCGTTCTATCGAAGAGAGACAAACTCATTTCTTCTGAAATAGTTTAATTACAGTATCATTAAGACGATCAATCTTGTATTAAATATAGCTTACGAATATATTAGTGTTCTTTTTAATGTATTGGACAATACGAACAGCCTAATATATTTTCTTTATTTTATAATTTATTATATTACATAAGTTTCTCCACACTTGAACTTTTATCTACCAATTTATCTTTTCGTATGTTTAAGTACCACACTTTAGTGCATTACTGGATACAATAAGAGTTTAAATTTAATGTGAAAATATAATAATAAAAACTACTTCCACTACAAGTGGTTGTATTAATTGTTGTACGTAGTAGAGTAAATATATAATGGATTTTTATTTAGAATTTTGTGTGAAGTGGTCCGATGACAGCCACTTTGAACACTGTAAGAAACTCACCCACAAATTCTGACATTATATAACATTTTTCGTAATCCAGTATAAATTAACACAAGTGCCTTCTGTATAGTTGTGAGTTCTTAGTTCAAATATCACCTCACTCTGAACGAATATCGAAGTTATATATCTGAAAAGTTAAGAAATTATTTTCTGATTTGTCTAGAGTTGGTTTTTCAAAGGGACATAGAATGAACAAATAGATTTGTTTTAGTAAAACTGGAATTTTTACTTGCACTAATAAAATAGTTACTTAATTTGACTAAAAATGCAGTAAGTATTTTGTAACTGTAGTTAAAAAATTGTCTTGAACCCATTTTTCTAATTTATAAGCTTTCTACAGTTAACAAAAAATTGTACACCACGCGACGAAAAGTAGACCAGTCACCTTAATATCTCTGATTTTTTGAACGTTCTATGAAGCATCATAAAGGGCTCTAAATAATTTACCACAAACTAAAGAGTTAATTTAAAGAGGATAAATTATTGGAGTTATAAATGTGGACGAATGTCTTCAGTTCAAATGCTAACATCCATAATGTAAATAATATGCTATTATGTCCATTGAAGTCTTTCACACATTATTTTTGGTTGAGCATTTTTATATTCGAATTTCCAGGATGTTTCAATTATTTCATCATTTACCATCATATTTTATATCGCTGTGTGCTACTAAATTCTCAGCATTTAATTAGGCTATCACGTGGGTCATTTACACGATGAATTCGATAAAATTGGAGAATGTACCTGAAAACTGTTTAGACTCGATAATAACCAACCTACCGGATTTTGAAATACTGTGATATGCAAAGTTATGCTTGTATTTTCTTTGTCGCTGATGCCTAAGTTTATGAGAAAGCACTTAAGTTTTAGGCCCTCCCAAAAGAAGAAATTGGGAAATTTCAAAAGCGTACTGTACTATTATCACGCCTGCAGTATTAAAAGAAACATTATGAAATATGAAAATAAATATAAACCTAAGACTGTATGTTCCATGACATAGAAGTACATTGTCCTTACTCTCAAGATTATTCATTCGGGTCAACATTTTAATGACGTGTCATGCTTAACTGCGTTAGGTTACCTCGTGGGGCCATGGCGTTGTACTTAACTTGTACAAAATACTTAAAAGTTAGATGACACTTCAGAGTTCGTTTATAAGTCCGCTTAATGTAATTTGAATACTTCTAAATCTTCTTAGCACGATTTCTTGTCATTTTATACTCCAATGAAACTATGCTGATGTATAATACAATTTTACAAATAATTATGATTACATTTCGTTCCGTATATTTCTATGACATTACTGTACATTCGATAAAGACAAAGAGCTAAATATTAAATCGTACTCTCATGGAATTCAAACATGGAACGTCATTGTATTTCAGCAAACCTCAGTGTTTCTTTTGAATATAGAATATTGTTGGGTTTTTCTCCTGAGAAATTAAGTTGTGTCAAAGTTTTATCCGATTTATGCCAATCCATGTTGAGACAATGTCGTGAGAATTTATAGAACTTACAGAACCAGCAACTAAGATACGTTCTATTGCACTATTTCACATTTCCCCTACACGTACTTGCTAAGCTACTGAAGAAAACATCTCTTACCTTCGAAACGGTGTGCTCTATTAACATGAATGAACTGATTTCAGACATACATTTCTGCGCAGACGGTATATATCATGTTATTACGTGTACCGTTTTCTATTTTTACTACAGATATTACCCTTAGCTATATTTCGAACTTCCCATTACTGCTGTAATTTACTGTGCGCGTTCACAGTTTCAGTCTTAGTAAAATCATATAATAACTATTATTCTTCATAATCGTAGTTTAACGAGTGAATAAAGAAATAAAACTAAATATGAAAATGATACACGACAACCAGACAGCCTTTTATAGAATAATCTTGAGAACGGTGAGTGGGAGGAAGAAATGTGTCTACTCATTGGCGTTTCACGATGAGCCCTCGCAGTACTGAAACAGAAAACACAATAGATATATATTTTATATCAGTATATTTACGTTATTAATATCCCCATCATTTCATAAACACTTATTTAACTAAAGTGTAATAAAACATCAATGAATATTAAAGAACAGGAGATTAATAGGCATAATGTTTGCTAGAAAACGGTTTCAGTCATATAAAGGATCTCATGTCCTCTGTTTATGAGTATGTAATGTTATGACAGAAGATCTGGTGTAATAGCTATGCGGTATAGACACAATCTTAAAGGAGTGATACCATATTAAAATAAACCTAAAATAAAGGTAATTGAATGCAGTTCGGTGACGCATGAAAATCAGAAGGAAATGAAGGTTTTCAGAAAGTAGAAAAATATTTTTACTTGAGTAGGTAGGGCTGTGCCTTTGCTGGCGGGACCTAGTGTTTATAGTGCACTATGTCTTCTGGTATGGGCTAGATCAATTTTCTTACTTTCATTGATCTGTCTCAGCTTTATCCTTGGCTTTGACAAAATGAAAGTGACTGAGGTATGAGTGATGCTAGTAATGCCATTCCTTCTGCAGCCAGTCCCTGCTATGAATGGTGTGAAAATATTGCTCATAGGGTCGGTTTGTGCATGCATTTCAGTGGGCTTGGCAGACTGATATGTAATAGCAACTTCTGGCTCGGTGAGGAAAGCAACGGGAAACTACCTCACTCCTCATTTCCCTAGTACGCCTCTTCAGTGATGCCTAGGCCACCTATGACAGCTAATGGCGGAGCTGTTGAGGATCCAACCAGCCTTCGGGCTGAGGACTAAACAACAACAACAACAACAACAACAGTAGAATACCTAATCATATCAGAAGCAAGAAACTAAAATGGAGACAAAGAAGACCCTTCTTAATAAAATAAATTTACTCACGTTAAACACAGATATGCGTTTTAGAACGGTGTTTCTGAAGACTATTAGGTGAAGATTGAGATGATATGGAAGTGGACTGGTGAATAAAGAAGAATAAAATTTTATGTTACAGACGAATATTAAATTTCACATGGTTTGGTGGGATAATACGTGGAGAGAAACGAAATAAAGTTGGTAAGAAGAGACAAAACTTGACGTGGAGAGGAGATGAATTAATGAGACCCATTAAGATTCCTACATGATCGAGTATGAAGACCCTGGGTTAAACCGAACTTGATTTCAAGCCGCAGATATAGGATATCTATTATAATAAAGATATTCACAAAAATAGATATATTAAGTTAAAGCTAAAAATAGCAGCTGGAATTCATAAGATTTCAGGGAAAGTACTAAGGGCAATCGTTTGGGATATCTCAAGTATTTATTTCATTACTGTTTACATCAAGGACCTATACCAAATGAACGGAGATTTGTTATAGCAGCCCCACTGTACAAAGTGGATCATTACAGACCAGCCAGCTTTGCACGTATTGCGTGTAAGTTCTGGAAAAGTATTTTTCGTTATTATTTTAGGCAAGTTTTCCAAAATACTAACTGGTTTGTTTGAAGTCAGTCCGGATTTAGGAAAGGCTATTCCAGTGAAGATCAATTTGCAGTATTCCAGGAAGATATAGTAGGTATGATAGATTCAGTAGGTAGGTATTATAGATTCAGTAGTCAAATAGACTGTATTGCTATTGGCCAGTCCGAGGCTTTTGATTGCGTAGATCATGGGAGACAACTAGCGAAAACGAGGGCTATTGGACTAGATAAAAAAGTGTTCGAATGGGTGGATTATTTTCAAAAAATAGAACTCACATTCAGATAATTATTGTACGTGAAGTATTACCTCATCCTGAGAAGATTGAGAAGGTGGTTCCACAAGGCAATATTATTGTACCTATTATATACACGAGTAAAGAACTAGAATCACAGATAGGGCTTTCTTTCGGGTGATATTATACTGTATAGAGTTACAAATTCGCCACAGGATTGTGAGTGAGTGCAAAAAGACCTCGACAATGTTATTATTTGGATGTCCGCCACGTCGTAAGTTTCACCAAGAAGAAAAGTCCTCTCAGTTTTAATTACTGTGTTGATGGAATGAAAATGCCTCATGGGGACCACTCTACGCACGTAGGTGTTGGTAAAGTAAAGAACTTCGTTGGGATAATCACATTAACGAGGTTATCAATAAAGGTTACAGATTTCTACATGTGGTTAGGTGGCCATTTAGAGACCGGGTGAGTTGGCCATGTGGTTAGGAGCGCGCAGCTGTGAGCTCGCATCCGGGAAATAGTGGGTTCGAACCCCATGGTCGGCAATCCTGAAGATGGTTTTCGGTGCTTTCCCATTTTCACACCAGGTAAATGCTTAGACTGTACCTTAATTAAGGCCACGGCCACTTCCTTCCCATTCCTAGGCCTTTCCTGTCCTCATCGCCATAAGACCTATCTGTGTCGGTGCGACGTAAAGCAAATAGCAAAATAGCCATTTAGGGGTTGTAATAAGGGTATAAAAGATAGGGCATGCAGGTCACTGGTAACACCCCAATTTAAGTATGATGCAGTGCATGGGACGTTCACCACAATCACTTGATTCGGGAACTTGAAAACATCAAAAGGAAAACAGCACGATTTGTTTTGGGTGATTTACGACAAAAGAGTAGTGATATTGAATTTATTGAACTGAACATAACAGGCTTTCGCCCAGTTACAATGTTCCAATACAGACTATTTATAGCTAAGCACTAACTACTTACTACTTAACTACTTCTAAATCTACTTCGTAGCATCTTTCACATGGGCGGATCGCCAGCTCCACATGCAACACACCACCTAACTAAACTAACTACTTTACTACATGAATATATACTAAATCTATCCTAAATCTGTCTAACCGCGACATCACCCCTGGTGAGGAACTGCTACCACCCTTCCCTGGGATGTCACGACCAGACATGTCTCATGAGGCTCGGAAACCGATACCTCATAGACCCTTTAAGCTGTCAATGTTATTTCCTCACCACTCCTTCCTGTAACAACCCACATGTGTGCGGATTGCCTAGCTCTACATGTAGGCTGTCACACCTGTATTTCACTGCCGAGACGGATTCCATAACTCGGCTCATCTTTCACTGTCGCATTGACAACTTACTTCCTCTAACCTAACACTATTCACTACTTTACTCTACTTTACATGTGCAGACGTACTGAATCAACACTTTAGCTTGAGATAGGTCAGGCCTATCTCCCCCTCTTCCAACTCTACTGTACGTCAGCAGCCAAAAACAAACAAACTAACAAAACCAAACTAAAATAAAACCAAAATAAAATAAAACGGGCAGACAAACAACCAACAACCTCATTAGAAGGTATACAGTACGGCTTACATATCAATGAATTGAATCTACTAATTAGAAATATACAATACCTAAGGAACAAAGAAACAAAACTGAACATATATAAAAAACGAAACATAATACTAAACTTAGCCCTTACTTATTAGTGAGTTATACTATATAATGTTCCATTTCAGTGAATAAATCGAATATATTAATTCCATACGACCGATTGAAAACAATGAACGGACATCACCCCCCCCCCATCCAAGGATGGCCACCAATACGGGGGAGAGACCGTCCGATCATCGCATCCATCACTATCACATGGCACTGGTTCTGTTCAGTTTCGAACTGTCACTTACTTGTAACTTGTACCATATTCAGTTATAATCTACTACCACAGACATATTCATTAATAGTTACTTACATATATCTTTAAACGTAGCTACATGTACCTAATTATCTCTGTTTTCTTTACATTTTTTTCCCAAATACCACTCATGATATTAAATAATTTGGCTGTCTTTCCCGGTTTCTTCCATTCTCTGCTTAATAGACTAGAGAGTGTGTACAGTTCATTTTCATTTAGAATTTTATCCAATTCTTTCCTTTCTATGTATTTCTCTCTAATGTTTCTTGTTTCTTTGCAGTCCTTAATCAAATGAGCCACTTCCATATTTGAATTACATAAAATACATTTATTTTCGTCATTTTTTTCTCTTAAAGCTTTATTTTTATACACTCCCATCAGCCACCAGATTATTCTTCTCATTACCCTTTTTGTTAACATTTGTGTCCTTATTGTCATTTTCTCACTTATTTTACAAAATTCTATTAGTGTTCTCTTACTATTGCATTCTGTCCTAATTGTTTGTCTTTCTATATCTTTCACTCTTTGAACTACTTTCTTATGCAATCTCCTGTCATCCCTTTCAATATTAGTCACCCAGTATGATCCCATTCCTATGTACTCTAGAAGCTTCTTCACCCCATCCACCCAATAGCCTTCGTTTAAATGCTTCATTTGGTGATGGTAGGCTAAGCCTAATATTTCACCACCTCCCCCAGACTTTTAATCTCAACCAATACTTGACTATTCGCTTAGCAATCTCAGCTCGCATACTCACCCCTTCACACATCATTCTTACTCCACTGTTTGCAGTACAGTTAGGTAGTCCCATAATTATTTTGGCAAATTTGCTAACGATTACATCTAAAGCTACAATTCCCTGATCTACTCCCCAAAATTTCTGATCCATACAGTACTTTAGCTTTAACTATTGCATTAAATATGTTTTCCTGGATTTTGTATTCTACGTTAGGCATCTTTTTATCCAATATTTTGCTACTAGCCAAGGCACTTATTCCCCTCATTTTTGATCTTTTTATTTGGTCAGACCAGTTTCCATTACTACTTATAATCGTCCCTAAGTATTCGATTTTTTTACCACTTCTAACTTTGTCCTACCCATCCACCACTGTTCACTCTTAGAATGCTTAACACCCCTTTTAAAGACCATTACTCTGGTTTTCTGTGGGTTAACCTTTAAATTCCACTCTTTGCAGTAGTTCTCTACCTCATTAACACTATTTTGCATCTTGCTGGGTGTTAATGCAAGCGGAATGATATCGTCCGCAAAGATTAGGCCTGGAATATCTTGGCACTCAAGACATGGAGAAGCTCCTTTTTCAAATTCTTTCGAGTGAAAAATATCGTTAATAAACAATAAAAATAATATGGGGAACAGTTTACACCCTTGTTTAAGGCCCACTTTAGAAGTTATCTCTCCCACTACTAAACCATTCTTAACTTTGACTGAACATTTAAATTCCGAATATATATTATCAATTGCTCTTATAATTTTAGCTGATACTCCGATCTGCCCCAACTTATGGGCAACAGCTTTTCTACTCACCGAATCAAAAGCCTTTTCTAAATCAATTACGGTAATGTACAACTTGCCTCTTTTCTTTCTGATCTATTTATCTAATATTGTTTTAACTACCATTATATTGTCACTAGTCCTCATTCCCTTTCTGAATCCTGCTTGTAATCTCGACAGGATCGAGTACTCCTCTGCCCAATTCATTAATCTTTTTGCCAATATCCCTGTGTATATCTTGCTTAAAGAATCTAGCAACGTAATCCCTCTATAGTTACTTGGGTTAGATCTCTCTCCACGATTCTTGTATACAGGACAGATGATACCTTCTTGCCATGATTTAGGGAATCTTGCTCCCTCGAAGATATTGTTAAATATTTTGACTATACTAGCTAGGATAAAGCTATTTTTGCTTGCTTCCTTCCAGAATTCATTGTTTATTCCTGAAATTGCTCCTGCTTTCCCTTTCCTCCCTTTCTCTAACATTTCTTTTACTTCAGCGGCTGAAATTTCCTTATCTAAATCGGGCAGGGAGCACCGCAATCCTCTCGAGATTCCCCTCTTCTGAACATCCTGTTTCCAACTATCTTCACCACTTAATAATTTACTAAAGTAATTTATCCATTCTCTATGGCTTATATTTACCTGGGTTATATTTTTTCTATCCTTACAAATTTGATTTATTTTAAGCCATACTTTCTTAGTATTATTACTCAGAGCATCTCTGTTTAAGTTGTCAGTTTGTTTCTTCTGCCACAAAACTTTAGTTCTTACCAATAATTCTTTATACTCTTTTCTTTTGCTACAGAATGCAGTTCTTGGTTCCTGCCCGCCTATTTTTCTGAATGTGTCTAGGGCTTTCATAACTTCTGATTTTTTTGTCTGCATTCTTCATTGTACCACCCACTAGATACTTGATACTTTATTATTTTTCTCTAGATCTACAGTAATAATACCCATTTGATCCTTTAAATGAGAAAAATAACATGTTCAGCCCATGCCAAAATTCACTCTTTCAAACTCTACATACTGTACAGAAAAAAGAAAAGAAAAATAAAACACGCAGAGAACAAAAATGAGCAAACAAAACAATATTAATAAAAATAAAAAATCAAACGTACTCCATGGACATGCCATGAAATTCCTCAGATACTCCGGAAACGTAACCCCCAAAGTGAGGGTCACCACGGTAGTCATCCTCGGCCCTTTCATGCCACGTCCAACGTCCTTGCTGAATATTCCTGTTGTTTTCCCAGAATGTGTAGTTTAAATAAACATAATTAAAATACATAATAAAGTTGAAATAAAATCAGCAGTATTAAGAATGTCAAAGACCTTCATGCCTCTCTTAACTAGACACGCAAACCCTTGCACATTCCATTCCTCCTACCTTATTTTACTTGATCCACTCTAGGTTGCTGAGTCCAGACTTACGTTACATTCTGCCATTGCGTATTCATGCTCACGTATGCTCACGTTGCAATTTTATCCTTGTCAGCCATGCTTAATCAATTTAAATACCAAGCCATACTCCACCTGAAATTTGTCATCACGTCCACCAAACCAAAGTTTACAAACAAACACCAATTCTCAATTCTCCTCCCTCTCAGCACTTAAATTCTCCATCTCCAAATTTCATTCCAACACCACATTTCAACATATACCACCTCTATTTCCAACACCACCTTTCATCTCTAGCACACACTCATCTACCATACTCAATTTACCATACACTCATACTCATCCTAATACCCATCATAATTACCTACCGAAAACTCCATCTTCCACCAAACCAAAATTTACAAATTACGTTACTACATCTTCATACTTTTCCAACACCACATTTCAACATCTACAAATACTACCCACTCATATACCATCACATTAAATACAACTTACTCATGAGTGCACCACCACTTCTCCATACCTTTCGAACACCACATTTCAGCATATACCACCTCTACTTCCAACACCACATTTCAGCCCTAGCACACACTCGTCTACCATCAAATAAATCTCCATCTACAAATACCACACACTCATACACCATCACAACCTTCAAAATATCACTTCAACTTCACCTACAAATACCAAACACTCATTCCTCAACACTACATTCTTACATCTAACAATCTTTATTTTCACTACTCCCTATACTATTGTTCTTTTTACTTCTAGTGACTACACCCTTCTCATTTCTACCTGAATCCCACATGTCTGTCAGTTTTCGATACTTTCCTGTTTCTCTGCCACCTCTTTTGGCCGCCGCTTCATCACCATCTTCACTCTGTTGTGTTCTTTTGCCTCCACCTTCAGCTCCCATCATCTCCGTTAATCTTCTGCCCTTGCCTCTTTCCCAACTCCTATTGAGACATCCTCCGGTTGCCTCTGACGTCACCTTTTTATCCGTCACTGCCCTTACTTCACTGCTTTCACTCCTCTGCCTTTCTTCTTCACTGCTTATGGTCACCCTTTCACTTGTCGCTTCTTCCTGAACTTCTTCACTGTTAATGGTTACATTTTCACTTAGCGCCTCTCTCTGACCCTCTTCACACATTACACTGTTACTGTTATCTCTCCTCATTTCCCCACCTCTCGTTGCACTGCTCATTTTTTCTTCGTCTTTTTTAATCTTCATTTCTAAGTCCAGCAGTCTATTCACAGACCAGTTCCTCTTCCAATTTCTGCCTGATACCACTAGCTCTTGTCCTTTAATAGTAGCTCTCAGTCCTTGATTTATCGCACGTATCTTGTGTTTTCTGAGTATTTTCTCATTCCTAATAGCCTCCCATCCCACGTCTCTCTTGATCCATATTTTTTCTCTCTGCATGTTACTCGAATTGCCTATCACAGCATCAGCCATCAACGTAGAAAACAGTTCTACTTTGATAGGCCTGTTGCCCCCAGTTCTTTCCACTCTCTGTACGTCATCTATGTCCACTTCGCTAAAGTTAAGTTTCAATTTCCCCTGTATTAAGTCGATTACTTTGTAAATTGTACGTACTTTGTCTTCTCTCACCTCCTCAGGCATAATAAATAAGCACTTCTTCCTGCGATTCAATGTATTGGCATTCACTTCCGCTTTCAATTTCAACGTCTCCTCTTCCAGTCGTCCTATTCTTTCTCTTAATATTGCCACTTCCTCGTCGTTCTTGTGATGTTATATCGTCCGTCATTTCTCGCAGCCATAACTTCATTTTTCCAAACTCCCTGGTTTGTTCTTGGATCATATTCTTAATTTGCTCAAAGGGGCACACTTCTACCACCGTCTCTTTTACCCATTTTTTGAATTCTTCTATGTCTTCCCATCCCTCATTTCCACTATATGTCGGGCCTGGGTTCGGCTCTACACCTCCAATCAGTAGCAACATTATAACCACCGCCGCTGTTAACACTACTTCTCCTTTGATTACCAAATCCACTTTACACCCACCTGATTTTACTTCTTCTTTCTTGATTCTCCTCTGCCATCCTCCAATAGCCGCCCTGTATTGATCTACTCCAATCATTGTTGTCAAACTCCTCACTAGCTTCCTGCACTCAGCACTCACTCCTTACTCCCACTCCCGAGCTCTCTACTCATGCGTCCGCTCTCCTTCGTGGCTTAAGCTGAACTGCGTACCACCCACTATTTCTTTGTATTCTTACCTCCCGAGCCCGCATCTTATGTCCTGCCATCAGTATTGAGTTCTCTAACAGCTTTATCGCCTCGTCTATTTTATTATCTTCCATCGCGGACTTTATTCCTATCTTGATCATTTCAAAGGACCTACCTTCAAAATATTCCTTGAATTCTGCGCTGAGGTCTTCTCTCCATATATATTTTGTCACTGGCCTCTCTTTAATATTATTTATATAATTCCCCCCAGTATTCTCTTCCGTGCTTACCATATTAATAATTATTGGTACGTGATGCGATTCTCCCCAACCTTTAACATTTATCCTCTAACGAGTGGTAATGCCTTTCTAGAACATAATACTAGGTCAATTGCACTACCACCCATTTCTGTTATAAACGTTAAATTACCCAATTCATCTCCTGGCCACCACCCATTTAAAATATAGAGTTCTTCCGTACCACATAATTCTAACAGTTTTCCACCATAGTTATTGCAAACTGTATCTTGACTAATTCTTCTTCTAATTATTATTCCCTCAGTCTCTTTACTATAAATTGGTTTTAAGTCTGCAATCCTCGCATTAAAGTCCCCCATTATTACAATACCTATGTCTTCATATATATTCCTTAATCTGTTTGCTTCTAGTGCTAATTCTGTGAAGAATTCCTTGTTTGCCAATGTCGAGTCCTCGGGAGGATTGTATACAAAACCGAAACATAGATTAACCTCCCTGTTCTGTTTTACCCTTGTTTTCACCCAAAGTATTTCTTCAATATCTGTTTCTATTATTTCAATTTTCTCCTTTATTTCTTCCCTTATCAAGGTTAGAATACCACCTGGATATCTACCTTTACGAGCTTTCCTGCCCCTTGCCTTACTATACGTTTTAAAACCTTCGATATGTACTTCATATTCCGGTGCTAACCAACTCTCTGACATTAACAATTTCACCTTTTCATTTCCTAACTTGCTCAAGAAACCTTCAATGTTGACCATACCAATATTCCATTCTAGTTATTTCTTACTTTTACTCTCAGACGAGTTGCTTGTCTTACTTCTAGTTATTCTCTTTTTCTCCAGTTCTATAATACTATCCTCTGGTGATGTAACTATTTCTTTGTCTAAATTGTCTTTCTGTCCTTTGCCCTTTCTAATCCATAAGGCTATTACACTCAAGGATTTACCTTTCCCAAACAGAATCTTGGTTCTGTCATCAGGTGTGCCACTACTTCCTGGATTCGTGTCGACTCGACAGTCAGCTGTTTGTCCATCCTCCTCCACTAGGTGTTCGTCACTCTGCAGTCTTCTGTTCCTCTGTAGAGTATGCAGATCGCTGTTGTCATGAGATTGTACGTTATCAGCCACTGTGCAGGCAGCTGACTGGCAGATTCCTTCCTCTACAGGCCGTTGCACTTCCTGGTATGATGAACTCAACTGTCTATCCATTTCTCGTAGCTGTGCAATTGACCAGATACGCGACCGGTTACTGTCACCTACTATAAGACGTTTGCCTCTTATGTATGCTTTTAGTCCATAGTTCCTAGCTTTTACTAGGTGAAATCGCAAGACTCTCTGTTCCATGATTGTCTCTTTATCCATATCTCTTCTTACCCAAATCGTTTCTCCGCTCAAGTTCTTCCCATTGAGAATAATTTTGTTCGCCTTCAAAGCAGAAATCAACTTAACCTTAATAGGTCTTTTCCCTTTGATTGTCCCCATCCTATAGATTTCATCAATATCTTCTTCTTTACAATTTATCTTTATATGGTTATTTATGATATCCAACACTTTCTTCGTTAGATCATTCAAATCCTCCTTTTCATTCTCTGGTATGCCGTATATGAAAATATTTTTCCTCTTTGCGTCCTGGATAGTCATTTTCTGTTGTCACTTTAATTTATCAGTTTATCCTTCAATCTCCTTCATATTCGACCTCAATAATTCTATTTCCCTAGAGTTTTCCACCACCTTTTCTGTCATAATTCTTCTCTCTTCTTTTATACAGTTTTCATTTCTGTCATATCATTTCTCAGCTCGCGAATTAACTCCCTCGTTTGCTCAAACTGGCAAGCTTCTCTGACTATTTCCCTAATCTTATCTATGTCCTCCCAGCTCAATGAACCCGTACACACACACTTCACTCGCCCGTGCCATCGACATATGGCCGCGCGATATTGCTCTATAGCAATATTCATACTTCTCACTCAGCACTCGCTGCACAATACAACCTCTCGCTTCGCTAGCTCGATTACAACTGAAAGAGTAGTGATACAGGAATGTTTAAAACTTTAGCTGGGACGTCTTCGGAGTAACGTGAAAATCTTGGGCTTGCATTCGGGAGATTGTGGATTTGAACCCCACTATCGGCAGCCCTTAAGATGGTCTTCCGTGGTTTCCTATTTTCACACCAGGCAGATGCTGGAGCTGTACCATAATTAAAGCCATGGACGCTTCCTTCCTATGCCTAGCCCTTTCCTATCACATCATCGTCATAAAACCTATCTGTGCCAATGCGACGTACAGCAAATTTAAAAATCTTATAATTGACTATTTACTTTCTATTTGTCTATCAGGGGCTGCCTGGCCGAGGCGGTAAAGGCGTGCTAGGTTCACCCGGAAGAACGTAGGTTCGAATCCCTGTCAGTAAGTCGTATTTTTTTTTGCTTTACGTCGCACTGACACAGATAGGTCTTATGGCGACGATGGGATAGGAAAGGCCTAGGAGTTGGAAGGAAGCAGTCGTGGCCTTAATTATGGCACAGCCTCGGCATTTGCCTGGTGTGAAAATGGGAAACCACGGAAAACCATCTTCAAGGCTGCCGACAGTGGAACTCGAACCCACTATCTCCCGATTACTGGATACTGGCCGCACTTAAGCGACTGCAGCTATCGAGCTCGGTGTCGTAAAATTTAAGAAACGAGATTTCCACTTTCGGAGGTGCACATGGCCCTGAGGTTCACTCAGCCTACAGCAAAAATGAGTACCAGGTTAATTCCTGGGGGCAAAGGCGGCCGGGCGTAGAGCTAACCACTCCACCCCCATCAAGTGTCAAGGTTACGGATAGTGGAACCTTCACCTTCCACCCCTCCAAGGACCTTCATGGCCTGTACGGGGATGACTTTGCTTTGCTTTGCTATTTGTCTATCATAACGTGTCTGAGACATGTCCCGATTTACTTCTCGGTAAATACACGAACTATCATTTAAAAAAACCTCAGACCATGCGGAAGCAATGTGAGAGTAAATGTTGTTTACTAAGAAAACGTAAATGTCATAACTCATTTATCATAAAGAAGACAAAGTTCTCAAATAGGATTTTGTAAGATAGTTAGTTATTACCTTCAATGATCCAGGGCACATACAGAAATAACTATTGTTAGTGAGTTATACATTTTAGGATAAAGAAAGGATCACCAAGGAATTTATGAAGGAATTACGTGCCACATGGTACTCAATCTGCATGCTTACCTGAGTAATGCGATCGCTGACACATTCGAAGATATCATAGGCGATGTCGCAAGTCTGATTTCCAGCTGAAACACAGTACCAAAAATGTTAATATCAGAGTTCATATCATTTAACACAAATCACGTCACAAATATCATGAGAATTAAATATGTGTCACAACTAAGAATAAGAGGCTGCAATAATGGTTCTGACAATACGCAAGATTCATTAATATTGAAGTCATTCAAACCAATCATTCTGTAACTTGTCGTAAGTCAATAGTACACAGATGTATTTAAACCCCCTCAAATGCCACGGGCCTCAGCAATGATCTATTTCTGCTTGTTAACCACATATCGTCACGATGTCGCATGTAGGTTTCGGCGATGCTACGTTAAGAAAGAACTGGGACTGGGAAGAAAGTGTGATCCTAATTAAGATATAGCCCAGCTTTTGCCTCATCTTAAGTGCTGCCGACGATATAGTTCCAACTCAGAATCTCCTGAATTCAAGCTTACACAAATATGCTGTATATACATTTATATGATCCGTACCGCATAGTCAGTTCGTTCTGTGACAGGATAATGCGCACTATCTCAGTAACAGAAGAAGGACAAACAGTGACTATCACGCCCAAATAATGTGTGTTCAACGTCCCTTCAACTACTGTCGTTCTTAATAGACGGCATCTTGGCCAGAGAGAGGGCGTAACCCTCTAGGTGGCCCGCCCCACCCCTTCAGGGTGGGGAATGAAAACATTCTTAGATAGATAGACGGCGCAGTACCTAAATTGTGCCCTGAATAAGAAAAAAACCTACCGGGCTAAATGGCTCTGACGTGATAGAAGCGCTGGCTTCTGAGGCTTCAATCTGGCCTCATGTAAGTAGATATACCGGCACGAAAATGAACGCCTGCGAAACAAACTTCTGGCACCTTGGCGTCTCTGGAAACCGTAAAAATAGCTAGTGGGGCGTAAAACAAATAACATTACTTTATAAATTATTTAACCTGGCATTAAAGCTTCTAAATGAAATTCCCACATTCAAGTAATCAAGGATTCGATTCTGCAACCATAAGATCAAACCAACGGAATAAACAACATTAAACAATTATTGGCCCGATGAAATTCAACGTTGCCGGACTGAGCGGCTCAGCCGGTTGAGACGATGGCCTTCTGACTCCAACTTGGCAGGTTCGATCCTGGTTTAGTCCAGTGGTATTGAAGGTACTCAAATACGTCAGCCTCGCGTCGGTAGATTTACTGGCTCGTAAAAGAACTCCTGCGCGACTAAATTCCGGCACCATGGTGTCTCCAAAAACCGAAATTAGTTAGTGGGATGTAAAGTAAATAATATTATTATTATTATTATTATTATTATTATTATTATTATTATTAAATTCAACGTTTCTGTGAAGCATTTAATAGAATCTCATTTCCTAACAACTCTGCCGTGTTTCAGGATAGTCGTTCATAATGAAATGTCTCTCGCCGCTTTGTGACTTCGGGACCTACCATTTTCGTTCGGTAAGATTTGCGTGGTTTCTAGCGAGTACAATACCCTATTCGCCTTGGGCTCAGCCCTTGTTCTCGTGGTCGAAGCTGAACTAGTCAAGTGACTTTCCCTCATATCTTACGTAACCACACACTGCATGCAACCGGTCAATGGCTCTAACTGAAACAAAGCACAATCTCAAGAACGTCAAGAAATGTGCATATTCTGATGCATCCCGTGTCTAAATTAAATTAAGTAGGGTTTTTACAATTTCACCTTTAAATTCCATTGAATTCTAGAGCAAATGGCTCCTTTCTAATATAACGTTACCCTAGTTTATTCACTCAAACATTATTCCTTCATCTCATTTCTAAGAGATCGGAGTGAACCCGTATAGCATTACTCCAAGCTACTGTTCATAATATTAAAGCCAATAAAATGCGTACAGAACATTATGATTATTATTATTATTATTATTATTATTATTATTATTATTATTATTATTAAAGTCACCCCCGGACGTCCCGGTTCGGTTCCCGGTTCTGACACGAAATTTGAAAAGTGGTACGAGGGCTGTTCCGCTCAGCCTCGGGAGGTCAACTGAGTAGAGGTGGGTTCGATTCCCTCTTCAGCTATCCTCGAAGTGGTTTTCCATGGTTTCCCATTTCTCCTCTAGGCGAATGCCGGGATGGTACCTAACTTAAGGCAACGGCCACTTTCTTCCCTCTTCCTTGTCTATCCCTTCCAATCCTCCAGCCCCCCCCCCCACCAAGGCCTCTATTCAGCATAACATGTGAGACCGCCCCGGCGAGGTACTGGTCCTGCTTCGCAGTTGTATCCCCGACCCAATGTCTCACGCTCCAGGACACTGCCCTTGAGGCGGTAGAGGTGGAATCTCTCGCTAAATCTGAGGGGAAGAAAACCTGGAGAGTAAACAGATAAAGAAAGAAAGAAAGGAAATAGATTAGTATTTAAATAATTGGCTCAAAATATTTTTTCTTCTGCTGATAAAAATTATCTAAAGAACATAACCCCATGTGAAGTTTCGGGATATGGTGAGTTCGAGTCCATCCTATGCCCTCTGTCTTTTGATTCATAATATTCACCTCATTGGTCGCTGGGCTATTTTGGGTGTAAATGTGACACGCATCCATTCAACGTTCTCTTATTTACGAGTATATTCAGACGTAAGACAATCATCTGAGTTTTCTTTGTTTACTCCTTGATATGTACCTCGATCATCTTCCTAATTATTGCATAACATTCAATTCCATTTGTATCTGATGCCATCTTCATACTTACGTTTCGTTGCTGCTAGCCTTCGCTGATACACAGCCACGAGACAGTCGTGTACCGCATTCGCCGTCGCACTGAAGTAGAATCGGTCAGTGACGCCTTCTGTATACAGGCGTATGAGCCCATCTCGTGTCGGGTATCCAGCACCATCCACCTGTAACAGCAACAAGCATTACAAATGTTTCATCCTGCGTCTTCCTCTAAAACACAATAATTTCTGCACTGTTAAGTTTGCCATTACTCTTCAACCAGACAAATATTTATACGTCTTTGATTGGCATCCTAAAAACGCCTCTTAACACGTAGTTCATTGCAGTTATTCTGGCAAATCACTCGGAATGTATAGCAGCGTCCATGGTCTGTAAGCACAGGCAAGACAATTGCCTTGTCCCCAGAATAAACGTCTGAACCTTGTAATTGTGAGTCTTAATGTCTCTCATAGAGAGTAGGTGTTCTTCTGTAGAGATGTATAGGGCCTGCTATTAGGAGCCAGTGATGATGTCACTCAGGTATCAAGACTCATCTCACAAGCTCAAAACTCAGGAAACTCGATTAACACTTAATCGTTATGCGACATACCTGTTGTAATGTTACATGGACTGGACATTAGGTCTAGTGGATCCCTTGTGGGAAAGTATACGACAGATCGTTGTGGAAATGTGTCGCATGCTGGTCTTGTAAAGCACCCTCGAAATATTCAAATTCCATTTTCTCTAAACTGAGTGGGACTTGAGCCTTTCAATTAAACAGATGAACGTTTTTCCCGTGGCCTGCACATATGTTGAAAGCGCCATCCGTTAATTAATGGCCCTTGTTTTTGAAAAAATGTTGACAAGCGTTTGACATAAAAAAATATAGAAGTGACATTGCAGCGGGAGAAGTGGAAGCAGATACGATATAAGTTTCAAAAACCAGATGGAACACTGGGAAAGGCGGCTATAGATTGAAATCCACAAGGTGAACATATCCAACGAAAAACTGGAAGTATACCGTTGACGAAGAAACAAAATTCTCGGGTGTATTGGATCTAGAGTGCTGTGCGAGGGTTAAAAGTACTCACTTTGTCATCATATGTCGATATGTGCAGAAACGTTTATTATTATTACTATTATTATTATTATTATTATTATTATTATTATTATTATTATTATTATTATTTTGGGGGGGGGGAGCACCGTAGTGTAGAGGTAGCATCTTCACCACTACCTCTACCAGGAGACCCAGATTTCATTCCCAGTTCGGTCAAGGATTTTATTCCTGGAATGAGAGTTGTAACTGGGTTCATTCAACCATCGTGAGTACAACTGAGGAGCTGTCTGATATAAGAGACAGTGAACCCGACAAGGAATCCAGGCAATACAGCTTGGAAAGTCTTGGTGTGGACCCCGGAATACTGCAGGTTACCCGGCAGTCGTCTTGGCAGGCCCAGGTTCTTAAAGAGTAACAAGAACCACAGAATGTGGTTCGCCCTGTAGTTCGGATTATTATTATCATCAATATTATCATTATTTATTATCACTACACAGAGTTCATTGTCACATTCACTAGCCTTACATAATAAAATTCACATTACTACCATAATCTATAAATCAATGATGACCGAGTCATATTGAATTTGTCCCACAAAATATGTTCATAATTCTGTCAATGATTTAGGATCTGTTTGATTGATAACCGTGTCCATTAATCGTCTATCATAGTATTTTCCTCGTTATAACATTTTAAAAATAAGGAAAGCATCACTCCTTTTACACCCGTTCGTAAACGCCGCTCTAAACTAATAAAGGAAGTGATTTAGTCCCACCAGTTGCTTTACGTCGCACCGACACACATCTTATGGCGACGATGGGATAGGAAAGGCCTAGGTGTTGCAAGGAAGCAGCCGTGGCATTAATTAAGGTACAGTCCCAGCATTTACCTGGTGTGAAAATTAGAAACCACGGGAAACCATCTTCAGGGCTTCTGACAGTGGGATTCGAACCCACCATCTCCCGGATGCAAGCTCACAGCCGCGCGCCTCTAACCGCACGGCCAACTCGCCAGGTTTTAGTCTCTGAAAAGAGGTCATCTATAGTGAATGCTATTCTTTAATGCTTCTGCAGTTTAGGCCTAATATTCTTTTGAGGTATTTCACTGTTATTATGCTCATTAGACTATGGCGTACCAGACGAGTTGGCCGTGCGGGTAGAGGCACGCGGCTGTGAGCTTACATCCGGGAGATAGTGGGTTCGAATCGCACTGTCTGCAGCCCTGCAGATGGTTTACCGTGGTTTCTAATTTTCACACCAGGCAAATGCTGGGACTGTACCTTAATTAAGGCCACGGCCGCTTCCTTCCGACTCCTAAGCCTTTTCTATCCCATCATCGCCATAAGACCTAACTGTGTCGGTGCGACGTAAAGCCACTAGCAAAAAAGGACTATGGCGTCAAATTGAGCAGTCATTGACCACTTGCACATTTAATTCGAGATGAAATGACGTAATCAGATCAATGCGAGTGATATTTACTTGAACAAATTCGTGTACGACAGTGTATTCGTAGCAAGCAAGCTACCTTCTACAGTCAAACAATCAGAACTTAAGTAGACTACTTGTACAAAGGTCTGTTTTGGTAATGTCATCACCGAATGTCCAATCTTTGTCCCGCTCCTCTGCAGGGTCGGATATGAAGGGAGATGAGAGTGTTTTACGACTGGATGCCCTTCCTAACATCAACCTCAACAGAGGAGTTGATGAGATGAAATTAATGACGTGATATATGACAGTAGGAACAGAGAGGGTGAAACCCGGTGCCGGCACGTAGCCTACTCCTGTCAAATAGCACCAAGGGATCTGCTCAAGGTTTAACGTGTCCGACTCATTAGCTGAACGGTCAGCGTACTGGCTTACGGTTCAGAGGATCCCGGGTTCGATTCCTGGCAAGGTCGGGGATTTTAACCTTAATTGGTTAATTCCAATGGCCCGGGGGCTGGGTGTATGTTGTCTTCATCATCATTTCATCCTTATCACGACGCGCAGGTCGCCTGCAGGAGTCAAATAGAAAAACCTGCACCTGGCGAGCCGAACCCGTCCTGGGATATTCCGGCACTAAATGCCATACGATATTTCATTTCAAGGTTTAACGTCTCCATCTGACGGACGAATCACCATCAACAGCGTCATATGCCCTCACTCCATATGATCACTGCGAAGATGTTGGAATTTAATCCAAGCATTTGGCGCACACAATCTAGTGATTAAAAATTGTATATCACGACCTCCCCTACCCTGTCGACCAATGTTCTCATGATGAAGATTTTTTCGACCAACGGGACTCACCACGCTGTCAGACCGAATAAACTTCATCGCCTTAACGATCACGGCCACCAGGCGGTCTTGAGAGAATCACTAATTTTGATATTTTTTTCTTGTTATTATAACATTAAGCATTTAGAACGTAAGGTGAAACGTTTCATTTCTTTAAATGTTGGGTTTACCGACTCGGGTTTTATTTCACGACGGGTTGGGGCAGGGAAGAAAGTTACCATAGTAGCAGGTACAGGCTGGTGCGAAAATGGGAACCACAGAAATTCCCTCAGGACTGTTAACAATGAAATTCAAATCTAGTCTCCCGAATACAAGCTAACAGCTACACGGTCCGAAACACGCAATCACCTCGCTCGGTGGGAGATTTTTCTAACGGTGACAAATATTGGGAACTATTGCTATTGACCTCCATGGGTCAGTTCACCAAAAAGATTGTTCTGACATTTGTGTTGTCCTTAACATACATTATATTCTATTCTATATTTTTACCAATTTTATGGGGTCACTGTGCTTCGTACCACAGCTTCGATTTTCTATGGAAATCTAAGTCAGAATGCCATCCTACCATCAATTCAAAATCTCATCCTGTGTCGTCTGGAATTCGAACCCAGGACAAATGTAGTACACGCTATTAGAAATTCGGTTGCACTATCACAATGTTGATGACATTAATCTATGCTATGTTAAGCAGGGGCCTTGTGGGGGGAATGTGAATTTTGGAAGGGATAGACAAGGAAGAGGGAAGGAAGTTGCAGTGCACTTAAGTTAGGTACCATTCCGGTATTTGCCTGGAGAAGCGGGAAACCATGGCTGAGGTAGGAATCGAACCACCCTCTACTCAGTTAACTTCCCGAAGCTGAGTGGACCCCGTTCTAGCCTTCGTACCACTTTTCAAATTTCATGGCAGAGCCGAGAATCGACCCGGGCCTCCGGGGGAGGGGTGCAGCTAATCACACTAACCACTACGCCACAGAGGCGGAGCTGATTTATTTATTTATTTATTTATTTATTTATTTATTTATTTATTTATTTATTTATTTACCCTTCAGGGTTGATTTTTCCCTCGGACTCAGCGAGGGATCTCACCTCTACCGCCTCAAGGGCAGTGTCCTGAAGCGTGAGACAATGGGTCGTGGGTATACAGCTGAGTAGGAGGACAAATACCTCGCCCAGGTGGCCTCAACCGCTATGCTGAACAGGGCCTTGTGGGAGGGATGAGGAGATTGGAAGGGATACACAAGGAAGAGGGAAGGAAGCAGCTGGGCTTTAAGTTAGGTATATCCCGGCATTTGCCTAGAGGAGAAGTGGAAAACCACGGAAAACCACTTCCAGGATGGCTGAGGTATGAATCGAACCCACCTCTACTCAGTTGACCTCCCGAGGTTGAATGGACCCCGTTCCAGCCCTCGTACCACTTTTCAAATGTCGTGGCAGAGCCGGGAATTGAACCCGGTCCTCCGGAGGTGGCAGCTAACCACACTAACCACTACACCAAAGAGGCGGACATTTATTTATTTATTTATTTATTTATTTATTTATTTATTTATTTATTTATTTATTTATTTATTTATTTATTAAGCTAGAAATCTTGAGAGGTAGAGGGTTTCATTGAGGTGATGAAGATGTGTCCAGCTTCACTGTCCAATGTACTAACCGAACGAGTGGTTGCATGGTTGGGGTCACATAGCTAGCAACTTATATTTGGGATAGAATGGGTTCGAACCCCACTGTCCGCAGCCCTGAAAATGGTTTTCCATGGTTTCCCATTTTCACCCCAGACAAATGCTGCCGCTGTACCTTAATTACGGCCACGGTCACTTCCTTCCCGTTCCAAGGCGTTTCCTACCCCTTCATCGCCATAAGACCTGTTTGTGTTCGTGCGACGTAAAGCAAATTTTAAGATAGGCTTAGAATAAAACGAAACATCGAAGTTGACGAGCAGGCAGCCAGATGGCGACAAATTGAAATGTCTGTTCAAAGTAGCTGAACTGAAATGGAGTATGGCTTTTATTGCCGGGAGTGTCCGAGGACAAGTTCGGCTCGCCAGATGCAGGTCTTAAGATTTGACACACGTAGGCGACCTGCGCGTCGTGATGAGGATGAAATGATGAAGAAGACGACACATACACCCTGCCGCCGTACTAGCGGAATTAATCAATTATGCTTAAAATTCCCGACCCTGCCTGGAATCGAACCCGGGACCCCTGTGACCAAACGCCAGCACGCTAACCATTTAGCCACGGAGCCGGACTTCAAAGTACCTGAGACCCTACGATTATTATTATTATTATTATTATTATTATTATTATTATTATGTCCGACTCGTTGGCTGAATGGTCAGCGTACTGGCCTTCGGTTCAGAGGGTCCCGGGTTCGATTCCCGGCCGGGTCGGGGATTTTAACCTCCATTGGTTAATTCCAATGGCCCGGGGGCTGGGTGTTTGTGCGTCCCCAACATTCCTGCAACTCACACACCACACATAAGACTATCCTCCACCACAATAACACGCAGTTTCCTACACAGGGCAGATGCCGCCCACCCTCATCGGGGGGTCTGCCTTACAAGGGCTGCACTCGGCTAGAAATAGCCCCACGAAATTATTATTATTATTATTATTATTATTATTATTATTATTATTATTATTATTATTATTATTATTATTATTATTATTATTATTATTATTATTATTATTATTATTATTTACTAATCGATGGTTGGAATGATTAGAATGCCGGCCTTTGGTCCAAAGGTTACCAAGTACGATTCTCGGCCGGGTCGGGGATTTTAACTTTCATTAGTTAATTCCTATGGCTCGGTACCAGGTGTTTGTGCCGTCTCCGTCATTAATATTTATCTTAGGTTGGGGTCCATGCTCACAGACGCGCAGTTCGCCTATATGGCGTCAACTCGAAATACCTGCACCAGATATCTCCGGGGCTAACGCGCTGCTAAGATTATTATTATTATTATTATTATTATTATTATTATTATTATTATTATTATTATTATTCCCACTAACAAATTTTTTATGGTTTTTGGAGACACCAAGGTGCCGGAATTGAGTCCCGGAGGAGTTTTATTTCGTGCCAATAAATCTACCCACACGAGGCTGACGTATTTGAGCACCTTCAAATACCACCAAGCTGAGCCAGGATGGACCCTGCCAAGTTCGCGTCAGAAGGCCAGCGCTTCAACCGTCTGAGCCATTCAGCCCGACCAGGGAGATGAGATTAATCAGTACACTCTCATGTGATCTTGAATGGTTTTCAAGTTATGTTGTTCTGATGTCACTTTCTCCGTGAACCGGCTCATTATCTTGTTATAACAAGTTATGTCACATTGATTAGGTTGATACTGAGTTCCTCCTTCGGAAATAAAACACAGTGGAAAGTAAAAGCAACCACTTGATAAAAAACATATTCGTTATCTCCATCGCAGAATAAATATTATGGTAGAGGACTGATTATTTATCTCGTTTTGACCTCAAAGATAATACAATCTACTTTTCTTTGAAAAGGAATGAGTGAATGACAGGGAATTAAGAACAAAGATAGAATGTATACTTTTTACCGTCCTTTACCGTATATTAAACCTAATGTAGTGGTAATTGGGAACATGCATCATTTTCAAAAATATTTTTTTTGAAAAGTACACCAATGAAATAGTACGTAAACGTATTACATTGTGGTATGTTGCCTTGTTTTCTGCCATTAAAAAAATATTTAATAGTGCCTTTCCGCAAGGCGAGTGAAACGGCCTCTGACGTAAGCGGCGCGCTGTGACGTCACGATCCAGTACCGCATGGAGCTCTACCAGCCGTTGTGCATCAGCCGTTGCTAAAAGCCGATTGTTTATTATTCATGATCGCGAATATCTTCAAAATGACAGAAGAAAGGTTCAAAACAGCACAATCAGACAATCTATCATGTGTAAATGTCATCATTCTTGAAAAATAGTGACTTTTGTGGCCGCAGAAATTCGCGGATAACAAGCAAGTTTGTAAGTGGCGTCTTTTATATACGTGCAATGTACTGTAACCCATAGTATTAGGATAACAACGAACCTGGATAGATATCACATCACTTTCAACATTTCCTTCTAGACTGATTCCCCTATTAAAGAATAACATTACATTTTCGGGCTTTCAGCATTAGTAAAGTAAGAAATCGGATTTCAGCACTAACATAAACATATAGGTAGCATTATAGTACTAGTCCGCTTCTGTGGTGTAGTGGTTAATGTGTGCCACTCCCAGAGGCCCGGTTTCGATTCTCGGCTCTGCCATGAAAGTTGAAAACAAATAGTACGAGGGCTGGAACAGGGTCTACTCAGCCTCGGGAGGTCAACTGAGTAGAAGGGTTTCGAATCCCACCTCAGCCATCCTCGAAGTGGTTTTTCGTATTTTCCTACTTCTCCTCCAGGCACCTAAGGCCACGGCCGTTTCCTTCCCTCTTCCTTGTCTATCCCTTCCGATCCTCCCATCTTCCAACAAGGCCCCTGTTGAGCATAACAGGTGAGGCCGCCTGGACGAGGTAATGGCCCTCCCCACCAGTTTCATCACCATACTCAAAGTCTCACGTTCCAGGACACTGCCCTTGAAGTGGTAGAGGTGAAATCCCTCGCTGAGTCCGAGAGAAAACCAACCCTGAAGGATAAACTGATTAAGAAAGAAAGAAAGAAAGAAAGAAAGAAGGAAAGAAAGAAAGATCATAGTACTATAGGGCTATAATCAATCATTCCCCAAAAAATATATATTTATGGTTGGGACAACTGGCCTACCCACTTCCGGGGCCCATGAAAGAGAATTAAATATCTTTGTGGGGGGAAAAAGTTAAACATGATAAAGATAAATATGACTTCATCTAGTTTTCACAAGTCGGGCTGAGTGGTTCAGACTGTTGAGGTGCTGGCCTTCTGACCCCAACTTGGCAGGTTCGATCCTGGTTCAGACCGGTGGTAGTTGAAGGTGCTCAAATACGTCAGCCTCGTGTCGGTAGATTTACTGGCACGTAAAATAACTCCTGCAGGACTAAATTCCTGCACATGGGCGTCTCCGAAAATCGTAGAAGTAGTTAGCGGGGCGTGAAGCCAGTAACATTAATTACATTTGGCTTTTAACAAGCTGAGCATATCAGGAAAGAAAAGTGTCCTGGTGACATTTTAGTCGCTCAATACAGGAATGACTTTGGGTGCTGTGACTTTTACTTTTTTTTTTTTTTTTTTTTTTTTTGCTGTTTGCTTTACGTCACACCGTCACATATAGGTCTTATGGCGACGATGGGACAGGAAAGGCCTAGGAATGGGAACAAAGCGGCCGTGGCCTTAGGTACAGCCTCAGCATTTGCCTGGTGTGAAAATGGGAAACCACGGAAAACCATCTTCAGGGCTGCCGGCAGTGGGGTTCAAAACCCACTATCTCCCGGATGCAAGCTCACAGCTGCGCGCTCCTAACCGCACGGCCAACTCGCGCGGTATTTTTACCCTTCGGTTTATTGACTTGGCTTGTATAACCTAAAACTTAGGCTAAGTTGGATTATATTTTAAACACCTACATCACTACTTTCACCTGTGTGCAATTATGTTATTTATTTCATTAATATTATGATAATTATTATAATTGAGCATTGTTAACTTATAAGACTCCAACAGACAAGCATTGGTTTTGTGTAGAGTTATACATTTGTTAAATTCACGTTGTTTCCTTTCATGATGTACACGCCTATTCTTTGTTACATTATAGAGTATTTAGATATAGCTTAAATTTCTTTACCAATTAAGCTCTTCAATAAAGACATACATAACTGTCCCATGCCACGATATATTGGTAGAATTAGAGCTGTCAAAATGGTTCATAACCCCTTTGATTTGTTATCTTGACATGGATCACCCAAAACATAGGTTAGGTTTGGAGAATACTTTAATAATCAGCATTATTTAATGCACTGTTTATTACTTTCATATTCCAAGATGTAATTGAAGCATTTAAATAAAGCATAATACATTAAAATTTAAAGTTTTACCACTAGAACAGCTGACATGGAAAAGTGATTTGAAAATTCAAACAAATTCATCTTACGTTAAAATCTTAAAAAAATAAACTGTAGACTTTTCCGATATATCACCAGCATTTCTCCAGCTCGCCAAAATCCATTTCTCCCTAGTTTTAGCGTCTTTGAAACGTTTATAAACAATTTGTTTGGGATGGTATGCGATGTGCTATTGCACATCGGAACTCTATACCATTTATAAGTTTTCTGCCTCACTGTCTGCGCAGGATTCATTTTAAGTCTAAAATATACCACTCAGATTATTATCCAATGTATAGACCTCGAATTTAACCATACTAGACACTAACGTCAAGTAGAAGTACGCGAAGTGTATCCTGCTTCTCACAGCACACTACGTGTTATTTCGTCTACTAATTCAGTCAACCTGTACGATGACGTCAGGCCAATGAGATCGCGTACTTGCGTGACGTGACATTTTCGTAGATTTTTATCATGTTTGGAGTTATTATTTGTACATTCTGATCACATTTTTGAATTCTGCATGCAATTTTGAATCAGATTAGCATATTTTTAATTAAAACCCCGGATCATGCATGTTCCCTATTAGAGGACCACTCGCCAGGGAAGGCTTTCACTCACCGCTTTCACTTTCCGATACACACACTGCAGCAGGCACTGAAACAGATAAACAAATATAACAGTTACTAGAGATCCAGGTAATACCAAGGACATCGTCAGTTCTGAAAACGAAAGGTAAACACAATCATATTCGTTCAGAACGGACGTGGTTGTTGTTCTATGTATGCTAAATACATGTACCCTCAGTGACGGTAATAATAATGGCATATGGAGGCCTGGTGCAGGTCTGATCTTTTGAGCTCACCTCTTTGAGGAGGGGACCCTACATAGGATTAATTATAAAATTGAAAGCACCCACACACAGCATCTGAGACAGAGGAATTATGAATATTAAAATCCCCAACTTATCGGGAATTGTACCCGGGAAACCCTTTTTCTAGGCTCCTCATTATCATCTTTCTTGTCCGATCTCTCTTGGTCAACTCATGTTCTCTTCAGACCTTGGCGTTATTAAGTTTACAAGGCCATTCGTGAACCTTCCCTTTCCTTTGTTGTAGAGCCCGGATGTTTATGCAGTAATAGGTTAGAATGTAAACGTACTGAAGCGAGTAACAAATAGAGTCTACCCGCACGACGGTAATGCTATGTGGCTTGCATAATCATCAGGGGTTCGGCCCATTAGAACCCCTAGCATGTATGTTACTCCCACTACACTACGTTACTGTGGGCTTGTCGACATTTCCTACTGAGTAATTTTGTTACTAAATAATTTTGTTAGTAGGAAATGTCGACTAGCCCGCTCTAACGTAGTGTAGTGGGAGTAACATAAATTCTAGGGGGTTCTAATGGGCCTAATCCGTAACGTTTATGCAAACCTCATAGCATTACCGTCGTGCGAGTAGACTCTACTTATTACTCGCTTCAGTAAGATTGCATTCTAACCTATTACTGCATAAACAACCCGGCCCTACTGATTACTTAATTATTCGAAATACCAGACCTGTACCTTTTCCATTTCTGATTAGATTTGCTAAGAAGTTAGAAATTTATTCAGTGTCGACACAGTTAATACAAGTTTTTCGGTCTGTCAGAACGCGATATGTAACACTCGTAACACTATGACATAGGTACCTGTAAAAACATAGACAATTATGATTCAACAGACTGAAAAGTTTATAACTTATATTTCTGATTAGAGTTAAAAGGGAATGCTTGCCCGTTGTACGTCTCCCGTAATACAATAAACACCACCACCACTATGTCTTTCACTGCCATTAGATTAAAGTGGTTAGTAATTTAGTATGTAAAGAGCATCCTCACAGTAGAGTAGGAAGAACATGAGTGTCTGGGTGACATACATTCTGGACCAATTACCAGAAATAGAAAGCTGGACTTAGGTATTACGTGAAGCAGCAGATTGCATGTTCTGTTCCCTCCCAATGTTGAATAACACACGGAGTGGTCCACTTAGACTCATGTGTAACCTCTAAAATAATTTAAAATGTTATTGAGAAACTGCAATAAGGCCGTTCTGTGATGACAACAGCTACGTCGACAAAAATGAGATTACCACATCTCTACTGTTTACTACAACAATCAAAATATAACATTATTTCACTCTAATCTACAGACTCTGATGATCTACATTTTCCCGAAGTTTCATGTTTAATTCCCAGTTTATCCGCTTTTTCGTGATGCGCCCGCAGCCAGACAGATAGACAGACATATATGACGGAAATTTAAGAAATGCATTTTCTTCTCATACTGGATTTGACCAGCTTATAAATTTTATTCATGGCCTTAACCACAATTTATTGATAGAAATTTGGTCCAATTTTACGGCAGGTTGCCCTTCCTAGCGCCAACCCTATGTGGAGGGATGTATTCGCTATTGCGTGTTTCTGTGGTGGTTAATCGTGCAGTATGTATATGAAGAGAAGTGTAAGGTATTGCGATGAACACAAATATCCAGTCCCCGAAGGAGAGAACCACACGCAGTTAACAAATTTGGCTCGGCCGGGAATCGAACCCGGGGCCCACTAAATGGAAGACCTGTATGCTGACCATTCAGCAAAGAAGAAGGACATGACCAACACAATAATACTAATTTAAAGTATATTAAACAAAGTACAGACAGAAATTATTATTTATATAGATTAGTACCAGGCAGCTCTCTCTCTCTCCGTAGATCAGTGGCAGAGCGTTGCCCTCCGCATCCCAAGATTGTAAGTTCAAACGCGGCAGAGGTAGTCGGATTTATGAAGGGTGAAAGAAAGGACATTCGTAGTTCCATGTCGTACGATGTCGGCACGAGAAAGATCTCTGGAGACGCATTTAGTGTTTACCAGACAAAATTCATTAAAACTCGGCAACTGATCGCCCAGCAGAGATCCGTTTCTCTGCCATCTGGTGGACTAAAATAGAACGTCTAAATTGACGCGTAGGCAGCCTAAATGACATCGAATCAAAATTTTTGCAATGTGGTAGCTGGGACTATACAATTATTATTATTATTATTATTATTATTATTATTATTATTATTATTATTATTATTATTATTATTATTTAGTAGTACATCATGTTAAGTTCTCTTTCACTCTTCCTAAACCTCCCCATAAATAAACTCAATATATAAAGTAAAAAGACGTGGCACATATAGCTCATTAAGAACTTTGGCTTGTCAAGACGACTGCTTCCCAGTCGTATAACCTGCAGATATTGGAATGGGAAGTTATCAGCATGATGACAACGTCAGCTGTATTGCTAGGCTTCAGTAACCGGGTAGAAAACGTAACACAGAAATTAGTAAGAATTGAATATATAGAATAGTACAAGAACAGAAGAAATATTATCTAAGTTACCTATTAGAAGAACTCATTAGACTATAATTAGGGGTGGACCACTGAGCTACCGTCTATAGGCTTAGGAAATACAATGGTTCAAATTTCACCACTGTCTGTCTTCTAAATTGTCTTTCATGCAAGTATTAGGATTGTACACTTCACATCGGCTTCCTTCCTTCCTTCCTTCCTTCCTTCCTTCCTTCCTTCCATTCCAAACTCTCAATACACTTCATGCCCTCGTTAAAAATATCGTTATAATGAGAGATGTTGCCTTGGCGATAAACCGTTCATTCTCCATCGTTGTATTTCATCTGATGTATCCCATAGGATCGTGCCTCTGAAGAGTAAGGTAGTGGTGGTGGTGATTATGGTATTAAGAGGAAGTAAAACTCGGCAGCCATCCTCTCTTAACACTAATCAGAGAGAAAAAAAAGGAACGGGTCCTACACTCCTAAAAACGAAAGTTACAGCCAAATAAAGATATAGTCCACGAAAAGCGTGGAAATGAAAGACTACCTCTTAGTAGGCCTCGCAACCTTATAACGTCGCGGTCGGGAAAGAACGAGAATTGAGAGTTGACCAAGGGAGGTTGGATAGGACAGATCAAAATGAAGACCCTGGCACAAGTAAGTGGAAGCAATGCCAGAACTCAGTTAAGGGCCCCGTGGACACGAACCCACGCTCCGAAGTTAAGAGTCCCATTTAGTCGCCTCTTACGACAGGCAGGGGATACCCTGGACATAATTCTACCACCCTCCCCCACAGGGGATTAAAGAGCGAGGGAAAAGTACTCTTTTCGGAGAATAAGGATGCAGCTCAACTTGAGGTAAATAGAAAACATCAGAAGTTTCAGTGGTCTCAGGATGTAGTCTTACAATTGTGCAGGCGTAGCATATGATATCAATAATAATAATAATAATAATAATAATAATAATAATAATAATAATAATACCGGGCGAGTTGGCTGTGCGGTTAGGAGCGCACAGCTGTGAGCTCGCATCCGGGAGATAGTAGTTTCGAAGCCCACTGTCGGCAGCCCTGACGATGGTTTTCCGTGGTTTCCCATTTTCACTCCAGACAAATGCTGGGACTGTACCTTAATTAAGGCCACGGCAGCTTCCTTCCCATTCCTAGGCCTTTCCTCTTCCAACGTCGCCATAAGACCTATCTGTGTCAGTGCGACGTAAAAGAAATAGCAAATAGCAAAATAAATAATAATAATAATAATAATAATAATAATAATAATAATAATAATCTATTTTTTGTGGATTTCTTTATTCCTTAACAGCCGATGGTATCAGTTCGACAGATGTAGATTAAATCAGATCGTCTTAATAAGAATTGACTAAATGATGTCTGTGAAAATATTGCACATCCCTTGCATCAAGCACTCAGGAAGAGCTCAGTGCACGTTGTGAGTTGAGTTCCTGCGGTTAGACGTGGAACAGAGGTCTCAAGTTAATTAGCCTATTTCGAAACTGCATCACTTGCTGTCGCAAAAGGTAGCCTATGTCACAGGTATTTCAATTCTGGACAGACGGCTGGAGCGGTGCTCACGCAGCCTCGTGAGATCACCTGATATGAGAGGCAGTGGACCTGGCTGCAATATACCTGAGGATGTAGTCGCGATAACCACAGACAATCCAATACCTGCACGCCATTCGGCTGGGCATCGGTCGCCTTGGCAAACACATGACGTATGTATGTAAGAATTTGCATTAAAGAATAAGAGTCAATGTTGTCTGACTCCTTCGCTGAATGATTAGCGTAGCCGCTTTCGGTTCAGAGGGCGCCGGGTTCGATTTGCAGTTGTGCCGCGGATATTAACCGCGTCTGGTTAATTCCTTCAACTCAGAGGCTGGTTGCCTATACCTGTATTTGCATTCAACACATCACATGACAAATAACGAGTGAGTTGGCTACACGGTCGCGTAGCTCTAAGCTTGCATTTCGGAGATAGTGGGTTCAAATCCTACTGTCGCCAATCCTGAAGGCGATTTTCATGGTTTCCCAATTTCACGCTACGTAAATGCTGGGGCTATACCTTAATTAAAGTCACGGTCGCTTCCTTCCCATTCCTATGCCTTCGTCGCCGTAAGACCTATCTGTGGCAAGTGCGGCACAAAACAAGAAGCAAAAAGAGTAACGTGGCAAACAACCACAGAAAAACGCAGTAGTGAAAACATCCCCACCACAAGTGGTGGTGGTGATTTTTTGGCTATTTGGTTTACGTCACAGCGACACAAACAGGTCTTATGGCGACGATGGGATAGGAATAGGCCTAGGAATGGGAAGGAAGCAGCCGTGGCCTTAATTAAGGTACAGTCCCAGCATTTGTCTGGAGTGAATATGGGAAACCACGGAAAACCATCTTCAGGGCTGCCGACAGTGGGGTTCGAACCCACTATCTCCCAGATGCGAGCTCACAGCTGTGCGCCCCTAACCGCTCGGCCAACATGCCCGGTAATATTTTGTTTTAAGAAGAAGTACAACGGGGTAATCATCCTCTCTGAACAAATTAAGTGGAAAGGAAATTTTAAAAATTACTTATTTAACGAAGGAATTTGGAAACGAAGTACAAAATAAAACCAAAAAATGTTGGCATCGCGAAAAATATTCGGCCATAAAAATGGGCTAAATCCATACGAATTGCCGACCGCAGTAATCTAGATAAGACCTGCAAGAAAGAAGAAGAGTTAATGCCAACTTCTATAGGCCTATAAACTCGATGCTTGCTCACTTAAGCAGCAATCATCCTCAGCACTCTTCTCTAGAGAATTCGAAGTTACCATTACAAAGGATTTTTTGGACATCTATTTTGTAGAGCATGTTATGAGAACTGAAACTGAAAGACTTTTGTTTGGTGGTGATCATTGTTTAAAGAGGAAGTGCTGAATTATTTCTTTATACAACCTCAAGTAAGAGTGTAATCGCTTCTTCATGCCTTCATGCTGTGAAATTGACCTTTCATAAATGTTGAAGAGTCATCAAAGTCTTAGGTGAACTACCGGGACACTGGTCGTCTAATATTGCACGTAACGTGAAAAACAGTGACAGTACAACGCAGTACGTCCCAGTGACACACTGCCTGCAGGTAGAAAGGGAACTGCCGCTACTCAGTTGCATCATGACACGTCACTGACCTGCAGAACGCGCTCATACGAGAAGAGTACGACCATAGTCGTACACTTTCACCTCCTTACTGATTGCCTTCCTACCCGTGACGCTTTCCTCCAGACCTGGTGGTGTGTTTAGTGAAGGAGTATTGCTAGCTTCACCTCCTTACTGATTGCCTTCCTACCCGTGACGCTTTCCTCCAGACCTGGTGGTGTGTTTAGTGAAGGAGTATTGCTAGCTTGTTGGAGAAATGCTCAGGGATCGTTTAAAACAACACTTTGAATGTTGGAATAGTCCAGCTCTTTAGCTGAATGGTCAGCGTTATGACTTTCAGTTCAAAGGTGATGGTGGCAGTTATTATTTTAAGAGGAAGTACAAATGGGCAATCATCCTCTACTAACACAAATCAGAAGGAAAATGGAACAGGTCCGACACTTCGAGAAATGAAGGTATCGGCAAAAGAAAGGCAAGGATGACGAAGGGCGTGAAAATCAAAAGACTCCCAAGGCCTTGAAAAGGGGCTGCCAGGCAAAGGCGTTAAACGCGTGCTCAGATCGTCCGGAAGGACGTGGGTTTGATTCCCCGTCAGAAAGACGTAAAATTTGAGAAATGAGATTTCCACTTTCGGATGTCCTTATGGTCCTGAGGTTTACTTATCCTACACCATAAATGAGTACCAGGTTAATTCCTGGGGAAAAGGTGGTCGGACTTAGAGCTAACCACTCGACCCCATGAAGTGCCGAGGTTACGGATAGTGAAAGTCTTTACATTCCACCCATCCCAGGGCCTTCATGGCCTGTACGGAAATGAGTTTGCTTCTAGGCCTCGAAAATATAACATCTTTGGGGTCAGGAAAGAACAATAGTTGACCAAGGATGGTCGTATAATAGATGAAAGTGAGGAGCCTGGTACAAGTAAGTGGAACCAATCCCGGCACTCAGCTTAGGTCCTCGTGGTTGAAAAACCACGCTCCCAAGTTAAGAGCCCTAGGGACACGTTTAGTCGCCTATTGTGACAGTCTACCACCCCCACCCACAGGAGAGTCAGTTTAGAGGGCCCAGGGTTCGATTCTCTCCTAATCGTGGATTTTAAGAACGTCTGTTTAATTCCTCTCTCTTGGTGCCGGGTATTTATGTTTCTCTTAATACACATCTTTATTTACATACAAAATATCACACTACAAACCACCACAAACACACAATAGTGAAGACATCCCCCGTACCGGTCATCTGATCGTAAAACTGCGCCATGTACACATGCACGACACAGATCGTACCCGTGATCACACCAGGGAGTGGGAGAAGATAAGAAGAAGAAGAAATGTATAATCTGAAGTATTGGCTGAGTTTCTCAGACCGCAGAAGCTATCTTTCTGAGTTCCAGTTATCGGTTTCGAGCCCATCTCAGTACGGTAATATTTAACGACAGCCTCGTGTCAGTACATTTACCGGCGCTTAAAAGAACTACTCTGGGGAACATTCTGCACCTCAGCGTGTCCACATACCGTGACAGTAGTTAGTGCGGCGTCAAACCAGTAACACTAGTTGATTATATTTCATAGCGACTGTAAATATTTGACCTTAGACCTTTTCGTAATGTGCCATTTCACTGTTCTATAGTTGCTGTATTAGGAACAAAAATGGCGCTCCGGCTATTAACGGATCAGAATAAAAGCAATTAACAGCGGTACGAGCTAAAGAGACAATAAATTCAACCGGCAATCACGGAGAGAACCACTTTTAGAAGGCGGTGCGAAAGAATGACGAGAGCGGATTATTTAAATCGATTATTGAAAAAAAAGTATTCCATTAGAAAAAAATATCAATTGAGCACTGCATCGTAGAAAGACGGAATCGCGTAAAGAAACCAACTATTTAATCGGAGTCTTTAATCAACTGTTGGAGATAAGATCGAATCTACGATAACCCGCAAAACATCAGCTGTGATTGACATATACGTGAGATTAAAGACCAGCTGATAAGAAACGTCAAGTTGGAGTTGTACTACGTCACGGTTGGGCTCGGAACATTTTATTTGCCCGATACTGCATAACGTCAAGAGAGTTGAATTAAAGGGAAAATATTGTGCAATACTAAAAGCACGGGAAATTCATTCAGTTTCGACGAGCAAGGCAGTTTGAAATAAGACGATATTTAGAGTCTTATAGGCAAATTAGACGGACCAGAAAACAAATATATTGACCACATTAGCATTACTAAGCAGATTACCATGTATAAATCAACTAATGCCTTGTGTTATTCTGTCCTTGACGCAATGAAGACCAACATGATGTTCTAAGAAGCTGAGGCAAAGACTACTCTGGCTATGGTGACGCTTGACGAGATGGATGATCCAGGAGGACAGTACTCAGCTGTGATGACGAGATGAACCCTTATTACTTAAGCCGAACCATGGAGCGAGGCCTACCATCCCATGACGATCAACAGCGAGATGGAAGTCAAAAATCCAATAAGCAAAGATAAGTCTCCATTTGAGTCGTGTCGTAAGTAGAAAACCTTATTCTTTTGGTTAATATATAATGTGCGTAGTTAATATACGAGTGTGCTCACAAGGAAATAGGTATTCATCCAAAGTTACCGTAAATTCCAAACATAGGCGTTAAAATACCAGTGAATGCCGTTCGTAAGTTTGTCAATATGATAGTGGAGAAGTGATTGATATTTTTCATAATTCGTTGTCAGTGAAGTGTTAGAGTATTAAGAGGAAGCCAATATTTATATGCGTGATGGTTTTAACAAATAGCAAGCGTAAAGATCGTATTTAGGGAGTGTTACAATGAAATATAGTGGCACAATTTTAAGGTTACGATGTGCTGTTTCTTTGATACTATGACAGTAATGATAATGATTTATATGTGTGTAGGTTACGGCACATATGTTGCGTATTTTGATGAAACGAGTGCTTCGATTATAAATGCTACGCGATAATGGAAGTGTTAAATGGTGATTGTAATTAGCATATGAGTTGCTAGTGTATTTTGATGGTGATAGTTACTGTTATTTAGGAAGTTGGTCATAGTATTTCTTCGAGAGATGGTAGTATGTGTAGGTTGCACATGCTAAGGTATAGGTATTGAAACGTACTGTTTCTGATTGCTATTTTATTCCCTAATATATATATGATACAAATTAGGATACGATCTTAATGCCATCACTATAGAATTAATTGAGTAAGTAGGATCTTCAGAAGAGCCGAGAGGTCACTTACGTCAATATTTAGGCCTTCACTGACATATCTACGACTGTTTTCATATATTCTCACTTACGGCAATTCAACTTATGATTTTATGGGAGTAATATAAGATATCACTGGTAACTTAGACTTTCATATGTGGATTTTAGATGAGGATAGAGTCTTCCTATGTGTCAATTTTTCCACCCATGGTATTATTCGTTGGAATATTAATTGTTATACACTTGGTAATGTTATGTTAAGTCATATACGCACTTTAACTGAATTTTAACCATGAATTAAAATAATAATTGAATGATTTAGCCATATAAGCCTTACGATGGAATTAATTTGAGAATGCTTACGACTTAAAGTGGACTTAGATTTGCTTATATGGAGGCCAACTAGCACGAAATATGAAACGTTGAATAATTTGGAACCTCAAATAGAGAAAATCCCTAATGATCAGACATTAATCTTTTCACACGATTTTTCTACTTTGCGTGGACATTGATGTGAAGTGTTTCAACCGAGTGATATGCATTTCTGTAATTGCATGTGAATTTAGGTTCAGACGAGTGAATTTTGATAATTTTGAGAAGCAACTTAGCTTAATATTGAGAGATTCCAAATCTTAATTAATTAATTAATTGATTAATTGATTGAATAATTATTGACCATTTTCTTTGCGTTTTCCGCATTTTTAATTGCAATTTGAACATTGTATATAGTAGGGATATAGCTTATTTTACTTGAATCTTTTGGATGCATCCAATCATTACAATCATTCTAATTATTACAATTATTACAATTATCCAAGTTTCACAATGTTGTTGAATAATTTTACTTAATTATATGATTTATTTATTTTTCTTTTCATTTGAATCCCTTGGATACTACTTAATTATAATACAAGTCTTTGACAGGCCAAAACTAGGATACAGATGAATGAGGCCTAATTTCATTTATTTGTTTGAGATTTTCCTAGACCTATTTTCTTCAAGGCAACGTCAGTATAGTATTTAGATGCTGATTGCATAGGAAACCAGCCATAATGTAAATGATTTTTCAAGATAATCTACGTTTATTTCAACTCATACTTAGACAAATTTATGAATAAAAAATGAGTAGTGGAAACATTAAATTCTTTCAATGTCTACTTAGAATAAGTACTAGATATAAGCCTATAATGGCTAATTTGATTGCGATTATGATGATGACATGTACTGAATTCTTGACAAGCCACAGGAATCTGAATTTTACGATAAATTCTAGTATCATACATGTACGGTAACCGACTAATAGCGAGTTGAAGACGTTCATCTACGTAGGTTGGGATTTACCGTAGGCCATCGGTGTTCTTTCTCACGCGGAACTCACAACCCAGGAATATTTGGCAGATGAAATTATTATTAAGAGCTAGTCTGGATACTCGTGTATCCCACCTGGACGCGGGTTGGTGCAGTAAGAATCATCATTCTGCGTATAATATTAATAATTAGCTAGAGTATAATTCAAATTAAGATTGACAGATGATAGTAGGTGTAAAGCACGGTGCTGGAAATCTAACTAAAATAGCACAAGCCTCCATCTCCATTATGACTTTCAACCCTACCTACACTTTCTTGTGAATGAGCAAAAGGCACCTAGGATCGTCTAGAATAACGTAGTTCGCTCTGTCGCCTATTCTACTTCCACACCTCGTATTTATTATGTATTTAGCGTATGATGCTACATTTGACAATCACCTCTATGTTCACGCTCTTGACACACACAAAAGAAGATATACAATTGAATCTATATACCCTTTAAATATGTATAGACAGTGTATACATACAAAGTCCACATTAGAAAGTTAATGGCCGGGCTGAGTGGCTCAGACGGTTAAGGCGCTGGCCTTCTAACCCCAACTTGGCAGGTTCGATCCTGGCTTAGCCCGCTGGTATTTGAAGGTGCTCAAATACGACAGCCTCGTGTCGGTAGATTTACTGGCACGTAAAAGAACTCCTGCGGGACTAAATTCCGGCACCTCGGCTTCTCCGAAGACCGTAAAAGTAGTTAGTGGGACGTAAATCAAATAACATTATTATCATTATTAAAAAGTTAATGTGAAGGGCTTTCAATCTCTTATGGACATAGACGAATGTCCAGTTCTTCCAGCCAAGAGAGTGCCTCAGGGGCCACTCGATGAATGTCCTCGATGGAACAAGCAAAAGCTCGCAGTGGGCAGTACTTCAGAATGTGTATGATGGTTTACACTTCAGCACCACAGTCACGCGCTGCAGAGTCTTTCCAACCCCACTGATGCAGAGCAGAAGCACTTCTTCCGACTCTGCAGCGTACCCTGTCAAGTGTGGTCCAGGTGGAGCGAGAAAGGTTGAACCCAGGCAACTTTGTAGTTGGATCCCGAATGTTGACAATGCCGTAAGGGTGTAATTGAGACAATTCATGTTTCCATGCTTCATCAGGTTTTTAATGTGAATTAACTAATTCCTTTGCCGCCTTCCAGGCAGGTTTCCGTGATTTCAGTCTCGTTATGGCATTTTCATCTGTATCCTGATGTATTGGAAGGCAACTATCCTTCATTATACTGGTCCACAGCCTAACAAGGGTGCTTTTCCGTCTGGTGTGACGAGGCTGAATGTTGCTCATTAATAGTAACTATTGAATAGGAGTGGAGCGCAATGTGCCAGATATAATTCTCATTGTGTGGTGCAGTTGGACATCAACCAGACTAGTGTGGGTGCTACTGAGCCATACAGCGGAGCAATCTTCAGCTGGTGACTATACTACTGCTGGAGGAGTTGTTCGTATTGTACACGCATCTGCGTCCCATGTAGTAACAGCTAGCCTACCTAGCAAGTTGTTACGGCTATTAAGCTTAGCAGCCAGCTTCTGAAGATGGTGTCGGTAGGTTAAGGACCTGTCTAAAGTTAACCTGGGGGCTGTACCTTAATTAAGGCCACGGCCGCTTCCTTCCCACTCCTAGCCCTTTCCTGTCCCATCGTCGCCTTAAGACCTATCTGGGTCGGTGCGACATAAAGCAACTAGCAAAAAAAGTTACACCTACATATTTTGGGTTGGTATTACATTGTAATCCATACTTCTTAAAATGTCGAAATGCCTTAATCATCATATTTTATAATTCCTTCTACTATCTGAGTCTCCTTTGTATCTTACGCATATTCCCATGAACTAACGAGATCACACGTACAGCCTCCAAAATGATCGTTCATCAACTCAGCCATCATCTGGTCATAATGAATACCCTCCTTCCATTCTGCCACCTGCTCATATCAGCAATAAGTTACTCTGCTATCATGCCTGTTATCTTCACACTAATAATAAACCGCCATCTTAATACATTACTAACACTTTCATAAAACAAACTAAGTTAGGAATACCATCAAAGTAAAAATTGTAAACTTATTTTCTTATTGAATAAAAGGGGAAATTGGTACAATTAGTACTGCTGTGTGATTTCTCGTTTGATCTTAAAATATCACTGGTAAAGTCTTTTAAGAGGCTATATCATAAAATCTCCAAGTAATTTCCAGAGGGCAAAATGCTTAGTATTTCTCAACTTCCAAATTAATAAACTTCTGTACCGCACATACAGAATTTCCGAAGAAGGTAGTGGCAGTGGTGACAGTTGTTTTAACGAAGCCTCGGTATCCTTAGGAGAGTACAACCATCGTGATCGAACTTCTTCATCACGGTCTATCAACAGACATGAGTAAAAAGTGACTGTGTAGAACTTCGGGAATTAATTGTTCTGCATTACAATACGCGCAGTAGTAAGCCCAGCTCATCTCTGCTAAGATAAAGTGTTTCCAGTGCACTGGATCTTCTTGTAGAATACATTTGTTACTTTCATTGATCTGTCCCAGTCTTATCCTTGACTTTGACAACATGAAAGTGACTGAGGTATACGTGATACTATATTATTTCAACATATCGCATGTAGAATAAGTCTCTTAGAAGGCTTGGGAGATAGATCTGTGGAAACGTTTGACTCGGTGGGTAAAGCAACGGGAAAACTACCTCATTCTTCACTTCCCAAGCTTTTTCGGTTATATTCCTGCTTTCTATGATGACTGATGTTGTAATTCTTGGGAATACAACCAACTTTTCGGTCACAACACACAAACATAATGCGTGCAGATATTCAGCGTATTCTCATTCCTTTTAACCCTCTTTACTTATGCCACATTTATCTGGAGTCACTTTTAGCCATCTAGCTTATTTTGGGTTTTATCTGTTTTGTCTGTGTTTTAAGCCGTATGCCCTTCCTGATAACACGACTTTTCAGTTCAAAATGTCCACCCCCGATACCACCAAGATTTGAAACACAGTCGTTTGGGTGGAAAGTCAACCGCTAAGCCAATGAGCTAAACACCCACCCCCCTCACCCAGTTTAACACGTAGGCATATATAGCAAAGTTTACTATGAGACCAACATACACACACTAGTAGAGTAGAACTGTGTTAGGTTTAAAAGTAGGTAATGGGGTTTATTCAAGTTAAATCATTCATTATACTCATTACTACGTCGTAACTGGAAAGAGGAACAGAAATAAGGTGGACACTGTTATGTTTAAAGCAATGTGATATAACTTAACGTAACGATAAGTACATCAGTAAATACTCACCCCAGCAATCTTGCGGTCGTCGTCTGAAACAGTATCTCTCTTGGAGCGGTTCTTGGGATCAGCTACTCCTATGCCTTCCAGTGCTTCTACAAGGAAAATAACAGATCGAAGTTAGTGGTTTGGTTATTTTGCTAATAGCTTTACGTCGCCCCCACACAGACAGGTCTTACGGCGACGATGGGATAGGAAAGGCCTAGGAGTTCGAAGGAAGCGGCCATGGCCTTAATTAAGGTACAGCCCCAGCATTTTCCTAATGTGAAAATGGGAAAACACGGAAAAACATCTTCAAGGTTACCGACAGTGGGATTTGAACCCACTATCTCCCGGATGCAAACTCACAGCCGCGCGCCCGTAACCGCACGGCCAACTCACCCGGTCACATTTTATTTCTCTGAAGGACCCCCTTAACATCCACTGCAATAGTTATTACTGTATATGTTAACCAAAGGTTCCAGTTGCATGCTTGCCAAATTTGAGCACGGTCCGTCAAGTATTTACGTGAAAGAAAGCAAGACAAAGGAGCCATGGATAAAGCATGCGTCAAAAACACGGCAAAATATATATTTCGTTTTCTCGATAACTATCGGAGATACGACGAACATAAATGTGAACATTTTTTCTGGCAAATCGAACTTCAAGCACATTTGGTGCGCTCCATTGTTCAATAGGATTGCCTGTTTAAGAGCATCGATAAATAAAATTAATTTACCCTCTCCTTTCTGAGTAGAACTACATTCCTTGTAGGGTAGATATATAGGTAGGTAGGTGTTCATACTTCCGTCTCGTTTATCAATGTACCGTTTCCAGAAGATTTTTTTTTTAACAGTAGTAGCATGGCGATTATCGCGTGTATTTCTTCATATTGTTGCTTTTGTTAATATTAAGAGTAAATGACAGTTCGTCAGTTATTTTTTACTTACGATGGTTCTATTTATTTTTAATGTCCGTAGTAGTGTTTGTAACTGAAGTAATTTAGAATAGTGTCCCGAAGTTTGAAACACGATAGTACTCTTGCTTATTTCTGCAATGATAAATGTCGATAAATCTGCGTAAATGCACACACAGGATGAGCGATGATAAGTGTGCTCTTGGCGGTGATTATTGTTTTCAGCGAAAGTAAAACTGGGCAACCACCCTCTCCCTTTCTTGGTGCCGATGACCTAAAATGTTAGGCCCTTTTAAACAGTAAGTATCATCATCTCCCTTCTTTCTTTCATTTTTTCTTACGTCGCACTGATATAGACAGGTGGTGGTGGTGATTACTGTTTTAAGAGGAAGTGCAACTAGGTAATCTTTCACCGGGCGAGTTGGCCGTGCGCGTAGAGGCGCGCGGCTGTGAGCTTGCATCCGGGAGATAGTAGGTTCGAATCCCACTATCGGCAGCCCTGAAAATGGTTTTCCATGGTTTCCCATTTTCACACCAGGCAAATGCTGGGGCTGTACATTAATTAAGTCCACGGCCGCTTTCTTCCCATTCCTAGGCCTTTCCTATCCCATCGTCGCCATAAGACCTATCTGTGTCGGTGCGACGTAAAGCCCCTAGCAAAAAAAAAAGTTATCTTTCTCCAGATACAGGTGGATTCTGTGGTGACGATGGGAAAGGAAAAGGCTAGAGTTGGAAAGGAACCGACCGTGGCCTTAAAGGTAAACAACTAACATTTGCCTGGTATGAAAATCGGAAAACCATGTTTAGAGCTGCAGACAGACGGGTTCGAACCCACCATTTCCCAAGTGTACCCTCTCTTAATACTAATCAGAGTAAATGAAACTGAAGTGAAAATAGGGTATCGTCTAAAGAACGGGAAGAACCATGAAGGACATAAAAAGGAAAGGCGCCCTTGGTCTCCCAAGCCTAATACCGTCGGGGTTGGGACAGAACATGAACTGACCAAGACAGGTCGGATAGGAAATATGGAAGTAGCACAAGCAAGTGGAAGCTATGATACTCCTCGCTAGAGGTCCCGTGATCGCCCTGTTAGTTGTCGCTTGTGACAGGGAGAGGATATCGTGGAAGTATTCTGCCGCCCCCAGCTACAGAGAAGACAGAGTCATCATTTGAAACTCGAATCTCAAAACAGTGAAGCATCCCAGTCCTAATATAGAGTAAACTTTTCGACTACGGCTGAGTGAAGAGAGCGAATGAGAGACAGAGGGGGAACGGTGCTGATATCCTGTATTATATGGTACATGCAGCAGTAGTATATGTAAGGGAATTGTTTTGGAATGAAGACTATAGAGACAACAAGAGTATTAGAAAACCTGGAAAGAATTTGTTTTGCCAGTTTAACGTCGCATAACACATCGAAGGTACAGGCCCAGCATTTTCCTGTAGTGAAAATGACAAACCACGAAAATCCAGTTTCAGGGTTGCAAGCTCACAACTGCGTGACACTAACCGCACAGCCAACACGCTCAGTATGAAAAACTAATATGTCCAATCATATTAATCGCTGTTAGTGAGGCGGCTGATCAACACCATCAAGTGTCGTAAACTACAATATTTTGGACACATCACGAGGAATCAGAAAAGATAGCTGTTTCAACTTATCCTGCAAGGGAAAATAGAAGGAAAAAGATCTCCTTGGCGAAGAAGAATTTCCTGGCTCGACAACCTTAAAACCTGGTTCAACAAAACATCTGAAGAACTGTTCCGAATTTCAATGGTTAAAGCCAGAATAGCCATGTTGATCGCCAACGTCCGAGGCGGACAGGCATGCTAAGAAGAAGAATCAACACACCACGCACTGCTGGATCGAATTCTGGCACAGCCACTTGTTACTCAGGGGTGCTTACGTTGGAGAGACTCTTGTCAGCATATTTATTGGTACTGTACCATTACGTTACATTTTGACGTCAGTTGGCATGAAAATAGATCGGAAGAAAAATGGCGCAGATCAGCTTCAAGCGTTAAGAATGCACGGAATAACTTTTTGTGACAAGTTGACCGCAATTAGGAGGCAGTGCCTGGCGAGATGGAAAGGAAACTCTATGAGAAATGAACCATTATACGTAAAAAAAACTTGAAAAACGGTCTATTATTATCTACTTTGGCAAGAAGATTTTTCGTCGTAAACGGACTGTGAATTGCAATTACCTGACCAGAAGATTAGCTGACATAATCAATATAACCATAATAGGAGCCATACGAAGAAAGAATCCAGAAACAAACTACTGGAAAATACGTAAAAACGGCAGGGAAACACGCATAATAGATTTCAAACACTGTACGGAAGAAGAGGTGTTGGAATACGGCATTCGTAAATAAGGCCTACACTGACTTAATAAACGGCCAAATTTTCATCAAATTATACGTATAGCCCATTTATAAGATTTAAAGAACATTATTCAGACAACATAAAAAACCAAGGAAGAGCCAGTTTATGAAAATAAAATTGAATCTGAGCAGTATCTTTAGAGGAAAAGAAATATAAATACAGTTAGACAGAGTCCTTGGAAAGGCTCTATATACTGAAAATTAAGATGTATTCTGTCAATTTAATAATGTCTTTTCGTTGCATGGAAATTGGACACGGAATGGAGCTGGCTTAAAGCGATGGAGGAGGGCTAACCAGATCATCGTAAGCTCAAGCCTGAAGACCTAGAGATCCAGCATGACGTGATCCAGTGCAAGGCTAGACGTTCCGAGATGCCGTGAGGAGGAAGAAGAAAGCAGCGTCAGACCTAGGATGGCATGAGATAAGTGACATTTTGAGAAATTTAACTATAAAGTATTTCATTTAGTGTAGTATAATTGTAGGAATGCTGTAGTGCCAAAAATATATGACCTGTTTGTGCCATTGTGTGAATTCTAAGGCACATGCCGGAGAAAATAACCACATAATAATTAATTGATCGGTACGATTCTGACAGGTCATGACGGTTGAAGAACATGGCGATGGCACTCGTAAATGAAGATGTTTAATTTTATTTTGGCACACATTTTTTAATATATAAGGATGTTGGAATTAATATTTATGGTTAGGATTAATTTCTTTTAGATACTTAAAATGGCATTTTCGAAGCCATAATTGGAAAGAGTTACTTATTTCATGCCATAAACAAGTCAATACGCAATTCCCAAACCAATCCCAAAGAATATTGCAAAAAGACCTAAAGGAAAGAAAGACCACTCCCTCCTTTAATAAAGAGTAAATCCTAATTGTCCCCATGATGAAATAAAATGATGAAATGTGGTCACGCAGCAAAATAATAATTGCCCAGATGAATTAAAGATACATGCCCAATTTTAATTATGTTAATTCGTCAATGTTAGTTGTCAAGAAAAATAATATGTGATTTTCGAGTTTACTTTCCTCTATTACCAAAGATGATCATTATTTTTGTTAATTATAATATTGGCATGCTAATAAATTAGTTTTAAGATTATTTTAGCGTTTATTTTGAAACGTAGAGATAGGAAGAGTAGTTATAGGATATATTTAGACTGGTATTTCGGAATCATGATATTCAGAGGCTCATATTGATTCTACGGTAGGATTTTGGTGAAAATGAGTAACACATTGAACTATACACCCTCTTCAACGGAACTTGCGAAAGTAAATAGTATTGTTGAATATGTATAGATGTTTTTACCCTGAGATATTGACTTAATATTGACATGCAACCACCGCGTTTGATTGGTATATCCATCCCCGACTTCGGATAGTTAATTAGCAACATGTAAGTGGAGATATTGCACGGGCAACATCATATGAAATTAGTACTACAACTTGAGGTGAAGTATGAGGAAGTACAGCGCGATGGTGATACCTATATTTTTATCAGTCCAACCTGGAACTTGGTAAGAATTAGGACTACGAGGCCACCAATAAGTAGCATTAAATTTGTTGCCCATACATGGGGCAAAGTGAAGAGAAAAATACTGTTGTCGCAGGTTGCATTAAATATGGCGTCCCGAACGTGAGGCAAGTTTGAAGAGGTCGGATGAATAATTAGATTCTGGATATACAGAAATTTGATAACTTCATTATGGAGTGAATCTTGAGGATGAGATATGGATGTTAGGCTTGGACATATGTCATATGATACCGTAGCGTCGAGCAAGTCTGAAGAGAAGGACGAATTGAGGAATGAGAATGGTTTCAAGAGAAAGATACCGGGGTTGTTGAATTAAATCTTGGACCACAGTCATGAAATTTATTCGAAGAAGGAGACGATGCCTGATAGTTTATGAACTTAGGTATGGCATGCGACGCAGAATGGATTGGTAGCCATGAAGATTAAGGAAGAGAGGGCTTAACTAATGGAGAAATTGATATTTTTGGATGGAGAAGAAGAAGGTAGCAAGAAATTTGATGCGGAGTCTCGCAATATTTGACAGTCTCGTGGAAGGAGAAAGTCTACTGTATATATATTTAGGTTACTTTAAGGAATTTGAATGCATGAGTGATGATGAGGGAAGAGTTTTATAACGCATGTTTCATATTATTTATTTTATATATATGATTAGGTGAATACGACATAAATATAATTAAAATTGGGTATATAGGTCAATGTTTGGATTTGCGTATGACTTGTATAGGTTGTCATGGCTGAGTTACGATGGTCTGGGTTAGTCTTTCCCAGTTAAACAAGAAAGTACAAAGTAAACTTTGAAGTATCTATAATAATAGATATAGTTATAAGTCTGATAGACTATTTTATGTTGATATTTGATGATTGGTTGGTTGAAGATGAAGGATAAATAGAGAATTAGGGTTATAGATAACATAACTGGAATTATAGAGCATTTTAAGTGGAATATCAAAAAATGTCGAACTTAGCTCAATTAAAATCACAATTTGAGGATTATAAGAAAGAAATTGAGGAGGAGAACAGGAAGAGAGATGAAGTAATACAGAAAACCAAGGAAGAGCAATTAGGGATTCTTGAAGTGTTTAGACAGATAGCTGAAGAAAATAGGAAGCAAAATGAGAAGCTGCTCCAGGACATGATTAAAAATCAGGAGGAGAAACAACAACAGGCAAATGAAGAAAATAGGAAGCAAAGTGAGAAGCTGCTCCAGGATATGATTAAAAATCAGGAGGAGAGACAATAACAGATGGCTGAAGAAATTAGGAAGCAGAATGAAGAAAATAGGAACCAGATGGCTGAAGAAATTAGGAGACAGAATGAAGAAATTAGGAAACAGAATGAAGAAATTAGGAACCAGATGGCTGAAGAAATTAGGAAACAGAATGAAGAAATTAGGAAGCAGAATGAAGAAAATAGGAACCAGATGGCTGAAGAAATTAGGAAGCAGAATGAAGAAATTAGGAAGCAGAATGAAGAAAATAGGAACCAGATGGCTGAAGAAATTAGGGAACAGAATGAATAAAATAGGAAGCAGAATGAAGAAAATAGGAAGCAGAATGAAGAAAACATTAACAGACTGGAAGGAAAGCTCTTGGAAAGGATGAATGAGAAAAATGAGGAATTTCAGAAAATAATCAACGGACAGGATGAGAAACAAAAGCAAATGATTGAAGGAAAACTTCAAGAATTCATTAACAGGCAAGAAGAAAAACAGCAGGAAACAATGAAGGAAGTGAGAGAAGCCGTAAGGATGGAAATGGAAAAAGTCGGAAGTGAAATGACACAAATTAAAGTGGATATTGATGTTTTACGTAAGGATATGACAGGGATTATGGAAAATAAGAATCAAGAGGTAAATCAAGAGAAAAATAAAGTTATGGAAGAATTGACAGAAAGCAGAAATGTCATTCAAAAGTTGAAAATGGAAGAGATGAAGATTATAACGGATAATTTGGAGAGTTTGAGGATAAATTCCACAGAAAGAATTAACAAATTGAACGAAGCAATCGAAACAACGAATAAATCAGTGGAAGTAAACATCATTCTGGCAAGAGAGCAGGTGTCAGATAAAATTAAAATAATACAAGAAGAAGCTGAACGGAATAAAAATGAAACTGACAACAGAATCAGCAGAACGGAGAGAGAATTACATACGATTCGTATGTAAATTCAAGAAATAAGAGTAGAGAACCGAACAACAAGGCCTAATGTAATGAGAACAGTAGAAATTCAGGCTGGTGATAGGGAAACAATGCCAGCAATGACTACGGATTCAAGCCAAGGTATTAATGGAAGTTCGATGGGGAACGGAAATGGTAATAATGGAAGTCCAGCAATAATAAATATAATTAAAACCATCGAGGATAAGCCAAAACATTTTAATAATACTGCAAGTTTATCCCCAAAACAATTTTTGAGGGAGATGGAGGATTATTTTCGGGATAATAACGTTCCAAACGAGAAACAACTCAAAGTAATAGAAAAACATTTAGATGCTAACCCAAGTATTTGGTACCAGGCATTTAAGTACAGTTTCCACGAATATGAGGATTTTAAAACGGCATTTTTAAGGAAATATTGGAGTCCGGAAGTACAACAGCAGCTTAGAATGGAATTGTATTCACGAAAATTCGCTGTTGCCGGTCAGACAAGATATAGTGACTATTTTGCTTTCCAATTTCAACGTTTTCAGGATTTGGATTATGCACCCAGTGAAATGGAAGCTATTAAAACTATTCAAAGCCAACTTCCACCTGAAATACAAAGATTATTGGCGACCTCGAACGTTCAAACGGCAATTGAAATGGAAGATAGGCTGAGACAAATTGACATGACGACTTCTCATCCCACGAGTAGATTAATACGTAATATGGGAAATGAAGAGTCAATCAATGTAATAGCCCATGAGAATTATGAAATTAACAAACGAAGAGGACAAAGAGACGTGGCTAGGAACCAGGAGATGGATGAAAGAAAAGAGATGAGAGGATACCAACGTCAAAGAGATCAAGAATATCGACGGACATATCAGATGGATGGAAGATATGTGCCATATGACAGGCAAAGTAACAGATATACAAGAAACAGAAATATGATCCGAAGAAGGAATTATTACGGAGGAAGAGGTGGACGGAACTTCAGAGAAAGGGAGTTCGCAAATAGAAGATATGCCCAGGAGCAGAAAAAAGACTTGAGAAATCAAGAAAAATGGAAGCAAGCGATTAAAGACAAGGAGATTGTTGGAGATATCGAGGGCGCAGAGAGTTTAGAGCTCCAACAATATAAAAATTCGGAAGCAGGGAAACGTCATCTTAACCCGAATGCACAGAATTTCAATACAGGGTTAGACGTTCCTGAGAAAAAAAACGACAATTTTGAAATAGATGATGGTGAAAATGGTAATAGAGGAAAGAAAAAGGATAACAAAATTATAAGTTGGATCCATAACGCAGCAAATATCAAGTATTATTACAGGGAAAATCAGGAACAATCCTTAAATAATATACCGGACATATGCGGAAAGGGAGGATGCATTAATTCAGAATGTCAAACAGATGGAGAAGACGAGATTGTTTAAAAAGAAATACATAGAGTAATTGCAAAGTCAACAGTTATGGAATGAAGTACAGAGAAGGAAGTTGAGTAACGTAAAGGTCCATTTATTACACGAATGGAAGCATAGTATAAATATATTGTGACCAATATATTTAAAAAAATAAGTGGGAGGAGAAAATGTACCATTACGTTACATTTTGACGTCAGTTGGCATGAAAATAGATCGGAAGAAAAATGGCGCAGATCAGCTTCAAGCGTTAAGAATGCACGGAATAACTTTTTGTGACAAGTTGACCGCAATTAGGAGGCAGTGCCTGGCGAGATGGAAAGGAAACTCTATGAGAAATGAACCATTATACGTAAAAAAAACTTGAAAAACGGTCTATTATTATCTACTTTGGCAAGAAGATTTTTCGTCGTAAACGGACTGTGAATTGCAATTACCTGACCAGAAGATTAGCTGACATAATCAATATAACCATAATAGGAGCCATACGAAGAAAGAATCCAGAAACAAACTACTGGAAAATACGTAAAAACGGCAGGGAAACACGCATAATAGATTTCAAACACTGTACGGAAGAAGAGGTGTTGGAATACGGCATTCGTAAATAAGGCCTACACTGACTTAATAAACGGCCAAATTTTCATCAAATTATACGTATAGCCCATTTATAAGATTTAAAGAACATTATTCAGACAACATAAAAAACCAAGGAAGAGCCAGTTTATGAAAATAAAATTGAATCTGAGCAGTATCTTTAGAGGAAAAGAAATATAAATACAGTTAGACAAAGTCCTTGGAAAGGCTCTATATACTGAAAATTAAGATGTATTCTGTCAATTTAATAATGTCTTTTCGTTGCATGGAAATTGGACACGGAATGGAGCTGGCTTAAAGCGATGGAGGAGGGCTAACCAGATCATCGTAAGCTCAAGCCTGAAGACCTAGAGATCCAGCATGACGTGATCCAGTGCAAGGCTAGACGTTCCGAGATGCCGTGAGGAGGAAGAAGAAAGCAGCGTCAGACCTAGGATGGCATGAGATAAGTGACATTTTGAGAAATTTAACTATAAAGTATTTCATTTAGTGTAGTATAATTGTAGGAATGCTGTAGTGCCAAAAATATATGACCTGTTTGTGCCATTGTGTGAATTCTAAGGCACATGCCGGAGAAAATAACCACATAATAATTAATTGATCGGTACGATTCTGACAGGTCATGACGGTTGAAGAACATGGCGATGGCACTCGTAAATGAAGATATTTAATTTTATTTTGGCACACATTTTTTAATATATAAGGATGTTGGAATTAATATTTATGGTTAGGATTAATTTCTTTTAGATACTTAAAATGGCATTTTCGAAGCCATAATTGGAAAGAGTTACTTATCTCATGCCATAAACAAGTCAATACGCAATTCCCAAACCAATCCCAAAGAATATTGCAAAAAGACCTAAAGGAAAGAAAGACCACTCCCTCCTTTAATAAAGAGTAAATCCTAATTGTCCCCATGATGAAATAAAATGATGAAATGTGGTCACGCAGCAAAATAATAATTGCCCAGATGAATTAAAAATACATGCCCAATTTTAATTATGTTAATTCGTCAATGTTAGTTGTCAAGAAAAATAATATGTGATTTTCGAGTTTACTTTCCTCTATTACCAAAGATGATCATTATTTTTGTTAATTATAATATTGGCATGCTAATAAATTAGTTTTAAGATTATTTTAGCGTTTATTTTGAAACGTAGAGATAGGAAGAGTAGTTATAGGATATATTTAGACTGGTATTTCGGAATCATGATATTCAGAGGCTCATATTGATTCTACGGTAGGATTTTGGTGAAAATGAGTAACACATTGAACTATACACCCTCTTCAACGGAACTTGCGAAAGTAAATAGTATTGTTGAATATGTATAGATGTTTTTACCCTGAGATATTGACTTAATATTGACATGCAACCACCGCGTTTGATTGGTATATCCATCCCCGATTTCGGATAGTTAATTAGCAACATGTAAGTGGAGATATTGCACGGGCAACATCATATTAAATTAGTACTACAACTTGAGGTGAAGTATGAGGAAGTACAGCGCGATGGTGATACCTATATTTTTATCAGTCCAACCTGGAACTTGGTAAGAATTAGGACTACGAGGCCACCAATAGGTAGCATTAAATTTGTTGCCCATACATGGGGCAAAGTGAAGAGAAAAATACTGTTGTCGCAGGTTGCAGTACAGTATATTTAGGCAATTCTTTCAATAGAAAATTTCGAGCATTCCGGTCAGAAAGACGCTAAAAGGGCATCAATACCTTACCATTATTATTAAACATCATCACGATCAGCACCGGGAGCTGTGTTGTTAGAATACAAGTTTCCTTCGGTCCTAACTGAAGTTGGAGGGTTTTTAAAGATGATGCTGGTGGTGCCGAACGTTGTTTTAAGGAAATACTCGACAGTAATCAGACAAAAATGGTAGAAGATTTGTCCCCACAAAGAATGATGAAGGTATCGGCAAAAGGTAGGGAAAAGCCCCGAAGGGCGTGAAAATGAAAGGCACCCTAGGCCGCGCAAACCTGGTACTGATGGGATCGGAAGAGAACGAGGGTTGAACAAGGGAGGTCGGATAGGAAAGATTGAAGTCAGGAGCCTAACACAGTACTATAATAAGAAACAATGCCGAGTTTAGCTAAGGGACCCTTCGTCACCTACCCCCGGTCTCAAGTTGAGAACCACTGGGAATTATCTCTTTTAATAACCACTTACGACACCATGGATATACCGTCGATGTATTAGGGCAAGAATTTTTAAATACAAGAAGATGAACAGTAAGCCATATCATTATGTTAGTATGTAAAAGAATCCTAATCCCATTAGTTATTTTTTTTTGTTATCTGCTTTACGTCGCACCGACACAGATAGGTCTTATGGCGACGATGGGACAGGGAAGGGCTAGGAGTGGAAAGGAAGCGGCCGTGGCCTTAATTAAGGTACAGCCCCAGCATTTGCCTGGTGTGAAAATGGGAAACCACGGAAAACCATCTTCAGGGCTGCCGACAGTGGGGTTCGAACCCACGATCTCCCGAATACTGGATACTGGCCGCAATTAAGCGAATCCCATTAGTTATTTATATAGCGAAACGTTTCTGAATTCTAATCTATGTAGAGTTCTCAGCCTCACTACTAGGAGCACTCACCAGTCAAAACCCTCGTGTGGCCCGTCAATGAGAAACGAACGTTGAAGTCGCGGCGCAACACACCCAAGAGATGCCACCTCTAAAACGACTTTCACTTCGGCAGCCGAATGTGTAATAATAATAATAATAATAATAATAATAATAATATATGGCTACTCCTTTGTCTCGATTCCTAATACGGGGTCGGGGTGAGATGAGATGAAATTTTATGGCAAGAATTTTTATGGCCGGATGTCTTTCCTGACGTCAACCTCAAATGAGAAGATAATGAAGATGAAATTAACGATCGTGAATGAAATTGAGAAAGGAGGTGGAAGAAATCGGCTGTGGCCTATGAATAGAAACTGTCCCGGCTTTTGATTGGAAGTGAAAATGGGAAACCATAGAAAAGCATTCTGAGGACAACCAACGGTGGGGTTCGAACCTATTCGTCATGCAGAGTTTGGCTCCATAGCCGTAGCGCATTACTCCAAATTACCCGGGCCGAGTAGCTCAGACGGTCTTGCTCAGTACGGTCGTATTTGAAAGTGCTCAAACACTCCATCCTCGTGTCAGTATGTAAAACAACACCTGAATGACAAAATTCCGGCTGCTAGGCATCTCAGAAAACTGTAAAAGTAGTTAGCGGTATGCAAAACCAATAACATTATAATTATTAAAATATATTATATAAAAGCGATAAGTAGAGGCATTTTCCTCGTCAATACATGTGAACAGTTTACGATAAGAAGTGTTCAGACGAGTGCTGTGTACTCTGTATTCATCGTGGACACGGGCTAAGATGGGCAATGAAAGTAAAGCTTTCACCTACATTATAGCAGTGACTGACGTTATTATGCATCACATAGCTTCCTAGCATTATAGTGAGCACCAGAGCGTGTACAATACCAACTTGTTTGTTCAGAATAATGATGCAGACCATAAGAGAGATTTCTTCCTTTCTTAGTCCAACGTGAGTGTAAATTTCAAGTCACCTGCAGTGGAGTCCGTTGTTTCACTGAGTATATAATGACCACGATACAGTGAAAAATTCACCGCATCTCTTAGCATTTTCCGCTACGTGAATTTCTAAGCGACATCCGTAAAGACATTAAAACATCCGTTGCCGTAATTGACTTGAAACATACAGTGTGGTCGGAAACAACGTGAACCAGGTATATGAGCGTTGGGAGAGGGTTGGTCATGTTGATAAATAATTTGAAAGAATTAATTTGATACCTCGTATCGTTGTCATGTTATCAGCTACTGCATTACTTAAAATATTCCACTAAAGGATTTATTTCAGAAGTGCAGTCCGTTAGTCGTTGTCTTTCTGTTTTGAAGATAGTGGATTGGTCGGTGCTATTTAAGGTTTAAATGTGACAACGCCTTGTCTTGGTTTCCAGCACATAAAAGGACTCTTGCGGAACTATTGTTGTGCCCAGGAGAGTTGGAGACTGACATTTGAGCGGCGAAACTACGAAGCACGCTGCGTTGACATGGTTACTTTCATCTGCGACATATTACTCTGTCGTACAGCCAGTGTGTTTAATAAAATATGTAGGCCTAATGCAATTCAATAAACTTTGACCCATTCCTAAGGTCGCGCTAATAATTCCCGTATTTAAGACAGAACACATCATTGCCGATAAATATGAGATTTCATATTCACTAAAAAATCATCTGTTTCTGACAATAAAACCTCAACAAATGCACATGTTAAATAGAACTGTACAACTAGTCACTGATTAACTTTTAACACCGAAAATAATATTCAAAAAACATACACGTAAATACATAAAGCAGCAAAAACTGTCCGGCTCCATGGCTAAGTGGTTAGCGTGCTGGCCTTTGGTCACAGAGGTCCCGGGTTCGATTCCCGGCAGGGTCGGGAATTTTAACCTTAATTGGTTAATTTCGCTAGCACGGGGGCTGGGTGTATGTGTCGTCTTCATCATCATTTCATCCTCATCACGACGCGCAGGTCACCTACGGGTGTCAAATCAAAAGACTTGCATCTGGCGAGCCGAACATGTCCTCGGACACTCCCGGCACTAAAAGCCATACGCCACTTCTACTTGCAGCAAAAACTAACACAGTACAACTCCGAATAACTAAAGCCCTGCACGGATACAGATATCCGCGGATATTTTTGCCGATAATTTCTAAATAATGACGTTTATTGATTTTTACTTAGGTATACTAATTTTTCCTTGTGGTTAGGCGATCCTTGGCATTGGTATGGAAGAACGGTGATGTATATAAAGAGCCTTGAGACCATAAAGCCTTAAAACTGACCTAAGGCAGCTCCTACCCGCAATTAATGGAAGGAAGGAAGGAACAAAGGTCAATACGTCGGTAGTTGTTGCAAGAGAAAATCCCTCATAAACATGTAATTCTGGGGATCTGATGCCTGGTATCGGGCCTGCTGTATCATGTTAACAGATCTATCCGTTTCAATATCTTTGGTGTAATATACTGTAGTTAAAATATTGACAATATCCCCAGATAACCGTTTTGCGGACGCGGATAACCATTCACGGATGTGGATGGGGTGCGGATGAAGGAAGTGCGGATGCGGATATTATCTTGTATATCCGCGCAGGGCTCTCCGAATAATATCACAAAAGCGACTGAGAGCAAGGCAACCCAAGTGGCGATAGCTTCTCTAAATGTAGCATCGCTGTTATCGTTGCCATAGCAACATACCATTTTCGAGCAATGTTAGTCAACCTTTCCTCACCGGTAGCGCTAGACGTCGGACTCCAACTCTCGTGGGCCTTAGTATAACTTCTGACACTACGCCGCCAATAAATTCCATTAGCAATTGAAAGGGACGTTAAACAAATAACATTAATTATTACAGTGCCAAAGGAAGGCATATCATTAATAGATATTAATATTAGTTACCTTTACTACGAGGACTATTTACCTTGTACTGGTATGTTTCCTTCTCTGGGTTCATAGGCCCCATCTGGGTCTGACATTCTTTACACTTGTTTGTTCCCGACTTCTCCTGTCATCATCCCCTTCTGACGGTCCTGAGTCAACTCGCGTTCTCTACTTACCCGACGGTATTAGGAGTGAGAAGTGTTTTACATTTTTTTCCACCTTCATATTTCTTACCCTATATGTTCATCCTTCGAGGGTCTGAGTATTTTCACTTTCCTCTTCTATTAAAATAACGAGTGACTGATAACTTCCTATTTCCTTAAAACACCACTTGTATTCTTTATAGTCCATGTAACTCAACAATCCCACCAAATAGTCTATCCATTACAGTTCAGTCCCCAATAATGTTGTTGTTAAATTATAGTAGACACTCAAGACTTCTGGTGATCATCTCCCTGTACCTTTATGTGTTATACCTGTGTTATTGCGTAGTGTATGAATAGCATGTATGCTTGTAACTACCATCATCTGGGTACCGGACTCAGAGAGTTAGTTCTGTACCTGATGTAAAGGTATATCCTATTTCTAGGAGGAGTGAATTTGGAGATATTTAAAAGTAAATTCACAACTACAATAGCCAGGACTCGAGTCCTGAATCTTTGAACGATTCTGCTCCCCGATAATGTTGAGGACGTAAGTTAAAGCACCCATCTACGAAAGTAGATCCCCGTTAATATTAAAAATATGCTAATGTAAATATCTTAGCTCCTTTGAACAATAACACACGTGACCCATATCCCAAACACTTTCCATTCTACTTTCTACATAAATTTTATCTGTCTTCATCCATTCTCATCATGTGCTGCGTCATTCAACCGTACACCATTAAACATAGCGCACGTCCTCGTACATTTCAATCACCCTTCCTTCCTCCACACTCACCATCTGCATGGTTATAATTTTGGCTAATTCCATCATTCATGTCAGCTAATATCATCGTAATTCCTTATACACCGAGCTCGATAGCTGCAGTCGCTTAAGTGCGGCTAGAATCCAGTATTCGGGAGATAGTAGGTTCGAACCCCAATGTCGGCAGCCCTGAAAATGGTTATCCGTGGTTTCCCATTTTCACACCAGGAAAATCCTGGGGTTGTACCTTAAGTAAGGCCAAGGCCGCATCCTTTCCACTCCTAGCCCTTTCCTGTCCAACGTCGCCATCAGACGTATCTGTGTCGGTGTGACGTAAAGCAACTAGCAAAAAAAATTCGTTATGTGTGACTATCGTTCCCGTCTAATATGAGTAAATAATATTTGCTTGAATATCTCACTGAATTTACTTTTTTTCTAAGGAAGGTAAACCTATGTAAAATTATTTACCTGAATATTAAACTCAACACCACATGGCATGTATGACAATTTTATGAACAATGAGAAACGTGCACCTTTATAGGTCATAAAAGATGATGGCAGTTGTGATTGGTAATACAACCTATTAGCAGTATACAGCAAACCAAATCGATCTCCGTATGAACCATGAAAGCCCAGGTAATAGCGGAAAATTAAGAATTCCACCCATCGAAACCTCGCAACCAAGTGGGTATTAACTGACGCTAATTTATAATGGAGGCAGAGTAAATTCATGAGCCTGGTATCTTTCCAGAAGAGGGGCTGTAGTTTATTTCTCGGCTTCCAATTGCGAACCAAACCCGTGTTGTTCAGAAGAACTGAGCATCGGGTTTCCCACCTCTGATAAGCATCTTCCAGCACAGTTTATTATCAAGTTTTAATAATTACTTTTTACCGAGAGAGTTGACCGTGCGGTTAGGGGCAAGCAGCTGTGAGTTTGCATCCGGAAGATAGTGGGTTTGAGCCCCACTGTTGGCAGCCCTGACGATGGTTCTCCGTGGTTTCCCATTTCCACACCAGGCAAATGTTGCGGATGTGCCTTACTTAAGGCCACGACTGCATCCTTCCCACTCCTACGCCTCTCCCATCCCATCGTCGCCATAAACCCTATCTGTGTCGGTGCGACATAAAACAAATGGTAAAATATACATTTTTTTCTCTTGTTCTAACAAAGGCACTGGGACAAATGCAATTAAGTTGTGGATTGTGTGTAAGGGATTAATTAGTATATTAGAAATACATAAAACATATGAGTGACGGTCAGATACAGAACGTTGTAAATTATAATCACTCACAGTTCCATTCACAAGTGATCACATATATCGTGATAGAACCATATATTTTTCACTATCCCTAAATGGATGGTGTATCATTCCCGCTGTGTGGATGCTTCAGGCACCTGATTCTCCTTTCTTCACAGATTTTATTAGATCAGGAACTCTGTTTCCAGCATTTGACACTACGTGACATGTTCATCCTCAAAATCGTCCCTCCAAGAGCTACTAGTAATCCATACTTTGAACTCAGTGAGTGAACACCTACATGTTCTTTAAGTACAACGTAATTGGTTGTGGTACAGTGGTGCATATTAGTATAAAGGCACGTGGTTTGTATGGGGAAATACGTTCATATACTTATTTAATATTGCACTCACTTCCCACGTAAAATTCACAATCAAAGCAAACAAAATACGTTCTTAATTAATTTCACGTTTCTCATTTGTACTTAGAAAAAACACATACAGTACCTATATGGAAATTGATATAAAAGCACTTATGTATTTGTGTTAGGATAAACTAAGGTAAACAGTGAACATATCACAACAAGATCTAGTATTTAGTTGAACCTCCATTGTTCTTAATAACTGCGAAAATCCTCTTGGGCATTAATTGTATAAGAGCAGTGATCACTTCTTCTGAGAATGAGGTCCACTCTATTCGAATTGCAGTTTTCAGCTCAGCCACAGGCACAAACTGCCGTTTATTGTAATAAGGACGTCTTGCTAAGAACCCCCATAAATTCTCTATTGGATTTTAAATCTGTATTTCTTGATGCCTGTCTGATAAGTCGAATTTCTTTTTAAACCACTTCTTTGTCTTTGCAGACCTGTGAATTCAACCGTTATCTTGTTGTAAAATTAAATTATCATCGTCAAATTCCTCAATCGAACCAATTCAAATTCCAGCATTTCTGTATAATCATAAGATTTCATTTTGGAGTGCGTCTTACTATTTTAGAAGTGCCTTTAGCACAGAATGCTGGCCAAATCATAACGCTGACACGGCCAAAATTTCTACTCATTCGAACCTGTTCTTCTTCGCGGATCTCATGCCAATAATACTGAAAACAACCTGCCCCATCCAAATTAAACTTATTCTCATCACTGAATATTACTTTCTTCCATTCTAAGGTCCATGTCATATGTTCTTCAGCAAACTTCAATCTAGCCTCCCTATGAGCATTCTTTAAAGGTGGCTTATGGGACCGTTTCTTCAATGCAAGATTCTCGTCTTCAGCCAGGATTTTTCTGGTAATTGCAAATTAGCAACGATTTGTGAGGAACACAAGCTGCTGACTTTTACTTTATGGAGAATCAAACTTTCATCCGATGCTGACAATTTTCTTGTCCGGCTATATATTTGCCATTTCGTCCATACTTTGCACTCATTTTGATAAAATTATCAAATAACACAACGTGAACGCCGTAATTTCTTAGCGATTTGGCGATGTTACAGGCCCACTTCATTGTAAGCCTTAATACATGATTGCTTTTCACCTGAGAGAGGCTTTCCAGGTGGCATTATTACAACTGCTGTACGTGTGAACTGTACGACGTTTTCAGACACACCTCCAAGTTATAACTGGTTACATTTATCGCTGATGCAAGTCAAACATCGAACCTGCCTTCATAACAACTTCCACCCCCTATAACCGTCGTTCTTCTTTTATTTATTTAAGTACTAATGCTAAAGAAAAAATGAGAATGTAATTTGTATGCTTTGATTGTAAACTGCATGGGGAAAAAATGCGTGCAATATTAAGTATGTAAATAAACATTTTCCTACACAAAACCACGTGCCTTTATACTAATTTCCACCACTGTATATAGTGTGTACATATTTGTAATCAACACATCAGTTCCGTCTTCAAACGATGTAACTCATTTGCAGCAACGATCGTAACTTGTGCTAATTCTCTCGTGAGAAACTGTTTGTGAGATATCTGAAACATGTCAACACCTTTTGACAGAATGCTGTGCATCGAACGTTTCTATAGCAGCTAGCGGTCAAGGTAATCCTGGGAATGCCAGAATTTGTCCCTCAAAAACACTCTTTCACTTGTATTAAATTAATTGAATTAAAACACGGTTTATCGAGTTGGCCGTGTTGTTACAGTCGCGCATCTGTGATTTTGCATTCGGGAGATAGTGGGTTCGAATCCCACTATTAGCAGCACTGAGGATGATTTTTCGTGGTTTCCCATTTGCGTATCAGACAAATGCTGTGGCTGGACCTTAATTAAGGCCACGGCGCTACTTTACCAGTCTTAGCCCTTTCCCATCCCTCCGTCGCCGAAGATCTTCGATGTGTTAATGCGGTTTTGAACAAACAGGAACAAAATGTAGGTGACAAATACAACCCACGATGCAATATTACAGTAAACGGAAAGGAATAGTTCTGCAATAAGCGCATCCGTCCCGTGTGAAGGGTTGCCTACAGACGCATACACACGGCGCTGTAAGAAGGAAGTCCCGGTGAACCACTAGTCCCAGCATTTACAAGATATTTAGCTAAGCATCAAATGGATTATGCTTAAGAACTTCAAAAAACACACGTTTAATAACTAAAACTGTTATAACTGCAACTGTTTCACCACCTTATGGAGAATGTGAGTTATTCTCTTCACACCTGGTTCAAGAGATGAGAGTAGAAGTTGTCAACACGGTGACACTATCAGACTTTTTTCTCCACAGGAAAATACCTTCACTGAAACAAATGTCTCCATGTTAACCCCGGTATACATTTGGACTGTTGGTGGGGGTTATGGACACTTTTTAACAATCTGCATCTTCTGAAGCTCGCACATCGGTTCTACCCGTTGCAGTTTTAACACCAGCTAGTTGAACTACCATTATTCTTATATATTCCTTTTAAACTATCACTGCACTCTGCTCAACAAATAAATTACAGTCCCACATACCTCAACACTAAATACTGAATTCGTAATTTATCCATTTTCACATGATGTAATATATAAACGGATCTGGCTTTATCTAGCTCAGAAGGCATACCTCTGTCTTTCTGAGCTGAAAGTGGTGGCCCCGATACCAGTTCAGTCCAGTGGTAATTGAAGTTGCTCAAATGCACCGGTCTTGTATCGACAAATTTACCGCCGAGCAAAACAACTCCTCTGGACGAAATTTCTGACATCTCCTAAACGCAAAAGTAGTAACTGGAACGGAAAACTAATAAAGAGAGGTAAATGTTTAAATGGAACTGTCCGACTCGTTGGCTGAATGGTCAGCGTACTGGCCTTTGGTTCAGAGGGTCCCGGGTTCGATTCCCGGCCAGGTCTGGGATTTTAATCGCTTCTGATTAATTCTTCTGGCTCGGGGACTGGGGGTATGTGTCCGTCCCAATACTCTCCTCTTCATATTTAGACAACACACTACACTACCAACCACCAAAGAACCACGCAATAGTGATTACATATCTCCATATAGGGTTGGCGTCAGGAAGGGCATCAGGCCGCAAAACAGGGCCAAATCAACATGTGCGACGCAGTTCACAGCCGCGACCCCACAGCTGTGGGGAAAAGTGGTAGGAAAAGAAGGTTTAAATGGAACTAATTTTTACTTTTGTTAGCCTAACTAAAGATCTGAAAAAGACTATGGGACAGGCAGTCTTTTACAGACAAAAGGATAATATTATACAGTATGTGTTTAGATGAGGGCCTACCTGGCCGAGGAGTTAAAGGCGTGCTCGGTTCCCCCGGAAGAACGTGGGTAAAATGTCGCAAAATTTAAGAAACTAGATTTCCACTTCCGGAGGTGCACATGGCCCTGAAGTTCACTCAGCCACACCAAAAATGAGTACCAGGTTTAGTCATGGGGGCAAAGGTGGCCGAGCATAGAGCTAACTACTCTACCCCATCAAGTGCCGAGGTTACGGATAGTGGAAGTCTTTACCTCCCCACCTCCAAGGGTCTTCATGGCCTGTACGGAGATGACTTTGCTTTGATATACTTTTGTTATATGTTTAGATATGTGAGACAAAGGAGAATCTAAGATAAAGAAAGAAAAGAAAGCACCAATTTAGCAATATTAGTAGTAAATTGGTAGTCATAGCTGCTTTACCTTGCAGAATCGCAAATTTAATTTCTTCCTGGCAGTCTGAGATGTCCTTCTCTAACTTCTGTGCTACTGACTTCGGTGCTTGACATCTGGATCCCTGTAACATAAAATAAATTTAACTTAATATGAAAGAAAGGCGTTGACTGGACCAAGCTAGTTGAGATTTTGAAGGTTATCTGCATGAAATTCACAAAATTAGGGAAAGAGGGATTGTCTACAATCTCTAAAAAAATCACCACGCAGTGATAATACAGGGCTATGATAAAGAAGCAGCAATCCAGAAATGAAAGAGGAAGGCTGAAGTTCGTCCTTTCTACTTTTCAACGTTTCTATAGAACAAGCGGTAAAGGAAATGAAAAGTTTAAGATAATATTGTTATTTTATCTGTGCCTACAGAAAATCTGGAGAAATTGTTGAATGGTATGGTCACTGACTTTGATGAGTACAAGGTGAAAGTAAATAAATCGAAAATAAAAGCAATGGAATGCAGTCAAAAGAAGTCAGGTGATGCGGAAAACATTAAATTAGGAAGTATTAAATGAAGTAGACGAATATTGTCACGATGGCAGAAGTTAGGGGGGACATCAAATGCAGATTAGTCTAAGCAAGGGAGACCTTTCTTAAGAAAAGATATTTGCTTACTTCAAACATCGTTATAAAAATTGGAAAGATATTTTTGAAGACGTCCCTCGGGATTGTGGCATTATACGGAGTTAAACATGGACAATAACTAACTCAGAAAGTGATAGAACAGAATATTTTTAAATTTGGTGTTAGATAAGAATGCTGAAGTTTAGGTGGGTAGATCGAATCACGAATGAAGAGATATATTGAATAAAATTTGTGAGAGGAAAGTTATATTGCGAAATTTAACGAGACAAAGAGATAAAATGATAATACACGTCCTAAAACACCGAGGATTTGTTCAGTTGGTTTTTGAGGGAAGTAATTACAAATTGTTTTTCGTCGCACCGACACAGATAGGTCTTATCGCGACGATGGGATAGGGGGAAGAAAGTGACCGTGGCCTTAATTAAGGTACAGCCCCAGCATTTGTATGGTGTGAAAATGGGAAAGCACGGGAAACCATCTTCAGGGCTGCCAACAGTGGGGTTTCGAACCCGCTATCTCCCGGATGCAAGCTAGTAGCTGCGCGCCAACTCGCCCGGTGAAGGAAGCATATATGATAGGGGTAGACCAAGGTACGAATATGTCGAGCGGTTTAGAGTAGATGTAGGATATAGTAGTTACATAGAAATGAAAAGATTATCCCAGATGAGGGTGACATGGACAGCTGTATCAAGTCAGTCTACATAGACTGATAATCCAAACAACAAAACCGCCAAAACAAAACAAGCCTATGAAGATCTTTTGCCCCTACTTGCACCATATGTGAGGAACCTGCGTGTATTATGTAAATGGCGGAAGTGTAAAGTGTTGAATGTGAGGAAGGGAACGTTAAGGACGACACAAACACCCAGTCCCCAGGCCATGGATATTAATCATTTACAATTAAAAACCCCTGACCCGGCTGGGAATCGAACCCGGGGCAGACACGTTGCCCCCTACACCGCGGGGATGGACCCGGCTTGAGTAATTGACACATGGTGCTCTCGACATATGGTAACAATTGAGTAGACAAGCGAGTTCAAATCCCACTCTCGACCATCTTAGAGGTGATTTTACGTATTTTCTCTAATTTAACTACTGGCGATAACTGGGATAGTATATAATGTACAGTCCACGGCCGCGCCGTGGCATTGGACTTGTAAAATAGAAAAATGGTGAACTAACCTGAGGGCGAGCAGATAGCTGTGCGGTTACCGGGACCATGACGACCGCCATGACAACCACCCAACGCAACAGCAACATGCTTGAAGAGGCCATGGCACGGAGACTGAATGTAAGAGGCGGCTTAGAGCGGTATTATGTTAAACTCTCTCCATCCCTTCCACTGCCAGATAGAAAGTGCAGTGGGACAGGAAGAAAGAAGAGTGGGGCATTATATTCTACATTATATAAACTAACGAATTATAACGTATGTCAACATCACTGTCGCATGACCTGTAGTGATCCGTTGCGGCACATGCCCATAGTTATGTTGAAATAATCTACATCAGTGGTCGCTCCTACTTCAGTACAAAACAGTGACTAGTATCAAAAAATATATTGATGATTATTCACTCTTCACGATTTTGACTTTTAACTTTCTTCTTCTTCTTCTTCTTCTTGTCTGTTTACCCTCCAGGGTCGGTTTTTCCCTCGGACTCAGCGAGGGATCCCACCTCTACCGCCTCAACAGCAGTGTCCTGGAGCTTCAGACTCTGAATCACGGGATACAACTGGGGAGAATGACCAGTACCTCGCCCAGGTGACCTCACCTGCTGTGTTGAACAGGGGCCTTGCGGGGGATGGGAAGGTTGGAAGGGATAGACAAGGAAGACGGAAGGAAGCGGCCGTGGCCGTAAGTTACGAACCATCCCGGCATTTGCCTGGAGGAGAAGTGGAAAACCACAGAAAACCACTTCCAAGATGGCTGAGATGGGAGTCGAACCCACCTCTACTCAGTTGACATTCCGAAGCTGAGTGGATCCCATTCCAGCCCTCGTACCACTTTTCAAATTTCGTGGCATAGCCGAGAATCGCACCCAGGCCTCCGGGGGTGACAGCTAATCACACTAACCACTACACCACAGAGGCGGACTCTTTTAACTGCCACACTGCATAAGAATATAATTTTCCTGGCTGAACAGCTCAGATAGTAGAGTACTGGCCTTCTGAATTCAAGGTGGTGGGTTCGATCACAGATTAGCCCAGTGTTATTTGAAAATGCTCAGATACATCAGCCTCGTGGTCGCCAACCTACACTCCCATGTTTTAACTCTCTCAGTTACCTGTTACGACGTCCGGCTCCATGGCTAAATGGTTAGCGTGCTGGCCCTTGGTCACAGGGGTCCCGGGTTCGATTTCCGGCAAGATCGGAAATTTTAACCATCTTTGGTTAATTTTTCTGGCACGGGGGCTGGGTGCATGTGTTGTCTTCATCATCATCTCACACTGCTCACGACGCGCAGATCACATACGGGAATCAAATAAAAAGCACTGCACTTGGCGAGCCGAACATGTCCTCGGACACTCCCGTCATTAAAAGCCGTACGCCACTTAATTTCATTACCTCTTATGACAAGCAGGCGCTACTGCGCATGTTTTCTACCGCCATCAACCACAGTTTGGAGAATTAGTGTTTCGATTGACGTTACCAACCGGATCAATGAGAAATGATGGAATCACCTCAGGTGATGAATTCTTTCAACTTTACACACACACAAACTTGGAAAAATTCGAATGTACACGATATGACTTCTACTAGGAAGCTAATTCTCATGAAATGAGAACAATCGAAATACAAATGTAGTAATGCAATACTTCCAGACTCAGATTACTCAATACCCTTTGATACGCTAGGCAAGTTAGATATATCAGTGTAATTTACATAATGTAGTAAGTTACGGCAGTTCCTCAATCCAGGAAGAAACCAGCAAATGTGTAACATCAGTAACTCGTGACTGGCCACATGAGAACAACCTTTCTACTCTTAGTATTTATTGATAGTTCTCCGCAGCAGTGCGCGGTAACTCTCGCCCTAAAAAGGGACTCGGTATTATTATTATTATTATTATTATTATTATTATTATTATTATTATTATTATTATTAGCCAAGATGTATAGTCCACTTCAGTATCGATCTTGTACTGCAATATTGTATGCTGCAAAGACAACAATCGCACATCCACGACTGCATCTGATGACGCTAGAACAACTATCGGTCGTCAATAATATGGTGGTGCTTAATAATAATAATGTTATTGTTCTTTACGTCACACTAACTATTTTTTCATGGTTTTTGGAAACACCGAGGTCCCAGAATTTAGTCCATCAGGAGTTCATTTATGTGCCGGTAAATATACGAACACGAAGCTGACATATTTGAGCGACTTCAAATACCACCGGACTGATCCAGGATCGAACCTACCAAGTTGGGGTCAGAAGGAGGTGGTGGTGATTATTGTTTTAAGAGGAAGTACAACTAGGCAACCATCCTCTATATAACGCTAATCAGAGAGAAAAAATGGAAGGGATCCGAAGGTATCGGCCAAAGGAAGACAAGGGCCACGAAGGGCGTGAAAATGAAAGACTCCCTAAGCCTCCATACGTAATATCGTCGGGGTCTGAAAAGAACAAGAGTTGACTAAGGGAGGTCGGATAGGATAGATGAAAGTGAGGAGCCTGGCAAAAGTGGAAGCAATGGCAGGACTCGGCTGATGGCCCCGTGGTGGCCAACCCACCCTCCAAAGTAAAGAGCCTCTGAGGCCTCTTTTAGTCGCCTCTTACGACAGGCAGGGGATACCGGGGTTGTTATTCTACCGCCCCCACCCACAGTGGGGTGGGATCAGAAGGCTAGCGCCTCAACCGTCTGAGCCACTCAGCACGATAGTGTTTAATGGTTCCTTTCCAGGCTGTCAAAACATGGACCTACAGTATTAGGGACTGTATACAGTAACTTACCAGTGAACCTATCATCTTGGATCTCCTACAGTAAATTCAACTGATATCATCCTCCTATTGAGGCATTAGATCCCTCAATCTTTACCACAAGAGGTGCAATCCTAATTAACTGCACTGTTCTTCTACCTCTCGAAAATTAAACGCACATGCCAAATCTATGTCGAAAAGCAAGGTGGTGTTTTGGGAGGTGATAGGAAGATAGCAAAGCCAAGATGTGTAGTCAATCAATCAATCAATCAATCAATCAATCAATCAATCAATCAATCAATCAATCACCGGGCGAGTTGGCCGTGCGCGTAGAGGCGCGCGGCTGTGAGCTTGCATCCGGGAGATAGTAGGTTCGAATCCCACTATCGGCAGCCCTGAAAATGGTTTTCCGTGGTTTCCCATTTTCACACCAGGCAAATGCTGGGGCTGCACCTTAATTAAGGCCACGGCCGCTTCCTTCCAACTCCTAGGCCTTTCCTATCCCATCGTCGCCATAAGACCTATCTGTGTCGGTGCGACGTAAAGCCCCTAGCAAAAAAAATCAATCAATCAATCACTACTGATCTGCATTTAGGGCAGTCACCCAGGTGGCAGAGTCCCTATCTTGTTTTCCTAGCCTTTTCTTGAATGATCGCAAAGTAATTGGAAAATTATTGAACATTTCCTTTGGTAAGTTATTCCAATCCCTAACTCCCCTTCCTATAAACGAATATTTGCCCCAATTTGTCCTCTTGAATTCCAACTTTTTCTTCATATAGTGATCCTTCCTACTTTTAAAGACACCACGCAAACTTATTCGTCTACTGATGTCCTCCCACGCAATATCTCCACTGACAGCTCGGAACATACCACTTAATCGAGCAGCTCGTCTCCTTTCTCCCAAGTCTTCCCAGCCCAAACTTTGCAACATTTTTTAACGCTACTCTTTTGTCGGAAATCACCCAGAACAAATCGAGCTGCTTTTCTTTGGATCTTGAATCAAGTAATCCTGATGAGGGTCCCATACACTGGAACCATACTCTAGTTGTGGTCTTACCAGGGACTTATATGCCCTCTCCTTTACATCCTTACTACAACTCCTAAATACCCTCATGACCATACGCAGAGATCTGTACCCTTTATTAACAATCATATTTATGTGATTACCCCAATGAAGGTCTTTTCTTATATTAACACCAAGGTACTTACAATGATCCCCAAAAGGAACTTTCACCGCATCAACACAGTAATTAAAGCTCAGAGGACTTTTCTTATCTGTGAAACTCACAACCTGACTTTTAACCCCGTTTGTCATCATACCATTGCCCACCGTCCATCTCAAAACACTATCGAGGTCACCCTGCAGCCGCTCACAATCTTGTAAATTATGTATTACTCTGTACAAAATAACATCATCTGCAAACAGCCTTATCTCTGATTCCACTTCTTTACACATATCATTGATATATATAAGAAAACAGAAAGGTCCAATAATACTGCCTTGAGGAATTCCCCTCTTAATTATTACAGGGACACATAACGCTTCGCCTACTCTAATTCTCTGAGTTCTATTTTCTAGAAATATAGCCACCCATTCAGTCACTCTTTTTTCTAGTCCAATTGCACTCATTTTTGCCAGTAGTCTTCCATGAGCTACCCTATCGAATGCCTTAGATAGGTCAATCGCAGGCATTTGATAGTCCACTTCAGTATCGAAATTGTACTACAATTGTATGCTGCAAAGACAGCAATTGCTCATCCCCGACTACATCTGATGACGCTAGAACAACTATCGGTTATCAGTAAGGTGGTGATGCTTACACTTTTAAGGGGAAGAACAACTGCGCGAACATCCTCTATTACCACTAAACAGAAGTTAAAATAGTCTGGTCTTTCGAAAAAATGAAGCTATCGGCAAAAGATAAGGTAGGACCATGAAGGGGATGGGTGATAAATGTAAGACACGCTAGGCCTCACAACCCTCATAGCGTCGGGGCTGCGAAACAGCAAGAGTTGGTCAAAGAGAGGTCGAAAAGAAAAGATGAAGGTGAGGAGCCTGGCACAAGTAAGTGGAAGATTTGCCGTGGTCGCCAACGCACGCTCCAAAGTTGAGAGCTTCTGGTCCCACTTTCAATCGTCTCTTACGACGGCCAGGGGATGTGGTGGATGTGGTTGTTATCCTCTCTCAATTCAAGCATTAAATAATTCTTACATACCAATAATAATAATAATCTTATTGGTTTTACGTCGCACTAATTATTTTTTTTTACTAGTTGCTTTACGTCGCACCAACACAGATAGGTCTTATGGCGACGATGGGGCGGGAAAGGGCTAGGAGTGGAAAAGAAGCGGCCGTGGCCTTAATTAAGGTACAACCGCAGCATTTTCCTGGTGTGAAAATGGGAAACCACGGAAAACCATTTTCAGGGCTGCCGACAGTGGGGTTCGAACCTACTATCTCCCGAATACTGGATACTGGCCGCACTTCAACTACTGCAGCTATCGAGCTCGGTTCGCACTAATTAATTTTCAGGATTTCGGTGACGCCGAGGTGCCAGAATGTCGTACCGCAAGAGTTCTTTTATGTGCCAATAAGTCTACCGACACGAAGCTGACGTATCATCTTCAAATACCACCGAACTGAGCCAGGATCAAATTAGTACATACTACAATAACAAAGTTAATCACTCTTCCAGCAGTTCCAAACCAGAATGTAAATAAAAGAAACTCGTTTATTTTATTTGTGTAATTATTTTAGTTAGTTAGTTAGTTAGTTAGTTAGTTTGTTTGTTTGTTTCTTTCTTTGTTTGTTTGTTAGTTAAATAGGACGAGATATATAGCCGTGTGTGTGTGTGTGTGTGTGTGTGTGTTTATGAAAACGAATACCGGGCGAGTTGGCCATTCGGTTAGGGACGCACAGCTGTGAGCTTGCATCCGGGGGGATAGTGGCTTCGAACCCCACTGTCGGCAGCCCTGAAGATGGTTTCCCGTGCTTTCCCATTTTCACACCAGGCAAATGCTGGGGTTGTACCTTATTTAAGGCCACGGCCGCTCCCTTCCCCCTTTCTAGGCATTTCCCATCCCATCGTCGCCATAAGACCTGTCTGTGTCGGTGCGACGTAAAGCAAGTAGCAAAATGAAAAATAACGACATTAATAACAGAAAGTTAGGAAGAGAATAAGAACACAAGCAAAGGATAAGCAACAGAGTTAACGAGCAAGGATAAAATCGAAAACTTAAAAAAGGAAAAATCAAACACCATACCATCACGCACTCCAATTTCCATATACGGACTCTTGTTCTATTTCATCCAAGTTCTTCCTGACCTATTTCTTCCCAGTCCCCAATGACCTCCTATCTGATTACCAGCTTTTTCATGGCACGGATATAAATACAAATTGAAGGTGTGGTAGTGGTGGTGGTGGTGGTGATTATTCTTAAACCAGGAAATACTATTATACAACAATCCTCCAGTAACAATCAGAAGGAAAATGGAGGAGCTTGGACCCTGCAAAGGAAAAAAGGTATGGATATTCATTTGTGTCAGAGGCAATACATGAATAAGAAATAAAGGTAAACAAAGTAAACATAGGGTATGTACATATAATAAGCAATGTTTTAACCACCGTAACCGAGACCAAATTTGCCTTGAAAGTACTTACAACATAATTATAATGAAAGTGCTATGCTAATTGTATATCCGTATTTACATATAAACAAACAACAACAGCCACTGCGTTAACATGTGCCTTAAGCAACTCCTCACTGCAAGGTACGGGGGAACATAGACAATAGCACAGATCTCCCCGCACTGACACAGGGTTCATTATGGAAGGCGTAAGATATCGGAAAAAAAAGAAGGGAGGAAAGAAATTCGATGGTGACGAATTTTAAAGAGGAAGTACAACTCTCTGGACAAATTAATGGAGACAACAATTAAAATAAAGTACATTTTATTCGACGGAGGGTTTTGAAAACAAAATAAAAAATAAAACAAAAGTTAAATAACTAAGCCGGAAAGGTCACAAACGCATCAAAAAGGAACGTAAGTTCCCTGAATAACAGAACAAGTCACGAAGGGCGAGAAAACGAAAAAGACTCCTTGGGCCTCCCACACCTGATACGTGATAGTGGTGGTGATGGTGATTATTCTTCTAAGAGGAAATTCAATTGGGCAACATGAATTTCAGATAGGACAGATAATAATAATAATAATAATAATAATAATAATAATAATAATAATAATAATAATAATAATAATAATAATAATAATAATAATAATAATAATAATAATAATAATAATAATAATAATAATAATAAATTGTTACGGAGATACCATGCTGGACAGAGGTGTAAGAAGGTGCAGGCATGAATGGGTCGATAGAGAAAAGATCAAATTTTAATTAAAAACTTTAAAATTAGTAATTTTAACTCTTGCCTTTCTTTTTTCTCGTTTCTTTCCAAATTTGAACTTTGCTAAGCAATAACAAATAAATTTGGTACGAAGTGAGATCAGTAAACAAAGTTAGAATCTCCTAGAACAATTAGACAACATGATTCAACAACATGAGCTTGAAGCTCCCCAGATACATATTTTACACGAGCACCACTGCTCTTTTCAACACCTCCTCAAGAAGACTGAGCTGCAAAATTTACCACAGTAGGAAGAGAGTCTTTGCTCCACACAGTTACTCTCTAGGAGACTACTCTCCAAATGTTTACAAGTTCAGGCATTTTAAAGGCATAACCTACATTTAACAAAAACCAATAGTAGACACTGTCTTATTTGCTCAATAGAATAAAAATAGTGAATATTAACAGGAGCAATAAGTGCCCATTCTACCTGGCCTTGGTTAAAAAGAAAAGGTTAAAGTTATTGGCCGAAAATTAAAATATTAAGAGGCGAACCCTTGCATTCCTTTGCAATTCACCAGAACATCATTAAAACCCTATGTAGGCTTATGGCTCGAAATTACGGAGGCCAAGCCTATATTACTAAGGTGACTAGATGGAGAGAAGGTTTTAATTTACAAAAGTAAGAGGTATTTTAAAGATTACAAAATCTCCCCTTATTCCCTAAGTTCAGTTAAGTTCTTTAAACTAGTTTGAGAATTTATATTGAGAAACAGAAGTTACATTCCGAAAGAAGTTAGAAATCTTCCCCTCGAACTGTCTTTCAAAGACTATTGTATGGTTAAATGGAGTCTGCCATTACGTTGAGCTGGTGGACCTCCCGGTGATGGACAAGGCAGCCCCTCCCCTGCCTCCACTACGAACACACTCTAAAGCTGTTGACTGCTTGACTGGAGCGATCGGGAAGACAACATGTCCCGAACGGTCCCAGCTTTTATAGTGGAGAGGAAGGTTCCAGATTTCTCTTGGCAGAAACCCTGACACACCCTCAATTTTCATTGGACAATCAAATAAATATCCAAAACTCTGATTGGTTACTTAACTAAATGTACAATATTTCCTATTGGCTACAATCTTAAGCTGGCGGGAAGAAATAGAAGTGTTGATAACCTTAGAACACCAAAAACAAACCATAAACATTTCAGTTCAGTAAACCTTAACGCACAAAATTACTTTGAAAATGAATTGTTCATTCTCACCCCAGAGGGTGCATATAAGTTGATAGTAGCGACATCTGTCGATAAATGTTCAAATTCCTTCTAGCACATAGTTTGAACTACAAGTCACAGGTGGCTTTCTAAAAGGCGCTTAATTTGAATACACGGGGCGGGTGTACCTCCGGTACAACAACAACAATAATAATAATAATAATAATAATAATAATAATAATAATAATAATAATAATAATAATAATAATGGCGTGTGGCCTCCGAAGAGGTCTGGTGCAGATCTTTCGAGCTGACGCCATATAGGCGACTTGCGCGTCTGTGAGAATGGAGCAGTACCTAAGTGAATTCTAATGATGAAGACAGTACAAATACTCAGCGTTTGATGTCAACCTCCCATAGTCCAGGTCGCCCATTAGAGCAAGCTGCACCTGACTCGCATGTCATTATTTTAAGCAAAACTATTTTATAAAATCTACCTCTCAAGATTATACTTCTCTTACCTGTCTGTCTTTCTTTCGGTCACATCTTCTCTCTTTCACAAAGTGGAGGTGGTGGTGATTATTGTTTTGAGAGAAAGTACAAATGGGCGGCCACGGGGTCCTTAGGTGAGTCCTGGCATTATTTCCACTTACTTGTGTGAGGCTCCTCAGTTTCATCTAACCTATCCGATCTTCCTTGGTCAACACTTGTTCTTTCCCGACCCCGATGATGTTAGGTTTTGCGAATTATAGATAATCTTTCATTTTCACGCCCAGTTTGACCCTTGTCGTTCTTTGGTCGATAACTTCATTTTTCGAAGTGTCGGACCCCTTCTACGTTTTTCCTCTGAAAAGTTTTAATAGAGGATGGTTGCCCAGTTGTACTTTCTATTAAAACACCACCACCACCACCGTCAATTTGTCTATTTGATTAACTACTTATCAGTATGCCCATGTGCATTTCCATAGTTACTTGTCTGCATTGTTGATATCGTTTTCATATACTAGTCGCTAATACAATACTGCACCTGTCTGGACAATCTACGTATTAGAGTGGACAATGTGCTCATGAGACCTTCAAATAAGAGATTAAGTGTTACACTTATCATCTAACTCTCAACTATTGACTGATGTGATGTCACCGAATCGATGCTGATACAAGAATCCATATCAACGATCAAGTGATATTGATCCAGAAAGGACAGGTTAGAAATGATGTAATAACGCTGTGCGTTTGGAGTGTTTGAAAGGGTATTCAAAAGATATAGGTGACTTCTTTCTTTCTTTCTTTCTTTCTTTCTTTCTTTCTTTCTTTCTTTCTTTCTTAATTCGTTTAAAGTCCAGGGTTGTTTTTTTCCTCCAGATTCAGCGAGGGATCCCACCTCTACCGCCTCAAGGGCGGAGTCCTGGAGTGTGAGAATTTGGGTAGGGGATACAACCGAAGAAGAGGACCAGTACCTCTCCCAGGCGGCCTCGCCTGCTATGCTGAACAGGACCCTTGTGAGGGAATGGGAAGATTGCAAGGGATAGACAAGAAGGAGGGAAGGAAGCGACCGTGGCCTTAAGTTACGTACCATCCCGGCATTTGCCTGGAAGAGAAGTGGGAAACCACGGAAAAATACTTCCAGGACGGCTGAGGTTGGAATAGAACCCATCTCTACTAAGTTGGCCTCCCGAGGCTGAGTGAACCCCATTCCAGCCCTCGCACCACTTTTCAAATTTCGTGGCAGAGCCGGGAATCGAACCCGGGCCTTCGGGGGTGGCAGCTAATCACGCTAATCACTACACCACAGAGGCGGACCTCCTGAAGTTCTTCCAATGAATAATTAGATGGATGATAAATAATTGGATGATGTTTCTTCTTCTCCAAGTGTCATCTCCTCTTAGAAGGTCGGCTACCGTCATAGAGATTCTTGCTTTAGATGATGCAGCACGTAACAGCTCAATAGTGGAACACCTCAACCAAGTTTTCAGATTATGGATCCAAGAGATACCGCTGGTAATTCAAAACGGTTATGAAAACCCTCGTTGATGTTATTGGTTGAACGTTAATTGTCGATCCTGGAAAAGAATTGATTCCGAAGAAGTATAGGATATCGTGGAGGAATTGCCCTCTTATGTCTAAGAAATCATGAAAGTAATGTATTCGTGAAGTTAGATTCAGAATGTTCAATTCGTGAAAATGGTCATCGAGAAATTCGATTCGTTAAAGCGGGCAGGAAGAAGTATTCAAATGAGTTTGAGAGCACACAAATGGAAAATATCACAATTACGAATTTGATTACATTTGAGCCCGTAATAGCTAGTTGAAAGGGAGGGAGTTCATTGACCTGCCAACTTCGTTAGAAGACAGTTTTTTCAAAGAAAAGAGAAGGAAGCACTTGCAAACAATAGCATTGGAAAATTACAAGTAGATTTCTGTGGAATTATCTGACCTATTTTAAAACTACTGGCTATATCCTTGGACGAGCTTCGAAAGAGAAATACAGGTATACTGTATATACAAGGTGTCCGGATTAAAGGTATAATAATATAAAATTTAATAACTTGAGATATAATGGAGATATTTATTGGCGGTTTATTTCTCCAACTAGGGTAACTCAAAATGTTTTCTGTGTTCGGTGGCGGTGGTACCACATGCACATGCGCGTAACTGCATTGTTCACAAGAAGCGCGCCAGAAACCATATGGACTTCACAGCAGGAGGTGTTCTGTGTGCTTTCGCTCGTGGAGATAAAATCCGTTACACTAGTACAACGTAGATTTCGGCGTGAGTATGGACTGTTACCAACTGATGATGTTCCCACTTACGTAACAATCATGAAATGGGCAGGCGCCTTCGAGTATCTGGGACCTTGCTGTCGATGTCGGGTCGCCACGCGAAGCGCGCAGTTTCAGAGGCTACTGTTGATTTAATCCGTAAGTCCTTCAAGCGGAGCCCTCGTAAGTCAATTCGACAAGCAAGTAGGCAGTTACAGTTACCTCGTTCGACAGTACACGATGTCGTCCACAAAAGTTGCGCCTACGGGTGTACAAACTGCAGCTTCGTCAGAAAATCAAACCTCAGGACAGGCCGCTACGGAAGGCATTTGCGGAGACAATTCTGGCAAAAAGTGACGGAAACGAACCATTCCTCGATTGGGTCTGTTTCACGGACGAGGCTACATTCCATATTTCCGGCACTGTAAACAAGCACAATTGCCGCATATGGGGATCTGAACCCCCCACGTAGTGATGGAGTTGGAACGGGACTCTCCGAAAGTGATGTGTGGTGTGGATTGTTGAAGGATAGGGTTATTGGCCCATTCTTCTTCGCGCAGCCTACAGTTAATGGAACACGTTACTTAGACATGTTGGAGCAGTATGTTGTGCCACAACTTCCTCGTGACGTGATCTTTCAGCAAGATGGTGCACCATGCCATTATGCGGAAGTTGTGAGGGATTTCTTGAATCGTGAGTCCTCAGATCGCTGCATTGGGAGATGTAGTCATCAATTGCTTGGCCCCCTAGAAGCCCCGACATTACGCCACTTGAATTTTTCTGTGGGGGTTTGTCAAGAATCAAGTGTACCAGACACCAGTTCGTGATCTACCAGATCTGCGTCATCACATTCGTGCAGCTATCGCAAATGTTACGCCTACAATGCTTTAGAACACTTGGAGAGAAGTGGAATACAGATTAGATGTCTGTTGCGCCATTAATGGTGCGCATATCGAGGATTATCAGGTATGTAAGCAAACATTTTGAGTTACCCTACTTGTAGAAACATACCGCAAGTAAAAATCTCCACTACTTCTCAAGTTATTCAATTCTATATTATTATACCTTTAACCCGGACATATTGTATTAGTGTTGAGTTCTCGACACTTTTACCGACACCACATGGTGTAGGGGTAGCATGCCTGTGTTTTACCCGGAGGACCCGGGTTCGATTCCCAGCCTGGTCATGGATTTTTACCTGGATCTAAGGGCTAGTTCGAGGTCCAATCAGCCTTCGTGATTATAATTGAGTAGCTGTCTGACAGTCAGATAGCGCCCCTGTCTATAATGCCAAAAATAACGGCCGAGAGGATTCGTCGTGCCGACTACACGACACCTCGCAATCTGGAGGTCTTCGGGATGAGGAGTGGTGGCTTGGTAGGCCATGACCCTTCTGGGCTCTTGTGCCATGGGATTTTGGTTTTCTCGATACTTTCGATACCTTGAGACCCTCGATACTCAAGAGATACCAATATCGAACGATGCTACAACAGATAATTCGTTAAGAAAGAAACCATGTTTTTCAATGTCGGCTCAGTTAATGCAAATGTAAAGCTTGTCAGTCTGTCTAAACCATCATTTAACACACATAAACTACAACATACATATTAAAAATAGACATAATTAAACAAGAACATCCTCAGATTTCATCACTTCAAATCATGCGTATATATGTAAAATGTTGTTTGCGTTGCGTAAACATGTCAATGATTAAGAATTGGTTATGTTATGAACAAGTAAGAAAGTAGTTCTCCAATCCTATATTCATTTTGAGAGAGCTGCTAACCGTGTGTTACCTTCCGCGACTGCGTTTGGACTGAAGCTAGTTCCCTTGCTCTGGTCATGGTAGCTATTTAGGGGAATGAAGGCGAAGACTCTGTTCATTGGAGAGAGGAGGAGAAGTAGGGGTGAGGGGAATGCTGTATGCATTAAATCTGTTCAGCGGAGAGGGAAGGGTAAATGCTTCTTCTTAATCTTATAACGTATTTTGTGTGTTAGGCAGTAAATGTAAGCTAAAGATTTTGATAAAATAAAATTATGGAAATGAATTAAAGATTATCTTGTAAAACTTTATTTTTAACGATAAACAATAAACCTACTAATAGATCTCGAGTGGCAAGAACGTTGCGTAAACTCGGAGAACTTACTAAGATAAGAATAGCCTAACCCACATTTCAGATGTTTAGCGTGGGATTTATTAAGCGCTAATGCAAAAACATGAAATGGTGTGCCGAAAATTAATTAAGGTTTTCCTTCTGTACCCAAGAAGTGGGATGCCTTTAAGGTTGTTTAAAGTGACAAGTTCATGTCGATAAATTCCTGCACGTTGAAGGACCCCCATGGGGCAAAATGTTGACATTTCGATGTCTCCAAAAATCTACAGCAGTAAAATGGACAGTATACAATAACTTAATGATTATATTAATAATCGCCCTTCTCTGCTTCTCTTTCACACGTTCAGTTCGCTTGTATTTGAAGATGCTCAAATACATAAGCCTCGACTCGGTACATTTATCGCCATGTAAAATAACTCTTGTGGCACAAAATTCTGGCACTTCGGTACCTCCGAAAACGTTAAAAGTGGTTAGTTGAACATAAAACCAAAAGTAGTAGCAGTAGTAGTAGTAGCGGTAGTAGTATTTGCTATTTGTTTTACAATGCACCTACACAGTAAGGTCTTATGGCAACAATAGGATAGGACAGGGCTATGAATGTTTCTTTTTTTTTCTTTTTCTTTTTTTTTGTTATTTGCTTTACGTCGCACCGACACAGTAGGTCTTATGGCGACGATGGGATAGGAAAGGCTTATGAAGTGGAAGGAAGCGGCCGTGGCCTTAATTAAGGTACAGCCCCGGCATTTGCCTGGTGTGAAAGTGGGAAACCACGGAAAACCATCTTCAGGACTGCCGGCAGTGGGGATCGAACCCACTATCTCCCGATTACTGGATACTGACCGCACTTAAGCGACTGCAGCTATCAAGCTCGGGCTATGAATGGGAAGGAAGCCATAGTGGCCTCATTGAGACACAACCTGGTGAAAATGACCAACCACGGAAACCGTCTTCAGGGCTGCCAACAGTGGGGTTCGAACCCACTATCTCCGGCATTCAGGCTTGCAGCTACATGACCCCAACCGTGTTGTCAACTCGCTTATTATTATTATTATTATTATTATTATTATTATTATTATTATTATTATTATTATTATTATTATTATTATTATTATTATTATTATTCAGTGATTAAACTAACTAGCAAAATGTTTGAAATGGCGTGGTTTTGATCTCAGTGGTATTCCCTTTCTATGATCTGGCCTTAATATTCATTCCTACAAGCATTAATAGCTCTTACCCGAGTGGGGATGGAGTACAGTGGTCAAGATCTGTGGTTTGTACACATAGTTGGGACGTAATTGAATAAAAGTAATCGAATTACTTGTAACGAATCTTAATAAAATTTTATTATAACCGTTACTTTTTACTCGTAATTCACTCCTTGAAACAAAATTGTAATTGTTACATTTTAATAATCGTTACATTCCAGTAATCAACATAGGCCTACATCACATGGAAACTTGGCAAAAACCAGTAATCTTGCCAAAGACATCACCAAATTGTCAATAATAATAATAATAATAATAATAATAATAATAATAATAATAATTTAATGTTATTTGCTTTACGTCCCACATACTACTTTTACGGTTTTCGGAGACACCGAGGTGCCGAAATTCAGTCCCTCAGGAGTTCTCTACGTGCGAGTAAATCTACCGAGACGAGTCTGAGGTATTTGAACAAAATACCACTGGACTCAGACAGGAATGACCCTGTCAAGTTGGGTTCAGAAGAACAGCGCCTCAACCATCTGAGCCACTAAGACCGGCGCCAAATTATCCTTCAATATTCATTGCTAATGGGAATATTCCTAAAAATTGAAAACAGGCATTCCATCAAATTCTTTTCAGAAAATACAAATATGTACTTTCCCCAATAAGTCAAGGCTCAGCGATGAGAATTTTAAGAACCAATAATTTCAGGAGTTAATTTGCAACTTATATGAAATACTAAAATGCACTAAAATAAAAATGATGGGAAAGTTTCAAGTTTCAAGGTATCATGTTTAGTCTGACTTAATGGCGATAGGCATTGTTTCTATGGTAAAACAGACACAGGTAATGTGTTTTCCTTGCAAACTGTGCCATCATTCCAGCCCCATGAAAAAATGGTATCAAATTGGTGACGATTAATTAAATGCATCTAACAATCGTTTTAGAGAGATTCTGAATGGAATTTGGAGTCGATTAGTGTAGGATTCGGGGCTCTTGAAACTACTGCGAATTAATCAGTTGTCTAAAGTATGATAACACAGGTCCTCTTTGATAAAAGGGACTTCTATATGTCTCTCAGTCATTGCCATCCATCAGTACTTCACATCACAGCCTGCGCGGTTGCTAGGTAACATCGAATCACACATTTTGAATCAATGGTTTAAGGTAACCCAAACCAGAAGACATATCTAAATAAGGTAGGTTATTTTATTAAGACTAGCGTACTGTGAAGTAATTTCAAATGTAATTTTACTGATTAATTTTTTAAAAATAATTTCTAATTATAACTGAGTAAATATTTCTCAGGTGACTATATTTCATCGCAGTTACTTTTTATTTGTACGTCTCCCATCACTGTTTGTATACCAACGAAGACAACACTGGGATACATCAACATCTCCTTCTGTCCAGAGTTTCCTAACTTTCACTCTTTGTAAATGCCGTGATAAAGCCTTCATCCTTTGCCTGAGAAATTGCATTCAAAATAGATATTCCCTGTCTTCTGGAGATGTTTATAACTAGGGCTCGGAAATTGAAGACCTATAAATTGCCTAAAAAAGGACCTGCAAAAATACCTAAAATTATCCAAAAAATTACCTAAAAATGGGCAGAAAGGACGTTAAAATTCGATCCAAATTCATGCATAATGTTACTTTTAATTACGTATTTAATTAAGGAATATATGTTTTAAAATGCAAAATTATGGTAGTATGCAACATAGTGCAAAAATATAGGAGTGAAATTATTTCTTCTCTCAGACACTATATATATTTAGATTAACATTATTTAAAGAACAGGATTCCATGTTTGTTAAAAAAATAAAGGTGCCTATTTGGAGAATTTAGAATGAATTTTTTTTAATATAATGAATTCAGCGAACCCACAATCGACATCCTGGGAATTAGTAAATGAAATCATATTTGGCTTAACCACAGTAAGGTTACAGAAATTGGAATTTGGAAACCTTACCTCAGTTAGTTTTAAAGTATATTTCAATAATCATCCCCATGTTCTTAGGTGTAAAGGAACGTCGGTTTTCACACAGCACGTTATGAAACATCGAGAAACTTCTCTCCACATCAACGAATGTTAAGGGTTCATACTTGAAGCAAGTGAGATCTTCCTCTTCAAAAAAACACTCACATCAATATTTCACTTACCTTAAACATAATTTGATACCCCTGGATTTTTCAAGCATTAGTTTCATTTGTCATTTTATTTCGGTTTCATTTCATTTTCACCGGGCTAGTTGGCCGTGCGTTTAGGGGCGCGCAGTTGTGAGCTTGTGGTGGTGGTGGTGGTGGTGGTGGTGGTGATTATTAAGAGGAAGTACAACTAGGTAACCATCCTCTATATAATATTAATCAGACGGAAAGAATGGAAGAGAAAAATGAAGATGCTGGCCAAAGAAAGACAAGGGCCACGAAGGGCGTGAAAATGAAGGACTCCCTAAACCTCGCAAACCTAATAGCCTCGGGGTCGGAAAAGGACAAGAATTGACCAAGGGAGGTCGGATAGGATAGATGAAGATGAGGAGCCTGGCACAAGTAAGTGGTAGCAATGCTGGGACTCAGCTAAGGGCCCCATAGTCGCCAGACCACGCTCGAAAGTTCAGAGCCCTGGGGCCCCATTAAGTCGCCTCTCACGACAGGCAGGGGATACCGTGGGTGTTATTCTTCCGCCCCCAACCACAGGGGGTACTGTGAGCTTGCATCCGAGAGATAGTGGGTTCGAACCCCACTGTCGGCAGCCCTGAAGATAGTTTTCCATGTTTTCCCATTTTCACATTTTCACACCAGGCAAATGCTGGAGCTGTACCTTAATTAAGGCCACGGCCGCTTTCTTCCCACTTCTAGCCGCTTCCTATCCCATCGTCGGCATAAGACCTCTCTGTGTCGGTGCGACGTACACTGACTGACAGTGACAATGCAACACCCAGGAGGAATGGTTCGAAAGGGATGAAATTTGGGGAAAAAACAGAGACGGCACGGATGAATAATTGATGTTTATTTCAAACCGATATGCAGGTTACACAATGCGCACGGCATCGACTCAGTAGGATGTAGGACCACCGCGAGCGGCGATGCACGCAGAAACACGTCGAGGTACAGCGTCAATAAGAGTGCGGATGGTGTCCTGAGGGATGGTTCTCCATTCTCTGTCAACCATTTGCCACAGTTGGTCGTCCGTACGAGGCTGGGGCAGAGTTTGCAAACGGCGTCCAATGAGATCCCACACGTGTTCGATTGGTGAGAGATCCGCAGAGTACGCTGGCCACGGAAGCATCTGTACACCTCGTAGAGCCTGTTAGGAGATGCGAGCAGTGTGTGGGCGGGCATTATCCTGCTGAAACAGAGCATTGGGCAGCCCCTGAAGGTACGGGAGTGCCACCGGCCGCGCATGCTGCACGTAGCGGTGGGCATTTAACGTGCCTTGAATACGCACTAGAGGTGACGTGGAATCATACGCAATAGCGCCCCAAACCATGATGCCGCGTTGTCTAGCGGTAGCGCGCTCCACAGTTACTGCCGGATTTGACCTTTCTCCACGCCGACGCCACACTCGTCTGCGGTGACTATCACTGACAGAACAGAAGCGTGACTCATCGGAGAACACGACGTTCCGCCATTCCCTCATCCAAGTCGCTCTAGCCCGGCACCATGCCAGGCGTGCACGTCTATGCTGTGGAGTCAATGGTAATCTTCTGAGCGGACGCCGGGAGTGCAGGCCTCCTTCAACCAATCGACGGGAAATTGTTCTGGTCGATATTGGAACAGCCAGGGTGTCTTGCACATGCTGAAGAATGGCGGTTGACGTGGCGTGAGGGGCTGCCACCGCTTGGCGGTGGATGCGCCGATCCTCGCGTGCTGACGTCACTCGGGCTGCGCCTGGACCCCTCGCACGTGCCACATGTCCCTGCGCCAACCATCTTCGACACAGGCGCTGCACCGTGGACACATCCCTATGGGTATCGGCTGCGATTTGACGAAGCGACCAACCTGCCCTTCTCAGCCCGATCACCATACCCCTCGTAAAGTCGTCTGTCTGCTGGAAATGCCTCCGTTGACGGCGGCCTGGCATTCTTAGCTATACACGTGTCCTGTGGCACACGACAACACGTTCTACAATGACTGTTGGCTGAGAAATCACGGTACGAAGTGGGCCATTCGCCAACGCCGTGTCCCATTTATCGTTCGCTACGTGCGCAGCACAGCGGCGCATTTCACATCATGAGCATACCTCAGTGACGTCAGTCTACCTTGCAATTGGCATAAAGTTCTGACCACTCCTCCTTGGTGTTGCATTTGCTCTGTCAGTCAGTGTAAAACAATAAAAAGTCATTTTCTTTCTTATTACAGAAAATATGTTTAAGAGGTTATGGATGAACTGATGATGATTCGAACTGAGAATGGGCAGTAGAAAGGTAATCAAAAGAAGGTTAAATTACAAACAAAGCCGTTAATGCCTTAAAAATTGCTGAAAAGGAGCTATAATCCAAAAAACACCGAAAAAGACAAAATAGAACAAATAAGGCCCATTATTTTCTGGCCTACAATGACCCGGAATGAGCATGTATTATACTGGGTCTAGTCTTCGGACACACGAGAAAAAAATATTTTTCCTCAACTTCCGAGTTCTATTTATAACCCATTCCCTGACTAGGGAGATAATTAGGAACCAAAATGAAAAAGAACGAAACTAACAGGGTGGTGTACAAGAGAGGAAGTATTCTTGACCGACAGATCTCAGGTTTATACTCACAATTTACTTGCATAAATCTCTTGCGTGCTCACTGATGTTATGCGTATTTAGTTACCATGACTATCCATTTCAATCAACAAAGGTGGTAGTTTACTGTTTCAACGTTTAGTTTCCTAGCGACTGAAGAACTTCCTATTTCAAGTCTGTAGCATAAAAAGGTATTTGAAAATATTTTTTGTAAAATATAGGTGAGAAACAGTGGCATAATTTTTTAATCTTATCTGTAGCTCATTAAAAATATTGTGAACCACATTAACGATATAAAATTGTTGTTTATATGTACATATTACCTTTTATGGGAAGCCTTCGTGGATCAAGCTGCAGCACGCCGGCCTCTCACCGCTGGATACCGTGGTTCAAATCCCGGTCACTCCATGTGAGATTTGTGCTGGACAAAGCGGAGGCAGGACAGGTTTATCACCGGGTACTCCGGTTTTCCCTGTCATCTTTCATTCCAGCAACACTATCGAATAACATTTCATTTCATCTGTCAGTCATTTATCATTGCCTCAGAGGAGTGCGATAGGCTTCGGCAGCCGGCACAATTCCTATCCTTACCACTAGATGGGGCTTCATTCATTCAATTCCTGACCCTGTCAAATGACTTGAAACAGGCTGTGAATTTTCATTTTCATTACCTTTTACAGGTGAGAAGCAGGCTTCTGTCGTAAAGCGTAGTGACTCCGCTAAACGACAGGAGACGTCATTAAGTAACAATAGAAAAGGCATTGAGAATCACAGCTTGCAGTGCGTCCTAAGCATTTATTCAATTTTGGAATAGGAATCACATTTTGGTTTGGAATCAGCATACAGTACCGGTCAGACGTTTCATCAGTATCCAGTATTCGGGAAATAGTAGGTTCGAACCCCACTGTCGGCAGCCCTGAAAATGGTTTTCCGTGGTTTCCCATTTTCACACCAGGCAAATGCTGGCGCTGTACCTTAATTAAGGCCACGGCCGCTTCCTTCCCACTCCTAGCCCTTTCCTGTCCCCTCGTCGCCATAAGACCTATCTGTGTCGGTGCGACGTAAAGCAACTAGCAAAAAAAAAAAAAAAAAAAAGAGTTTCATTATCACCACTTAGAATGACACAAATTATATTTGAAAAATAATTTCCCAACAACGCATATCTATTAATATGTAAATTAATAAAAAATAGTTGGCAGTCTCGTTAAGAAATCACTACGATGATTCAGTCATGTCACGATGTTTTAGGTCAGGGGACCTATGTGGGCGTTGTTATGATAAACTAGGCTAATGATAATTTCGATTGGATATTACTAGCCTTGTGCAGCTCTTGTAAGGCATGCTGCCTGACGAGGTTAGGCGACATCTGTGGTTTATGGGAAACTGCGTGTTGTTGTGCATCATAGTGTTGTGAGTGGTATGTGAGATTAATATCCCTTGAACCAGTTAGGAATTGAGCCCAGGACTCCGAGGACTGAAAGCCAAGTCGCTAACAACTCACTGAGACATTGGATTGGAAGCCTTCTTATTAATAGCGTAGTAATTACTTATTGTGTTGCTAATTGCTCGCAATTCACTGCTGAGTTATCCCTCTCTGAGACTAATACAATTACCGGTCCCAGAAAAGATTTGAAACTTTACTTTGAATAGTAATTATCCTTCTTCTTTATCTGTTTATTCTCCAGGGTCGATTTTTCCCTCGGACTAAGCGAGGGTTCCCACCTCTACCGCCTCAAGGGTAGTGTCCTGGAGTTTCAGACTCTGGGTCGTGGAATACAACTGGGGAGTATGACCAGTACCTCGACCAGGCGGCCTCACTTGCTATGCTGAACAGGGGCCTTGAGGTGGGATGGGAAGATTGGAAGGGATAGATAAGGAAAAGGGAAGGAAGCGGCCGTGGCCTTAAGTTAGGTACCATCCCGGCATTTGCCTGGAGGAGAAGTGGAAAACCATGGAAAACCACGTCCAGGATGGCTGAGGTGGGAATCGATCCCACTTCTACTCAGTTGACCTTCTGAGGCTGAGTTGACCCCGTTCCAGCCCTCGTACCACTTTTCAAATTTCGTGGCAGAGCCGGGAATCGAACCTAGGCCTCCGGGGGGTGGCAGCTAATCACACTAACCACTACACCACAGAGGAGGACGACTAATTCTACATCTGGCAAATAATATTGGTGGCTAATACTTGCAACGACTTACACTGCAGAATACTGTAAATTATTTCTCAAAAAGTGATGATAATTTGAAGCGGTACTCTATATTTAGGCAGTCGTAACTCTTACAATACCTGACCGAATCGATGCAATGTGAGAAAATGTAAAACTTAACGGCGCGTTCCTCAGCCGTTACCGCTCCAGCAGGTACCGCAGTGTGATGTTCAATTGTTGCTAGGGATATACTGTACTTAGTCCTACCGCTACCAACTGAAGGTATTATGGTACGCTCAACCGCACAAAAATGGTCGTAGCAGAATATAACTTCGAAAATTCTTTTGTTTGAAATAGTATGAACATATCGTGCAGGTTTTTGTGTGTGTGTTATGTGTGATTTATGTTATGCATACATGCCGAGCGAAGTGAAGAGTAAGGGGTTAGAAAACCTATCACGATTGATTTATTTACAGCATATATACCAACAGAACTGAGGTGTAAAGGATTATAAAAGTTATATCGATAAGTTACACCATATATGCCGAGTGAAAGTGTGTGTATAAGAATCTCACCGTTTGTTTAGTTTTTATTGCGCCGCTGTTGGTAATGACAGCCATCTGTGTTGAAAAAATGAAATGTCGTATGGCTTTTATTGCCGGGATATCCCAGGACGGGTTCGGCTCGCCAGATGCAGGTCTTTCTATTTGACACCCGTAGGCGACCTGCGCGTCGTGATAAGGATGAAATGATGATGAAGACAACACATACACCCATCCCCCGTGCCGTAGGAATTAACCAATTAAGGTTAAAATGCCCGACCCAGCCGGGAATCGAACCCGGGACCCTCTGAACCGAAGGCCAGTACGCTGACCGTTCAGCCATCGAGTCGGACATCTGTGTTGAATTTGTCATCTACAGTGTGAGACTTCTGCCCCTTTGAATTTCAGTTCTTCGACTACCCTTCAATCATCAAGGTCTAAATTACTTTGCCTACTTGTGATATTGTACCATATCATTGAGTAGAACTTGCAGAGGAAACTAGCCTCCAAGCAAGATCGTTGTAAAAAGGCTTATGCATTTGATGGTTACAAAATGCATCTATCTGTCAAACGATAAAGTTAACGAATAGTACCAAATTATCTGACATTGGAAAATATGAGGGGAATGTTGAAAGTAATGATACAGAGGTATTAAAAGTGTTCGGCTTGGGGAAGTGAATGCACATTACGGTTTGTAGACGTTTGACGTTCACTGAATCTTCCCTTGAATTGTTTTTGTTTTAATCAGTGCTTAGGCTTTCAAACATACGCCTGGTCGTGCCACACACGACCAATAGGACATTTGTTTATGGATGTTAATTGTCCGACTCAAATAACGCAGTGTGCGGTTTCAGGAGTGTTATTCATTCTTTCGCTATGTATTCAACGGGTCAGTACGTTGATAAGCTCCTAATTTACCGTGAATCAAGAACGAATGCACTACAGCATAACGCACTTACCAAGAGAGATTTCCGCACAGACGTTCACCGGCAGCTGTCGATTTTAATAATGTGGAACGCCGTTCGCTTAAAACAGGGTCGCTATTCCGACTGCCTCCAGAGGTTGTGCTGAACGCTATCACGGATAACTCGCACACGAGTACACGGGATGTGGCACAACAGACTAATATCAGTCATTCGTCTCGTAATACGTATCTTGCACGACAGTTACTTTCACCCCCCATCATCTGCATGTAGCCTACACCAGGAGCTCCACGGAACAGATTTCGGAGCTCGAGTCAACTTTTGTGAATGTATACGGAGGCAAGTAGCGAATGTTGGGACGTTCGCTTCGAAAATCTTCTTTGCGGACGAATCACGGTTTCACAATAATGGTACCGTGAATCGCTATAACATGTATTATTGGAGCGTAGGCAATCCCCACTGGATAAGAGAGGCAGCATTTCAGGGACGATGGGGAGTAAATATTTGGTGTGGAATTTTGGGTAACCACCTAATTGGTCCACATTTCTCTGAAGGCCATTTGACAGGACACCGCTATCCACATTTTCTTCGCCATCAATCACCACTGTTGTTGGAGGATGTGCCTCTAGGACAGCGCGTTACCATGTGGTTTCAGTATGACAGAGCTCCACCGCACAATTCAGCAGTCATCCGCAACCAGCTGAACGCTACACACTTTGGTCTGGCCCACCAGATCACCATATTTAACATCATTGGACTTATTTCCGTGGAGGCATTCAAAACAACAGGCATTCAAAACACACAACAGCCGGAAGATCCTGAGAGTCTTCGAAGTCTAATTACAGAGACCTGCAGATGCGTTACACCTAATATGCTCCAACTAGTCAGAGTCTCAGTTCAACGGCGTGCTTAAATGTACATTAATCAATAATACTATTTCGAGCATGTACTGTGTTACCTCAAGTCCCTTCCACCGGCCATACTGTTCCCTTCCAGACTTGATCAGCAAAGGGCCCTTTTTAGGCTCACATAAACATCCAGTCGCTGAAAACATTTATATGAGACAAAATGCCCGCGAAATAAAGCGAAATTTTAAAAAATAACTCCTTCAGGGATTCGAACAGCCTCAATCTTCACCTGGTCGTTCGTGAACTCACTGCCGGTTCCAGCCGAGCTACCGCAGGAGTTAGGTGGTCACCGGAAGATTACACTTTATCCAGTAGGCTACTGCTGGCGAAGAATACACTCTTCCACGTGTATGAAAGTTGAATTCCCTCTTGCAAATGGCTGATGATCTCATTCAGGAGCGCTACTACTCCCAAATCCATGGCGTAAAAAGGCCTTCAGAGCTCTACGGAGTGTACTCCCTAACATCCGTAGTATGTGCACACCGGCGTGGTCCGATGTTTGTAGGTTATCTATAAAATGCATGTACGCGAAGTGTGGCCTAAATTTACATTCAAAGGGGTAGAAGACTAACACACCGTATTATACGCAAAATCGTCTTTATGTGTGCACTTTTTAAATATTAACCGGATACTTGGTTTTTATGCCGGATAAGACAAATAATGGCCTATGCCGGGATCAGTTTACTGTCTGTCTGTCTGTCTGTCTGTCTGTCTGTCTGTCTGTCTGTCTGTCTGTCTGTCTGTCTGTCTGTCTGTCTGTCTGTCTGTCTGTCTGTCTGTCTGTCTGTCTGTCTGTCTGTCTGTCTGTCTGTCTGTCTGTCTGTCTGTCTGTCTGTCTGTCTGTCTGTCTGTCGATTTACGGTAGGTTTTACAGGAAAATTGCTCGAAACAAAATTAATTTGGACTATTACTTGAAAACTTTTGTTTTCTAACACTTTTCGATTATGTAAAAAATAAGGGAAATATCGGGGTAGTCGTCTGAAGATTTAAGCCTAAGAACCGATAACTAACTATGGAGAGTTGTTATGGAAATCATATTGGCAACGTTATAAATCTCTATGTACATTTTTAATACTAACGTTATGCCAGAAGGAGGACGATGAAATTGCAAAGGAACCGAAGAGAGCCAGAAAAATAGCCGCTGACAGGGAGAAGTTCTCCATCAACGTGAGGGGTCAACGGAAATATAATAATCCATAAATATGCTAAGTGATAGTTCCGTCAACCAAGGATCAACAGCTATTATTGTATTAATTGCAGTCAGTGGCGGTGGCTGTTGAAAACAGTGGTACGGAAAATGTCCTACGATATTAGCTCATAAAAGTAAATGTATTTCTGAGGTATGCTAATGGTTCCTTGGCCTTGGTAATGAACACATCACTTTCCCAGAAGTCTTACGAGGTAACATTCTCATGACCAACGGTACCTTTGAAAATAATTTATGTTGAGAAGCAAGTCGTTAACTTACGCCCGACGAAATATACGCAATTAAATGCAAGTGCGTATGGAAAATATTCACTGCGTTTCTAAGGCAGGCGTTTAGCTTCTAGGGGACACTTCATGTTAATCGAATGGCTCTTCAATTTTGGACCGGTACTGTGTACAGATTGACTAACTTTTAATTCATTGATTGTATAAATAGTATTAAAAAGATTGATTGATTAATTAATTATGGTCTGAGATATTATCTATATCATGGGTCTTAAATTTATTGTTGGGAGAATTTGCATCTCGTAGTAACGATACTGTTCTCATCTGGAGAAATGAAAATAATTAATTCAAAACACGAAAAGTTTTCAGATGTATTTTAGTTCAATGTCAAGAATAAAAAGCGTTCAGAACTTCATAAATACATCCCTCACGAACCTGCTAACGTACAACAACAACAATAGCAAGCACTATAAAACGAGTAAGTTGGTCTTCCAAACAGAACTCCTGTGAGTCCGGAGGTAACTGTACAGCCCAATACGGGAGGCACACAATTTGCCGCAGAGATGGCAGACAGTCCCAGCAGGAGCAGCCACTGCTGTCCTATTTCGTTCTTTTTCCTTCCTTCGTTGCCTCTTATCTTCTGCTATTCGCCTACGGTTTTCTTCAAAAAGTAGTGTGCCGCGATGAACTAATGATCTTCTGGATGAACGGTTGAGCACTAAGATCCCCCGGCTGTTAATATCAATGTGGCACATCTTCATGTTAGCCTTAATTACATCCTTAAATCGCTTCCTCCGACCTCCCAACTGTTAACTGTTAACTCAGAGTAAAACACTTGCGTGGGAATGCGATTATCGGGCATGCGTATTACATGCCCTGTCCACCGTGGCTTAAAACCATGGCTTTCATACTGGTGATCTGTGCCTCTTCAAGTACGCTGACATTTGTGTGTCTATCTTGCCAGGTTATGTGCAGAATTCTCCTTAAACAACTTTTTAATATGCCGTCTGTAGAATGTCCAAGAATCATATCCATACAGCAAGCTGAGAACTACAACTGAATCATATACGAGGATCTTCGTTGCAACATTGACACCATGATTGTCAAACACTCGGGGTCGTAGTTTGGCAAAGGATGCCCCAGCACGGTTGATTCTAAATTGGATTTCCGGCTCGATGAGAGTATGCTGCTAAGGTAAGAAAAGGAGTTTACTACTTGAAGACTTACTCCGTCTCTGGAGACATTGATCTGTCTATGTCCTTCTCCAGGGGCTGGTTGATAGAGAATCTGTGTCTTTCTGGTATTCAATTTGAGACCAATATTTCTGTATGCAGTTTAAAAGGCTTTCATGATTAACAGTAGTTCTTCTTAAGACTGAGTTACAACTACATTATAATCAGAATACTATAATTCGACCAACGCTGTAGAAAGTGTACAAGTCTTCGCCCTTAGACGGCTCAAATTAAACAGTTTCCCATCAAGTCTATAATTTATCTGTATTCCTGGAGGAAGAACGTCCTTGACTAGCTGCATAACAGCGGCTATATATAATGAGAACAAAGTGGGGTCAATCACGCAGCCTTGCTTTACACCGGTATTGATATGAAATGGCTCTCGAAAGGTGCTGGTACCGATAACAGCTGTCATCATATCAGTGCGACACGGATATATAGCTGTAAGCTTGCATTTGTCATATGATGCGTACGAACCCTACTGTCAGCAAATCTGAAGATGATCCCTTCTTCACATCAGGCATATATCGTTGCTCCTAAATTAAATGTACTCTTCTTCTCCAGATCGTTTTTCTTCAGGTACGGTACAAAATACACTAAGTCCTGAGAGGATCAGAGGTGTATAGGCTGTATAGGATTTCAAATCTCCAGTGGGACTGGAGACTCCTGATGATTGCCATAAAGTACTTATGAACCACATTTTGCACCTTAAAACACATCTTTATATACATGCAGCACATAACATGTTGCACTCACAAAGACGCACACACAAAATGCTGTCAATTGTGTACACTGTTTTTATTTACATACATTATACACCCACATTAATGAACTGCCATTTCGAACAAAGCACTGCTACAAAGAAGAAGAAGAAGGCTGCTACACTAGCATGTCAGCATAAATCACAACATGAGTTCACTTGACTAAGGACTTTCACTAGCAACTCTCACTAACAACTCAACTCCAACTCCCAAGACTGCATTACATGGCCAGGATTCTAGAAAAGTATGACACAACATAATTTCTCGTAATTTCTAAAGTCTCCAATAACCCATTTAAAATGGATCGAATGTTCTGTAACTCTCTAGTCGCAAAGATACGTTTATCTGGACTATTACCCTGAGTTTCACAACATTACATTGGATTTACACATCATATTTACAGATAATAATTTATATACTATTAATTACGTGTTCTTATATTAAATAAACTCGTACTAATATACATACAGCAGACGTCTCGTGACATAACCTCACATGATGTGTTACACAAGACACAAATAATAAACTATACGACCACGATTTGTAACAAATAAAGTCTGTGCATAACTACGTAAATAATAATAATAATAATAATCATCATCATCATCATCATCATAATCATAGCTGCCTCTGTGGATCCGTGGTAGAGTGTCGGCCTCCGGATCCCAAGATAGCGGGTTCAAACCCGGCAGAGGTAGTCGGATTTTTGAAGGGCGGAAAAAAGTCCATTCGACACTCCATGTCGTACGATGTCGGCATGTAAAAGATCTCTGGTGATACATTTGGTATTTACCCGACAAAATTAATTAAATCTCAGCCATAGACGCCCAAGTGAGATCCGGTTTACTCTGTCTGCCATATAGCGGACCTAGAGTAAAACGGAACGTCGAAATTGACGAGCAGACAGCCAGATGGCGTCAAATCGAAATGTCTGCACACGGTAGCTGAGGTCATACGATTATTATTATTATTATTATTATTATTATTATTATTATTATTATTATTATTATTATTATTATTATTATTATTATAATCATCTTCATCATCATCATCATCATAGACGTAAATGACTTCGTAACCACATCTCAAAGTAATAATAATAATAATAATAATAATAATAATAATAATAATAATAATAATAATAATAATAATAATAATACCTACTAATCGAGCTCGATAGTTCTACTATTTACGCATGGGTTTAGGGAATTGTTTCCAAGTTATACTAGTCCATTACACTTGCATCAAACATTGCCAACCTCCACAGAAACGAGAAATAGTGAATACATCCCTCCACACGATGTCGGCATGTAAAAGATCTCTGGTGATACATTTGGTATTTACCCGACAAAATTAATTAAATCTCAGCCATAGACGCCCAAGTGAGATCCGGTTTACTCTGTCTGCCATATAGCGGACCTAGAGTAAAACGGAACGTCGAAATTGACGAGCAGACTTTTTAGGTTCAGAAACAGTGTGACTCGGAAGACTGCTCAATGCAGGCATTCATGAAGTGCTCCTAGTGTGATAAGCAACTCTGTTTCCGGAACTTTGTACTCTGTGGACATGTTCATCGTCGTGATCTTTTGCCAATTGTGCGCATATTCGTAATGTGCATATAAAACTCTTCCTTGCAAATCAAAACATTTTTGTAATTGCTGGCGCAACTTGCGCTAACTCCCGTGTTAGATGTGAAGCTTCCATGATGTGTAGAGTAATTTAGTTCTGCTTCCGGATTGAACCGTGTTGTTGTTCTTTGTCGACGTTTCGAATCCATTGCAGTATTCTTTGTCAACGCGACAGGCATTGCCTTGGAGACTGATTATGTCGGATCGAGTAGGGGCATTTCATTCACCTTAAAAAAGAATACTTCAGTGTATTCGAAACTGTACGGAATGTAGACAAAACAACACCACGTTTAACGCGGGAGAAGTACTATATAAGAGTACTGTTCAATACGCGTAGGAGTTTCTGAGAGCCGACAATGATTGTGTTTTAATGGGTTTGTAGTCCGCCCCCGTAGCGTAACGGTTAGTGTTATTAGCTGCCGTCCTCGGGGGCCCCGAGTTCGATTCCCGGTACTGCCAGACGTTTAAGAGTGACAGGAGGGCTGGTATATGGTTGAAATGGTACATGTAGCTCACCTCCATTGGGGGTGTGCCTAAAAAGAGCTGCACCACCTCGGGATGAGGATACGAGTTTACTTTATGGGTTTATAAGGATCCTGTTTGATCCTGCATATTCGCTTAGTTGTTTCAAATACATTTTATGTCTTTCACTGTATCTGATAATTCGCTTATTTCACAGAGGATATAAATAATGTTGAAGGTATAAGTCGCAACTATAATATTTTAGTGTAGATGAGATGCCATTACATGGTACATGGTAGTTTCTTTAATATTATTATATCATAAAATTATGATGTCCGACTCGTTGGCTGAATGGTCAGCGTACTGGCCTTCGGTTCAGAGGGTCCCGGGTTCGATTCCCGGCCGGGTCGGGGATTTTAACCTTCATTGGTTAATTCCAATGGCCCGGGGGCTGGGTGTTTGTACTGTTCCCAACATTCCTGCAACTCACACACCACACATAACACTATCCTCCACCACAATAACAAGCAGTTACCTACACACGGCAGATGCCGCCCACCCTCATCGGAGGGTCTGCCTTACAAGGGCTGCACTCGGCTAGAAATAGCCACACGAAATTATATATATATAAAATTATGATAACCCTCATTGCTTGTAACTCTGTTTGCCTGTACTCAATAATTGTTGTAAACAGTTTCCAAGTGTTTATTTATTTATTTATTTATTTATTTATTTATTTATTTATTTATTTATTTATTTATTTATTTATTTATTATCGTCTTGTTTTCTATTACGTGGCTCAGCATATATAGCCTGCTATCATGCCCAGCCATACTGCACTGTTTAATTTGTGTTAAATTCTACAACGTACACACCCCGAAGTGAAGTGTCTGGAGACCACTACGTTTTTCATTGTACATTAATTTATTCTGCACCGTCAACAGAATCACTCTCCAATTGCAGGTGGTTTACACAGTGCACTTCCTCAGTACAAAACAATACACAATTGTGCACCGTAATAAAAACCTACATGTATTCCAGTCAGTGACTGGATCAGGGATGGTGTGAAAATGTTGCTCATAGGGTCAGTTGGTGCAAGCATTTCAGTGGGCTTGGCAGACTGATATGTAATAGAAACTGCTGGCTCGGTGAGGAAAGCAACGGGAAACTACCTCACTCCTCATTTCCCTAGTACGCCTCTTCAGTAATGCCTAGGCCATCTATGACAGCTGATGGCAGAGCTGTTGAGGATCCAGCCAGCCTTAGGGCTGAAGACTGAACAACGTACCTGAATTAAGGCCACGGCCGCTTCCTTCCGACTCCTAGGCCTTTCCTATCCCATCGTCGCCATAAGACCTATCTGTGTCGGTGCGACGTAAAGCCCCTAGCAACAACAACAACAACAACAACTTTAACCCCCCCCCCCCTTATTTCACTGAAGATGGCTCAAACGAGCCGAAACATGTTTGTATTTTATTGCTCCATCTAATGATGGAATATATTTTGTATTGAATCAGGAGGATACATTTAATTTTTTGCTTCGTAAAGAAGGGGCTGCCTAGCCGAGGCGGTAAAGGCGTGCTCGGTTCACCTGGAAGGACGTGGGTTCGAATCCCCGTCAGGTAGTCGTAAAATTTAAGAAACGAGATTTCCACTTCCGGAGGTGCATATGGCCCTGAGGTTCACTCAGCCTACACCAAAAATGAGTACAGGTTAATACCTGGGGGCAAAGGCGGCCGGGCGCAGAGCTAACCACTCTACCCCATCACGTGCCGAGGTTAACAATGGTGGAAGCCTTTACCTTCCACTCCTCCAAGGGCCTGCATGGCCTGTCCGGAGGTGACTTTGCTTTGCTTCGTGAAGAGAAACTTGAGAGTTAAAGAGTCGAACAAGTAAGAATTAATTTTCCTAACTGATTTGTGTAAGTCCCTTGTGTCAAAAGCACCGCTGAAGTCCAATAGTTGCAGTACGGTGTCCGTTCTTAAAGCCTGATTGTAAGGAGTCAAGGAAAGAATAGTTATTAATATATTACAATGCTTGTTCTTACACAAGTCGTTCCAAAGCTTTAGAAAGCGTCTGGAGAAAAGAGACGAGGCAGTAATCAGAAGGTAGTTTAGGATCAGGTTTCTTGGGTCTAACATTTGCGTTTTTTCAGGGAGATTGAAAGGTACTGGTTTTAAGACCGCACAGTAGTTGAATATGTGTGTGACAATAGGCAAATATTACCCATAATGGTATGGATGAAATGTATAGGAAAGTTATCTTCATCTACGGTTTTAGGTTTGATTGAATGAAGTACTTGATTAACTTTGTTGCAAGAGATGGCTTTGAAAATAAAACGTGGGAGATTAGATGATGGGGTGAATGACGGGTACGCATTTACTCCTGGCTTGTTATAGTATTAAACTTCTCAAGGAGACTATTGCTGCTGACCTCTCACAATACCCAGTGAACGAAGTTTGTTACAAGCATTCCTCGTGTTGAGTTTGCCTCAGAAAGAGTTTAAGTATGTATATTTCTCATTATTTAGGACTTGCTTGACTCTGTTCCTGAGTACAAAATAATGTTCGAAATCATAGTCATTGTGACTTCTCTCGTACCGCCGGAAACATACGTCAAGGCGGGCCATCACAATTTTAATTTCGTTATTTAACTTCGGTCAGGCTGGGCAACTAACTGTCGCACGTCGTTTGGGACCGTGCTAGTTGCACTGTCTGGTAACAAGTATATAAATGGTCAACATTAATATCAATATCATCCAGTAGTAGAAAAGTATTTATTGCTACTTAAACGTCACACTAACACACAGATAATAAAGTTTGGCGACCCTGATAAAGGTGAGTTCAAAGATTGGAAAGGTATTGTTTGTGGCCATAATTAAGGCAAAACCCTGGCATTTGCCTGGCATTATTATTATTATTATTATTATTATTATTAATATTATTATTATTATTATTATTATTATTATTATTATTATTATTATTATTATTATTATTATTATTATTATTATTATTATTATTATTATTATTATTGCCGGTCCCGTGGTGTAGGGTTAGCGTGCCTGACTCTTACCCGGAGGCCCCGGGTTCGATTACCGGCCAGGTCAGGTATTTTTACCTGGAACTGAGGGCTGGTTCGAGGTCCACTCAGCCTACGTGATTAGAATTGAGGAGCTATCTGACGGTGAGATAGCGACTCCGGTCTAGAAAGCCAAGAATAACGGCCGAGAGGATTCGTCGTGCTGACCACACGACACCTCGTAATCTGCAGGCCTTCAGGCTGAGCAGCGGTCGTGTGGTAGGCCAAGGCCCTTCAAGGGCTGTAGTGCCATGGGGTTTGGTTTGGTCTTATTCTTATTCTTATTCTTATTCTTATTCTTATTCTTATTCTTATTATTGCCGGCCCCGTGGTGTAGGGGTAGCGTGCCTGACTCTTACCCGGAGGCCCCGGGTTCGATTCCCGGCCAGGTCAGGAATTTTTACCTGGACCTGAGGGCTGGTTCGAGGTCCACTCAGCCTACGTGATTAGAATTGAGAAGCTATCTGACGGTGAGATAGCGACCCCGGTCTAGAAAGCAAAGAATAACTGCCGAAAGGATTCGTCGTGCTGACCACACGACACCTCGTAATCTGCAGGCCGTCAGGCTGAGCAGGGGTCGCGTGGTAGGCCAAGGCCCTTCATGGGCTGTAGTGCCATGGGGTTTGGTTTGGTTTGGTATTATTATTATTATTATTATTATTATTATTATTATTATTATTATTATTATTATTATTATTATTATTATTTTGCAACGGCCCAAAAACACAAAAATGAATACAGTAAAACAACAAAAAAAAACATCAAAGCACAAAATTACTTACCTTGGGGCAGGAGCATACGAACATAAAATGTGGAAGGGGCCCAAGAAAAGTAGGGGTGGTAAGAGGGCAGGATCTTAAATTAGCACTTAACTAGTTGCCAGGTCAAAGTAACCAACACTACCAAATTAAGAGACCCAATTAGAATTGGAGTAAAATATTTACTTAATGATAAAGATTTAAATTTCATGAATATTTACAATTGAATTACCGTTTTAAATTATTAAAATTATTTAAAATTACAAGAAAATTGATAACTAATAACTTTAAAAAAATTACTAAATAGTATAAAATTTAACCAATTCTATAAAACAATAAGAATACTGAAAGGTCGACACCTTTCTAGATTATCACTATGAAACGAATACCATTTTAAAAAGTTAATATTTAATTTTAAAGTATAATTTTCTAAAAAAATTAGAACACAGGCCAGTAACTAACTATTAATCTGGTTAAATTGAAATTTGTTTCAGTTCATTCTTACGTGAATGTTTAAGCAATTGCGGAAACACGGACACACACAAACTCAAAATGCGACTCGAACAGCAAATAAAATCACACGGATAAGTAAATAAATTTAAATGACAATAATAAATGGTAGAAAAATTCCCCAAAGCAATCACAATATTACAAGAAAAACACAATATTAATGTTCCACAATTAACAGAACAACGATACACGAATTGAAGCCTACAGCTACCCAAGTCAAGCATTCATTAATAAAAATAGGCAAGGCCTCCCAAAATTAAAGCGTCCACTAGATAAGATAGAGTTTAGTGACGCAACAAACAATAAAAGATAAGAAAACCAAACGTGGAGAAAAATAGGACAGGTGAACATAAACGAAATGAGATTTAAAAAACACAAGAAACAAATTTCAATTCTCCACAACTGCGATGTTACAGAAGATAAATGATAATAATAGTAATTACTTTAAATTACAGTATAGAATTTGATTTACATTTCATTTAACAGTGGGCCAAAATCGCAAATAATTTTAAGGCATAATGTGCATATGAGGTATATTTTACATCCGACTCAAGAAAGCAGAAAGAAAGGACCCATAACGACAAATTAACCAACACAGGTTATCTCACAATAAACAACGGCACAGTAGGACATCACCTTATAAGAACAAGGTAATATATAATTAATAGAGCCCGGATTTTTAGGTACTGATAGGTTAAAATGCAAATTTACTTAAGAGAACAAGTATATACTACCCCGTACCGCAGTTATGCTATGAGATTTGCATAGATAGTAGGGGTACGGCCTATATAACTCCTTGAATTCATGTTACTCTTGCTACATTATGGTACAACGGGTTGCATGACACTTCCTACACAACAAATTACTTTGTATTCTAACCTATTGCCACCTAAAAATCCGAGGTCTGATAATGAAATACATCGACCAAATGTTAATAATAATAATAATAATAATAATAATAATAATAATAATAATCATAATAAAATTACAAAAAGTAAGAAGTCAAAAATTAAACACGAACGATAATCTCAGTTAAATAAAACAGACAGCATGAAATTAACTCTCATACGACCATATATCGCTTTGCAAATTACCCCCTGATATAATTACTATTACATCATAAAAATTGTTACAAAATTTTGTACCGAAGAGAAAGTTGTTCTGATTAACGAGGTAAATCGTTGCCGAAAAGTCTAATAGGTATGCCTAATTTTAATAACGTCACATGACGAGCGATGACTTGTTACGTTGATTCAATTTACGATACATCATCTTCCAATAACCCGCGGCTGTAGGAGATCTTCCAAATGTTTTTAAAGAATATTTACTTACATATTGGTGGTTTAATATCCAAATAGGTGTAATCCAATGGGTTACGTCCTTAGGTCATGTTTGAAGTAGTTCACATACTAGCAATTCAGTGCTTAATAGACCAAAAAAGAAAATTCAAAATTTAAAAAAAAACTAATGACATTAATAATATTTAAGACATAGCCTTAGTTTTGGGGCACACTACTCTGGAGTATCAGACTCCATTCCCAAACCACACCAATATGTCTTCCAGCACACACGCAAAGGGACGTCCATCATGGAGCTCGACTGAAGCACAAGTCAGCGGCTAGCCGGAAGCTCACAGTTCAGAAACGAGCTACGCGAATGAGCGCTAGTATTGATTTTTTTTTATTGAACGAATAGAATGATAGCAATTCGACGTAATAATTGCAGCTTGCAGACTTAAATACAGTGACATTGTAGATCACACCAAATAACAGCAGTTCCAAACAATGGATTATTAGGGGAGATAAAATCCCTGTACACAAGCCAATTAGGTTCAAATAAATAACTTTTGCCATATTTATGTCACAATTATTATTATCATCATTATTATTATTATTGCCTAATTTCAGTCATCCCTCAAACAGAGACCATGGCGGAACCCACGGAACCCACGGAACCCACGGAACCCACGGACAGCCCTGTGGAGACAGAGCCGGATGCCACGACAGCAGAAGTGACGAAGCCTGTCGTCGGACCCAAACGGAGCAGAGGATCGCGCAAGGCAATGGCGATGATGAGGGCCTTAGAACGTCAGAGAAAGGAGCGAATGGTAACAAAAAAATCTCTAACCTTGGCTTTAAATGCGTGTAATAAGAAAATTTTCTTAAATAGGATCGTCTGAAAGGAACTAATACACATTTTCAATTAGTGTACCTAGTAGCTCTATATTTTTTGCATGGAGCCGATGTTCAAAATATGATTCAACTCTACCATGCCAGGAACTACTGCTTGTTTATGTCGAGTGCTTTGTCGTCAGGATTTTTTCTTTGCTAGTGGCTTTACGTCGCACCGACACAGATAGGTCTTACGGCGACGATGGGGTAGGAAAGGCCTAGGAGTTGGAAGGAAGCGGCCGTGGCCATAATTAAGGTACATTCCAAGCATTTGCCTGGTGTGAAAATGGTAAACCACGGAAAACCATCTTCAGAGCTGCCGACATTGGGATTCGAACCCATTATCTCCCAGATGCAAGCTCACAGCTGCGCGTCCATGACGGCACGGCCACCTCGCCCGGTGTCGTCAGGAATAGTAGCGCTCTAAATCTATGACTGCTCAGTTAACATCGCTAGTCCCTGAACGATCAACACATGTTTCGTTCTGAACCTGTCATTGTTTTTGCATTTGTAGCCTTTACAAATTATTCTTTAAAATTCATCTTGTCCTGTCGGTAATACGTGACATGTGATGATTGTACTCGGTCCACTGACGTGTTCGCTGATCGCCCCGCTGTCCCCTGCCAACGGCGATAAACAAACACTAACCCCGTCTCGCCCAAGTTGAATTGCATTTTGAATATGCAATCTCTCTGTTAATACAAAGTATGTCTGAAAACTCTTGTCCAGGTCCTACACTACGTCAATCTTAGAGATGTTTTCTTTTAAATCAAGTTCCATCCAATGGAATTCAACGAATACAAGGACGAATAACGTCTTCATTGGCTTAGATTTATATATTTCATTTCTATTTTTGATTGCTCATTACGTGAAAGTGCTACTTAAACAAAATGTTGTAAACTTAGCATACATTTTCATTAATGAAATAATGTTCACTGTTTTGAAAAAATGCTAATTACGTGGGCTCGAGTGTTTAAAACGTAGAAATCATCCACATAAGCAAGTAAATATGACATTAAAGATTGAAAAACGTACATATGAACGAATAATGTGTTGTACACGCTTAAAGCCTGAGTCCCAACCAGCATTTATCTCAGGGGGTGTTACGGTCGGAATCTATCGCAACTACTAAACAATAAAAAAATGTATTAAGATATAAGATCTCCAGTTAAATATATGGGCGCCATCTTATCAGTACTACAGGGTCGAACGGGTCACTCTAATCATTAACTTTAAGGCTCATCATAAACAAACAAAAATACATTAAATCAGATCCAAGGGAAAAATTTGAAGGCTCCGTCCTAGGAATGGGGACGGATATTTAAACGGTCACCAAGGGTTTACTATTCTACAAGAACGAGAATCTGGAATTGTTTCCTTGCAAGTGCTAAAGGAGTATTTTATTTAAATTAAAATTCGAACACACACAAAATTCGTTGGCACTTATCTTGCCGATAATTCGGCATATCATTCCTGAAAAATGTTCACATATCAAAATTTTACACTTTTGACCACCCATCCACTTGGGTGGTTGAACCTTTGATTTATGAGGGTTGCAGTTCGACCCTCGTGAACACAATGACCATTTATGGTCATGGACCAATTACCTGTTGGCCAGGTGGGTGCGATCACATGAATCATGTCATCGCCTCCACCTTTATTGAGATGAGACCATCCCGGGATAATACAAAACTTTCCCCGGGTTCCTAACCAAGATATGCTATCATTAACTGAAGGAAACGACAAATGGACTCTAACCTAATGGTCCAGATGTAGGGATTTGCCATCACATTACAAATAACAAATTTAACGTATTATTTACAACAACTTGACATTATTTCGTTATTTCGCCAGCTGACTTCCCTTCAGTCAACATCATCATACGAAATAATTAAAAATATTTTTAAGTTTATTATTATTATTATTATTATTATTATTATTATTATTATTATTATTATTATTAGTGGAGATCATCCTTCTCGTAACACTTAATCATCATTGATTTAATACTTCAATTTGGTTTTTCACCATTATTATTATTACTATTATTCTCAGAAATTATTTTTCTTATTCTCCTTCAAATCATTATTATGATCAATTAATTTCCCTTGTTACACGGCAGTTAACTATTATTATGTTTAATGCATAACCCTTTACAATTCCGGTCTAGTTTGGCACTAATCAATTAAGACATGATTTACTTGGATTAGTAGTAGTAGTAGTAGTAGTAGTAGTAGTAGTAGTAGTAGTAGTAGTAGTAGTAGTAGTAGTAGTAGTAATTTGAAATATAAAATTTTAATTTCCAATCTTTAGAATTTAGTCACATATGTTAAATCCCAATATGAACCACCAAGATCCGATTTCACATCGGTCGGGGCACAACAACGGTATTCGAAACCGCAACCTTATTTTCGTACTACCGTTCATTTATGGGAACACCACGTCCTCCCAAGACAAATCTCAAATCCCATGGCACCTCGCAGCTGCGAATATCCATCCAATCCCTGCAAGTGCTAAATTATTCCTTCTTTTTCATTTGAAGTCCATTTATTCCATTGGAACTATTCAAAACATTTAATTCAGTAATCAATCTTCGGTGCGTGGACTTTTCTGCCACTCATAACACCGAAATCGGCATATTATATCGACGTAGGCCTCAGGATTCATCAATTTATTCATCAACATCAGTACGACTCAATTTCATCTCATGCCGGATTTTTGTTTCGCACGAATTAAAAAATCTAAAAATGGGCTTAAGGCACTCTGGGCCTTCAACATAGCGTGAACATCATATACAAGTGACTCTACCGCTTGTAAACAAATATTTATGACTATTATGGAGTTCAAAAACGTTAAATCAACAATTAATGTTAAAATCAAATTTACTGTCCGAATTAAAGTCATCTACGCCACATGCTATATCCACACTTAAATTACTTTAACCGGCAATCATTCTATCAAACTAGGCCCGTGCCTTCTTCACACAGCATTATTATTAACACTCATTTAGACATTACCCGTGTTCATTTATCACTCCGATACTTCTATTGATTATTATGTTTCTGTCAACTGGCGAAACTTCGCGGCACAAATAATAATTGATAATTACAGACAATCCACTGGACTTCATCCCGGTCCCACAAAATTTAAATTCACTGGCAACCCACTACCTCTGGATAATCTTACAGCATGCCTTAATATCTATAAAGTTTACGATAACTGACAACACATTTGAGCACTTCTAAAATGAATATTAATTTTATTCTTACGTGAAACGTGCTCCTATACAATCACGAACAATTCAAGCTCTTGAACAAACAAAATCAACCCTAATCTACTCAATTAAATAGTCAAAATTATGATGAGTGCTTGATCTAATTATGTACATATTAAGTTGCCCCTTTGTCTACCTGTCTCTGAATTTATACGAGCCAGGAAGCGGCTCGTATAACAATCAAGTTACCATTATATAAGAATATGATCCCCTCCCGTTTACGTTAGCAATCTACAAATTTTTATTAATAAGGTACTCATCTCTGCCTTGTAGTTTGCAAAACCGGACGAGTAGCACGGGCCCCGCCCAGATTAGTAGTGCATCCTACTGGTTTGCATGCCAGCTTGAAGAGGTAATCCTTGACACATTTCAATATTACACATTTGTAAATTTTAGAAAACCAAGTAACGTTCTACACTTGGAATATTTTCCACTCTACATTTAACACAGAAATGTTTACACTACTGATTTTTATCTAGCCCACTTAATGTAAATATGAATTCTTCATTCCTTCCCCGGGCACTACGGAACATGGAATACATCGGTATCACCTTCAACGGCCCGGCGCGCACTCCAGATTCCGACCCGGCACTTCCGTGTATATTCTTGCTTATGAATATGATATATATATATATTCCTTAATTAATAATTACAATTGAATGACGCAGCTGACACCCCCACCAGGGTGCAGTATGACCCTTTTTAAATTAAATTAACGACGGCAAATTTCGATATATTAAATTCTTACTTAACTATTTATCATTACCCTCATTTTCGTACCAAGTTTCTAAATGTACTACTTTAAATACAGCCCATGCTCACAGAATCACCTTCCGACAGATTATTATCTCGGGCTTCGTACGGTAGCCCTACCTTTAAAGTGAGCTACTACAAAACCACCCAAATATTATTAAAATACGATGCATTTACCAAAAATCACCAAAATATGTCAAAATAAGGCCGAAAAATGCATTTATATACAAATGTAAACCACTTATTTGTGACGAGAGTCATCGTATTACCATTAGAAACCAATTAGATATGCAAATAAAAGCAGGGAACATAATATTATTTTCATAAATATCCAAGCCCTTTAAAATGATGAATTCGTATTAATTTTTGTAGCAAAATGCAATTTTCGCTATAAATACAAAATTAATTTAATATTTACATTATGCTATTGTTTTTTCGTTTTTCTTTTTCAAGTTACTTAGCGTCGCACCGACACAGATAGGTCTTATGGCGACGATGGGACAGAAAAGGGCTAGAAGTGGGAAGGAAGTTGCCATCACCTTAATTAAGGTAGAGTGTGAAAATGGGAAACCACGGAAACAATCTTCAGGTCGGCCGACAGTGGGGTTCAAACCCACTGTCTCCTGAAATCAAGTTCACAGCTGTGCACCCCAACTCACTCGGTGATGCTTTTGTTATGAACCCTTTGGTGGTAAGGTCATGGGTTCAGTTAAAATAATATTTAAAGATGTGAACAGCGTGAATTAGAATTTCAACAAAACATTATTTTCTAAAAGATTACTTTTAATTATTTCCTTTGTTCTCATTTTTGCACTATTCATGTTGTTGTTAGGTCATCAGTCCATAGACTGTTTTGATGCAGCTCTCAATACCACCTTATCCAGTGCCACCTTTATCATTTCTACGTAACTATTAGATCCTACATCAGCGCTAATCTGCTTGTCATATTTGTACCTTGGTCTACCCCTACCGTTCTTACCACCTACACTTCCCTCAAAACTAACTTGACAAGACCTGGATGTCTTGATGTGTCCTATCATTCTATCTCTTCTTCTCATCAAATTTAGCCAAACCAATCTCCTCTCACCAATTCGATCCAGTATCTCTTCATTCGTGATTCGATCTATCCATCTCACCTTCAGCATCCTTCTGTTGTAGCACAACATTTCAAAAGTTTCTATTCTCTTTCATTCTGAACAAGTGATCATCCGTATTTTACTTCCATACAATGCCACGCTCAAGACGAAAGTCTTCAAAACTATCTTTCTAATTAATATATCAATGTTCAAAGCAAATTTATTTTCTTAAGAAAGGCCTTCCTTGCTTCTGCTAGTCTGCATTTTATGTCCTCCTTACTTGTGCCATCGTTAGTTACTTTACTACCCACTTTACTTCGACTGCACTCCATTACTTTTGTATCGGACTTATTTGTTATCATCTTTTACTTCTTACCCGAAATCTTCTGCAGGCTCAGATAAAATTACAATATCATCGGCAAATCTCACGGTTTTGATTTCCTCTCCTTGGATTGTAATTCCCTTTCCAAATTACTCTGGCATTTCCTATACGGCCTGTTCTATATAAACAATGGAAAGGAAGGGGGACAAATTGCAGCCTTGCCTCACTCTTTTCTGGATTGCTGCTTCTCTTTCACATTCATCGATTCTTATCACTGCAGACTGATTCCTATGCAGTTTGTAGATAGTTCTTCGCTCGCGGTATCTGATCCCGATCACCTTCAGAATTCCAAATAGCTTGGTCCTATAACATTACCCCCATGCCTTTCCTAGATCTACGAACGCCATGCACGTGGGATTGTCCTTCTTCATTCGATCCTCTAAGATCAAACGTAAAGTCAGGAATGCTACACGTGTTCCTACTTGTTCCTTCGTGTTAGGATATAGTTCCGTTAAAAATGAAACAATTATCCCAATAAATAATGGTACTCAGATTTTTTGTTCTCTACATTCTCGACTTCTTTCCTGTTGCAGTTTACGACTACCAGATGTTCAAGTTTTCCATAGTTAGCCGCCTCCTATTTCTTCTTAAGATATCCTTATAGCGGGATAAAATTCTCTCCAGCTCGCAGGAACTTAGGGGTGCATATTGTGCCCTTTTGACGGCATGTGTGGCGACGAACATCTTGTTGACATTCGCCTCGGCTGCTGAAAAGAAGAATACTTACCGCACACGCAGAAAGTTTCCTCAGGGCTGGACCGTCCATAATTCCTCGAACTTAGGGCCAATGGGCGAAACAGACAACTACAATGGGTCAAGCTAATCTACATTAACGTAGCCCAGACTGATTTAAAACCAAATAATAACATTTATTAAAATTAAAAAATTTAATCAAACAATTTTTAAAGTTAACAAAAATCAGGGAATTTGAATGAATAATGGCAATATCCTAAAATCTAGCCCAAACTCAAACAACAACAAAAACCGTCACCTAACTGTACTCAAGAATGACTCAACATCAACTTAAATTAAATTATTAATTACACTCAAAGAAAATGCTAGTAAGAATAATTCAACCGTTAAGTGAGTGGAGATAATTAATTCCTAAGACCAACATGATCAATAAAATGGGATCACAACAGTGATAAACCAGTAAATACGAAAGAGTTAGGTAACCTAGCATTGCAGACTGTTAAACGTGTGAAATCAATTCGACCATGAATACGCGCTCTTATCTCTAAAACTTAATTTATTTTGTTGTTATTATAAATACACACTATTATCAAATGGCTGGTTGTTTCCTTTCATGGCTGTCATTAAATTTAATACAATGAAAAGTAAAAACAGTTCATCAGCCATAAAAAATATAAAACCACTAACTGTGACAGTCATTGAACACTTAACGTTATCAAATACATTTTGTTCTACCACTGACCAATTGAACTCGCCTTTCTACACATATGGAAATTATGCCGCTGGTCTTTTAGCAATCCTACTCATTTACAACATAATACGTAGAAGCATGGTTTTTTCGCAATAACAATAAGCGTGACAAGAAATATTTTGAAGTGATTTTGAGATATCTTAAAGAATTATATGATTCTGGCTAAGAAATTGGTGATTTTGTTTTGGCGAATTACAGCGAATTCAAGCGACAAGGTCAGTTCGAAGCGAAATTTACTTATTTTGCGATAAGTGCGAAAATGCAGCGAAATTCATGGAAAATAACGATCTTGAAATTGTATTCCAGAATCATGTGTGTGACGGGAAACAGTAGAGAAGATAAGGATTTCTCAATTCGACAGAAGTATCTCTTCGTGTTAATATTTTATAAAATCCCTTAATAACATGGCCATATAGGGTGAAAGCTATGGCCATGTAAGCTGAAAGGGTAATTTGTTCCGTGATCCTGATTAGGGCCATATTATAGTCCAATTCAAGATAACATCAGGAATAATAAATGATTATCAATATTTCTCTTTATTTATCTACCTTTCACATAAATAATTCACAAATCTCACGATTTAAAACTGTTGTGAAAAATTTTAGGAAATGATTAACGTTTTTGTGTGTGTGTTAAGAATGAAGCCATTCTTTCCAGTGTCGACTTAGATATATGTAACATAAAACTTTCCGGTCTGTCAAACACACAACAATTTCAATATAAATTACGACACTAGGATCATACATGTAAAAATACACATGCCATTCTATGTATAATAGGGTATTGTTTCACTGGTATGTTGATAGTGTTATAATTTATATTGAAATTGTTTGTGTTTGACAGATTGGAAAGTTTTTGTTACAAATGATTAACGTGAAATTAAATCGATGGGCTCAGCCCTATTTCGCAAAATAACGCGAAAAATTGTTTCCTTTTCGCGAAATCGAACAAAAATTAATGCGAAAAAATCATGCCCCTAATAATACGTTATTTACAGTAGCGGTAGGTTTCCGCACTCTTAATGAACACTTTCCGGCATTTATTATTACACTGAATTAACTTATTAAGGTCGGTTCAATAACATGACATGATTCGTTTAGTTAATTTATGGTTGTGATATCTAACTTGTTTGCGATGTCTTTTACTAAGATAAAGAGAAATGTTGCAATTTATTGACGATGACCACCGGGTTGTCCTTCCCTGATATTACTAAAATTTGAGGGATCAAAACGCCCTTAAAACGAATATACAAATGTATACATACACACACTCTCAACATAGTGTTTATCAAAATAATAGTATAGCAAAAGCACATAATACTGAACCAGAATATTTACATTGAATTATTATAACATACGAATAATTTGACATTCACTTACTATGTTAATCCAGGTTGCTTAATTAATCTTTACTTTATGGTCAAATGATAAACAGCACAAGTTACCACGTCAAATACACCACAAATTAGATCACAGATTATAATATAGTCTCACACACGGTCACAACGATACTATTGCGTATTTATAGACACTGAGGTTCTACTGTCGGCAATGAATCCAAAATTATTATACTCCTATCATTTTACTATATTCATCTCAGAATTTAAGCATTTAATCAACATCACATAATTCCTATCTTGTTGCTATCTTGCTTGTTGATCTCGCATCTTCATTTGGTCCAGTTTTGTTTTTAACTAAGATATCTACGAGCACCTTCGTCTTAGAAATAACGACTTAATCTTTCATTCTGTCTTCTAATACCTTGTCATCCCTGCTACTTACTGGCGTATTCAACACCTCTTATTACTTTCATTTCATATTCATCCAAGTAGATTTGTGCTCCGATCCCTCGAGCTAATTATATTATACTAGCAAGATACCCGTGCTTCGCTACGGTATTATACTGACATTTATAATTAAATGGTTAACGTTTTATATGTAATCCGCCGAAATTCGTAATCTGACTTGATTTCTGAGAGATTACGGCAAAGCTCCTCCCATTTTTCAATCTTTCTTTCCAGCAATCGATTTCGCACTTCCCCGGCTAGGTCCAGGTATTCCACCCGGTCAGTAGGGTCCATAAATCTTTGCCATCTTCTCCTGTAAGCATTTTTAATATGGCTCAAATCCTTGAGGAGGCCATTGTCATTGCTGACAATGTGACCAGCACCATCGTCGCGCCTAGGCAAGTGCGCGGGATTTCTGGCGATACGAATGATATGCTTCCGTGCATTATTGACCTTATTAGAGATGTGAACAATTGCATGGTCAATATCATTCCTATCGTTTATTTCAAATGTGTTTAATTTTTTATTTATATGCTAGGAGAATCTACTGTAATCTAACTTTAAGTTCTCCAAAGGAAAATATGGCTCCAGAAAACGAACCCAGGAAGATTAAAATGATCGGTTTATGATTAGAATAAGTACATTATGAACAGTAAAATCAATTTGTCTCAACTACTTTTTTACCCCACCGCCGTTAAGTTGATCCCCCCGCCCAAGAAGAAAAAGGCGTGTTTCTTTGTGTTTAAAGGAGATTCCAAATACCAATGTTCACGCCTGTTACCTTCAGTTTTGAGATATGAGTATCCCTTAAAATAATTCGCTTTCTTTCACTTCCTTTCACACTCCCACCCCCACCGAAGTGAATTTTCTGGCAAAATGTACTTGTTTCTTTAATAGTAAAGGATCTTCTAAATACGAATTATCACGACGCTAACATCTTCAGTTTTTTGAGATATGTGTCCTCATAAAAGGAATTCAACTCCTTTTCACCCCCGCTTCCCAAGATGATTTCCCCCATAACGCGTTCTTCTTTGTTTTTAAAGGATATACCAATACCAATTTTCACATCTGTAACCACTTCAGTCTTTATTAGATGTACGTATCCACACACAATCAATTCAATTCATTTTTCAATTCTTTCACCTTCGCTCCCTTTCATTGAATTTTCCGAAAATGCGTGTTTCTTTACTTCTAAAGAAGATTCAAAATACCAATGTTCAAAACTGCAAAATCTTTCGTTTTTGAGATAATAGTATCTTCATACAAACATTTCAACTAATTTTTCAATTTCCCTCCCCCACCCCCCTTTAAGTGGATTTCCGAAAACCTACGTTTTTCTTTATTTTTAAAGGAGATTCCAAATACCAAATTTCACGTCTGTAACATCTTCAGCTTTTGAGATATCAATATCCTAATTAAAAGAATTCAACCCCTTTTCCATTCGCTTTTAGCCCTCCCTCCACCCAAGCGCTTTTTTCCGAAAACATAAATACATGTTTCCTTATTTGTAATAGAGATGATACCATTTTCACTTCTGTAACATGCTACGTTTTTGAGATATACTGTAGGAATGCTCATTTTAAAATTTCACCCCTTTTTTGGTTCCACTTAAGAGGAGTTTCCAAAAACAAATCACATATGTTTCTTTAATTTTACAGGAGATTCCAAATACCAATTTTTACATCTGTAACGTTTTACGTTTCTGAGATACACTGTAGTTATCATCTCTCTAAAAATTCACACCAATTTATTACTCCCCTTTAAACCCCATTGATTGGATTTTCCAAAAAAAAAATACCTTTGTTTTTAATGATATCCCAAATACCAATATTCAGGTGTGTAATATCTTCGGTTTCTGAGATATAAGTATCCTGATTAAAGGCATTCAACCCCACTTTTACCTCTTTTCACCCCTACTATTTGTTTTATCCCGAAAACAAAAAGACGTGTTTCTTTACTTTTAAAGGAAATTCTAAATACCAATTTTTACATCTGTAAACTTTTAAAGTTTTGTGATATAGATACACCCATTTCAAAAATTCATCCCCTTTTTCACCCCTTTAGCGACGGAATATCAAAAAATTTTCCCTTAGCGAGCACCTACATTGTAATATAAATGTATCCTCAATACTTGATTTCTTTATGTCCAGTAGTTTTCTGCTCGGCGATGATGAATAAGTCAGTCAGTCAATCAGGACAAGTTATTATATATATACCAGCAAGATACCCGTGCTTCGCTACGGTATTATACTGAAATTTATAATTGAATGCTTATTGTTTTAGATATATAATCCGCCGAAATTCGCGATCTGACGCGTTTTCTGCGAGAATCCGCCAAAATTCGTTATCTGACTCGTTTTCTAATATATTACGGCAAGTTTATTCCCATTTTTCAATCTTTCTTTCCAGCAATCGATTTCGTACTTCCCGGGCTAGTTCCAGGTATTCCACCCGGTCAGTTGGGTCCCTAAATCTTTGCCATCTTTTCCTATAAGCATTTTTAATATGGATCAAATCCTTCAGGGGATCTAGCGAGGTGTCGTCTTGGGTGCCTTGCCAGTACTGAACCCGCGGCCGGACTGCATTCTTAGTCATTACCCGTTTAGGACCCGTTTCCAGCTCGGTCCGCACATTTGACGACGATCCAGAACATTATTATTATTATTATTATTATTATTATTATTATTATTATTATTATTATTATTATTATTATTATTATGTTTATTATTATTCCATTCCATTGTCATTGTTGACAATGTGACCAGCACCATTGTCGCGCGTAGGCAAGTGTGCGGGATTTCTGGCGATACGAATGACATACTTCCGTTCATTATTGACCTTATTATAGAGGTAAACAATTTGACGGTCAATCTCATTCCTATCGTTTATTTCAAATGTGTTTAAATTTTTATTTGTATGCCAGGAGAATCTACTGTAATCTAAGAACGTTCTCCGAAGGAAAAGATGGCTGTTGAAAACGAACCCAGGAAAGATTTAAAATGATCGGTTTATGAACAGAATAAGTACATCAAAAATCTACAGCCTGTTTCCAGTCATTCGACAGGGTCAGGAATGGAATGAATAAAGCCCTATCTAGCGGCGACAATAGGAATTGTGCCGGCTGCCGAAGCACTCCTCTGGGGCAATGATCGATGAATGACAAATGAAATGAAATGGTATTGGACAGTGTTGCTGGAATGAATGATGACAGGGAAAACCGGAGTATCCGGAGAAAAACCTGTCCCGCCTCCGTCTTGTCCAGCACCAATGTCACGTGGAGTGACCGGGATTTGAACCACGGAACCCAGCTGTGAGAGGCCGGCGCGCTGCCGCCTGAGCAATGGAGGCTCCTTATAAGTACATTACGAACAGTAAAATCAATTGGTCTCACCTCCTTTTACACCCCACCGCCTTTAAGTTTATTTACCCCCCCCCCCAACCCAAGAAAAAGAATGAAAAGAAGGCGTGTTTCTTTATGTTTAAAGGTGATTCCAAACACCAATGTGCTCACGTCTATTACCTTCAGTTTTGAGATATAAGTATCCCCATAATAATAATTCACTTTTTTAACTTCCTTTCACACTCCCCCCCCCCCCCCACAAGTGAATTTTCCGGCAAAAAAACGTGTTTCTTTAATAGTAAAGGATCTTCTAAATACCAATTATCACGACTCTAACTTCTTCAGTTTTTGATTTATGTGTCCTCACGAAAGGAATTCAACTCCTTTTCACTCCCGCCCCCCAAAATGGTTTCCCCCCAAAACGCGTTTTTCTTTATTTTTATATATAGGAGATCCAAATACCAATTTTCACGTCTGTAACAACTTTAGTTTTTATTAGATGTATGCATTCTCATACAATTAAGTCAATTAATTTTTCAATTCTTTCACCCCCCACCCTCTTCATTGGATTTTCCGAGAATACATGTTTCTTTACTTTTAAAGCAGATTCTAAATATCAAATTTCACGTCTGTAACATCTTCATTTTTGAGATATCAGTAGCCTAAGTAAAATAATTCAACACCATTTTCAGTCATTTTACCCCGACCCCCCTCCGCTCAGGTGGTATTTCCAAAAACTAAAAATGCATGTTCCTTTATTTTTAATAGAGATTAAAAAATACCATTTTTCACTTCTGTAACATGTTAAGTTTTTTGAGATATACTGTAGAAATTCTCATTTTAAAATTTCACCACTTTTCAGTTCCCCTTAAGTGGAGTTTCTAAAAACAAATCACCTATGTTTCTTTACATTTACAGGAGATTCCAAATACCCACATTTTACGTCTGTAACATTTTACATTTCTCAGATATTCTGTAGATATAGTCTTTCAAAAAATTCACCCCAATTTGTCACTCCTGTTTAACCGCCATTAATTGGATTTCCAAAAACAAAAAATACGTGTTTCTTTATTTTTAAAGGAGATCCCGTATAAAAATTTTCAGTTCTGTAATATCTTCAGTTTCTGAGATATATGTATCCTCATTAAAGGCAATCAACTCGTCGCCATAAGACCTATCTGTGACGGTGCGACGTAAAGCCCCTAGCAAAAAAAAAGGCAATCAACAAATTTTTCACTCTTTTACACCCCACCTATTGGGATTTACAGAAAAAAATACCTGTTCCTTTATTCTTAAAGGAGATTCTAAATACCAATTTTTACACCTGTAAACTTTAAAAATTTTGAGATATAGATCCACTCATTTTAATAATTCACTGGATTCCCCTGTAGAATGTGTCCTTGACCGTCTTCGCTTACTGCTATGTGAATGGCTGGCTACCGGCTATTCTTATCTTGTACAAACTATGACGTTAATGAGTTTACTCGTACTGTCTTTCAACTGTTTCCCTCTTTATTAATTTTATCAATCGCTAGCTTATTTTGATCGCTTCTTTGACAACAAGCTACCTTCAATGTTCAGCATTTTTGAGTTTGTTAAAAATATATATATATATTCATGCCACATTATTTTTCCAATAATGCAAGTCTGGTTAAAGTTTATGAAGTACCACTTACAAATGTTCGTCGAGTCCGACCCGTCGAAAGGCACTGCTCCGTGGAGATCTTGGCATATTTCCAACTCTCTTCCTACACGAAGTTAATATCGCTGCTGAGCGACTGATACCAAATAACGGGCAGATCCCGCTGATAGAAAAATCATAACTGAATGGCAACTGACTCTAAGGCATAGGAATGAATGTATCACACTCTTTACTAACTGCAAGACTTAAGACTCTAAATATACTGCCTGTAATACGTAAGAACGAGTGTACAACTTACAACTGACTAGTCGTAGACTGACGTACACTAGTTGGTTGACTATAAATTGGTTGACTGACTGACGTAGACTCCCCATTTCACGGCGTCGTCGGCTTATTTTGTAAAATTCTCAAACCACGCTCCGGAATTAATTTTTGGTGTGGGGATGGCATAATGATAAGTTATTTCACGTTGATATCTCTAATGTCTGTAGCTTAATTAATCAACTAAATATTGTCTATGACTCCAAAAATTGGTGCCATTGCACTGCTCCAAAATGTATAAAAATCGTTGGTACACATTTAAATAAACTGATAAGCGTCACTGGTGTTATTTCTCCTAGTGGATTTGTAACGACTTACCGCTATCCGGCTCCTTCCCTTGGAGGAATCCACTTCACATATTTTTACGACGTAGTTGCACATAATTAATTATCCATGTTATAGTTTAGCACTTAACTTATCAGAAAAAATTCCTTATTATATAAAGACAAGAGCACTGTATTTCGTCCTTAACTCGCCTCTCAGTAGCGAAAAATAACTAACTGAGATTATTTCTTCCGTATGGTGGTCGAAATTTTCGATGTTATGTTTGGTTTAATGATGCCTACGGCCCTTATGACGTCGTGCAACTAGGACCAAACCACTTTATCAAGGGGTGTAGGGTGTCTGTGTCCTCTTCTGATAACTTCTTTCCTCGTCTTTCTTCTAGGTGTGGCTATTGTTCCAAATTCCGCTTTCGCGTGGGAAGATTTCAGCTGAAGTTGTCCAAAATCGGCTCATTAAATTTTATTAGAGGCATTTATGGTTTTAGAATATTGCCTAAACGTATCATTAACCAAATGCAGGGGATATGCTTGGGAATGGGAATTCTGCTTGTTGCCGTCCAGTGAGATGCCCGAACTGAATTCACAGTACCGTACACAGTATTCACATATCCCTATCTTATAAATTGATTAATTTATCCGTGAACTTATTCGCCTTATAGGTGCAATATACAAAGGCCGCAATTTGATCTCCTTTTAGTGATAATTCACTAGGTAGATAGGAACGTTCCCCTGCTAAGATTTCTTCACTATCACACATTTCAGTCCTGTGGTTTTCAAATAATACTTTGCACTTTTCTCTTCACTATATCGCTGACACTTCCAGGTACCGAATTTAATATAGAGACAGTGGTTTTGAAGTTCATTAACGACCCGCACAACGTAATACAGTCGGTTTCCAAAGAAGTAATAGCGGAAGGATGATAGAAATGTACAGATAGCCTATGTAAGAGAGAGTTTGATCTGCTTTTAGTTATATTTCAGAAGATATTTGTTTATCTAAAAGTGGGACATTTGCACGAATTGTTTCTGTAACCCAATGTAACCCATGGGCAAGACAAATCAAATGTGTCATATGTGGAAATGTAACTTTCTTCTATATTCTTCAATATATCTTCAGCAATTTTAACTGAAGAAAATCAAATGTATTCACTACATTCCTAACCGTTTCCAAATGTTTGGTGTAAAATAGATCTTCACATAACCTTGTTCCCCAGCGAGTTCAAACTGGTTCTGGTGGAAGTTTAACATTCGGTGCTGCTGCTTTAAATGTTTGTTTTCCATAGTTAGTCGCCTCCTATTGCTTCTTAAGATACCCTTATAGCGGGATAAATTTCTCTTCACCTCGCAGGAACTTAGGGGTGCATATGCAAAAGCTGCAGTTTGATCTGCTTTTAGTGATATTTCAGAAGATATTTGTTTATCTAAAAGTGGGACATTTGAACGAATTGTTTCTGTAACCCAAAGTAACCCATGGGCAAGACAAATCAAATGTGTCATATATGGAAATGTAACTTTAAGAGCATTGTCTCCTTTGATCACGCAGCATCGGTCACAAAGAGTAATACACGTTAGTACAGAATACCATTTGCCCATAGCAAGTTCACGCAGTCAACAAGAGATTTGGAAGAAGAAGAAGAAGAAGAAGAAGAAGAAGAAGAAGATCTATTTGTAAATTCAAGTGGTTGGTTCATTTTTATTGTGTGATCTAACTATAAAATTCGCAATAAACCGTCCTTCCCTGACTTGCATTTCGTCGACTGACACCCGTGCACAATGATTTCCGCTCGGTTCTCCGATATTTTTAATTGCAAGACCGTAACATAGCTTGATATAATTTTACGAAGAGTAGATTTATCCACTTTACAATTTGTATACTGCTCAATGAAATTTTGGAGGGTGGGATTGGTGAGTTGCCACAACGGAATATCTACCGCTAAAAGTGCTTCGCACAAATGTAACCAGAACTGTGAAAAGTATCCGTTTGAAAATTCACCGAACAATTTTTATAAAGGGACACTTTTCGAGGGTTTACAATTATACTATATTTGTGATTATTAGTATTCAAATTTTTAAGCACTAGAAAACTCCTGTCACAACTGACGGTTTTCTCACACGCTCCGCAATACAAAATGTTATGGTCTTTAGGTAAGAAATCTGCTTCAAACTAGCATTGATACCCCAGTAACCTATCTCTGTTCCCACATTTGTTTCTGAATGATTCACAAACCCAAGTCTTTCAGTATATACAAGTACAGCAGCACCGAATTGAATGACCTGAAGTTTCAACTAGAGAAAATATGCAGGAATATTTTTGGAATGGAATTTCTAAAACAATTCATGGTCGAATATTGTGAATAAATTAGTAGATTACATTTGTATGAATCTTAAGAGATAGTAAACAATAAAAATAAAACCTAAATAAATGTAACAATACTTATAATAGTAATAATACTTATAATTTGGAGAACTCCTCAACAGCCACCTTTGTACCGTGAGGGAACAGCTACGGTCAGATAAGTGGGGGATTCACCAATGTGACGTGAGCTATTGATTACGTTGCATGTTGGCTCCTATCAGTATTGCCAAGTTTCAAGATTGACTCGATGGAACATATTATTCGGAAATATCGTATTTAAAAATTAAAAACGAAGATAAATAAAATTCAACTGTATTTATAAAATATACACGTAAAGCAGTGTAAAGCACGTATGCAGCAGAAGTTTGCAGCAAAGTGCTGAAATAATATTCTTATTAAAATAACGGTCAAAATATGCACTATATGCAAATATTGTTGAAATGGTTGGAAATATAGCAATTAACTCACATACCAAGTGAGCATACTTCCTGACAGTGGAGAAAAAATATGAATTTTCGTACAATACCTGCCCCTAGTGAACAGTTAAGATTCAATCTTTTTTACTTCCACTAATTTGGTAAAAATGGGTCCGTCTTGCTCTTGCATTATTCTTGAATTATAATAATAAACACTTTATTAATCATCATAATTAATAAAGATACAGCACACAAATTGTGCATTGTATAAACAAAGTTTGTCATATGTACTGTCACTTCAAAAGTTCACAATAGATAATCCCCGGCTTTTGCATGTGATTACGTGATATCGACTGCAATGCTCATTGCACAGCTTGCAAACACAGGTTTCGTCGACGTCATGGAAGTACTCGGTGTTGCACAGTTTATGGTGATACCCATGGACCGCCATCGAGTTAACGAAATGTCGCATGTCTTGATTGGTCTTTGTCCATGTTCTATTCATCACCGCCTCCGTCGAGTAGAAATCGAGCCAGATTTCTTCCCTCTTCTTCACTCTGTCCAGCATTAATTTTTCCCAAGCGTCTGTGGATGGAAACCCTCGCTTCATTCGGAGGTCCTCGATGAAGAAGGTTTCCTTTGCAAGCTCATATGCAAGCCTTGATTTTGTGTATTTTGATATTCCCAGTGTAGCTTTCAGGAAGCGCGACTTGACTGCTTCAATTTTCTTCAGCTCTGCCAGACCCAATTTATTCCATATAATGACCGGTCTATATGTGGCAATTGGCTCAATTTTCGCATCGAATAGTTTCATAGCAGTTTCTAGTGAAAGCTTGGTAACTGTTTTAATATATATTGCTTTGGTGGCCGCCGTTGCTCTAGACTTTATGTGAATCCTATAGGTTGTTGCTGTTGTTTGCATGGTCAGTCCTAGATACTTAAATGTATTGACAGTCTTGAGGACTGTAGATCCTAGGTATATCCTGTCACTTGCGGCCTCTCGGCCACCTTTCCGAAATGTCATTTTCACTGTTTTCTCTATGTTAATTTTCATCTTGTTATTTTTCCCACCTGTCTAGATTGTATACAGCTTTTTGCACATCATGTAGGGAACTTGATCCAATGACCGTATCGTCTGCATATAAGTATACTAGCTGATGTACCCGTGCTTCGCTACGGGATTCTCAGAAAGACTGACTTTGTGGTTTTCCTAACTGAAATCAACATAGGTCATTACAAAAACGTAAGTATGAATGTAGCGATTAAAAGCAATGCTATCATATAAAATACTCGATCAAATGGAAAGCCGCACGTTTTATCACTTTTAACGAACAGTGCTGCGGTTAGATTGCGGTGCCAATCTAATAGTCCAAATTTCCAGAGCTGGGATGATCAGGCCGCAGATTGCCATGAACACTCATCTGTCATTATTCCGCTAAATATGCACAATGTTCATTCCAGTCAGTACCTCAGAGTAGGGATTGAATAGCCCGAATGCTATGATGATCCAGTGTGTTACGTACCAGTAGTATCAGAAAATTTATAAACCAGGGGAATGGCATGCTAAAGAAGAAAGTTATCTAACTCACCAGCTACTTCCCATCAATATTCAGGCAGGCTGTTACACTCTGTCCGACTGGGCGAGTTGACCGTGTGGTTAGCGGTGCGCAGCTGTGAGCTTGCATCCGAGAGATAGTGGATTCGAACCCCATTGTTGGCAGCGCTGAAGATGGTATTCTGTGGTTTCCCACTTTCACACCAGTCAAATGTTGGGCCTGTACCTTAATTAAGGCCTAAGTCACTCCTAGCCCTTTCCTATCCCATCGTCGCCATAAAACCTATCTATGTCGGTGCGACGGAAATCAAATAAAAAATACTCTGTACGCAGCAGTAATCCTATCTACCGGAGATGAGGGGCAACAGAAGACACAAAGCACATCACGACAAACAATGTAATATTATTGTTGATCAGTGTTATGAACTTCCTATACTGTAGGCCTACACATTTAGTTTTCTTTCGACTCTGTGATTTGTAAAATATTTTATACCGTAAACTGTAATTTCTTATTCTCCGACTTTACATACCGATTTTCATTAAATACTGTTTACCCATTTTCTCGTTACTCGGCGCTGATATGGACTTAGTAACAAATATTCAAATTCATGAATATCTTGCTGATCATAGCCAGTACGGTAACAATGTATAAGACATGAATAATAGGAAATTTAATACTATATAACCTTAGTTATCTAGCATTCATCGACTACACTTCTAATAAGAAATATTTGAGAATTACATTTTAGGTTTTTCCCTAAACTACCATTTCACTCAGCGTGAATAAAATAATCTACAGCCTAAACTATAGCGACTTATTTCCTGACTTTGCATACTGATTTTCATCAAGATAGGACTACTAATAACAACAATATTTGAGAATTAAATTTTAGGCCTTCCCTTAAACTACCATTTTTCTCAGCGTGAATACAATTATTGACAGCCTAGATTGTAGCAATTTATTCCCCAACTTTGCATACCCATTTTCTTTAAAATACGACCACTAATAACATAAATAGTTGATGATTCAATTTTAGGCCTTCCCCTAAACTACCATTTCACTCAGCGTGAGTAAAATGATTTATAGCCTAGATTGTAGCGGCTCGTCCCCCGACTTCACATACCGATTTTCATTAGACCACTAATAACATAAATAGTTGAGAATTCAATTTTAGGTCTTCCCCTAAACTACCATTTCACTCAGCGTGAGTAAAATGATTTATAGCCTAGATTGTAGAGGCTCATCCCCCGACTTCACATACCGATTTCCATTAAATTCTCTTCAACCGTTTTCTCGTGATGCGTGTACATACATACATACAGACAGACAGACAGACAGACAGAAATTACGGAAAAGTAAGAAGTGCATTTTCTTGTTACTATGGACATGACCGATACAGAAATACCATTATTTTCAAATTCTGAGCAATGTACAGACAAAACTCTTATTTTATATATATAGATTTTCAAATCTTCTATTCCTTGCTGAGTAACCTTTACCACATCGTACGTCGCAATGTTAAACAGCAAGGGGCTTAGTGGGTCTCCTTGGAGTACTCCGTTGGTCTGCATGATCAATTTCGAAGTCGCGACTTGGTCATCAATTTGTATGTAATTTGTCGTCAGTATGTTACTTATCAGAGTCGTGAGCTTGTCTTTCCTCATTATTGCTTCCAGCTTCGCGATTATTAGTGGTCTGCTTAACGTGTCGAAAGCTTTTGCATAATCATCAAATACTGCATGGAATTTGCCTCTTGGATGTCTGAGGGCTTCTTCAATGTCATTGATGTGGCTGTTAATGGCATGGAGGGTGCTCCTTCCTTTACGGAATCCAAACTGTTCCTCTGGGAGTTTGTGTTCTACTGCGTCTGCAACTCTTTTTGTGAGAAGCTTTGTCATTATTTTCAGCATGCATTTTTCTATAGCTATTCCTCTATATGAGTTAGGGTCTGACTGGTCGCCTTTTCCCTTGTACAACATTTTCATAGTCGAGGTTCTCCAAGATGTTGGGATGTTACATACTTGTAGACAGAGGTCCGTTAGGTTTGAAATCAGCGGTAATAGTGTTTCTGATGAGTCTTTTATGTGTTCGATGTATATGCCATCGGGTCTTATGGCCTTCTTATTTGTAAGTGTCATAATAGCTTCGTACACCTCTTCCTTTGTGAACGGGTCAATTACTTCTTGGTATGATCCTGTTATCGCAGCCTCAATATTGACGTCCTTATCAATATTTAGTATATTCCTAAAGTGATCTTCCCATGTATCCATTTCTATCATTCCACTGCTTTGCATTTTCCTAGGCTTTAATGCTACAAACGAGTCCTTGATGGCATCCTTCAAGATTTTTATCGCTTCCTTTTCCATATGTTAATTCCGTTTTACCGACAGCAGTTTCTTGTATTCCTTCCTGATGACGATATATTGCCTTATTGTCTCAATGCTCTTGTTGTTCTTTGCCGCATGCATGGCCTTAATAGTGCTCTTTCTCTTCTTATAGCATTCTTTATCGAACCATATTCGCGATCTTCTCTTACGCTTATACACAAGTGCTGATTTGATTGTCTTCTCCAGGGATAGTTGCAGCTGCATCTATGTCATTATTCTTTATGTTCTTTTCCGTTCCGTTCTTTGGTTTGTTGTTTGAGTACATTTTTATTTATCTGTCTTGAGGGTTTGGCATCAGCATAGTTCTCCCTCTTCTCTATTCTTGAGACATTAAAATGCGTCGAGACGGGACAGTGTTTCCTTATCATCGCCTGTTCTGTAGTGAAACACACGGAGTAATTTATTAGCTTAATGTTTTGACCTTTGTAAAAGATTATTCTTGAATTATCAACCATCCTTGGTAATAATGTGATATGATGGGTTGTGGCCTCCGGAGAGGCCAGCTGAAAGTATTTCTAGTTGACACCCATGGGTGACCTGCACATTTGGAAACACAGCTACCGGGAGAGTTGGCAGTGCGATTAGAAGAGCGCAGCTGAGAGCTTGCATCCGCGAAATAGTGGGTTCGAATCCCACTGTCGGCAGCCCTGAAGATGGTTTTCCATGGTTTCCCATTTTCACACCAGGCAAATCCTGGGGCTGTACCTTAATTAAGGTCACGGCCGCTTCCTTCCAACTCCTAGCCCTTTCCTATGCCATCGTCGCCATAAAACCTACCTGCGACGGTGCGACGTAAAGCCACTAGCAAAAAAAAAGGAAACATAGCTATATATTCAAGATGGCACACACACACACACACAGAGTCCCTGAGCCAAGGGAATTAATCAATGAATACTGAAATCCACGACACCACCGGAGAAAGAACCAAAGCCCAGCATGAAAACAATGGATTCAAACTGAACTGTGATGAGGACCACGTGTAAAAATGAAATTTACGGAAAAAAGCTACAAACGTACAGTTTAATAGAATGGGAGATGGCAAGTGAAGTAGCCTACAGCAAGATTGTAGTTTCATGTGCCTGTTTATACCGAGGTCGTGTCACGGTAACTTCAAAATAGGAGAAATCCTTACCATAAGAACGTGCCTTTCTATTTAAAAAATCCCACCCCGAATACTGGTCAATGTACTTGGCTAAGTAGATAATCGCAGTCCTGTGATTCGAATACTACGTAAAACTGGAAGCCCAGTGATAAAAGTGAAGTAAAATTAAAAGCTTATTTGCATAACAAACAAAAATTGCAGCACTGAAAGAGAGAGAATATCCCGTATTACATTCCATCTCACTATTGAGGTCCTCCATAAGAATAAGTGATCAGTTAAGACTCATTTGTTGCATTGTTGGATGCGCTTGAGAACGGTTGACTGTTGAGAGAGCTCTTGCATTATTGTAGTGATAAAGTAGTGTGAAAACCTATTGAAATAGCTAAATTTTGTGTATATCTGATTCATTTAGTGCTGTTTATATAGTGGTGTTTAGTGCTTGTTGGTAGAAATTGGGAGTAGTGATATTTATTTAAATTTTGTAACAAGTAATTCAGTTGGTCTTCAGTAAATTACGTTTTCTAGGTTAAGTAGGCTAGCTAGGTGTACCTTGTTTCGATTTTAGGTTTAGGAAATACTTTAGGTAATAATATTAACTTTAAAAATATTTGTAAATATCTGTAGGTTCGTTGGTTATGCTTACAAAGGCAGATTATCATAAGGAATAGTACCGTAACTTCTGCAGCAATTTCTCCGGTATTTCGTATAGATATCCATTCAAACTATCGCGAAGGTAATAATTTACTACATTAAAAGACACGATACGCCTGTAAACTTCCATTTAAAAAGAAGTTAAAGAGATTACACGGTAATAGTTAACAGTCGTTGTATTGTTATTGATTATTGTCGCTCCTCATATTCAAATATTGCATTGTTGGCTACAGTCGTGAACAAAGGGTGTAGTGTAGTCAAGTCAATATACATAAAAATCAGCTGACCTTGTATTCCATTCATTTGTACTTCTGAGTAGGTAGTTAAAGTATCCGTAATTTATATTTCGCTCCCTCGATCTTTCAGTATTTATGAGCGGTTAGCTAATAATAATAAAGTTCATATATCCCAGTAATTGCAGTTCAAGTCCCTGGAGTAGTAGTAGTAGTAGTAGTTTTGATAGAAATATTTGAGAAATTATTGTAGACAACCTGGTATTTTTCAGTGGGCCTAATTAAGGACACTTTTATTCTCCGTCCCGTGGAGTAGGGAAAATAATAGTAATCCACCAGCTGTAATAATCACATAACCACATTTCAGTAGAATTGTAGTGAAGGTAAGTTATAATATCTTAGATAGTATCTTGCCAGTTATATTCGTGTTTTTCTTCGTATACGGCAATCCTTTCGATACTTAAGCATTTAACCAAACGTAGTGTAGTGTAGTGTAGATACATTGTAGTATAGATACAGTACATTTAGATAGTGCCGTATCTTGCCTGCTATATTCGTGTGTATCTATTAGACCGTAATACTAATAATAATTTAGCTTCGTTGGTAACCTTTGAGTACAGTAGTTCTTGCAAATTTAATTTCCGTTGTGCTTAGTTTAGTGACATGCGGTACGGTACCGGTATCGCAATTAGGATACGTCTGAAAGTAGTTTAAAATTAATGTAGTGTGCTGTACAGTAGTATACGAGTTATATCCTATTAGAATTTAGTGTGATTATTTTATTATTGTAAAATATTTGTGTAGTACTGGTGTAGTAGAGGTATCCGTAGAAACTCTTACTAAAATACTGTTGTTGTAATTAGGATAGGTTTAATTGCAGTTTGGAATTGTGTAGTTCTTGTGTAGGCTATTACATTCGATATTCAGTAATTAACAGCAGTTTTTATCCTGTCAGGGGTTATAGGATTTAAAAAAATAGAGCACGACTAAGTAGTATTGTAGTGTAGTCGTATATTAATTACCTTATTGTTGTGTACTATCCCAGACAATATATCCCTCCGTTCATTTATTTTTTGCAAATAATTTTATTTTTAATTTCATTTCTTCCCCGCAAAGAATGGCTAAGGAGCCCGAGTGTACTTACTGTGGGTGTGGCGAGGCATTGAGGGGTATGAGGGAGGAGTTGGAAAGTTTGAGGGAGATAATTAAGATTCTCACAGAAGACAGGAAGGAAGATAGGACTCCCTCAAACAATGTACAGTTTACAGTAGGTGTACAAGAGGGAGGGGAAGGAAAGGGAGGAGTTGTAGAAGACAGGTGGTCTAATGTTCTAAGGGGAAGGAGATTGCAGGCTAAGGGCTCTATTCAGGATCAGAATTCAGGACAGGTGTCTGTGCGAAATCGGTACGAGTCACTCCAGGTAGAACAACAGAGGGAAGATGAGGGACAGGGAACTGTTGCTGAGATGTGTGGAAGTAGGAGGAAGGGAAAAGGTAGGAAAGGAAAATGTAGAGTAGGGGACAGGAAAAGACAGGTGGAACAGGGTCATGGGAAGGAGAAAAGGGAGGAGGAAGAAGATTCTGCAGCTATCAGGAAAGATAGGGCTGACCAGGAGGGGAGGGGATCAAATGAGGTGGGTAGGGTTGAGGCTCTGGTCATGGGAGATTCCATCGTTAGACACGTGGGGAAAGTGTGTGGAGGAAAGGGTACCAGGGTAGAGTGTTATCCAGGAATTAGGTTGAGGCAGTTGAGGAAAGTAGAAGAGAGGGAGGAGGGGAAGGAGAAGGTGGTAGTGTTTCACGTTGGTACCAACAACGTAAGGCAAGCTGATATAAGTACCAACATAGTTGGAGATGTGTGGGATCTGGTAAATGCAGCACGGGTGAAGTTTAAAGCAGAGATTGTTATTAGTGGAATACTGTGTAGGAGAGATACAGACTGGAGGGTGATTGGGGATTTAAATGAGACTATGGAGTGGGTATGTGGGAAACTGGGAGTGAAATTTCTAGATCCTAATGGGTGGGTAGGAGATAGGGATCTGCGCTCGGATGGCCTTCATTTAAACCGCAGTGGTACGTATAAGTTAGGAAATTTGTTTGGAAGGGTAATAGGGAGGTACATTCAGGGAAACGGGGTGGCCTAGGGAGCGGTGATAAGGGAACAGGGAACTGGAAATCAAGTAGGGATGACATAAAATTGTTTAGTGTTGAACTGTAGAAGTATTTTAAGGAAAGAAATAGAATTAAGTAATTTAATAGATATATATTTACCAGATCTTGTAATGGGAGTTGAATCATGGCTGAGAAATGATATAATGGATGCAGACATTTTCTCACGGCACTGGAGTGTGTATCGTAGAGATAGGATAGGAAGGGTGGGAGGGGGAGTGTTCATTCTGGTGAAAGAAGAATTTGTAAGCTACGAAAAAGTTAAAGATGAGACACATGAAATTCTAGGTGTAAGGCTCATTTCTAAAGATAATAGGCAACTTGATACATTTGGAGTGTACAGATCATGAAAGGATAGCACTGACGCGGATTCGGAATTATTTGATAGGATAGTCAGCTATGTGGGAAACGACATGGAAATAGATGTGATTGTAGCGGGAGATCAGAATTTGCCAGATGTCAATTGGGAAGGAAATGCGAACTACAGGAAGCATGACCAACAAATGGCAAATAAGTTAATATGGGAAGGACAGCTCATTCAGAAAGTGATGGAACCAATCAGAGGGAAAAATATCCTGGATGTCGTGCTGATAAAACCTTATGAGCTCTATAGGGAAACTGAAGTAATAGATGGTATTAGTGATCATGAAGCTGTTTTTGTGGTAGTTAAAAATAAATGTGATAGAAAGGAAGGTCTTAAAAGTAGGACTGTTAGGCAGTACCATATAGCTGATAAAGCCGGCATGAGGCAGTTTCTAAAAGTAACTATGATCGGTGGAAAACGGTAAATAAAAATGTAAACAGACTCTGGGATGGGTTTAAAGAAAGTGTTGAGGAATGCGAAAACAGGTTTGTACCAATGAGGGTGGAAAGGAATGGTAAAGACCCACCTTATTATAATAGAGAAATAAAGAGGCTAAGAAGGAGGTGCAGACTGGAAGAGTTAGAAATGGCTGTGGAAATAAGGAGAAATTGAAGGAACTTACTAGAAAATTGATTATAGCAAGGAAGGCAGCTAAGGATAAGGAGAAATTGAAGGAACTTACTAGAAAATTGATTATAGCAAGGAAGGCAGCTAAGGATAACATGATGGCAAGCATAATTGGCAGTCATACGAATTTTAGTGAAAAATGGAACGGTATGTATAGGTATTTTAAGGCAGAAACAGGTTCCAAGAAGGACATTCCAGGAATAATTAATGAACAAGGAGAGTCTATATGTGAGGATCTTCAAAAGGCAGAAGTATTCAGTCAGCAGTATGTAAAGATTGTTGGTTTCAAGGATAATGTCGAGATAGAGGAGGATACTAAGGCCAAAGAAGTAATAAAATTTACATATGATAACAATGACATTTGCAATAAGATACAAAAGTTGAAAACTAGAAAAGCGGCTGGAATTGATCAGATTTCTGGGGATATACTAAAGACAATGGGTTGGGATATAGTACCATATCTGAAGTACTTATTTGATTATTGTTTGGTCGGAGGAGCTATACCAGATGAGTGGAGAGTTGCTATAGTAGCCCCTGTGTATAAAGGAAAGGGTGATAGACATAAAGTTTGACATGCATTGTATGTAAGCTTTGGGAAGGCATTCTTTCTGATTATATTAGACATGTTTGTGAAATTAATAACTGGTTCGATAGAAGGCAATTCGGTTTTAGGAAAGGTTATTCCACTGAAGCTCAACTTGTAGGATTCCAGCAAGACATAGCAGATATCTTGGATTCTGGAGGTCAAATGGACTGTATCGCGATTGACCTGTCTAAAGCATTTGATAGGGTGGATCATGGGAGACTACTGGCAAAAATGAGTGCAATTGAACTAGACAAAAGAGTGACTGATTGGGTTGCTATATTTCTAGACAATAGATCTCAGAGAATTAGAGTAGGTGAAGCTTTATCTGACCCTGTAATAATTAAGAGGGGAATTCCTCAAGGCAGTATTATCTGGCCTTTATGTTTTCTTATATATATATAAATGATATGAGTAAAGGAGTGGAATCGGAGGTAAGGCTTTTTGCGGATGATGTTATTCTCTATAGTGATAAATAAGTTACAAGATCGAAAATGTTGTGAGATGGACAGCAGGCAATGGTATGTTGATAAACGGGGTTAAAAGTCAGGTTGTGAGTTTCACAAATAGGAAATGTCCTCTCAGTTTTAATTACTGCGTTGATGGGGTGAAAGTTCCTTTTGGAGATCATTGTAAGTATCTAGGTGTTAATATAAGGAAAGATCTTCATTGGGGTAATCACATAAATTGGATTGTAAATAAAGGGTTCAGATCTCTGCACATGGTTATGAGGGTGTTTAGGGGTTGTAGTAAGGATGTAAAGGAGAGTGCATATAAGTCTCTGGTAAGACCCCAACTAGAGTATGGTTCCAGTGTATGTGACCCTCACCAGGATTACTTGATTCAAGAACTGGAAAAAATCCAAAGAAAAACAGCTCGATTTGTTCTGGGTGATTTCCGACAAAAGAGTAGCGTTGCAAAAATGTTGCAATGTTTGGGTTGGGAAGAATTGAGAGAAAGAAGAAGAGCTGCTCGACTAAGTGGTATGTTCCGAGCTGTCAGCGGAGAAATGGCGTGGAATGACATTAGTAGACGAATAAGTTTGAATGGCGTTTATAAAAGTAGGAAAGATCACAATATGAAAATAAAGTTGGAATTCAAGAGGACAAACTGGGGCAAATATTCATTTATAGGAAGGGGAGTTAGGGATTGGAATAACTTACCAAGGGAGATGTTCAATAAATTTCCAATTTCTTTGAAATCATTTAGGAAAAGGCTAGGAAAGCAACAGATAGGGAATGTGCCACCTGGGCGACTGCCCTAAATGCAGATCAGTATTGATTGATTGATTTTTATTTCCCCCGAATTTGGTAAAAATGGAACCATCTTGTTCTTGCATCCAGCCTTTCAATTCTTTATTTATTAATAATAATATTTGGTAGAATTTAATTGATACGAACGTATACATGTTCAAACTTCCCTTATTCCAGGACCGTCTGGATAGAGACATCAGAAGTACGGAACTAAACCGAGAGAAAGTCAACAGGGAATTACGGGAGATGATGCTGCGCATGAAGGTCCCATGGGTCAAACGGGAAATGGAGGTAATGTGTCCTATTTATTTGTTTATTTATTTATTTTTTTAATTTTTATTTATTTATTTATTTATTTATTTATTTATTTATTTATTTATTTATTTATTTATTTATTTATTTATTTATTTATTTATTTATTTATTTATTTATTTATTTATTTACAGTTCGTGGTTGCAATCAATAATATTCTATATAGGCCCTACCACAAAAACGTTTTGGAATATCAAAAATGCAAAACAATAATAATCGAAAACGACTTTCAACCTATTAGGTCGTGTTACGTTCATTGAGTACGTGTTGAAGAGATGTTAAGTACAGAACAAAAATGGCCAACCAGACACCACTGGGATCCGAACCCACTGGTGTCTGGTTGGCCATTTTTGTTCTGTACTTAACATCTCTTCAACACGTACTCAATGTACGTAACACGACCTAATAGGTTGAAAGTCGCTTTCGATTACAATGTGGTCGTGAAAATTCAATATTCAAAACAATAATACTTACAGAATGTCATTTATTTTATCACAGAGACACACAGCCTCGAAATGTAAACTTTTAAAAACTCAAACAAAATTTTTCAATATCCAACGCAAATAAACAGTAATAATTAAAAAGTTACAATGTACCCATATATATGTATTTATATATACCAGGTGGCCCATGAGCGCCGTACTTGCTACTTAAAAATGTCCCGCATGTACTAGTGATGCATGGGATGCCTAATCACTTGTTTTCGAAAGAGTTCTACGACGTGCTGTATTTCGGATTTTGTGAAACAAATAGGATTGATTTTACTGCACGCGTTCAATAGCAGGGTGCATTATTTTGTAAATAAGCCATAAATGTAGAAAAGAAAATGTAATAACTTATCAATGTATACACGTGTAAACATTCTACTCTATAAATGAGTTGTTTGTATGAAACAAAAACTAATACTATTCGGTGAAAAACATGCATAGAAGGCAGACGTCTGTTTGGAAAGTCATGTGCATGCCGTACTACCAGGTACGACCTCCTCTGGCATTGTTCAGGTCCCTGACACGCTGTAGCATGCCTGACGTGATCTCGAAGAATAAGGCCCCATTCTGTCTGGGCAAATCTAATGAGGTCTGGGAGGGTCTGAGGATTCCGTGTGTGATCAAAAAAGCCTTTTAAACCTGTCCTATGCATGTTCAATGCATGTCCGGTGAATGCGGTGGCCAATTCGTATGGTTGATACCCACATATTATGACGTTTACTGATGCACCTCGAAGAGGGTGAGCATTATAGTCGACGGAAATGAATTCAGCGCCATAAACATACCTAAAGGGTTGTACAAATAGTCGAAGTAGTTCACGGTATACCGCTGGGCAGTTAACGTCCCTCGAATTAGTGTCAAAGATGTACGATGGCCATGCGTAGTCCCAGCCCAGAACATAACACCACCACCTCCGAGTGCATGCACCTCTTGAGCATGCCGGTACTTTCCTCCCCATCCTTTGCGTCTCCACGCCCTTTGTCGACGTGTGTCTGGCCTAAGTGATAACCGTGTTTCACCTTTAAGTATCACATTACGCCATTCATCCAACCCCCAAAAAGGGTGTTGGGTGGCCCATCTTTTACTCTCAACACGATGACGATTCTGAATTACTTGTGCGTATACAGCGTTCTCTACCACTTACAACAGGACTACACACGTCCTACCACGTAACGTTCCTAATCCCACAATATTTCAGAGCTTTTAGAGCATATATGAAACAGGTAATTTTGGAGACAACATTATTCTTATATTGTATTATTATTATTATTATTATTATTATTATTATTATTATTATTATTATCCTCTGTTGTGCACTGAATCCCAACACTGCTGGGGTAAAGAACTTTGTATTAACATTTCCTAATTATTCCTTAGGACGATTTTTATAATGTTCAAAATATTGCGACCATCCAACCCAAGCCAAGTACAGCTGTCTCGACAATCCTCTTGTACTACCGCAGTTCAGCTTCTCCAGCGAGCTCTGTTTCCTTGCCGGCGTGATAGAGAGCTACCCCCAACGAAATTTAAGGTCGCTTGGGTGACGCATGCACTCGAAGCTTCCTCGAGGCGGAGCTGTGCCCCCTCCCCCGACAGCAATTTACGGCGACAGGCCAGCTAGCTTAGGTAAGGTGTGTTAGTTTTAACACTTGACACTCAAAGTCTTCAGCGCCACACACTATAGACTGCAAGAAAAATTACAATCTTAACAGTATAGCCACTTGCACATCGTCTTGCTAATAAAAATAGAGGCAGTATTTGAAATGAAAACCTACAACCTGTTTTCCAGTCAGGAATGAGAGGAATGAAGCAGATATAGGCTGTTCACGATGGGGTCGCCACTCCCAAAGTGCCAGTATATGAAATCAATTGTGATATAGAAGAATATATTTTAGTATTGGAGAAATTATGAAAACTACACTCGTGATAACCAACAAGGAGACTGGAAGCACTCAACTCTGGTTATAGTTCTCTCATAGCACAAGCCAAAAATAATAATAATAATAATAATAATAATAATAATAATAATAATAATAATAATAATGGTATTGGCTTTCGGCTACGTCCCACTAACTACTTTCAAGGTTTCCTGAGACACCGAGGTGCCGGAATTTAGTCCCACACGAGTTCTTTTACGGGCCAGTAAATCTACCGAAACGAAGCTGACGTCATAGCGCATGTCATATGGCTACTTGTTCTCAAACGCGAGAGGAAAGTGCATTACAGTTGACCTGAAAATTTTATGTACTAGCTTTTCTTGTCGTTGCTGATGATTTATTGAAAGATTCACAGCCATTTGATTAACAGGAGAATATTCGTGAAGTGTTGAAGTTAAAAACCTTGTCATATCATAGTCTATGTCCACATAGTATATTTGCAGTCAAACAATAATGTAGGAAATATAATTATCAAATGTCTAAAAACTCCATTGGTATCCTGCTTTGCCAGTATACAAACAGGACGTGACGTTACATACCGCTGTAGCATGCTTGAAAAGCAACAGAAATATCAATTCTTGAATATCTCCATTATTGTAACTCGCATGATAAAAATTAATGGTGAATTCGGGAGATAGTGGGTTCGAACCCAACTGTCGACAGCCCTGAAAATTGTTTTCTTCCGTGGTTTCTCATATTTATACCAATCAAATGCTGAGGCTGTACCTTAATTAAGGCCACGGTCGCTTCCTTGCCGATCATAGTGTCGGTGCGACGTAAAGCAAATTATGAAAAAAGTTCAAACATATTAATCATGGAATATGAAATATGGTACGTACAATGTTTTCTATACAGCTAATATTAACGCGGAAGTTGACATTTCCTATTAAAAAAAACCTCCACAGACACACACAATTATTGCGATGCTAGGCTATACTACCGTCTGCTGCCATTTATTGATGGATGCAATACTCTTGCATCTGTCTTTAGGCATAGAGCGGAATAAACTGTAGCTTCTACAGCAATGGCAGTCTCATTCATGGCTGTGACGGCTTGAAAGCAGCTGATCAAAGCGGACCAGTGCGTCCAAGTGTTATGAAAGGTGCTACCCACCTGTTTTCCAGTCAGTGACCGGGTCAGGGATGGAATGAAAGAAGCCCCAATCTTGCGACGAGGATAGGAATTGTGCCGGCTGCCGATGCCTGTCGCACTCCTCTGTATCAATGATTAATGACTGAAAGATGAAATGAAATAATATTGGAGAGTGTTGCTGGAATGAAAGATGACAGGCAAACCGGAGTACCCGGAGAAAAACCTGTCCCGCCTCCGCTTTGTTCAGCACAAATCTCACATGGACTGACCGGGATTTGAACCACGGAACCCAGCGGTGAGAGGCCGACGCAGTTTGCTTTACCGAATACCAAATAGAAATACTTCTATGAAAACACAACGGCTATAGGCATGGTAGAAATATAGTTATATAAAGGCGCTACTATTGTACTTAGCAGATGAGATCGACATATTTGTACTACTACTATTAAAATGTTTTCATTCCTCCCCTGAAGGGGGAGGCGGGCCTCTTAGACGGTAACGCCGTCTCTCAGGCCGGGAAATTTGTTACGGTGAAGGAGATGCTCGGAGAAGGTGAAGGGGTTGGCGGCCGTCGCCTATATTAGGAACTCTCCCGGCATTCACCTCGGTGCAGGTGAATGGAAAACCACGGAAAACCATTCTCAGGACAGCCGAAGGTTGGGGCCAGTCGTGAGGTCCAGCCCTGTCCCGTCTCTCGAATGCAGAGGCGTAGAACCATGGTAGAGCCGTGGCCACCCCCCTCTGCTCGGTTGGCCGGTCAGAGTGCAGAGCTGCTGGACCACCAGCCGTGGCCGCTTATGGGCCGAGACCCACACTGCATCTACCGACCACACATATTTGTGTATCATTACTGCCTTTTACAGTTCGTGAGGATCCACTGCCGCAGTAGTTACATGCTCGTCTGTTGTGCTCAAGTCTGCGGGATCGAACTGTAGCACAGTTGCTTAGCACTTGAGACTCCTTAAATACGAGCGTTGGGGCATAAGTTATAGCAACTCTTCTTTTTTCTCACATTTGCACGGTGCTACCACTCAAAGATCACATGTCCTGGAAAGCAGACACTCATTGTATATGGACGCAGCACGAGATGAGAGTGCGTTGGACCGGTACCACGCACGGGGTGATGGGACTGCAGTAGTGAGTCAGGCTCCGTGCACAATGGATGTGCAGACACAAGAACAGCGTGCGTACATCAACCTAGCTGTTCACTAGGGTCGCAATGCCAAAGAATGTCTTATAGGCTAGCTTGTCGAAGCTATGAGGGAATAATGCCCTTTCGTACTGAACCTTGCGAGATGGGCAGCAACATTTCAGCACGGACGCGAAACGACCAGCGACGTGCAGCGCTCCGGAAGACCTGTCAGTATCCGGATTGATGGACAGGACTTCTCCATGGCAACGCCAGACCGCATGCAGCAGAGACTGTACAGAGGCAACATCAGCGCTGGCTGGCGGGGTGGGGGGGGGGGGAGGGGATTACGGGAACACCTACAATACTTACCTAACCGTAGGGGCCGATGACCTAGATTTAGGCCCCTTTAACCAACAAGCACCATTATCAACTTACCTAACCTGTCTCCGCGCGATTTTAACCTCATCCCCAAAGCGAAAGAATTAATCAGAGTTTGGGGCACGAGAGGACATTGTGAACGCTGTGGAATATTAGATTGTGAAATTCACACATGGTTAGGCGACTCCCGCATCGTTTGCAAAGTGTTATGAACGATCTGGGGAACTACTCTGACGGTTACTGTACACACAGAAAATAAACATTATGTAGCACAAGGTTTTCACTGACAGTTTCCCGGCTTTATATCCTACAGTTGGTAAACCTACTGGGCATTATTCATGCATTCCCCTGCACCTTACTCTCCACACTCCCACCTCTATATTTGTATTTGTCTGGCAGATCCCACATTCGTGCGAAAAAAATTGTTGCCATGACTTATGCTTCAAACCTCGTAAAAGAAATCCGTTATTATATTTATATGCACCATAAAGTACCGTACTTAAGCGAAAAATTCCGACGTCTCTTCAATCCGATACCTTTTGGCGGGCGTCCTGGGGAGCGCTGATAAGGGAACAGGGAACTGGAAGTCAAGTAGGGATGACATAAAAATGTTAGTAGTGAACTGTAGAAGTATTGTGCAGAAAGGAATAGAATTAATTTAATAGATATACACTTACCAGATATTGTACTAGGAGTTGAATCATGGCTGAGAAATGATATAATGGATGCAGAAATTTTCTCACGAAACTGGAGTGTGTATCGTAGAGATAAGATAAGAATGGAAGGAGGGGCAGTGTTCATTCTGGTGAAAGAAGAATTTGTAAGCTACGAAAAAGTTAAGAATGAAAAACATGAAATTCTGAATGTAAGGCTGATTTCTAAAGAAAATAGGCAGCTTGATGTCTTTGACGTGTACAGACCGGGAAAAGGTAGCGCTGACGCTGGTTCAGAATTATTTGGTAAGAAAATCAGCTATGTGGGAAACGATAAGGAAAGGAACGTGAATGTAGCGGATGATCTCAATTTACAAAATGTCAATTGGGAAGGTAATGCGAACTACAGGAAGCATGGCCAACAAATAGCAAATAAGTTAATATGAGAAGGACATCTGATTCAGAAAGAGATGGAACCAACTAGAGGGAAGAATATTCTGGATGTGGTGCTGGTAAAACCAGATGAGCTCTATAGAGAAACCGAAGTAATAGATGGTATTAGTGATCACATAGGTGTTTTGTGGTAGTTAAAAATAAATGTGAAAGAAAGAAAGAAAATTATTAAAATTAGGACTGTTAGGCAGAACCATATGGCTGATAGAACAGGCATGAGGGAGTTTCTAAAACGTAACTATGATCGGTGGAAAACGATAAATAAGAATGTAAACAGACTATGGGATGGGTTTAAAGCGATTGTTGAGGAATGTGAAAACAGGTTTGTACCTTTAAAGGTGGTAAAGATCCACTATGTTATAACAGAGAAGTAAAGAAACTAAGAAGGAGGTGCAGGTTGGAAAGAAACAGAGTTAGAAATGCCTGTGGAAGTAAGGATAAATTGAAGAAACATACAAGTAAATTGAATCTAACAAAGAGTCAGCTAAGGATAACATGATGACAAGCATAATTGGCGGTCATACAAATTTATTGGAAAATGGAACACTATGTATACGTTCTTTAAGGCAGAAACAGGTTCCAAGAAGGACATTCCAAGAATCATTAATGAACAAGGGGGGTGTGTATGCGAGGATCTTCAAAAGGCAGAAGTATTCAGTCATCAGTATGTAAAGATTGTTGGTTACAAGGATAATGTCCAGATAGAGGAGGTGACTAATACTAAAGAAGTATTAAAATTTACATATGACAACAATGACATTTACAGTAAGGTACAAAAGTTGAAAACAAGCAAAGCAGCTGGAATTGATAAGATTTCGAGGGATATACCAAAGACAATGGGTTGGGATATAGTACCATATCTGAAGTACTTACTTGATTATTGTTTGGTTGAAGGAGCTATACCAAATGAATGAAGAGTTGCTATAGTAGCCCCTGTATATAAAGGAAAGGGTGATAGACATAAAGCTGAAAATTACAGGTCAGTCAGTTTGATTGCATTGCAAGTACACTTTGGGAAAGCATGCTTTCTGATTATATTAGATATGGTTGCGAAAATAACTGGTTTGATAGAAGGCAGTTTGGATTTAGGAAAGGTTATTTCACCGAAGCTCAAATTATAGGATTCCAGCAAGATAAATCTGATATCGTGGATTCGGGAAGTCAAATGGACTGTATGGCGATTGACCTATCTAAGGCATTTGATAGGGTAGATAACGGGAGACTACTGGCAAAAATGAGTGCAATTGGACTTGACAAAAGAGTGACTGAATGGGTTGCTATGTTTCTAAAAACCAGAACTCAGAGAATTAGAGTAGGTGAAGCTTTATCTGTCCCTGTAATAATTAAGAGGGGAATTCCTCAAGGCAGTATTATTGGACCTTTATGTTTTCTTATATACATCAATGATATGTGTAAAGAAGTGGAATCAGAGATAAGGCTTTTTGCAGACGATTTTATTCTATATACAGAGTAATAAATAAGTTACAATATAGTGAGCAACTGCAAGGTGACCTCGATAATGTTCTGAGATGGACAGCAGGCAATCGTATGATGATAAACGATATTAAAAGTCAGGTTGTGAGTTTCACAAATAGGAAAAGTACTCTCGGTTTTAATTACTGCGTTGATGGGGTGAAAGTTCGGTTTGGGGGAACATTGTAAGTACCTAGGTGTTAATATAAGGAAAGATCTACGTTGGGTTAATCACATAAATGGGATTGTAAATAAAGGATACAGACCTCTGGACATGGTTATGAGGGTGTTTAGGGGTTGTAGTAATGATTTGAAGGAGAGGGCATATAATTCTCTGGTAAAACCCCAACTAGAGTATGGTTCCAGGATTAATTGATTCAAGAATTGGAAAAAATCCAAAGAAAAGCAGCTCGATTTGTTCTGGATGATTTCCGACAAAAGAGTAGCGTTACAAAAATGATGCAAAATTTGGGCTGGGAAGACTTGGGAGAAAGAAGACGAGCTGCTCGACTAAGTAGTTAGTTCCGAGCTGTCAGTGGAGGGATGGCGTGGAATGACATCAGTAGACGAATAAGTTTGAGTGGTGTCTTTAAAAGTAGGAAATATCACTGTGTGAAGATAAAGTTGGAATTCAAGAGGACAAATTGGGGCATACATTCGTTTATAGGAAAGGCAGTTAGTGATTGTAATAACTTACCAAGGGAGATGTTCAATAAATTTCCAATTTCTTTGCAATCATTAAAGAAAAAGGCTAGGAAAACAGCAGATAGGAAATCTGCCACCTGGACGACTGCCCTAAATGCAGATCAGTAGTGAAAGATTGATAGTGACAGAATAAAGAAATGATTTTATCGATCATGTTAACAAACTGTTACGAGTGTTCGCAGTCAAAATCTAAATATCAAGAGCCCTCTACAGATTGTACTCGACCTCAGAAAAGTAATGTCCTCACAAAGTACTGGGTATACTATGTCACAAAGGGTAGATTACGAAAAAGACAAGTCCTTCTTTTGTGATCATAAAAGAAAAACTAAAGAGAGTTTCAGCTGGCAGAGTTGGAAAAAACTTACATGAAGCCATAGAACTTAGAAATGATAATAAACTCAGAGTAAGATTAAGTGAACCTATAAATATTAATTATGGCTATGCAATTTATTTCATGTACCATACAAGAAGTTGAACCCAATATGTTACGAATGTTCTTCGATCACACATTCAGAGACTATGAAAATCAACCCCACGGCCAAAGTTGTGTTTCGCCAGTGGCAGAAGAAGTCGAAACATCAATATTCTGGCAGAAAAAATTGTCAGAGGGTCAAATTTTTGCCATGGATATTCTTGAGGAAACATATAACTCTATATCTGCTTCAAATAATGTTCACGAGCTAGTGTTAAAGGAGTTGAAGGTATTTACTGAGACGGAACTATCGGACAAGGAAATTGAAATTGCAACAGACCAGAGAGAGTTTTCATGAAGTGTACCAGAAGAGAATTGTTAGCGGAGGCTGAATGTTATGGTGACCAAAAATGAGAGAACTGAATGTTTTGTTTCAGGCTGCAAACATATTCTCAGAAATCTTGTATTGAAATGAAAGCTGCGGAATTTTGATGTCTCTGTTCCATAATATATCAGTGATATTGTTCCAAATGAACTTAATAGCTTCTGTAAGTGGTACGTTGGCGGGAAAGGAGACATTTCATCAGAGGAGGGAAAATATGAAGAAGTACAAAGGCGAGTTTGTCACATGTCCCAAATTCAGATGTCAAATTGTCTCTCTCGCAGGCAAGTTGAGAAAGAGCATTCTACCCAGTTTTATCACACAATGGACTTATTGGTTTCCATTGGTCTGACAATTCATGGGTCAACCTGCAGTCAGGACCTAGAAACCCCTTGTGCGTAGTATTGGATGTAGCGTTGATTATATTCATGTACTAAAGTTGGAAAAGCAGATCGCAGCAAGTGTTTTGAAAAGAATTCATGACAATGATGGAGTTCACATTCCACCATACGTTGTACCAAATGCATGTATACATTGTGCTGCATGTAACTTTGACTTCTCTAAAGACACTATAGATAGAAGAACACTTCATGGGATTATAACTGTGTATCGGGTTATGAAAGATTCAGATACATTTGTACCATTATCATTAGCTTCTCTAAATGAGTGTCCAGTAAAATCCTTTGACAATGCCCTTCCAGCCAAACTAGCTTGTGCAAAACCACCTAACTGGAAAACTTGCTTCCCCCTTCCTGTGGTTTCAAACTCACATTAACCATCTGAACATTATTACCTACCGAGGAAAACAATGATGATCACGCTTCACCCCACCCGCAATTTTTGAAGAAAATGAAGAACTACCGGAAAAAGCTGCGATAGTATTTGGCATGGCGCTTCCTCACACTTACCACAAACTCAACTCATTGAAGAAATGCCGTGACCTCAGCGTAATATTCAGTAAATGGATCGGGCAAAAGTTCATCAATTATAGCGAGGTCCATGTTGTTCTCGACTGTTACAAAGAAAACTCATTGAAGAAAGCGATGAGAGTGATTCGGCAAAAAGGGCCCAATCCAATACAAAATCGGACCAGAAACAAAAATTGTAAGTATACCGATTAATAAATTATTGACCGATGATAAGACGAAGGATGAACAGACGAAGTTCCTTTCCAATTAGATTCTTCAATTTGGCGTGACCAATAATGAAAGGTTCGTAATCATTTGGAAGTAAAATAGCAGCTTCACCGCATGGCGATGATGTATCTCGTCTTTCAAGTACGCTGGAGGAGGCGGACATGAAGATCATATTACATCCAGCATATTTAACTCACAAAGGAATTAAAACTACTAATTTGTCCCCCTTTCCCCCAAGATACTGATGCCCTAATAATTTTGGCACCAATAGGATATCTCCAACTTTCACAAGAGTTTGGATTTCTCCTTGGTCATGGCATGAAAAGGTTTGTTCAGCTAGCTTCAATTTACAGAGCACTTGGACCTGTAAAAGCCTCTGCACTCGCAGGATTATATGCACTTTCAGGAGCAGATGTCACAGGATTCTTCTTCTTTTCCTACCGCTTTTTGACACACGTCCGGATGCCCTTCCGGACGCTCACCCAATATGAAGGGATGTAATCACTATTGCGTGTTTCTGTGGTATGTTGTCTGAATATGATGAGGACACATGCACCCAGTCTCTGAGCCAGAATAATTCATCTGAAGTGATTAAAATCCCCGACCCGGCCGGAAATCGAACCTGGGACCCTCTGAACCGAAGGCGAGTACCCTGACCATTCAGCCAGCGAGTCGGGCCAGACGTAACAGGATTATTTGCTGGTAAAGATAAAATAAAAAGGTGGAAAACGTTAAGTTCTGCAAGCTTATAGGAATTTTGTGTAAATTGTCGACTACACATTATCTCCCTGAAGATGTCAGGGCTGACATGGAAACGTTCGTTTGTCAGCGTTATGCTCCCAAAACACTGGGAGCTGTGAGATGGATTTTGTTCACCCAGAAACAATGTCAAGATTAGAATCTTTCTCTAACAAGTTCTGCGCTGGATCCGGCTTTGCTAAAGGCACACCTTCGGTGTTTTGAGTGTTAGTCAGGACTTCATTCAGCACCCCAATAACTCCCTACCCTCAGATTTGGGATAGAAGACAATAGAGAACACATACGAACCAGTTGCGTGTACCAAACCTTGTGCTCCAGAGTTTATCTTGGAACTTTGTCGCTACTCATGCTCTCATTAGCGTTACTCTCCTGTATTCACAGTACATGTCAGTCGAATGCACACTTCGGTGTACCATAATGTGGAAGTGCAAAGGTAATCCCGACAGGTGTGATAATATGGGAGAGTACAAGCAAGGCGATGATGAAGATTTAGGGCTAAGAGAGATTTGTATTTAAAGTGACGATGATTGAAATTTAAAATATATTGTCTGTGCTCTATCTATATTAATTTATAACCACTGTGTATCTTGTAAATTTTTGTCATTAAATATACCTATACCGTAAAACGTAGGAGATATGGGGTAATTGTAATTTGTTGGTGTTTGTAGTACACTACCGGCGGGCCGATGACCTCGATGTTAGGCCCCTTTAAACAATAAGCATCATCATCATCATCAACACTACCGGTACTTTCAATTATTGATATCCAGTGGCCCCACTAATAATGTCAAACATGTAAATATGCACTGGTAAAAGCCTCATAATAGACATTTTTATTTCTGTAAACTATAAAAGTAAATTTGTTGAGAAAATTGTTAGTTCTACATAAAAATTTGTGGTAACGTTCTTGTGTAATTAATATGGCAATATTTTTCGTATGAAACTTTTTCGTAATCCCGGTGGTTACTTATATAAATGTCCGACTCGTTGGCTGAATGGTCAGCGTACTGGCCTTCGGTTCAGAGGGTCCTGGGTTCGATTCCCGGCCGGGTCGGGGATTTTAACCTTCATTGGTTAATTCCAACATCCCTGCAACTCACACACCACACGTAACATTATCCTCCACCACAACAACACGCAGTTACCTACACATGGCAGATGCCACCCACCCTCATCGGAGGGTCTGTCTTACAAGGGCTGCATCCGGCTAGAAATAGCCACACGAAATTATATACTTAGATAAATTGGAAAAAGGTGTTTGCGATGGCGGCCCTTGTGTTTTTCCCGCGCGGCACTCAAACGCATAATTTTTAGAGTGCCAACATCGAAATTATATTTATCCAAGGTCAAACAAAGAGATTGAGACCATTACCACACTTGCATCATCAAAGATGCTACGGATGTGCTTTTGATAGCGGACTATTATAGTGTATTTTGACAGCATTGATTAAATAGTACGATTTATTTTTACTATTTGTTAAACGTCACACTGACACAGGCAGGTCTTGTTGTGAAGATGGTATAGGAAAGAGCTTGGACTGGGAAGGAAGCGACCGTGGCCTTAAATACGGTAGCTTACAGCTACAGTGAGGTTTGAACCCACTATCTGTCGATTGCAATCTGACAGCTATTTGACTCAATTCACGTAGTAAACTTCCTCGGTCAAATGTTATTCATTTTACAAATTTTGCCATGGGTGAATCTACATAGCAATAATTAATTCCAAGAGTATTTAACAAGGTGTTCTAATTTTTTTACATTTAATTCAGTAAGTAGACAGATATTCTCTGTTGTGCAGACCTTGTGGCATCATTTCGAACACACTGTGGATATCAAGAACCACATCGTTGATCTGCTGCGAGAAGAACTGGACGAGGATCAGGTGCAGACCGAGTACAACTTGCAAGCCAGCGTAGAGATCGTTAACGAGCTTATAAGTGAGTATCCGTGCTCCTAGACGTGTAGCATCAAGAGAAGTGTAAAGTGCTGTAAACTTAAGGGCATTCATTTTCAAAAGAAAAAGGACAGGTTGCACAAGCTGCTGGGTTTTTATTTGTACTTCAGTTAGTGACATGACTGGCAATAAGGAAAGGAGTCTGATCATTGGTAAGGAATAGGTAGGTAAAGATGTCACCGTGGTCTTAAACACAAAAATGGGGGTAATAAGATGTCTGATTTTGCCCAATCGGTGGAAATTTTCATTGCTATTTACTACAGACGTATAGAATATTTACCACCTAATAAATCCAATCGCTCGGGATAGAATAGTTATTTATGTTACAAGAGTCGAAGGTGTGGTTATACATATGAGTTGAATGTTGAATTTCTTTTTTTTTAATGATATTAAGATGAACACAGCCAATTCTTACCCACCACGTTGCCTGCTCCTTTAGAAGATTATACACTAGCTATACATCAAAACACATTATTACTTAGTTCAGAGCATACCATTCAAACACTATGCGTAGTTCAGGGCCAGCCATTCAAACAGCATACCTAGTTCAGGTCCCATCATTCACACAGTCGACGGTTTACATAAAAGAATCGATATTATTCAACAATGAGCCGATAGCTTTGTTGCCTCGCCCAAGACCGACTCCAATCCTGAGACCAGCTCAGACATTAATGTTACTCTCGATCGTTCAAAGATGGCGAATCGAGTAGCCGGACATGTTGGAAATGTGGGTTTGTTTTGGTTTGTTGTTATCGAATGCAGTCGGTGTAATTTCATGAAATTTGACGATAAATGTTAGTTTCTTTGTAGAACCAATATAAAAGTGCGAGTGTATTTACATGAGTCAGTGGACGCTTGGGATATGTGAACATGCGCGGTAATGTGATTATGTGTTTCTTTTGATCGTGTTGTGAACCAGAGGCAATGCCTCTCATATAACTATTCTTAAGTTTTCTATCGAATAAAACATTAAGAGAGAAATTGATTAGGAACATACATCGTGATTATTTTGAAGTCCATGACAACAAAACTGTAGTGTGCGTAGCCTACATTTTATTGCGAATAAGTATTGTGATATTCCGTCAGTGTATATGTGCTTTAAAATGTCGAGTGATTTAGATGCAAGTGTATTTTACAATAATCTGTGCTTGCCTGCGGAAATGTTTGGCTGGATCTTGGAGTATAATAAAACTATAAGTATGTTAGATGAAGCAATCTGTATACTATATACTGAACCCTTTGGCCCATACCGAAGGATACCTACCTTTCTTACCTATCAGCAAAGTTCATGAGATCTGTCTCTTGGGTCGTATCGGGTTCTTCGTCACTTGCGGAGGTAAAGGTAGGGTTCAGTAATTCTAATCTATCTACTCAAATGAAAGGTTTGTTTAAAAAATGTTCCTATTTATTCAAGTATTTCACGAAGCATTTCTGGTTTACCAATGGTATCGTTTAACTCAATCGTGTCCATTGGACGCCACAATTATTTTTACATAGAGGGTCAGAACACTGGTGTGAGCCTTTGACGTAACTGCCTGATGGGCATTCTTACTAGAAACCATTGTCACAATTATTAATTAAAGAAAGGAAAGTATGGAAATCCTTAAATTCGGCTTTCATGTGAGACTACATGTACCATCATAGTGATTCTTTATGGTCCAGCCCTCGTAACACGAACTCTGGACTCTGGGTATAATTAAGGCAGTCCAATCGGTGTGTGTCACACAGTGGTTATACGGCATGGACCCTTAATTGAATCGATGTGACCTGCGACTATGTCATGGACCGACATCTAAACTTCTAAGTTACTTTTAAGTCATTGTGGGTGATGACCGCAAGAAAAATGATGCTACAGTGGCATATGGTCCTAATCTAAGTCACTGAGGTTGATGACCCCCTTGACCATCCAATTCTCTAAGCTGAAGGCTAAACACAATTAAGTTACATCGGTTGATGACCAAAGTTTCCACTTTACTATCCCCAAAATATTTCTGCTCAATTAAACAAAGTCAAATAATACAACAATAGCAATGCTCACAATACCTTGTGGCAGTAAAATCCATTACCTTCGGATATGTCCCCTTAATCGTTACGTTAACATTTACACATTCCCCAGAAAACAAACTAAGATTTCCAGAATGCATATCCAAGTTATTCGCTTGATTTAAAGTTATTTCAAAGTACGGTTTTCACTGAATTTAATAATTAAACAAATTTAAATGATTTAATGAAATCTTAAAGAACAACAAATTCTATCTCCGCGGACTAATGGTTTCTTTCAAATGTCCCTGCACAAGTCTTGACATAATTTAATTTAATAATGTCAGATGTCTATCGTTGATTCCAGTAGCTGGAAAGGAACTATTACATCATTCATGTCCAGTTTATATCTTGTTTCATGACCTCACACTTTAAATCTAATCTAACCCTAGCCATTATTAACACTTGGATAACCCTAATAATTACGTACAAACCAAAGTAATTCACCGTATAATATAAGCCAATTACGATGTTATATCTCGTTATAACATTCCATAAAGTTTGCTCACCTCTCACAGACAAAACAATCATCACCACCATCGCTCTATATTTTGGACAACCCTGAATTTGGCTAATCTTGCTCATTATACTCTAAGTTCGTGGTCTCAAATGCGCATTACGTTCTCAATTAAACAAATTTACCGTATCTAATAACACACACATTATTCCCGGTTGAAAATTTCAACTAAATCCAACATTTAACGTTTTCCTTTGCCGAGAAATGCAATCTCAATTCAATACGTAACACACTCTGCATGTTCCATTATCCGGGCGGCGAACCCCTGTCAGCTGACGGCATTTCGCCCCAACCCTCGCTTGGCAGTGATATGAGACATCTGGTCGTTCTACCTGACTGGCCTCTCAGAATGCAACCTTTAAACTCTGCCGACATAATTACACAAATATGATATTCTAACCAACAAAATGCACATAGATTATACTTCAAAATGCCCACAATAATTGTACACATCGCAAATTAAAACCGGCGCGGAACCTTGTATACTGCTTTCCATTCCCAACATTATAAAATCTTCCTCGGGCTGCCACAAGTCCCGGCTTCATCGACAGGTCTCCAACACCTGTTTCATAAATCTCATCTCGACTCACACGGCAAAACTAACCTCTGTTTCCCAAACTCACGACTATTACTGAAAAAAGAACTGCAATAAAATCCTTACTAGAATCCACGACGTCTAATAACGCGCAGTGCTTTAATAATGAATAACTTCGCATAAAATGATATCGTATTTTAATAACTGGATTTTCACGAAAATGACTGAAAAATTCTACTAAATCTTTTTATTGTCAGTCAGACACGGTTTAAATGGGCCTAGAAAAACGTTTCACTCTGTAACCAAATTCATCACTCTATACTCTCACCCGACAGCGCGCTTCCACTCGATTGAAAATGGGTAACTATGGATTTCTTATATTACTTACGTCAAAAATTCAGACAGAAAAATTTTACGTCGAATGAACATCTTAATTTGACATCACAAAATATAGGCACTAAACACACGGAAATGACGATCTACATTGGACGTGATATCACTTCGAAACCCTATTTAATAACCCTTTTTACATCATACGGCACTCGCAAGACTTCGAAATTTTATCCAAGTGGAAAATAAAACAAATAACCCTTTTTCGTCGTATTCTGACATTTACAAAAACCACATAGGGACGACCAACTGCGTCGTATATACCTTATTCAAATACATGTAATTTAGACATCATGAAACAAGATATAATAGGTGGTAAGATGGTAAGTCGCATACCTTAGGTCACGCCAGCGTTCATCATAGGGCTCACCTGTGACACTGGCATTTTTATTTAGCCATTTTTACATTTCTGGCTGAACAGATCATTTTAGTCTTCCGGTTTTCTGAAAATAAAGCATAAAAAAGAAAATGCCCTTCACTTGTTCTCGTTGAGCGCACACGATGGACTGTAATTATTTCCGCACACGAATTACTTTCTTTGTCACATACAAATTTATTCGGTCCCTCGACCGTCCTTTTTGGTACAATTATTTCTATCTCCACATGGAGTCAAGACCCCAGCCACAACGGCTAAAATCTGTTGGTTGGACTTAGTCTACTTTGCCGTTCGATTTTACGGAGCAGCTCAACCCTCTGTCTTCAGCCTCGTAACACGTGCGAATGACGTCATGTATCCCAGAGCATGGGACAGAAGGTAGCCACCCCCTCGCCACGTGTCAACTATCAAGAATCGAACTTCTTATTCCAATTGACAATTTAATACATAATATTCTTAGGGCACAAAGGTCATGGGTTCAATACCATACGTCAACATTATGTTAGGATTACCAGGGTCGGACCATACGTCAACATTATATTAGCTTTACCAGGGTCGTTCATTGGGTTAACATAATCATTTCGGATGTACTTGGGCTGAGTTGCTCAGGCGGTTAAGGCGCTGGCCTTCTAACCCGAAGTTGGCAGGTTCGATCCTGGCTCATTCCGGTGGTATTTGAAGGTGCCCAAATACATCAGCCTTGTGTCGGTAGATATACTGGCACGTAAAAGAACTACTGCAGGACTAAATTCCGGGACTTCGGCGTCTACTAAAACAGTAAAAAAGTATTTAGTGGGACGTAAAGCCAATAACATTATTATTTCGGATGTACTTCCATTTCATTGGGTGCTGAGTAAATGAAATTGTTCACGACTTCAAAACTAAGGCAACAAATTATGTTTCATAGTTCTCATGAGATCGAATAAATTGAGGAATCTCGCGCCTTAATTTATTTTGAAACATTCAAAATGATGCTATAAATATTACTTTAAGAGTTTTATCATGTATTTTCGTCTATCCAGCGAAGTGAAATCTATTTGACTAAGTGAAATTTCTAAATAATCAGCTTATTGTTTTCTTTTCTAGTAGAGTACATGTGATTCTAGTTGATTATATATGGTGTGTACTTGTTGGCGAAACGTTTTCATACGTGAAAAAGTGTTCCCTTTGATGTTACATTTATCATTTTAAATTACCGCCATTGTACGTGATATTTTCGCGTTAGCCAATCCGAGCAACCCGGCTACTTCGGCCGCCATGTTTTTTTTTTTTTCATATTACGGTCTCAGGATTTGAGTCGGTCTTGACTCGCCCTCATAACGCAGTGCATCCATCTGGTAAACATCAAAGTAACTGTTTTATATGCATTAAAATGGTTTCCGATTTATCTGTTTATGCAAGTGGAAGTTGAGTGTCGTAAGTAACGACAGTATCTTAAAGTTCCATTTTCAACATTATTTTGAAGAACGAAAACATACCAAATTCGACATAGTGGGAAATAATATCAATTTCCTTTGCAAACCTTCAAGTCCAAGAAAGATATGTTTCCGTTAATCAAACCGGAACACGAATTTCTCTGATAACAATATTTTCCCAACGAACGCAGTGGAATCAGCAACATTATGAAGATTCGTAATATTATTCCAGTTGTACATTTTCAGGGCTGACGTATCATGGAGAACCCCGACCGCGTATTAGGAAACGGGACTACGGGGTAAACACAAACAAAGGTATCAAGGAAAACGAAGTATAGTTCCACTTCGTTCTCACTATAACGTAACATACGTCGGGTCAGGAAAGATCGAAAAATACGATACGGACAAGCAATACGGAAGAGTGGTGCTAAACCATTTAGATCGAAGGCTCACCATCCTATGACGTCGCCTGTGTACAAAGGAAGATTAGACATATAACACAATAAGCGACCTTCTTCTTCTACCACTTTTCCCCACATCTGTGAAGTCACGGGTGCGAACTGTGTCGCACATGTGGATTTGACCCTGTTTACGGCCGGATGCCCTTCCTGACCCCAACCGTAGTGGAAGGATGTAATCACTATTGCGTGTTTCTGTGGTGCTGGGTACTGTGATGTGTTGTCTGAATATAAAAATTAAAGTGTTGGGACAAACACACATAGCCAGTCTCCGAGTCATAAGAATTAATCAGACGTGGTTAAAATCCCCGACCCGGACGGAAATCGAACCAGGGACCTCTCTAAACTGAAGGTCCCAACCCTGACCATTCAGCCAAAGAGTAGGACAACACAATAAGTGACCACTGCGAGCTCCTCGTCCCTCGAAAATAGGCACTTCGAGATCAGGAGGTATGGAGAAAGTGGATATGAAACATATTTCAATACTCTGTACTTGTATTGTCACAATATTAAGATCACAAGAGATGACATAAATATTTGTTGTTCTGTAGTACTGCAAATTCGATTTTAGATCAATGATTTTGTTACTTGCAAGTGGCTGCAGTGCAAAATCAGACAATGCATGTAAGAAAATCTAAATTGGAAGCCATGTTCTTTAGGTCCTCTTGAACTATCGGTCCCCTGGCTTATGATCAAAAATGTAAGTCACGTAAAATATCCTTGTTTACTTTTTTTTGCTGTTGTGCTTGTGGGAACATACGACAAGAGTAGCTTCACAATCCATACGTTAGTTACGCCGTAAGTATTCGGTTTTCAACCGCCTTTGACATTACTCAGTACAATTGTAAACCCGCTTTTCTTTCTACGTAGATAAGTGATTCCGATTTTCAATTCCTTTATTCATTTACGGCCTACGGCTGTTAATTCCTCCTCCTCCTCCCTTGTTCTTGTTATTTTCTTACTTCCTGGCATTCCTCCCATCTTACGTGGGGGCTTACCTTCTGGCACTTCCCGCTCCACTTTTCCCGATCTTCGGAGTCAGAGAAATGAAGACCTACGGCTGGCACGTCCTCCCTAGTGCAGTCTGTTCACCGCCCTTTTGTTCAGCATCGAGGCCACATTCCGTCTGGGCTGAATGTAAATGCCCGTTTTCCGAAATCTGGAAAACTGTAAGGGTGTGCTGACCTCTTCGTTCTTAACGCGGTCTAGGCGCGTGAGTCCCAGTATCCATCTAAGCATCCGCATCTCCGTTACGTTTAGGATCTGTTCTTCTCTCTTAGCCGTAGGCCAATATTCAGCCCCATACAAAATCATTCGGTGGACGACTGTGGGATAGATCTCTTATTTGAGACACACAAGGATCTTGTAGTCACGAAGGATACCCATGATTGAGCGCCAGTTCAGCCAGACGACATTAACTTATGCTCAAATGTCTGCAAAGTAGTTCCTCACAGCAACACTATGTATTGGTTTCAGGTATTTTTTGGCGACTGATCAAAAAACTAAATCGAAATAGTTTCGTGATATTCCTTACATCAATATTGCACCTATATTAAAAATTATACATATAATACTTTTGCAGGATATAATTACAATATTTTGAAAGCTCAATTGACACCAATCTTAGCGCAAGCTACATAACATACTGCACAGTCATATGGCACCGGCATTCTGCAAATGTATTTGCATTTAACTACCTGGACTATTGGACACTATTATCTAATTCCTCACATTATTGCTTACGGCATAAGAATGAAATTGCCTACAATATGAACTAAGTTATACTGAGTATACAGTATATTTTCTACATGCCCTCTGAATACTCGACAAATATTTAAAACTGCGGCATGCCCACTTGCTTCAGCTTTTGAACAGTGATGACTCGTAAGGCTTGCCTGCACTATATTTTTTGAAACCGAAAAGTCTAGCGATTCTACTATTAATTAATATAATAATTGCATTTGCTTTACGTCCCACTAACTACAGTTACGGTTTTCGGAGACGCCGAGGTGCCGGAATTTATTACCGCAGGAGTTCTTTTTACGTATCAGTAAATCTACCGACACGAGGCTGATGTATTTGAGCACCTTCAAATACAACTGTTAATTACTACTACTAGGACCAATCCTCCACCAGCTACAATACTCACTTTCTTAGCTAAACCTGAAGAATAGCTACAACGAGCTACAAAATATAGTGGTTTTGGAAACCCGCAGCATTATGAGCATGCCTTCTAAAGACGCGGGCCACTAAGAAAGGGTTACAAGTATGACCTAGTGGCAAGCGGCTGATGGTGACGTACTGTATGGAGATGACGAGTTCATCCCCGGCCAGACTATGGAGTGGAGATCCGTGACAACGGAGCGAAGACGAGGAAGGTATTGCTACTACCCGGACCGAAAAAGTTAGTCCGATTTTCTATTTTTATTCTTTACAATCTATGAGCCTCCATGGCTCAGGCGGCAGCGCGCCGGCCTCTCATCACTGGGTTCAAATCCCGGTCACTCCATGTGAGATTTGTGCTGGACAAAGCGGAGGCGGGACAGGTTTTTCTCCGGGTACTCCGGTTTTCCCTGTCATATCTCATTCCAGCAACACTCTCCAATATCATATCATTTCATCTGTCAGTCATTAATCATTGCCCCAGAGGAGTGCGACAGGCTTCGGCAGCCGGCACAGTTCCTATCCTCGTCGCTAGATGGGGGCTTCATTCATTCCATTCCTGACCCGGTCAGATGACTGGAAACAGGCTGTGGATTTTCATTTTCATTCTTTACAATCTGCTTTACGTCTCACTGATACAGGTAGGTCTTATGGCGACGATAGGATAGGAAATGCCTAGGTGTGGGAAGAAAGCGGTCGTGGCCTTAATTAAGGTACAGCCTCAGCATGTACCCGGTGTGAAAATGGGAAACCACGGAAAACGATCTTCAGGGCTGCCGACAGTGGGGTTCGAGCCCACTACCTCCCGGATGCAAGCTCACAGCTGCGCGCCCATAACTGCACGGGCAGCACACCCCTTAGTTCATTAAATTTCCCCAGATGTAATTACACATAGGTTTGCGAATTTTACTCACATACATTAGCAATAATCTTCTGAAAATCCCTTTGATTCAAAAGGATAAGGTCCAAAATTAAATATGTTCATTTTACACAAGCCTTTCCGTTATGGGCTATCATATTAGACCTTCCTGTCCTTTCGGAGGAGCCAGACCTGTCGATTGTATGCCATATCTATAAATGTATTGCAATAATAATAATAATAATAATAATAATAATAATAATAATAATAATAATAATCATCATCATCATCATCATCATAATAATAATAATAATAATAATAATAATAATAATAATAACAATACCACAGCAGAATAAAAATAAGAAACTGAACTGACGAAATTAAAGTAGGCTTCGTCTAAGACAAAAATAAAATACGTGAAATTATTCTACAAGATTGAAGCCTAACTACAAATCAGTTTTATCGGAGGGGGATAATTCACAAGAACCTTCTTCGTTGCTGTTATCCGCTTAGCTGATAATGATTTTATTCATGGCATCTTCAATAACCCCGTCCTTCTACCAGTAGACCTACTCCTCCAGCTTCTGCTTGGTGTCATATTTTCACCTGTAATCACGTTTAGAAGACAACGATGATAATGATGATGACGATAATAATGATGTCCCATTAATTACTTTTACGGTTTTCGGAGACGCCGAGGTGGCGAAATTTTGTCCCACAAGAGTTAGTTTGCGTGCCGGCATATTTCCGACACGAGGCTGACATATTTGAGCATCAAATATCACCGGACTGAGCAAGGATCGAACCTGCCAACTTGGGCTCAGAAAATCCAAAATCTCGCCAACGCGTTTAGGACTAAAAACTCGCTCATTTGCTTCGTACGAGAGAGAATGTTTTCGGTCGTTGGGCAGAATGATGCCGAAGTCGTGTATATTTATTACATTTACACAAAATATAGCGAAATATACGTATCACCGTTCTAAAAGTATGTTGTAAGAAGACTTAACATGAACAGTAAATTTATTTTGTTTTCTTAACTGCAATTGAACACCGTCCTCTCTTATCAAGCATTTGTCCTGTATTTCTTCTTTTGGGGCTTTATTTCTACTGAAGAGAAACGTCGGAAGTATACTGTAGTCTCTGAGAATGTTTACATGCAGGAATTGTAAACCATATCAATATCCACACAGTTTTACAAGTCCCCTATTTACATTGATGAGTACAGCGGAGTGAGCTTTTTGCCAAACAGCTGAGATCAAAACATGGTCAGCTCGCTACAGTGGTTCTCTCGCAGACGGTGGCGCCACTGCTACCTCTAGTCTATTATGCATTTATTAACTCTATGCTTGTGCCATGCGAGTCGGTCATATGGCGAAGTACCTTGTTCTGTAGGACCTGGAAACGCCTTATCGTGCCGGTTATAAAATAAGGGGCGTCGCGCAGTCATTCTGGCATTTTCCCTCTGAAAGTCCTGGTCTATATTCCATCGCCAGGTTAAAGCCTCCTCGAGGGTTAAACCAAGGTACTTCACCTCACTCAACCATGATAAGTGATGAGGTGATGAAATATCGGCCGTCTCGTCGAAAAAAGGATGGCCTGGGTCTTTTCCGGGTTAAATTTGACCTTATTCTTGGAAAATCAAATATTGCGCCAAGGCTGAAGCTAAGTAATGGCATCGTGATGTCATCGCCGAGCGGTATAATCTTCAGTGTCATCTGCGTGCTGTTGGACTTCATTGCAGGTACCTGCGGGAGGTCGTTCACGAATAGGGCGTACAGAATTAGCGATAGGGTTCCATCCTGTGGCACATCCGCAAGGAGTTTCCGAAGGGTGGACTTTTCACCTTAGCAGGTAGCAAAAATTTGCCTGTCTTAAATATGACTAAATAATTTTGACAAGATACCGATAATAATGTGTAAACACGAGTTTGACTATTAAATTTTCGTACCGTACGATGTGAAAAGCTTTCCCCATGTCGAAAAATACCACTGTCACGCTACACCGTAAATTGACTGAGATCGTAATATACTGGACTAAGCGAAGAACAGCTAAAGGAGCTTACCGTTTGGACCGGAAATCAAACTGCACCGGTCGCACTATGTCAAGATGAGATAGAAAGCCGATAGGGGGTTAATTTTATGGAAACAGCCCGTTTTTCTCCGGCTTTGCAATGACTACCAACTTGGCAGTCCCCCAGGCCACTGGGAAATAACCCAACGAAATAAAGGCTTTAAGGATAGCAGCTAAAAATGTTATTGCTCTAAAAGGGAAGGCTTAATTTCCTTAAAGGTAACCCTGTCAGTCCCGGGGGACTTATTCAGTCCTCTAATACACTTGCGGACCTCCACAGGTGTGATATCTATCCCTTGGTCACGTGGTGTCATACTCAGTCTAAGAATTGTGGCCTTTGGGGCTAACAGTCGTTCAGTAGCGTCATCATCGTAAGGCGTGTCGTTGGTTACATACTGACTCTCAGTTGAGTCAGCTAAGGCCTCAGATTTTTCTCAACGGGAGAATACTAAACTAAGGTGGCCGAGAATCGCCAGCCAGGCTCACGGGTTCGAGTCAAATCGCGAAATACCCGCCAGAGCTCCAGTTCTGAGTCGTTTTCAGATATATTGCAAAAGAGTTCTCCCATTCTATATCTTATGTTCCAACAGACGTCGGCGGACGATCTTGACTATTTCCTTGAATTCAGCCCGGTCATCTGGATCACGGTAAAGTTGTCATCTCCTCCGCTAACGACTTTTAAGTTTGATCAAATCGTTGAGGAGATCAGAAATACCTTCGTCAGTTTGTGGACTGTTGTTCGATTTGGATTTTTGTGCAGCTTCTTGAATGCTCAATAGCCCTGTTGACATCATCCCGGCTGCGGAGGTTGAATGTATTTAATTTTTTCTACATGTGATCGGAACTTGTGATAGTCCAAGGGGTGAGCGAGATGGTTCATTTAGAAGATCCTATATACGTCTAAATACAGGAGGATTATAGTCTGAAGTTCATTCAGAAGGGACTAGAAAATCAACAGTCCTATTATACAATGTTGACACTATCACGTCAGTGATGTCTGGTAAACCATTTGCAGGATAAATGATGGGCTCTGTAGGAGCGCATGGCAGCTCATCATTGTCTCTCATTCATTGATTTAGAATTCTACCCTTAGGACTGACCATCCTAGAGTTCCTGTCGGGGTGCTTGGAATTGAGATCACTGGTTATCAAGGTGGGAACATAGACCGAGTTGTCTAAAAGAGCATCTAGTTCTGCAAGTTGGAGGGCTGCTGAAGACGGTAGATTAGGCAGCAAAAGTTCTATAGTGGTAGTTCCGATGTCGGACTTCGATGCGAAATATTTCTAGCATGGAATGTGGTAGGGTGTCCAGCACGTGATGAGTAAGGCAAACATTGACCAACACGGCCACACGACCACCCTGCATCCCACCCTGCATGCCGGCTTTGTCTTTCCGGTGAACTACCATATTTTTATAACGTTTATAATGTTTCACCCGATAGCATGATATCGATGTTATGCTGAGATATAAAAGCCTCAATCTCGAACCTCTCACCGATAACATTCTGGCAATTCCACGCACAAATCATCACGTCTATTAACGTCAATGGCGTTTGTCACGTCCGTTTAGGGGGCCATAATTTTGTCTACTGTGTTAGTACACATTCTCAATTTCATCCCTGTTTCCCTTAACAAAGAGAAAATGCCTACTAAAATTGATCTGCTTATACATATCAATGATGTAATATAACCCATTAAGGTCAAGAAAGGTCATTTCATTGCTTCGAGGGTGTGCAGTTGCGAAGGGGACTGCAGCGCTACCAACAACGACCACAAAAGGAAATCCTGCGTGGAAGAGAGATTTTAAATGTCCTGCTGTTTTCTTCTGTTCGTCGGCCTTTCGAAAAAGTTCGCGCCCTCTGCAAGATGCATGGTGTGCCACAGCACATTTAACACACTTCGCTGCTGCCTCCGGCTTGAGCGAACAGGTTGCGGGTAGGTGGTTCTCGCCGCACTCCGCGTAGCTCAAGGCATTATAGAGTAGGTGGCCATGTGACCCAGCCGTTGACACTTAAAGCACCAGGAAGGCCCTTCCCTTCCTCATACGACTCAGTGAAGACCCCGGAAAGACACAGGTAACGCAGGGATTGGATAGTTTTTGAAAACTCCTCATTCGGGAGAGGTACACTCCTCACACTGAGAGGTATCATCCAATCTGCACCGACAGTTCACACAATATTATGGATTTTAATGTTGAGTCGGCGCTGACTTGGCAATTGGTGTGTATCGAAAATGTGCATTACTGTCTTCGAAATATTTTGCCACCAACCGGTAGTCACGCTAAGTATCGACATGAAATTTGAGGGCGTCCCTCGTGTTTATGACTCGTACGCCGCAATTGCAGCGTTGCTTCAATCAATGAATCAATACTGATCTGCATTTAGGGCAGTCGCCAGGTGGCAGATTCCCTATCTGTTGTTTCCCTAGCCTTTTCCTAAAAGATTTCAAAGAAATTGGAAATTTATTAAACATCTCCCTTGGTAAGTTATTCCAGTCCCTAACTCCCCTTCCTATAAATGAATATTTGCCCCGGTTTGTTCTCTTGAATTCCAACTTTATCTTCATATTGTGATCTTTCCTACTTTTATAAACGCTACTCAAACTTATTCGTCTACTAATGTCATTCCACGCCATCTCTGCGCTGACAGAACATACCACTTAGTCGAGCAGCTCTTCTTTCTCTCAATTCTACCCAGCCCAAACTTTTCAACATTTTTGTAACGCTACTCTTTTGTCGGAAATCACCCAGAACAAATCGAGCTGCTTTTCTTTGGATTTTTTCCAGTTCTTGAATCAGGTAATTCTGGTGAGGGTCCCATACACTGAAACCATACACTATTTGGGGTCTTACCAGAGACTTATATGCCCTCTCCTTTACATCCTTACTACAACCCCTAAACACCCTTATAACCATATGCAGAGATCTGTACCCTTTATTTACAATCCCATTTATGTGATTACCCCAATGAAGATCTTTCTTTTTATTAACACCTAGATACTTGCAATGATCCCCAAGCGATAATGCTGCTGATAGTTGGTTTTATTAAAAACCACTATTGGCGAGAGTGATTTTTCCTTTGGTGGTGTGCGGTCCAAGTCCATCTGTTCGTGCTCCCCACCAGGAACTGTGTTCTGGTCAGTCCCGTTCTCGTCAGACTCAGACGGAGCTGGCGTAGACCGGGAGAGATTGACCAAGGGGGCCAGGTGTAGGCTCACTGGTGGTTTAGGACTGTACTGGCACTATGTCTCGGGGGCTGTGCTACCACTATGAATAAAGCCGAAAGATGTCCAAAAGAATTTGACGTTGGCTCAAACATTTTGGATTGCCCAGTTGATAGGGAGTGTTTGATAAGACGCAAATTAATATTTCTACGTGAGCGTACAGCAGGGAGCCATGGAGCCTGGTGGTGATAAGGGGTGGCAAAGGACTGCAGGATTACCACCCATTGTTCTAAAGCTTCCCTTTCTGGGAGAAAGTGATTAGCTGAATGGGTGGGATGATCCTTGTTACCAGAGTCTGTCCATTTGATGCCAGCAAAAGGTGGGCCGATGTTGAAATCTGGGGTTTGAGGGCCACTGCCTCTTAAACTGGGAGGTCTCCCTGGCGGGGACTCTGACATACCCAAAGAAGTTAGTTGGTTCGACGTATGTAATCCACAAGGGCACAAAAACACACAAACGACGAAAACAAACAATCACAGCACGAAACAATCGCAGTCAGGACACCTTAAAAGACTTCGAGAAAACATGAGTACTCTCTCTTCCAAGAACTATCTGTGTAAGAGCTTACCTCAAACCATTCAACGCTTTTGTTGAGGCCATAATGATATGTTGGTCACCACGAGCCTATAGCAGGTCGTCTACTCACCTGCAACTCCTCAAACCATTCCATTTCCCCCTGTACGCAGCTGCATTTTCAGGGATCATCTCCTAAGCTATATGCATTAAAATACTTCGTCCTATTTCAGTTTGTTGTATACGGTGTATACATCAAACACTATAATCTTTGAATACTTACAAATGAAATTTGTGACGTTCAGTCCACATTTGGTGCTGTCGCTCAGGTGACAGATTCCCAGTCAATTGTTTACCTAGATTTTTCTTAACTAAATGATTTCAAAAATTTGTAAATTTTTTCGAACATCTCCTTGGTAAATTACTTCACTCAACAATTATTTTAATGATTGGTTTTAAATTGAACCTGACAATCAGTACATGCAAACCTTCTTATCCCACCTTTCACTGTGTTGTGTGAGTTACAGGAGAGCTGCTTATCATCCAACCATGGTGAAACAGTCTAGCCAATGGCACTAGGGCTCAGTTTTTCATGCCTGAGATTGCTGAATAGGGATTTTAAAGATCCATTATATACTAATTTCATTTATATAAATATAATGTAAATACACTGAATCCCACGGAACACGAACAATTTATTAAATGTAAACAAGCCGATTACTGCAAACTAAATACAAGCTGAGCACCAAATCACAACACAGAGGAAACACCATCAGTGAATTCCTCGCTCACCTGCTGAGGAGTTGTAGACCGCGGGTTGAAGAGAGGGTAAAAGGGTGATTGGCGGTCAGCGCTGACAGCCTACTTTTCTATACATTCCCTTCGAGCTTTAAAAAAAACTGAGATTTTAAAACAGAGTTGCTCAGCTGGGCGCCTTTGATGCCTGAAGTACGGGCAGCTTAGTACCAAGCGTACATCACAGTCAAGCGAGAGTGCGAACACACTCGGAAATGTTGATTGGAGTATAAAAGAAAGACACTCTAATTTCAAGAAAAAACGACCTTTCAAAGGTATTTGGATTTGATTTATACTGCGTTCGATATTAAAATACATGGTTTTATTTTCCTATATTTACACATTCAAAGAAAACTGACACGGCCGAGCGAGACACTGCACGGTTTGGGTCATGTAGCTGTCAGCTTGCATTCGGGAGATAGTGTGTTCGAGCCCCGCTGTCAGCAGCTCTTAAGATGGTTTTTCATGGTTTCCAATTTTTACACCAGGCAAATGCTTTATCTGTACCTTAATTAAGGCCGCGGCCGCTTCCTTCCCATTCCTAGGCCTTTCCTATCCCATCATCGTCAGAAGTCCTATCAGTGTCGGTGCGACGCAAAGCAAATTGTAGAAAAATGTAAAAGAAAACTGACACTACAAGTTTCGTGTTACAATGTACAAATATACGGGACTGAAGCGTGCAAGCTACGATTTACAATTCCTTGGATGGGAATGACAAAATTTACACTAAGAAAATCAAGTTTAATGCCCAATTTTGCACAGTATTGTAACGCTATGCGACTTTCCCTGTTCATGCGATTTCTGAAAATATTACTTGAAACTTATCATCAGACGTCCATTCATAATGGTTGTCCACTAAATAACGAGTGGGTTTCATCACTAAAGAAGAGAGAGATATTTACTATCAAAGTACAACAACACTGTAAATGCAATCACAAGTAGATATAGAGTATGTCGTCATATAAATAATATAATTAAGATTATTCCCGGCAAACAAGCTTTGATTGTTGATGGCTTGATCAGATAATTTAAACTCAAACAACAAGAAGCCGCAGCGTATCCACTTTACTCCATACTATATTAGGAATGTTTCTATAGCATACACCTCTTATAATATACAGGTGAAAATTGTCATTTATTGCGTAGAGTACAAATATATTATGCGGTACCGGTAAATTCCTTATTGTCAATATAAAACGTAAACAGAATAGCAATAACTAATTTCGTAGGCGTCAGTTACATTAAAAATTACCTGGATTTCTGTCCACTGGAAATCAAGTAAAAACACTGTTTCCTTAATACTCAAATGAACATTCACCGTGCATTGACCTTCACGGCCTATGACGTAACCACAACATTGCTATCGCTGAAACGCACTCACTGATCGCTCGCCCGCCCACGTATAGGGGTATATGCTGTGTGCTCGCGAGATGAAAAGCCCTGCGAGAGCACAGTACAGCAGAGTACAGAGATGTTGATGCTTTTCGCATTAAAGTTCCCTCCATCTAATGTTGCAGACAGTCAAAGAAGTAGACTCCACTGTGATAATATACATGTTCTGGTCAGCCTTTGACAATGAACCCTCGAATAATATCAAACAAATGTTTAATATAGCGACGTGGTTCTTTGTATCAAGTTTTCCAACTTCTTGTCACCAGGTGTGCTATATCAACGCCTGAAAGACGTGGATATGAGGTACAAACAGCAATTAAAGGAACTACTGGAGAGAGGTGCAACGACTCGGGTGACTTACGAAATTATGGATAAAGAGGAAGACGAGTACCTCAACATGATGCTATATGCTATTGAGGAGATCGAGAAAGAACAAGCCATCAACTACGAAAGCGAGGTTGTCACGAAAATTGACGAAGAGCGTGACAAGGTAAGGCACATGTTACTTCGTACAGAATTTACCATAGAGACAGTAGATGTAGACTATATGGCTCATAAGAATGGATAACTATGAGGATTGTAATATTTTGTTGATTGACATCGCTGCAACGATTTCTATGATTTCTACTTATGAGAATGGTATTCTATTTACAGTTCAGAAAGCCCCAATATTATTGGTATCGTTAAAAGCGAAAGAGTAGTAAGCATACGCAATCCTCTTCTTCTTCTCTTTCCAAGTAACAGAGATAAATTCTATTTCATGTACGTACACCCTTCACAGATAGAAAAAGCAGTCAGATCAATACGAACTAAAACTAAAGGTCCAGATAATATTCCAATATCCATGATTTCTACCTGCATGGACATATTTCTTCCTGCCCTTGTGCACTTATTTAACTTCTCTCTACAGAATGGAGTTTATCCCTCAGAATGGAAGCGTGCCAATGTACGTCCTGTGCCCAAAAAGAAAATACCAACAGTCTGTAGTGATTTTAGGCCTATCAACATCCTCTATGCACTTAGTAAGGCACTAGAAAAAATTGTTTTATGAGCAGATATGTGAATATTTGTCTAAATACAACATTCTACATCCCTACCAATCTGGCTTCGAGAAGGGCCATAGTACTACTACTGCTCTTCTGAAGGTTACAGATGATATACACGCGGCCACCGATAAGAGGCAGCTTACTATCTTATGTCTCTTTGATTTCTCTAAGGCATTTGACTCTGTTAATCATGAGTTGTTTCTTGCTAAGCTGAAGTCAATTGGCTTCTCCCAGAGTGCTCTGTCGTGGTTTCAATCATATCTGTCAAATAGATCACAAAGAGTCACGTTCGTTGACGGTCGATTCTCTAGCTGGGAATCAGTAAACTGTGGCGTACCACAAGGATCAGTCCTCGGTCCTTTATGTTTTTCTATTTATATTAATGACATATCTGAAGTCTTTAAAAGCAGTAGCTTTCACATGTATGCGGATGACTTACAAGCTTACTTCCACTTTTGTCCCACTAACGCATCTTCTTCTATAACGCATTTTAACCATGACATCTCTCGATTGATTGAATGGAGCGCAAATCATAACCTCCAATTAAATGTGGCTAAGACCCAGCTTATTTGCATAGGTTACACAAAACTCCTGAAAACTGTTGACCTCAAATCCCTTCCAACAATAAAAATTCTAGAGACAGATATTCATTATAGTGACACCGTTAACAATCTAGGTCTAATTTTTGACAGAACCTTATCCTGGTCTGATCATACGTCAAATGTAATCCGAAAAGTTGTGTCATCCATGCATATTTTGAAACGTAACGTGTCATGTACACCACCTTTCATGCGAAAACTACTTGTTCAAAGTCTTATATTTCCAATAATTGACTATGGTTCAGTCGTATACAACGACTTATCTGAAACTTTGAACATAAAACTACAGAGGGTACAAAACGCATTTGTTCGTTACGTTACGAATGCCAGGCGTGATGAACACATAACACCCTATTACATACAGCTACAATGGTTGAAACACCATGAACGTCGGGAAATCTCAGTAGCTGTTGCTACGCAGAAAATTCTCAAACTGAAGACACCATCCTACCTTTATAATGCATTTAAACCTATGGAGTCGGTACATAACAGAGATAATAGGTTTACAAAAACCACCCTTCAAATTCCCCTTCATCGTACCACTAAATTTAACAAATCCTTTGTTTGCACTGCATCACGTATCTTTAACGTCTTTAATCTTCACCGTTTCGCAAGTAACACTAACTGTACCCAACTAAAGCAGTTCTTTACATCTATCTTTCTGGAGGAGTACGCAAGAGGCTGAGATCAGGCATTCTTGTGTCGAACAATCAGGAATATGTATATTTCGAAGAAAATTGTTTCTCTGCTTTAGCTTTATATTCTTTAAACCCATGTAGTCCAAAATAACAGAAGGGCTTAATGATTTACTTACTTATTATATAATGTATGTCTTAACCTTACTGGATTTGGTATCTGTATTTTCATTTTTTTTAAGTTTCTTGTTTAGTTTAATACTTTAATATTGTAAAAATGTAGTTACTGTTTTCAAAAATCTGCATTGTATTATAAGAAGACGCTACATAAAGGGGCTTTTCAGTCTCAGTGGCATGTAAATCATGATCAATAAATTCAATTCAATTCTTATTCACCTCCCAATATCTTTTATTTGGAGTTGGTTGTCATGATCATTGTCTTCCATCTCGTTCAAATGCCATCTATAGTACGTATCGCCGTCTGGTTCTTTGACTTCCTCTAGATATGATAGCGTGAAAATCTACAGACTATGCACTCTTGATTAGTGAATTCATCTCAGACCGCATTAAATGGCGTTACCACCTCAATCTGTACTGTCTCAGAATCTCTGTTATTTTCTCTAGTTCTGCCACCTTTCTGATATCGCCCTTTCTTCTCCTTTCCTTCAAAGGGATTCCCAATATCCACCGTAACATTCTCATATTCACCCTATCTAACAACTCATCTTCCTCCTTCCTCAAAACATCTGTCCCTGAATACAAGAGTTATATTTCAAGAATTGGTCATAGAGTTCACAACATGATGAGGGCAGACTTCTTGTATCATGAGAAGAGAGAGAAGACAAGTCACTGTACTGATCATGAAAGTTCACTCCAGCTAAATCAAAAGCGAACTATTTCGGTGTGATAAATCATGCAGGGCAATCAAATGTATATAATGTAATGATTCATCCTGTTTATCAATAGTAATTGCACATCGAAGGCGTTCACGTTTATTATCAGGGCAGTGCCTCGATTTTTATTTGTTGCTCATGGTGCAAGTTAAAAGTCTAATTTGAATTTTGTGAACTCTGACGATGATCACTTTTATGCTGAGATTCTCATCTTCTATAGATCTGCTCCATATCCAAAGACGGATTACTTTCACAATATCTAATTTTCCATCGTTCTTCCGCAAACAAGATTTTCCATTAGCAATATTACGCATGAGAACTAGACGATATGAGATCCATTCACTGAATTTCCTCGGAGTGGAATGAGTTCCTTCTTAATAATTGCTACTCTCCCCATATCTAAGTTTAATATATATTTGAGGTAAGTTTAAGGTATTGGTCGTGCTTAACTTCTCTCCAACTACATGTTTAGTGACATGTTTTTTTTTCATTATTATTATTATTATTATTATTATTATTATTATTATTATTATTATTATTATTATTATTATTGACTTTTTCTCAGCTACGTGGAGTTGGCACTTTGTATGGATTTAGCCCAGTTTTACGGCCGGTTGCCTTTTCTGACACCAACGCAGAGTTGAGTAATATATTCATTATTGTAGCGAGCGCAGACATATAGTAAATAGACTGGCAGTGCCCTATCTCGGAAGCTTGTCGCTGCCGCCATCTTACGTCACTACAGAGCCACTGTAAACATGCATGTTACTGTGTTACGTGCAATTTGGTTTTATGTTGTTTTAATGCACGTTTCACAATAATTCTTCGGCAAACTACTGTGTGGAAGAATGGTGAATACCGAGTAGTGTTTGGGTGAGGTTTTTCCTATTTACGAAGAAAGAATAAGGAAGGAATAGGAGTTTCAATACCGGGCGAGTTGGCCGTGCGCGTAGAGGCGCGCGGCTGTGAGCTTGCATCCGGGAGATAGTAGGTTCGAATCCCACTATCGGCAGCCCTGAAGATGGTTTTCCGTGGTTTCCCATTTTCACACCAGGCAAATGCTGGGGCTGTACCTTAATTAAGGCCACGGCCGTTTCCTTCCAACTCCTAGGCCTTTCCTATCCCATCGTCGCCATAAGACCTATCCGTGTCGGTGCGACGTAAAGCCCATAGCAAAAAAAAAAAAAAAAAGGAGTTTCAATACACCGGTAAGTGACGTACATGTGCTCATGTACACCTGGTGCCTACTTATTAATACAACTTTATTTACTATTAAATATGCCTAATTCACTTCCTTCCTGTGAATATTTGTCGGAGTTAGCCCCCTCGTGATGGAGTGCGGCTAGGACATAATAATAATAATAATAATAATAATAATAATAATAATAATAATAATACATTGGATTATAACTTAAGTTTTTGTTTCGGTGGTGTTAGTAATTGAATAATAGTGGTCTCGATCTCTTGTATTCTTTAAAGATACATTGTAAGGATATCAGAATTACTGTTAAAATTAGAGTGGAAGGATTGGTAATCTTGTAACAATCAAAATAGGTGTAAGGTTTATTATCACAGAATATTATTGAATGTATCTCAGGATTTGGTGGTAAAGATGTTAGTCAGTTATCTACTGTGTGATACTTGCAAGGAAGCTATTGTACAAAAAGAAAATCCTTAGCTGGGCTGAGTGGCTCAGAGAACTTAGCAGGTTCGACCCTGGCTCAGTCCGGTGGTATTTGAAGGTATTCAAACATGCTAGTTTCGTTTCTGTATATTTACTGGCACGTAAAAGAACTGCGGGGCAAAATCCCGGCATCTCGGCGTCTCCGAAAACAGAAGTAGTTAGTGAGACGTAAAATAAATAACATTAAACCTTATTGTTGGAAAATCCTTATCCATTCATTTCTTACAAGAATGGAGGTAATCTTCATGTTCCTACGAAAGATGTTGTTCATGTGTGCAAACTGAGATGTATTTCGGAGAGAACACATGTAATCGTTTAAGCTCGGTCATGAAAGGGAACATACCTAATGAAGTCACAGCTAAGTTGTATGAAACATTGTGGTTTTTGTTTTGTTTTTGTTTTTTTATTTTTTCAAGTTTAAGCTCACATGCTTTAAATCTAAACTCAAAGGACGTGCACGTCTATCGCCTTATTACTGTACCTGAAAATACGTGTCAGAGCCCGCCTGGTGGCATTGAAGTCTAAACAGTCTGACACCGTAGTTAGCCAGTTCGGGTCCCATTGGTCGAAAATGAATTTCACTATCCGCAGTGCTCAAATGGAGTGAGGGCATATGACGCTGTTGATGGTGATTCGTCCGTCGGATGGGGAAGATAAGCCTCGAGCAGACCCCTTGGTGCTATTCGACAGGAGAAGGCTATGTGCCGGCATCGGATTTCACCCTCTCTCTCTTCATACTATCCTATATCACGTCATTCATTTCATCTCATTTCAACTCCTCTGTTGAGGTTGACGTCAGGAAGCTCATCTGGTCATAAAAATTCGCCACGACAGATTCATCTCTCTTCATATCCGGCACTGTACAAAAACGGAGCAAGGGTTGGACAAACAAACAAACCTGAAAACACGTGTGAATTGTGCTGTAAGAGAATTGAATGGAAACAGATTTGACCATAGATCAGTCTAAAACAGGTTGCCTATTTTTAACCATTCGCAAATTGATATACCAGTGTTTCTTTCTTTAACAGTAAAATGAAGGATCTAACAGGTCTAATTATTCAGTGTTGTTGTTGTTGTTGTTATTAATTCGATGTGCTTTTAATTACTTTTTTATTATCTCCTGTCTAATATTCCCGTTTCGCCTACTATTTTACATTAATGCAACGGGGTAGTGTAGTGACGTAAGATGGCCGCGGCCGCACTCTTCCGACTTCAGAATCCCGCTGCTCATTGCCAGTCTAGATCTATTTGTCTGTGGTACCGAGTGAGAGGTCGTGCGGTTAGGGGCGCTCATTTGTGAGCTTGTATTCTGGAGATAGTGGGTTCGAATCCCACTGTCAGCAGCTCTGAGGATGGTTTTCTATGGTTTCCCATTTTCACACCACGCAAATGCTGGAGCTGTACCTTAATTAAAACCACGGCCGCTTCTTTCCCACTCCTAGCCCTTTCCTATCTCATCGTCGCCATAAGACCTATCTGTGTCAGTGCGACGCCAAGCAGTTTGTAAAAAAAATTTGTCTTCACTATTGCATGTTACTGTGGTGGTTTGTAGTGTGATGTATTGTATGTAAATGGATGTGTGTATAAAGAATAACGCAAACACCCATTTCACGAGCTAGATCAATTAACCAAAGTTAAAATCCCCGACTCAGCCTCAAATAGAACCCACGGTCCTATGAACTAAATGCTAGTTCGTTGCCCATTCTGCCAAGGAACTGGACTCCCCGTGATTTCAGTACATATTTAAAACAAATTTACGTCATGCTTATGATGGATCTAAATCATCCATACGCATTTCTCCATGATCTCTTCATAGATGGATACGCCTTCAGGTCCGTTTGCTTGTTTTTCGCAGCATTTGAGGCCTCACAGCCATGAGCGGTGGTGGCGACATTGGTGTTCATTATTAAGAGGAAGTACAACTGCGCAACCTTACTTTATTAACACTAATCAGAGAGGGATGAGGAAGACACCCAATCGTTCGACAAACGCTATTTGCTTAACGTCGCACCGACACAGATAGGTCTTGTGGTGACGATGGGAGAGGAAATGCTTAGGAATGGGGAAGTAAGCGGCCGTGGCCTTAATTAATTTGCCTTATGTGAAAATGGGAAACCACGGAAAACCATCTTCAGGGCTGCCGACAGTGGAGTTCGAACCAACTATCTCCCGGATGCAAGCTCACAGCTGCGCGTCCCTAACCGCACGACTAACTCGCCCGGTTTTCAACAAATGAAGGTATCAGCAAAAGAAACGGAAGGACCATGAGGAGCGTGAAAATGAAATCTATGTCTCACAAACCTAATGTCATCCGGGTATGAAGAGAACAAGAGAGACCAAGAGAGATCGGATCGGAAAGATTACAGTGAAAAGACCTGCACAAGTGGAAAAAGCAAACACAGGAAGGGCCCCGCGGTTGCCAACAACGCTCAGCCACTAAGGCCTTAAGTCGGCTCTTACGAGAGACATGGGTGATAACGTGGCTGCATTCAACCATCCCCATTCACAGGGGCCTCATAGTCGTGAAGGCATTCCGCAAAGCGTTCTCTAACTCATCGCTTCTAACGTAGCGGCTTTTGAGGACATTCTGCTTTATAGTGCCCACAGAGAACTATCTTATTTGGTGAGATCTGGGTTTCTTAGTGGCCATGGTCAAGGTGAAGATAAATTATCGGATATCTAACCAATCCACCTGTTTCGGAAAAGAGGTTCAATCGCACACTGATGGCAAAATGAATTGGTCTTGATGAAGCCACACTGTGACAGATATGCTAATAATCTGGAGCTCAGGAAACACCAAACGTTAATTATAACCAAATTAGTCTCCTGATCCACCGGGTCATCAGAGAAATACTGTCCAAGGAGATAATCTCCTGTTGCTCGCGCCAAAAATCGTTAAGTGAACTGTATTATTTTCAGCTTCTTGAAGGATTTACCAAAAATAACCGATACTATCCTTAGAACTTCGAAAAATGGCGTATTAATTAGTAAAATGTGACTTCTTGGCGTGTTCCTTAACTCCGTGTTGAGTCCACATCTGACTGATCATTCAATGGCAAAGGGTGAAAGTGACTTTCAAATCCTTTCGCATGTGGGCCCTCATGGTTGAACGTGAATATCCTATTCATGAGCCACGCATATGTCCAGGCAGTAGGGGATTTACCTGGAAAAGTTCATGATAGTTCTGAAAATTAGACTTTATGTTTCTTCGCCCGGTGAATTCGAATGTTTAACTTCCCACCAAAAATTCTCCCAGCAACCACCCAAAATTTTGAAAAACCCCCAAAATACACACTTAATAGAACTCTTTGTGTGTGTATTTTTGGGAAATAATACCTAGAAGTACGGAATTTAGAAAAATTTGCAACAAAAAAGCGCCTATGACATTTTGAAGTAGAACAAACGGTGGGGTGCGTGTGCGCTTCCGAATATAGGCCTCGGCGCCGAGGGGCCGCATGCCCTAAGTTACGCACCTCCGCTTACAACACCACTCACGTCACTTTCCCTTCAAAACATTGATCACTCTGTCCCAGCATCTGGTAGTCCCCCGACCTCCTTCCTTTTCCTAAAAAAAAAAAAAAAAAAAAAAAAAAAAAAAAAAAAAAAAAAAAAAAAGAGAGACATGAGAAAACGAAGAGAGAGAGTACTTTTAATTTTAAAACTTTGGAAAAAGGACATTTTTCACTCAAAGTTAATGACTGAAAGTTTGAAATTTACGACAAAACCCAGAAAAATGCATACGTACAATAATGTTACAAGGCAGTTGAAACATTATTTAATAGTATAATGCCTAGGTTTTTGCTCAAGTCTAGCCGAAAAGGAGAAAATGAGAATAGAGATGCATTGGTTGTTCATATTATTTATTTTATTTGTACAGGTCAGGACCCCTATTTTCGTGTAAACGGAAAACTTTTTCTCTAAAAACTAGAAACATACGACATTTAATAATGTATTTGAAAAATACATATTTTCCTACTGATTATAACTTTTTGAAAAATGAAAATTTATTACAAATCTGAGTGTGTTTTCGGGATAATTTTTTTTTTTTAAAAAGCGGGTCGAAATATTCCATCATATGCCTCGAGAGGAGAAATTCATCTGAAAATTTCCCTGAAGATATCGTTGAGGATCTGGATGGAATTGAAACTTGACATTGATGAAGGTGATGAGAACATTTTGGAGAAATCAAGTGAACCTGAAGATTCAGCATGTGCTACAGATCCCGAGAAAAAGAAAGAAAATGGTAGGTTAGTTGCTTTGTAACTCCTTCTTTATCCTTCTTTCTGTATCAAACAAACCAAGTAATAGCTCAATAAACCGAACTTAACATTTTCCGAAAACAATTAAACAAATTTTTGCTTTTTACGGCAAGAAGTGCCAACTAAGCAATCATTAAAATCGGTTTTAACGCTTGATCGATCAATCAATCCGCCTTAAAAATGACTTGAAACAAATTACATCGTTATCACGCTTGAATTTAATATTCGGCTTGACTGGGACATACTGTACGTATTTCCGTATGTTTCAGACTTGGGTAAACACTTGACAGATTTGATAGCGATCAAGCAGACACACGTGACCGTGGGACCTCGGCTGCAGTCAAGCGGAGAACTTATCCCGAAAAAGAGACTCAGATTTTGAATGTTTTTCAAAACGTTTTAGTAGTAGGGGAACGTTTTTTCTAATTCATCATATAATGTCGTATGTTCTTAATTTTAAGAAAAAATGTTCAGTTCGCACTAAAACAAGGGTCCTGACCTGTACAAATGAAATAATAATACGAACAACAAACGCATATCTGTTCCCTTTTTTTCTCCTTTTCACCAACACTTGAGCAGATTCCTAGGCTCTGTACTAAATCGTTTTCCAAGTGCTATGTAATATTATTGCAGGTATTTATTTTCTTGATTTTTATCGTAAATTTCAAAGTTTTAGCAAGTAAATTCGACTTAAAAACGTCTCATTTGTAAAAAAATTTAAAATGGCAAGTACTCCCCCTACCTCTTCCTCTCTTTACGTCTTTTTTTAGGAAGAGATAAGGGGTCGGAGAATTCCAGATGTTGAAAATAATAATGTGTGGGGGTAGGGAGGAAGAGAATTTTAAAGCAAAAGATGTAGGGTGGTGCATGTAGAGCGAATATAAACGACATGAATGGTTAAGCGGATTTGCGTAACATAAATGCTTGCGGCCCCGCGGCGCTGAGACCCATATTCCGAGGTGCACACGGATCTCCCCGTTCGTCCTACGTCAAAATGTCATAGGACCTTTTGTTGTTGTTGTTGTTGCAACATTCTGGAATAGAATTCTGGCGCAGTTATTTGGCATTAAGGCTTAAATGCGAGAGGCCAACGTCAGAAGGTTTACCGCAACTTGAACGAAGCCCTCATTAGGTAATTATATTCTCCGACACTTCAGTGTGTTTTAAGATTGATAGTAGTTAAATGCTGTAGTGGTGGGATGGCAAATAAGCTGAGATCGATAAAGGGAACTAACTACGAAGGTACTGAAGACTTCTCTTCGGGCTTCTCGGAGGTAAGCAGTGGTATTATATCGTCTTATGATCGGCCACGGTATAGCAACGCACTCCTACCTAATGAAGGGAGAAGCCCCCTCCCCCTCTCTGTGTCTTTGCGGCGGTCATATCCTTACTGAGGATTGCACAGACGCAATGCTCAACAGGGAATGGGTACGGCCTAATTACAGTCTCAAACATATTATAACGCGCTTTGCGGTGCACGGGTTCCGCCATAGTGAAGTACCACCGTATCGGCGACCACTGTGTGTGTAAACTGTGTGGGAAATATTGCCATCGATATCACGCTCCAGAATGCGATAAAATACAGTTGTCAATTACAAAATAATTTCAAGAAACAGCAAACATGCACATTGTGCGTAATTCCTCTTATATTATTATATCCTTACGGAGTGCGTGCACCTGCCCGATCTGCGCCGTAGTTTAAAACCTCCGAGTACCACCTCCCTCATCTTACGAGATGACAAGGAGTCACCAGACCTCGTCGTCCATTTTATGAGGCATAGTGACCTGTTTTATCGTGTATAAAAGTGTATTTTCTACTCGTTTATTAAATATTCGTTTTATTGTTAAGTACGTTTTATTATACTGCCTCTGATTTAATTTGTCTTTGTTATTTTAATTCCTAATTTGAATGATATCAATATGATTGCGCTTCAAGGCAATGTCTTATTCTACTTTAATCTATGTTTTCTATCATTTTATCAGAAAATAAGGCATTGCCTGTTGGATCCACGGCTTATTTCAAACTCTTAATTTTTCATCATCATTTGTTTTAAATTCTAGTTAGTGAATGGGATTTAAAATTTTGATTATCATGTAATTTCATTCCACCTCGTGCTATTAGGGGTCGATGACTTAGATGTTAGGCTTCTTTAAACAACAATCATCATCATCAATGCTATAGTAGTAGGCCTAATAGTAGTAGTAATATAATAATAATCGTATGGCCTCAGCTACCGTATGCAGACATTTCGATTTGACGCCATCTGGCTGTCTGCTCGTCAATTTCGACGTTCCGATTTACTCTAGGCCCGCTAGATGGCAGACAGAGTAAACCGGATCTCTCTTGGGCGTCTTGTGGCTGAAATTTAATGAATTTTGTCGGGTAAATACCAAATGTATCACCAGAGGTCTTTTACATGCCGACATCGTACGACATGGAGTATCGAATGGACTTTTTTTCCGCCCTTCAAAAATCCGACTACCTCTGCCGGGTTTGAACCCGTTATCTTGGGATCCGGAGGCCGACACTCTACCACAGATCCACAGAGGCAGCTATAGTAGTAGTAGTAGTAGTAGTAGTAGTAGTAGTAGTAGTATCTTTACATAAGTTGTAGTTATTTTACAGTTCTCAAATATTTTGTATATTCAGGTTTAGTGTACTTTTAATTTACTGCGTGTACATACGTATATTGTACAGTACAAAGTTTATACACGAAGAAAAACAGCAAGCAGTCAGCTATGCAAAAACAACAGAAACGCAACAAAGCATAAAGTTGGTATTGTAGGATTTTGAACACAAAATTATCGTTCACTCTATGGCAGATCAGTACCGTATATAGCCACTTCGAGCCCAGGCACATCCTTGAAGTCGAAGAGGCGAACTCAACACCAAAATATGCAGCTTTTTTGGGGACAGAACATACTACTCTTAGATAGCAGCGTCAGGCATTTGCTGAATGCTAACAGGACAGTGGGAAATTGTTATCTTCAGTTCACACTAAGCAAGTTAAAAATAGTTCATGTCCACAGAATATGCCAGCCGCACCATTTGATATATATCATGCGTCTCAAGGAACTGATTGATCACTCTGTCTCGATGGGCATTAGAGTGGCAGCAAACTCTTTAAGTACACGTTGGAAGATGATGTCTCTGGATACAAGAACAGTTCTGTTACTATGGATAGGAATTAGACGCGTACGTCGACCAAATATAATTCTACCCTAAAACATGACGAATCTCCCTTGCTGCTGATGGTTCTCTGTTGTATCTGTATTAATTCTCTTACTAGAATTCTGTTGCAGTAATTAGGGTAGACTTAACTGCAGTTTAGAATTGTGTAGACCTAATTCTTGTGTATTACTTTCGGTTTTCAGTAATTAACAGCAATTTTCATTCTGTTAAAGTGTTGTAGAAAAAAATTCGTACAATTAAGTAGTATTGTAGTGTAGTAGTAGCTTATACTAAATACCTCGTTGTTGTGTGATCTTTGTGAACTATCCTAGAAAATATTTCTTTCCTTTAATTTTATAGGCAATATTTCTTTCCTTTCATTTTTATTTGCACAGAATAAGTTATTTTATTTTTTCTTTTCTTCCTATTATTCCGTAAATAATGGCTACGCAGTGCAAGTGTAGGAAATGTGGGTGTGGTCAATCATTAAGGAGTATGAGGGAGGAGTTGGAGAGTTTGAGGGAGATAATTAGGACAGGAAGGAAAGTAGGCCTCCCTCAAATAATGTACAGGATACAGTAGGTGTAAAGGAGAGATGGGAAGGAAACGGGGGAATTGTAGAAGACAGGTGGTCTAATGTTTTAAGGGGAAGGAGATTGCAGGCTAAGGGCTCTGTTCAGGATCAGAATTCAGGGCAGGTGTCCGTGAGAAATCAGTACGAGTCACTGCAGGCAGAACAACCGACGGAAGATGAGGAACAGGGAACTGTTGCTGATATGTGTGGAAGTATGAGGAATTGAAAAGGCAGGAAAGGAAAATGTAGTGTAGTGGAAAGGAAAAGACAGGTGGAACAGGGTCATGGGAGGGAGAAAAGGGAGGAGGAAGTAGCTTCTGCAGCAGTGAGAGAAGATAGGGCTGACCAGGAGGGGAGGGGTTCAAATGAAGTAGGTAGCGTTCAGGCTCTGGTCATGGGGGATTCCATCGTTAGACATGCGGGAAAAGTGTGTGGAGGAAAGGGAACCAGGGTAGAGTGTTATCCAGGAATCAGGTTGAGGCAGATGTTGAGGAAAGTAGAAGAGAAGGAAGAGGGAAAGGAAAAGGTGGTAGTGTTTCACGTTGGTACTAACAACGTAAGGCAAGCAGGTGTAATTACCAACATAGTCGGGGATGTGTGGGATCTGATAAATACAGCACAGATGAAGTTTAAGGAAGCGGAGATTGTTATCAGTGGAATACTGTGTAGGAGGGATACTGACTGGAAGGTGATTGGGGATTTAAATGAGACTATGGAGTGGATATGTGCGAAACTGGCAGTGAGATTTCTAGGTTCTAATGGGTGGGTAGGAGACAGGGATCTGCGCTCAGATGGCCTTCGCTTAAACCGCAGCGGTACATATAAGTTAGGAAACTTGTTTAGAAGGGTTATAGGCAGGTACATTCAGGGAAACGGGGTGGCCTAGGGAGCGGTGTTAAGCTAACAGGGAACTGGAAATCAAGTATGGATGAAATAAAAATGTTAGTGCTCAATTGTAGAAGCATTGTAAACAAAGGAATCGAATTAAGTAATTTAATAGATACAGTATATACTTACCAGATATTGTAATAGGAGTTGAATCATGGTTGAGGAATGATGTAATGGATGCAGAGGTTGTGTCACGGAACTGGAGTGTGTATCGTAGAGATAGGATAGGAATGGTAGGAGGGGGAGTATTCATTCTGGTGAAAGAAGAATTTGTAAGCTACGAAAAAGTTAAGGATGAAAAACATGAAATTCTGGATGTAAGGCTTATCTCTAGAGAAAATAGGCAACTTGATGTCTTTGGAGTGTACAGACCGGGTAAGGGTAGCGCGGACGCTGATTCAGAATTATTTGATAAGATAATCAGCTATGTGGGAAATGATAAGGAAAGGAACGTGATTTTAGCGGGTGATCTCAATTTACCAAATGTCAATTGGGAAGGTAATGCGAACGACAGGGAGCATGAAAAACAAATGGCAAATAAGTTAATATGGGAAGGGCACCTGATTCAGAAAGTGATGGAACCAACTAGAAGGAAGAATATTTTGGATGTGGTGCTGATAAAAGCAGATGAGCTCTATAGAGAAACCGAAGTAATAGATGGTATTAGTGATCACGAAGCTGTTTTTGTCGTAGTTAAAAATAAATGTGAAAGAAAGGAAGGTAATAAAATTAGGACTATTAGGCACTACCATATGGCTGATAAAAGAGGCATGAGGGAGATTTTAAAAAGTAACTATGATCGCTGGAAAATGGTAAATATGTAAACAGACTCTGGGATGGGTTTAAAGCAATTACTGAGGAATGTGAAAATAGGTTTGTACCTTTAAAGGTGGTAAGGAATGGTAGAGATCCACTATATTATTACAGAGAAGTAAAGAGACTAAGAAGGAGGTGCAAGTTGGAACGAAATAGAGTTAGAAATGGTTATAGAAGTAAGGAGAAATTGAAGGAACTTACTAGGAAATTGAATCTAGCAAAGAAGTCAGCTAAGGATAACATGATGGCAAGCATAATTGGTGGTCATACAAATTTTAGTGAAAAATGAAAGGGTATGTATAGGTACTTTAAGGCAGAAACAGGTTCAAAGAAAGACATTCCAGGAATCATTAATGAACGAGGGGAGTGTGTATGCGAGGATCTTCAAAAGGCAGAAGTATTCAGTCAGCAGTATGTAAATATTGTTGGTTACAAGGATAATGTCCAGATAGGGGATGTGAGTAATACTAAAGATTAAAATTTACCTGTGATAACAATGACATTTACAGTAAGATACAAAAGTTGAAAACGAGAAAAGCAGCTGGAATTGATACGATTTCTGGGGTTATACTAAAGGCAATGGGTTGGGATATAGTACCATATCTAAAATACTTATTTGATTATTGTTTGGTTGAAGGAGCTATACCAAATGAATGGAGAGTTGCTATAGTAGCCCCTGTGTATAAAGGAAAGGGTGATAGACTTAAAGCTGAAAATTACAGGCCAGTCAGTTTGACATGCATTGCACGAAAGCTTTGGGAAAACATTCTTCCTGATTATATTAGACATGTTTGCGAAATTAATAACTGGTTTGAAAGAAGGCAGTTTGTGTTTAGGAAAGGTTATTCCACTGAAGCTCAGCTTGTAGGATTTCAGCAAGATATAGCAGATATCCTGGATTCAGGAGGCCAAATGGACTCTACTGCGATTGACCTATCTAAGGCATTTGATAGGGTAGATAATAGAAGACTACTAGAAAAAATGAGTGCTATTGGACTAGAAAAAATAGTGACTGAATGGGTCACTATATTTCTAGAAAATATAACTCAGAGAATTAGAGTAGGCGAAGCTTTATCTGACCCTGTAATAATTGAGAGGGGAATTCCTCAAGGGAGTATTGTTGGACATTTATGTTTTCTTATTATATCAATGATATGTGTAAAGAAGTGGAATCAGAGATTATGTTGTTTTGTACAGAGTAATAAATAAGTTACAAGATTGTGAGCGGCTGCAGGGTGACCTCGATAGTGTTGTGAGATGGACGGTGGGCACTGGTATGATGATAAACGGGGTTAAAAGTCAGGTTGTGAGTTTCACAAATAGAAGAAGTCCTCTCAGTTTTAATTACTGTGTTGATGGGGTGAAAGTTCCTTTTAGGGATCATTGTAAGTACCCAGGTGTTAATATAAGAAAGGACCTTCATTCGGGTAATCACATAAATATGATTGTTAATAAAAGGTACAGGTCTCTGCACATGGTCATGAGGGTATTTAGGGGTTGTAATAAGGATATAAAGGAGAGGGCATATAAATCTCTGGTAAGACCCCAACTAGACTATGGTTCCAGTGTATGGGACCCTCACCAGGATTACTTGATTCAAGAACTGGAAAAATTCCTAAGAAAAGCATCTCGATTTGTCCTGAGTGATTTCCGACAAAAGAGTAGCGTTACAAAAATGTTGCAAAGTTTGGGCTGGGAAGACTTGGGAGAAAGGAAACGAGCTGCTCGATTAAGCGGTATGTTCCGAGCTGTCAGTTGAGAGATGGCGTGGGAGTACATCAGTAGACGAATAATTTTGAATGGTGTCTTTAAAAGTAGGAAAGATCACAATATGAAAATAAAGTTGGAATTCAAGAGGACAAATTGGGGCAAATATTCGTTTATAGGAAGGGGAGTTAGGGATTGGAATAACTTACCAAGGGAAGTGTTCAATAATTTTCCAGTTTCTTTGCGATCATTTAAGAAAAGGTTAGGAAAACAACAGATAGGGAATCTGCCACCTGGGCGACTGCCCTAAATGCAGATCAGCAGTGATTGATTGATGAAGGGTTCGTTCCATCTCTCACCAGATCATCTCCAGACTCTTATGGTGACTTCATCAGAAAAAAAGTGTACTTCGACTGGTGTTGATGCTATGGGCTATAAGTTGTTGCTCAACACACAAGCTGCTTATGGTGTGGTTTAAGAGGCGTTTTTGTCACAGGCCTTCTTGACATCAGCCCTCCGTTGCGCAGCCGATTTCACCTTTCCAGATACGATACATTCATTCCGGGAGCCCTCTGAAGATCCTGGCGGAATGAGGTGGCAATAGAAGTGGGCCTGAGACAGGCTGAAACCAACAGATACAGATCCTGCCTATGAGTGTTCTGCGTCGGTGTCACATCCGTTACCGATCAGCAAACGTTTGTGCCTGCATCTACTTTTTAAAATCTCTAGAGGCATCATTCTGATTCACTCCAACACTAGCGGCGTCATCCACTTCTCAACATCAATCAATCAATCAATCAATCAATCAATCAATCAATCAATCAATCGGTCGATCAATCAATCAATCAATCAATCAGTCTTCAGTTATCTGCTCTCAGGGCAGTCGCCCAGGTGGAAGACTTGCTATCTGTTGTTTACCTAGGTTTTTCTTAAATAAATACAACGAATTTGAAAATTTATTGAACATCTCCCTTGCAAAATTATTCCTCCTCTTCCTATAAACGAAAATTTGTCCCAATTTGTCCTCTTGAATTCAAAATTTACCTTCATATTCTGACTTTTCCTACTTTTAAAACACCATTCAAATATATTCGTCTACTAATATCGTTCCACGCCATCTCTCCACTGACAGCTCGGAACATACCACTTAGTCGAGAGCTCATATCCCTTCTCCCAAGTCTTCACAGCCCAAACTTTGCAACATTTTCTTAACGCTACTCTTTTGTCGGGAATCAACCAGAACAAATCGAGCTGCTTTCCTATGGACTTTTTCCAGTTCTCGTATCACGAAATCCTGATGTGGGTCCCATACACTAGAACTATACTCTAGTTGGGATCTTACCAGTGACGTATGCCCTCTCTTTTACATCCTTATTATAACCCCTAAATACCCTCATAACTGTGTGCAGAGATCTGTAACCTTTATTTAAAATCCCCTTTATGTGATTACCATTGGCGGCTGGTGGTATCTGAAGCTGGGTGTTGCACCAAAATTTTCAGTGTCACATTTTTATAGCTTGCAGAAATAACAAGAGACTATATTATCGTTATGTAATGAAATACATTCCTCCTAAAACTGAAATATCTCTGGCAATTTCAACCCAGGAAGTAAGAGGCTAATTATACACTATAACTACAGTTACTCTCAATAATAATGTTTTTGCCTTTACGTCCCACTAACGACTTTTTACGGTTTTCGGAGATGTCGAGGTGTCCGAATTTAGTCCCGCAGGAGTTCTTTCACATGTCATTAAATCTAGTGACACGGGGCTGACGTATTTGAACACCTTCAAATACCACCGGACTGAAGCAGGATCGAACCTGCCACGAAGGCCAGCACCTCAACCGTCTGAGCCACTCAGTCTGGCACAGTTACTCTTGCCTCACTTGAATTGAAAATTGGCCCTCCTGGTTTTCATTGAAGCAAGATGTTGGTAATATTTTCGGTGGTCTGATATGGCGTGTAAAAGGAACTGCCGAGCAAGTTGGCTGTGCGCTTAGGGGGATAGTGGGTTCGAACACCACTATCGAAAGCCTTGAAGATGGTGGTTGTGCCTTAATTAAATCCACGGTCGCTTCATTCCAACTCCTACTCATTTGCTATCCCATCGTCGCTGTAAGACCTATCTGTATCGGTGCAACGTAAAGCAAGAATTGTAAATTTAAAAACTGGAAATGAAATTACCTTTGCGAGAGCAGAAAAAGTAGGAATGAAGTAATCTCCGCAGAGTGGTGCAATCTAACGGGGACATTTAGAACTGTTTCTCGCCAGGGGACTTGCTAGTCTCGTGCAACTCTCTGAGACCGATACCGGCGAGCATGCTATCTGATGCTGTGCAGGCTTAGGCTCGTCCCTGCTGCGGTACATTGCGCCGCGCTGACCGCTAGGGAGTTGCCGTAGGAAAGAACACCCCCTGAGTTCGATTCGAAGCCAGCACCATTTATTGGTCCGTTACGAAGCATTAGTACAGCGAACGACCAAAGATGGTTAATTTTAACATGTTTTCGAATATATGTTAGGTTTATTAAACTAAAACAATAGAAGAAAAGACGATAAATGAAGTGTAAAATTATTGGAAGTTGTGCAACACTGCAACAATGCCACGTACCGCCCCTGGTGATTACCCAATGAAACTATTTCCTTATATTGACACACAGGTACTTAGAGTGATCTTCATAAGGAACTTCCACCCCATCAACGCAGTAATTAAAACTGAGAGGATTTTTCCTATTATTGAAACTCACAACCTCACTTTTAATCCCGTTTACCATCATACCAAAGTCTGCTGTCCATCTCACAACATTGTGGAAGTCTTTTTGCAGTTGCTCACAATCTTGTAACTTATTTAATATTCTACACAGGTATAACATCGTACGCAAAACGCCTTATGTCTGATTCCAGTTCTTTACTCACATAATTTATAAGAAAACATAAAAGTCCAATAATACTGCCTTGAGGAATTCCCCTCGTAATGATAACAGGGTCAGATAATACTTCACCTGCTTTAATTCTCTGAGCTCTCTTTTCTAGAAATATAGCCACCCATTCGGTCACTCTTTTGTCTAGTCCAACTGCACTCGCTTTTGCTAGTAGTATTCCATGATCTGCCCTATCAAATACCCTAGATAGGTCAATCACGATACAGACCATTTGACCTCCTGAATCTAGGATATCTGCTATATCTTGCTGGAATCCTTCAAGTTGAGATCCAGTGCAATTACCTTTCACAAACACAAACTGTCTTCTATCGAATAAATTATTAATTTCGCAAATATGTCTAATATTTAAAAAAAATGCTTTCCCAAAGCTTACATGCAACACAATGTGTCAAATTGACTGGCGTATCATTTTTAGATTTATGTTTCTCACCCTTTCCATTATACAAAGGAGCTACTACAGCAACTCTCATTCATTTGGTATAGTTCCTTCATGCAAAGTAAACAGATAAGTACTTCAAATATGGTATTATATCCCAACCCGATGCCTTTAGCACATCCCCAGAAATCTTATCAATACCAGCTGCTTTTCTAGTTTTCAACTTTTGTAATTTACTGTAAATGTCTTTGTTTTCGTAGGTAATGTCAATACTTCGTTAGTATTAGTCCCCTCCTCTATCGGGACATTAACTTTGTAACCAACAATCTTTACATACTGCTGAGTGAATACTTCTGCCTTCTATACATCCTCACATACACACTCCTCTTGTTCATTAATGATTTCGGGTATTTCCTTCTTGGAACCTCCTTTCTGCCTTGAGTACCCGTACATACCCTTCCACAGCTCACTAAAATGTGTATGACTGCCAAGTATGCTTGCCATCATGTATCCATAGCTGACTCCTTCCGATAGATTCAATTTCCTACTAAGCTTCTTCAAGTTCTCCTTATTTCCACAACCATTTCCCATTTTCCAGTAATATCACAATTCGAATACGGTCAGTAGCAGAAATGGGCACTCTTACCATGTTTACCTCAGTCTTACACGTACCGACCGTAAGAGTGGTGCTGCTAAACGGAACGCCACTACAGTTGTATTCTATAGGATCTGATTCGGGTTTATCGTCATTATGTTTTCTCAGACACGAGCCTACAGTGCATACCGTAAACAAGGTTGGGGTACCGCAACATATGCCATGCGAAATTGTATTACGCAAAAAAAAAATATTGAGCACTGGATTTATGTGAAATTAATATTATGGTGAGTACCCCTCTCTTGTCTCATATTCCTTTCTAAAGTCAAAGACCGTAATGGTTTACCCGAAGTGTTGCTTTTGATATAGTTAAAGGATATTCGCCAACTCATGCAAGGGCAACTGGAGCGTATCATGGAGGAGGTATGGGACCTGTACAAGCTCACTTTCCAAAGATATCAAGAAAAGACGATTGATATACGGAAAGGCTTCCTCAAACTTAAGCAGAGGGACGAAAAAGCAACGGATATCATCCACCGACAAATGATCCACATACAGAAGCTTTACGTAAGTATCAGTACCTTTCATATTGTTACAAATTCGTCGTAGAGTTGGTAAATTTAAAATAAATTGTTTTCATGTCATTGGCCCCAATTGTCAAGACTTTATTTATGTCGCAGTGTACAGTAGGAATCTCATACTCAGTTTGAAAGTAAATGTAAAAGAGTCCATGCCTCTGATTGTGTGTTCACCGTCGACCATCAATGGAAAGGTGAGCTTACAACTATAGAGAAATCACATGGTGGACAGCCACGAATACAGGGAAAATTCGCTAAAACATGCACCCCATTTCTGAAATCGAATGTTATACTGAAGTGCTATTTCCCCAGAAATGAAGTGTAACCAAAGGCTCATATTCGTGGCCAATAAACAGGCTTTAATAATAATTATTAGAATGTCCATTTATTTTTAGAAAGTTGCATTTTTGAAATGGAATAATGCCTATTGATATTATCAAAATAAAACCAGGCTGAATTATAATGTCCCTCCCGATGGTATCACCACCTTGACGAAGGCAAAATACATTTTGCCGGGTGTTTTGGAGGCTTGCGTGTTCAAATGATCCTTAGAGCTATGCCGGCGGGAGCATATGCTCCTGGTAGGGCCACCCAAGCCGGACAGGTCTAAGGTGATGATCCAGACTAAGAGTGATACCCTGGTCCTCCAGGTTGGGGGTTGGTACGTGGGGCTAACAACTCCACTACCACAAAACTACATATTTTTCAGAAACCAAATCAAGATAACCGGACGGTCCCAAACTTACGACGACTAAAGCGCGCTAAATGGCAACGATACGGATATATTGGAACATGGAATGTGAGAAGTATCTTTCAGGCCGGGGCTAGTAGAAAATTGGAGGAGGAATTACTTAAATATCAGATAGATGTGGCAGCATTACAGGAGATAAGATGGAAGACAATTGAGGTGACAGATCTACAGCACTACATTTTGTTCAATAGTAGGGAGGAAGAAAATAGAATAGGAACAGGGTTTATGGTCAAGAAATCGGTCAGTCATAATGTGATTGAATATAAAGCAATAAGCCCCAGACTATGCCGGCTAAGATTGAGAGGGAGATTTGCCAACATATCACTAATTAGTGTCCAAGCACCAACAGAGGATGCCGATGAGGAAGAGAAAGAACATTTCTATGAAAAAATGGAGCAAGTATATGACAAGTTGCCCAAGTATGATGTTAAAGTTGTCCTAGGGGATTATAATGCCAAAGTAGGCAAAGAGAAAGAAAACCACCCAGTGGCAGGATATCATAGTAAACACCAAGAATCAAATGAAAACGGGTGGAAATTGATTGACTTTGCCTTTAGCAAGGAGCTGGTGATTAAGAGCACATGTTTTCCCCATAAGGAGATCCATAAAGAGACATGGATATCACCGGATGGTCTGACAAAGAACCAGATAGACCATGTGCTGATAGATGCGCGACATGCCTCCAATATAATGGATGTGAGAAGCATGCGTGGTGCAGACAGTGATTCAGATCACATACTAGTGAGGATCAAGTTCCGAGAAAGACTGGCAATTAAACCCAGGGACAGAGCTGAGCAGAGCAAGATCTATAATGTAGAACTGTTAAGGGATGAGAAGAAGGAGGAAGAGTATAGAGATCGGCTGCAAAGAAAGCTACAAATGGGCAGAAACGGAGATGTGGACATCAACACAATGTGGGAGGAAACCAAGATAGCAATAAATACAACGACGCAGGAAGTACTTGGAGAGAGATGGAAACAGAGTAGAAATAAATGGTATGACGAGGAAGTGGGTAAGGTTCTGGAAGAGAGAAATCTTGCCCGACAAAGAATGCTACAGAGACCCACTCGAAATAATATTGCAGTTTTTAAAGAGAAACGGAGAATAGCAAAGACATTGATAAGGAACAAGAAAAGAATAGAAGAAAAGGAGAGAGTGGATGAAATGCAGAAGAATTTTGAAAACAAACAAGGCAGAAAATTCTTCCATGGGGTTGGACAAGTAAAGAAGGGATATCAACCCAGAGTGAATATGCTTAAGGATGAGACCGATAGACTCATTGTTGGGAAAGAACGAATTCTGGAAAAATGGGCAAAACATTTTGAAACACTACTTTCTGTCAGACCAATAAATGAAGAAAAAGAAGGATCAGACCGTATGGAAACTTCAGAGAGAGATGAGGAGGGTGAATATGGAGATGAGTGTGAGGAGGAAGAGATGGATGAGGAGAATGGAGATGAGGATGAAGACGATATGGGATCACCATCGATTGAAGAAATAAGAGATATTATAAAACAATTGAAGAGCAGTAAAGCCCCAGGGAATGACCTCATAACAGCAGAAATGGTAAAACATGGAGGAGAAGTGTTGGTGAAGAAAATACACGAGATAATTAAAAAGGTATGGGAAACAGATACAATGCCGGAGGACTGGACACTAGCAAATATATGTCCTATACATAAGAAGGGGTCACGCATGCAATGCAAGAATTATCGAGGTATATCCTTACTGAGTATAGTATACAAAATCCTCTCTACAGCCATAACAAAGAGAGTTAGTAGAATTATAGGGGAGTACCAAGCTGGTTTCAGACCTGGAAGATCGACGATGGACCATATTTTCACCATGAGAATGACTCTGGAAAAGACATATGAATACAACGTTCGACTAGGGCATCTTTTTATAGATTTTAAACAAGCCTATGACAAAGTTAAGAGATCGACATTGTGGGAAACAATGAAGGAGTTTAAATTCCCACAGAAGTTAATAAAATTGACTAAGATGACCCTGGAGAACAGCAGAAGTCAGGTAAAAGTGCAGGGAAGTCTGTCAAGATCTTTCAGAACCGAAGAAGGCCTAAGGCAGGGAGACCCCTTATCACCAGTGTTATTTAATCTAGTGTTGGAGAAAGCTGTAAGATCAGTAACTACTAATCCGGGTGGTAATATTTACAATAGAATGATCCAAATTTTGGCTTATGCAGATGATGTGGTGATATCTGCTAGAAGTAACGAGGCACTTACAACTGCCTTGAGGGAGCTGAAAGATGCGGCTGGGTCCTTGGGCTTGGAGATAAGTGACTCTAAATCTAAATATATGGTAAGAGAGAGAAATGGAAGGAACACTGAAAAACTCCAAGTGGATGGTTACACCTTTGAAGCAGTAGATAGCTTCACATATCTTGGCTCAGTAATAACATCAGAAAATAAAGTTGAGACAGATATTGTAAATCGAATTAAGGCTGCCAACAGATCCTACAGGGCACTGAATCCCCTTCTGAGAAGTAAAAACTTAAGCAGGAAATTAAAACTGACTCTCTACAAAACAATAATTAAACCAGTGCTTATGTATGGGAGTGAGGCATGGGTATTGACTGAGACCACAGAGAGGAGATTAAATGTGTGGGAAAGGAAAGTACTGAGGAAGATATTTGGACCAGTGAAGGAGGGAGATTTATGGAGAATCAGAACAAATGAAGAAATAAGATTATTGTATAAGGAGCCGGACTTGGTGACATCAATCAAAATGAGACGAATTGGATGGCTGGGGCATGTACAACGGATGGAGGAGGGAAGACTTCCAAGGAAAGCACTGACAGGACACCCTGGGGGCAGGAGAAGGAGAGGTCGGCCCCGGATGAGATGGCTGGAGGATGTGGAGACTGATCTGAGGACCGTTGGAGTCAGGAGGTGGCGTAGGCGTGCTGAAGACCGGGATGACTGGAGAGCTGTGGTCAAGGAGGCCAAGGTCCTTAAAGGACCGTAGAGCCATGGAGTAAGTAAGTAAGTAAGTAAGAATTATAATGTCAAACGTAGGCATTTTCAGGATTATAGTACAAGTAGTTTACGAGATATCGTAGTTTGAAAATTGTAAAACCGGCAGTAGTCTGCTCCATGTGTCAGCAGTAACTTACGAAAGAAGATTAATAAACAAATTATTTAGATTCTTAAGAAGAAGTAGAATACGCCTTCGAAGGTTGTGTTAAAAATGATGACCACCAGCTTCAATAGAAGCTTCCAGTCTGCCATGTTAAGATTGATCCACACGTTCTAGCATTTCATCAAAAAATTCAGCGCAGGCAGCAGCAATATGCCGTTTCATATCATCTATTATAGTCGGTATATCCTTGTAAAAAAATTATTTTATCTTTCCTCGGAGACAAAATATAAAATCTGGTGAACGGGCTGGTCAAAGTACAGCCCCTTTTCATCCAGTCCACTAATTTAGAAACAACTGTTGAAGACAAGCTGTAGTGCTCTGGACAACCACAATGCTGAAACCACACGTTCCTCCTAGTCTGCAGAGGAACGTCTCCTAACATCTATGGGAGTTGTTCTGTTAGGAAGTTGAGATACTTTTGAGAATCAAGTATTCTAATATTCTTTCTATGAAAAAGAAAGCGTCTATGAGCTGATAGTTCACTGTTCCAGTCCACACAATTGAACTGCATCGACTTTGACATTCCATTTCATGAAGCCAACGGTGATTGTTTACAGACCAACAGTGCATGTTTCGGGGGATTCCTTGGCCAAGATTGTAATGATATTTAAATGATTTTTTAAAAGTCCAAGAGAATTGAATGTAAGATTGGGGATACAAATCTGGAACAGGTAGATCATTTCTTGTATTTAGGATGTGTGTTCTCCCAGGATGGTAAAGTTGATCCAGTCGAGATCAAGCTGCAGTAAAGCTAATGCAGTGAGCTAGCAGTTGCGATCTACAGTTTTCTGTAAGAAAGAAATCAACTTCCGTACGAAACTGTCTTTACATAGGTGTGTTTTCAGACCAACTTTACTGTACGAGAGTGAAATCTGGGTGGGCTTAGGATATCTTATTCATAAGTTAGAAGTAACAGGAGATAAAGGCTAAGTTAGGAAATAAACTCGATGGATGAAGCTGTACGCATAAATCGGCTTCGGTGGTGGGATAATGAAATGGAGTATGGCTTTTAGTGCTGGGATATCCCAGGACGGGTTCGGCTCGCCAGGTGCAGGTCTTTCTAATTGACTCCCGTAGGCAACCTGCGCGTCGTGATGAGGATGAAATGATGATGAAGACAACACATACACCCAGCCCCGTGCCGTAGGAATTAACCAATTAAGGTTAAAATCCCCAACCCGGCCGGGAATCGAACCCGGGACCCTCTGAACCGAAGGCCAGTACGCTGGCCGATCAGCCAACGAGTGGTGGTGGGGTCATTTGACGCGAATGGAGGAGGGTAGGTTGCCCAGGAGAATAATGGACTCTGTTATGAAGGGTAAGAGGAGTAGAGGGAGACCAAGACAACGATGGTTAGACTCAGTTTCCTACGATTTAAAGATAAGAAGTATAGAACTAAACGAGGCCATAGAACTAGTTACAAACAGAGGATTGTGGCGGCGTTTAGTAAATTCAAAAAGGCTTGCAGACTGAACGCTGAAAGGCGTAACACCGGGCGAGTTGGCCGTGCGGTTAGGGGCGCACAGCTGTGAGCTTGCATCCGGGAGATAATGGGTTCGAACCCTACTGTCGGTAGCCCTGAAAATGGTTTTCCCATTTTCACATCAGGCATCGTCGCCATAAGACCTATCTGTGTCGGTGCGACATAAAGCAGCTTGCAAAAAAAGGCATAACAGATTATAATGAAGATGTATGTATGACTGATGTTTAATGTTGCTTCATTACTGAACAAGATTCGTGATAAATATGTTGTATTATATCTTAATGTCCAAGTACAAAAGTTAACATAATTTCCAAAATCGTTCCCATGCAGTTCTTGATGGAAAGAGACATTATGCGGATGGAACGTATGACGGTGGAGAATACGTAGTACACAGCTTGACTCGTGCCACTTCCTCGTGCGATTGCACGAGAACTAATGTGCGGGTCTACAGCAACAGCAGCAAGAACAGGGCCATGCAAACAGCGCTCCCCGAGCGCTAGCGCTCTGGTCGCGCTCTAAGCCAGTGCTCCGAGCGCTTTGGGGGAAGGTAGTTGCGGTAGTGGTGGGAGGAGCTTGGCTGGCTGAGCGAGCAGCCGATTCATCAGTCGCAATTCTAGTCCAATGCGCTTTGTTGACAGCGTGTAACTTAAATCAGTTTCGCAATTGTCATGACTGAATATTATACAAAAAAGAAGGAGTGGTGAAGCAGCAGCCCTTAAAAAAGAATGGGAAATTTCATTTTTCGGTACAACTTATAAAGGGCATGCCAAATGTTTGGTGTGCGCCGAGATTTAATGTGTTTAAAAAACACAATTTGGAACGGCACTACAGTGCACACCGCAGGGATGATTATGGTGATTTGACAGACGCCAGTCGCCAATCGAAGCTGGAAGAATTATTGAAAGAAAATTTCTAGCAGCACCGTTCTGTAAGTATTATTGTTTTAATTCTAAAATGCTTGTTTACAAACGGGAATGAATAAATGATTGTGGCTTGCCTTATTTTTGTCTGACAGGAGATTTAGGAGAGTGAGTTTGATGGACCCGTTTTACGAGCATGCTACAAATGTTCGCTGCGAATTACCAAAGCTGGGAAACCCTTCACTGAATGGAATTTAATCAAGAAGTGCCTAATTGACGCGGCGGCATGTATTTGTCCTATGGAGCTAGTTGAGAAATTTGACAAAATCTCTCTTTCTCCTCAAACTGTGGCTCGCAGAATAGACGATATGGCCGTTGATATGGAACAGCATTTAATAGAGAAGGCCGCAAATTTTGTATCCTTTTCCATGGCCCTCAACGAATCAACCGACATATCGGACACAGCTCAGCTCCTTATTTTCATTCGAGGGGTGGATGACGATCTTCGGATCACCGAGGAGTTCCTAGACGTGGTGGCTCTCAAAGACACCACTACCGGTTTTGATATTTTCCAAGCTGTGGAGGGTGTTTTCGAGTCAATGGGATTAAAATGGGAGGGTTTGACGAGTGTACAGACGAATGGAGCTCCTGCTTCACGTGGCCTACGTACGGGGTTCCTCAGCGATGTAAAATTAAAAATGGCTGAGAGCGGTAGTACTCTAATGGCGGCGATCCATTGCTTGATACACCAGGAGGCAATCTGTGGAGAAGTCACCAAGCTTAAAGATGTAATAGAAACAGTTGTGCGAATGGTAAATATTCTTCGCTCCCATGGACTCACGCACTATAAATTCAAAGAGTTCTTGGATGACATCGAAGCGGAGTATCCGGATATCCCGTAACAAGCAGAAGTAAGGTGGCTGAGCAAGGCGAAGGTGCTTCATCATGTTTTTTGCTTGCGGGAACGCAATAGATACCTTTTGTGGAATGAAAGGCCGGCCCGAAGTTCTTTTGCGTGATCCTAAGTGGGTGGCGGACTTGGCATTTTTAAGTGACATTACTGCCCATCTGAATACCTTGAACACTTCGCTTCAGCGCGAAAACCACAATATCTGCGATTTGGTGGAAAACATTCAAGCGATCAAAAGAAAATTGATTTTGTGGGAAAACTAGTTGCGTGCAAGGAACATGGACATTTTCCACTGCTTGAAACAGTGAAAAAATGTGTCGACTTTGATGAGTATTTGCAGGTAATTCGCCAATTACAAGAAAAGTTAAAAAGAGATTTTCAGAATTATCAGAACTCCAAGCGGTGTTAGATGTATTTGTTCGACCATTTTCGATTAGTGCAGGCAGTGCTCCACAGCTGTTTGAATCAGAGTTGATCGAACTGCAGTGCAATGTTCGTCTTAAAGACCGCTTTCTAATGTCATGAAGTTTAGAAGAATTTTACAGCGGCTTTCCGCAAGAAGAATACCCCCTTTTGCACAAACATGCATGTCAAGTTCTGTCAATGTTCGGCTCAACGTACATTCGTGAGCGTTTCCTTTCGGTTCTTAATTTTACCAAAAGTAAACATCGTGTAACGATGAGCAATAGAAACTTGCGCAATTGTTTAAGAATAGCTGTGTCCAGAAATATTGTACCCAATTTGGAGAAGAATGTTTGCTCCAAAACTAAAAGCTCGTGAAAAAGACTGAGCAAAAGTCACTCAGATATGTTCAAATTTCAGTTTTGAATAATTCACATTATTCTTTACTTAACACTTTATTTCGTTTCCTGCATATTCCATACATCGGAGTGCCTTTCGATTTGTATATGCGGTATATTTGTTCGCACGTACGAATCTAGTCAGCGTGGTTCGAACATCGTCCGTCTGTCCCAGGTCTCCTCGCTGCCACACTGTAGTGGTGGTAGGGGAAGGAGCTCTAGTCTGACTGCCCAGTGCTCCTAGAGCGCGGGCGCGCTCTCGGAGCGCATTGAGTGGATGGCCCTGAGCTAGAACATTTTCATCCTCCTCTACAGTCACTCGTTTGTTTCTGCTGCGTTTCACTTCCATTTTCACATAATTGATTGAATAGGTTCGCAAATAATTGTCGAGATGGTTGACGTATATTGGGATATCGTTCCGCGCGCAGAGCATTCTCATCAGAGGTAAATATCATCTTCCAGCACGTCCTACTTCTTGAACTGTTACAAAGTAATTGACAAGGAAGTCGCAATCCAATCAGTGTACTGTATAGGAAACAAAAATGTAAACATCATAGCATCGTAACTAAGCAGTTGAATGGAGCAGACAACTGTCAGTATTTACAATTTTCAAACTACAATAGCTCGTAAACTACTTGTACTAGAATCCTGAAAAACACCATTGACATTCTAATGTATTCTAGTTTTATTGTTTATAAATATCAAGAGGTGTTGTTCCATTTGAAAAATAGAACTTTATAAAATAACAAACAAAAGAGGGACAAAAAATTACGTGATTTCCAAAAACTGAGTGAGAATGTGATGTACATTTCATGCTTTTTGTTTTTCCGACAAATCTTGTGTAAGATTAAAACCAGCCCCGCGGTGTAAGGGGCAACGTGTCCGCCTGTCAACTGGCGGCCCCGGGTTCGATTCCCGGCCGGGTCAGGGATTTTTGATTGTAAATGATTAATATCCCTGGCCTGGGGACTGGGTGTCTGTGTCATCCTTAACGTTCCCTTCCTCACATTCAACACTTTACACTTCAGCCATTTACATAATACACGCAGGTTCCTCGCGTATGGTGCAAGTAGGGGCAAAAGATCTTCATAAGTCGACGCTCCGAATAAATAGCTTTTTGAAAAAAAAAAACAAGTATTTTTGGGTCCTCGTCCGGGAAAAACAAAGCACGCGAAATAGAATGCGAGAAGACGATAAGGATCGAAAATGCTTTGACGATTGAATGCCTGTAACCTCCAAGACGCCAAAATGATATTGAGAAGCAACCAACATAACGGACAACTATTGTGAGTTACTTTGAGTGGCGATGCTTTAGGCTGTGTATTGGCGGGATCTTTATGAATGCCAATGATGTGTATGTCTGTCGCTGTTTGAGAAGATACGATTTATAATAGAAGATAGAATTTCTACAATGAAAGTTCTAATATTGCGCGCTTATTTATGATGAAGGCACTAAGAGATACTGGAGAACTGGTCGCAGTAAAGAGGACCTAAATGGCATCAGGGATCAAGCTAAAGTCGAAGTACTTAGGATCATATAAGATCATAAAAAGGAGAGGAATAGCATTTACGACGCCACAAAAGAAGGCCTTCACGTGCTGAATTGATGAAGCCATGGATCAGCAGGAAATTCATCCGAGACAAATGAATAGGAGGATGGCCGAGTTGTGGGCGTGGAATCAAGATGTGTGTAAGGTAGAGGGGGGGAGGGCAAGGTCCGTACCCGCATCAAATTTCGTCCCCCTAGGGATTTCCCGTTTGCACGGTTGGTACCTAATGTTTAGCCGTGCGCACACGCATAGCCTCGTCCCGTTTTCTTGTTGTGAGAGTTAGTTGTGAGCACCACGTTTAGTTTCCGTGTACAAGGAGGATTCATTTTTCATGGTAAGCTGAGTCATTCAAATTAAGAGCCTGTTATTCCTAGAGTGAGCCCCGAGAAGTGTATGAAGTACTGGGCTGCATTTCAGTCGTGTGGTGTAATTCTTGGCGTGTAATCGCTACATTGAAGTGGTTAGCGTGAGTTACTGTAGCGGCCATTATACAGTAATAAATCGGGAAATGTTCGTAATTTTGTTCATTTTATTTGTTATTTACCTATGGATGTGTATTATTATTATTTTCAGATGGGAAAACTCAAGCCGTGGGATAGGGAGGCTATTAAAAAGGATATTGAGACAGTGAGGGACAAGATAATGGGTTACAAACGTGCAAGTAAAGCTTTTTACATCTCACGAGTAAGGCTGAAAGACTATGTTAAAAGGAATACCAAGAACTTTTTTCATAAATGGTCTTCAAGTAATTAATTAAATGCAAAGTGTTTGGTAAGGTTAGAAAGAAAAAATATATTAAAATTCAACACGCTTTTTCAAAAATTAGGTGAGGAGTGGGGGGAGAAATTATTAACACATATTTGGTGGTTTCGTTTTTTCAGTGTTTATATTTATGTCAAATATTGACTACCTTACGTTTTAACAGTTTCAATGTAACATACCTGTAAGTCCAGAATATTTTCATTAATATACACCGATTTCTATCCTGAATTTCTACAAGTCCAAATCATCTTAGAGGACGAAATATGACCTTATGTTGTTATTCTTTGACTGCTAGAGGCTCGGAACAAACGAGGGAGAAAAAGGGGGACGTGATGTCGAAAAACTGTGTGGGAATGCATCAAATGTACCTTTCACATTGATTCTTTTTTCCAAATTGTATCTTGTTTAAAATTACAACCCACATTTCTGTATGGGCTAAAATTATGAACTCTATGAGCCTTTGATTATACTTTATTTCTGTGAAAACAGCACACCAATAGCACCTTCCATTTCATAAATATTTGGGATGGAAATTTTAAGTGATTCACTCTGTGTTATGCCTATAAAACAATAAAACTTAACATTTATTTTCCTATACTCAGGAATACTGTAGATGTTCAATGTGAAATTAATATTGTATTGAGTCTCCCTCTCTTTTTCTATACTCCTTTCTGAAGCAAAAGCTTCTACCCTTAAAAACTGACTGTGATATTTTACCTAAGGTGTTATTTTTGACATACTGTGGTTGAAAGATATTCGCCAATGTTCACCTTTCAGACAAGAAAATGTATTTAAAAATTAATTTTCTCTTTGAAATTACTTCATGATCTGCACTTACTTTATACTGGTTTTTACGGGTTAGTTTTTGTAGAATTGCAACAGTACTGTTATATACCGAAGATAAGCAGTGGCAGAAAAGACGGATCACACCTCAGCTAACAACAGTCAGTGTAACGTTATTGTTTAATATAGTTTTAGAAGCTTGGGACATGGTAGGCCATCACACTATTCCCTCACGGGCGGTAATATTAGGCCAAACTCTATATAATTTATTTTTCCTCATTCCTACAGCTTATGCGTTACCATGAACCATGTGAACCGTTATTTGAAAAAGAGACACGTATATCTAAATTCTTGAATATCTCCGTTATCATAACTTAAACGACAAAACTGTATGGAGCATACAACACTGGAAATTTCATTTTCTACAACGTATTTTTATTTTATTTTCCTTTTACAGCTATATTTCAGATGACTTTCTCTCATCGGTCGGCCGGTAGGCGCGCGGTGTTTGTATTCGTCTCAATACATTTCTCTTCACATACATGCAACACACTGCAATACTAACCATCACAGAAACACGCAATAGCAATTCCAGGAAGGGCATCTGGCCGCAAAACTGGGTCAAATCCATATCACTTGCCGACCACAATAAATTGGAATCATGGCCAGGAAGAAGAAAAATAAGAATATCTGAAAACATTCCTGTGGCTATTACTAGCCTGGTGCAGCCCTTGTGAGGCAAACCCTCCGACGAGGGTGGGCGGCATCTGTCGTGTATAGGAAACGGCGTGTAATTGTGGTGGAAGACAGAGTTACGTGTGGTGTGTGAGTTGCAGGGATGTTGGGGACAGTACAAACACCAGTCCCCAAGCCAGGGTAATTAACCGGTTAAAATCTCCTACCCGACCGGAAATCGAACCCGCGGCCCTCCGAACCGAAAGCGACTACGCTGACCATTCAGCCAAGGAGTCGGACATCTGAAAACAATGTAGAGTAAATGAGATTTGAAAATTCACAGTAATGTAGGAACTAATTTTTAACAAAACTGGGGATATGCGGCTAAACAAGAACGTAAATTGAAAAATGTTAGAAAAAGTGATAACCGTACGTCAAAAAAGTGTCAAAATCAGGCTGCTGTTTCAAGTGCAAAATGTTGTCCTGAAGAGGAGTTTAAATAAATATTGAAATAAATTAATTCCCACTTTCATTAATTTATCTGAATATTAAAACAATTTGTCTTTACCGTGGGACGCGCGCGAAGTCGGTATATGGAGCTCACCGTTCAATATTCAGTTGTAACTTATTAGTTGCTAAAGAGCGCACAGCCCGATTAGTCGCATTGCTAGTCTTCGCTTTCTCTGTTAAGCATCAGATAGCGTTATTAGTGTGTTGTGCGTTTCTACAGTACAGCGTAGGAATAGTCGTGAAGACAACATCCACCGTTCAGCTTGACGAGAGCGGTCCTAACACCGCAACGTGCACAAAAATGTAAGGTTATTTTAGAGCTTACGTTTGCAGTTCTAAGTGGTATCATACATTATTTCCGTTGTATCGTTTCTTCAAGAAAGTTTTAGTTACCAATGGAGGTGGATACTTCATTATGCATGTATTTGTCTCAGGTAAAATACGTATATGAAAAGTTGTAATCTGTTTTCATTTTTTCGCTACAGGGATCGAAGAAGATATATTGAGTAATCACAGTCAGTATACAATTACTTTTGAACATTGCAGTCAAGAAGCTGAAAGCGTAAACTAAATTTGCTTGATTTTCTTGTAAATAGTAATTTGGTATTTCATTTCATATCTGTATTTTGTGCCGTCTCGTGTTTGAATTTCTTGACTCCTATTTCTGTCTTCCCTAAAATATGTTTCACATATACAGTGTAATTTTTTTGTATTTCTATAATGAACAATATATCGTTCAATTGAAAACGAAAATCCGTCAATTATTTTAATCCATTTTCATAACCTGCAAAATGAGAAAATGCACATAATGTTGGCAAAGTACGTTGTGCTGTAGGGTTACGTGTAGGGTAACTTGATACGGAGTGACGCGCGTGGTCCAGGGTTAAGAAATGAATCTACTCTTTGGTACAACAGACACTAGGAGATAAAATTGGAAGAGAGATCTTGACAGAACGGACAGGAAAAAGATACCGAGATAAATCCAACAATATATGTCCACTGGGAAACATCAATTAAACGTCCAATGAAAAGGTGGACTCTGGCGATGATTGTGATGATGATGATGATGATGATGATGATGATGATGATGATGATATCAAATACCCAGTAACAACTCTTTTCAATGTTAGCGGCCATTTTTATTTGCGTTTAATTTCACAAGAACACAGAACATCAATGGGCTTGATGACAAGTCATAATGCCACATGTATATCCATTTCTTTATGATTCAGGTCATTTTGACTAAGTCGTCTGTGCGCTCCTTGCAAATATCTCATGCTCTTTCAGTTTTAGAAACCACTCCGCTAACTGGTTATTAACTTCAGAAGGTACACCGTGTCATTTTGAAGCATTTGATCAATTTATACATTATTTTTATTACATGAAGCAGAGTTGAAACTCGAAAGTGTCTAATATTTTCAGTTAAAATATATTTGGAATATTCTATAGAGCCCTTCGAAGCACTCTCTAAAATTATATACTTCTTACCAGGATGAGAATGGAACACCTGAACGTTGTTCTTCACTACATGTATCATGTTATAGTTACTACAGCAAATACTTCCTGTTATCTTTAGGATACAATCAGGATTCTGCGTGAGAAAGTGAGAAACCTCCAGCCCCAAAAAGTATTGAGTGCTCTCATTGAAGAGAGGGCCTTCTTCCTGGATGCATTCTGTCTACTGCGCAGCCGGCTGCGCAAGGATAAGGAGCATGACTGGGTTCAACTGATCACGCTTACTACCGAGAGCAATGATGCTATGAAGGTACGTACTCAAAATGTGTTGAAATTTGTGACTCTCTAAATGCGCCTGCACAACCCTTTCTTCACAACTAGCACTGTGACCTCTGACACCTGTTCTTTGGAATATAGTCTCTGATAATAAATTTAAGTGCCTAGAAGTGGTGGGAATTAAATGAAACCGCGCGTGCTGAGAAGCCAAGGGACCTTACTGTAGTGATAACAGTCTGAGACCAAACGAACAACCACTTTGGCAGTATAGGAATAATAGTAGTTCCAGGTCAGTAGGGTGTAGCATTCCCTCGGGCCTGGAACGTGCACCGATTTGATTCGAAAGAGATCGAACTGCTGTTATATCCTCTCATGGGGCCAGTAGCGCAACAACTCTTGTAACTGGTCCTTGATATCTTGAAAATCTGAACTGGGTCAGAGTTTAGAACTAGGCCACAGATATGTATGTATGTATGTATGTATGTATGTATGTATGTATGTATGTATGTATGTATGTATGTATGTATGTATGTATTGAACCCCTTTGGTCCATATTGAGGGATATCTACCTTTCTTACCTATCAGAAAAGTTCATGAGATCTGTCTCTTGGGTCGTATCGGGTTCTTCGTCACTTGCTGAGGTAAAGGTAGGGTTCAGTAATTCTAATCTATCTACTTGAATGAAAGGTCTGTTTAAAAGATTCCTATTTATTCAGGAAATTCTGAAGCATTCTGATATGTCAACGGTATCATTGAAATCAATCGTGTCCACTGGACACCACAATCCTTTTTATTACATAAAGGGTCAGAACACTGGTGTGAGCCTTTGACGTAACTGCCTAATGGGCATTCTTACTAGAAACCATTGTCTCATTTTTTATTAAAGGAAAGCCTGCAAATCCGTAAATTCGGCTTCCATGTGAGACCACATGTACCATCATAGTGATTCGTTATGGCCCAGCCCTCGTAACACGAACTCTGGACTCTGGGTATAATTAAGGCAGTCCAATCGGTGTGTGCCACACAGTGGTTATACGGCATAGACCCTTAATTGAATCGATGTGACCTGCGTCTATGTCATGGAACGACATCTAAACTTCTAAATTACTTTAAAGTCATTGTGGATGATGACCGCATGAAAAATGATGCTACAGTGGCATATGGCCCTAATCTAAGACACTGAGGTTGATGACCCCAAGACCGTCCAAGTTTCTAAGCTCAAGGCTAAACACAATTAAGTTACATAGGTTGATGACCAAAGTTTCCACTTTACTATCCCCAGCACATTCACTGCTCAATCAATCAAAGTTAAATAATACAACAATAGTAATGCTCACAAACTTTGTGGCAGTAAAATCCATTACCGTCGGATATGTCCCCTTAATCGTTACCTTAGTATTTACACATCCCCCAGAAAACAAACTAAGATTTCCAGAATGCATCTCCAAGTTATTCGCTTGATTTAAAGTTATTTCAAAATGCGGTTTCACTGAATTTAATAATTAAATAAATTTAAATGATTTAATGAAATCTTAAAAGACAACAAAATCTATCACCGCGGACTCTGGTTTCTTCACAAATTCCTATGCAATTGTGTTCTCACAATTTTTAAATCCTTTGATGTTTATCTGTTGCTTCCTATTGCTGGAAAAGAACGATTACATCATTCATGTCCAGTTTATATATCTTGTTTCATAACCTCACACTTTAAATCTAATCTACCCCTAGACATTATTAACGCTTGGATAGCCTAATAATCTACGTACAAACCAAAAGCAACTCGCCATATAATTACGATGTCATATCTCGACATAACATTTTATAAAGATTGCGCACCCCCACACAGACAAACAATCATCACTACCATCGCTCTATATTTTGGACAGCCCTGAATTTGGCTAAACTTGTTCACTGTACTCTAAGTCCGTCGTATCAAATGCACATTACGTCCCCAATTAAACAAATTTTACAGTATCTAATAACACTCAGGTTATTACCGGATGAAAATTTCAACTAAATCCAACATTTAACGTTCTCCCCGGCCGAAAAATACAATCTCAATTCCACGCGTGTCCCGTTATAACCCCGCTGTGTGTTCCCCTATCAGCTGAGGACTTTCACCCTAGTCCGCTTGGCAGTTACACGAGATATCTGTCGTTCTACCTAACTGGCCTCTCTCTTTAAATCTTTAAACTCTGCCGACATAATTAAACAAAGCGATATACTAACCAACAAATGCACGTAGATTATACTTGAAAATGCCCATAATAATTATACACGTCGCAAATTAATACCAGCGTTGATTCCGTATATTGCTTTCCATTCCCAACATTATAAAATATTCCTCGGGCTTCCACAAGTCCCGGCTTCATTGACAGGTCTCTAATCTGATTCAAAAAATCTCATCTCGACTCACACGACAAACTAACCTCTGTTTCCCAACTCACAACTATCACCGACAAAGAACTGGAATAAAATCCTTACTAGAATTCATGACGTCTAATACGCACAATGCATTAATAATGAACAAATTCGCATAAAATGATATCGTATTTTTAATAACTTGATTTTCACGAAAAATGACTGAAAATTTCTACTAGATCTTTTTATTGTCAGTCAGACACAGTTTAAAATGGGCCTAGAAAAACGTTTCACTCCGTGACCAAATTCATCACACTAGACTCTCAGCCGACAGCGCGCTTCCACTCGATTGAAAATGGGTAACTATGGATTTCTTATATTATTTACGTCAAAATTTCAGACAGAAAAATTTTACGTCGAATGAACATCTTAATTTGACATCACAAAATATAGGCAGTAAACACACTGAAATGACGATCTACATTGGACATGATATCACTTCGAAACCCTATTCAATAAATTTTTACATCATCATGCGGCACTCGCAAACTTCAAAAATTTATCCAAGTGGAAAATAAAACAAATGACCCTTTTCAGTCGTATTCTAACATTCACAAAAACCACACAGGGATGACCACTGCGTCGTATATACCCCTTTCAAATACACATTTTTAGAGATCATAAAACAAGATATAATAGGTAGTAAGATGGTAAGTCACATACCTTATGTCACGCCATCGGTCATCCTCGGACTCACCAGCGACCCTGGCATTTTTATTTAGCCATTTTTACATTTCTGGCTTTACAGATTATTATATTTCTTCAGGTTTCCTGGAAATAAAGCATAGAAAAAGAAATCCCCTTCACTTTTTTTAGCGCAAACGATGGACTGTAATTACTTCCGCACACGAATTTATTTATCACATGAGAATTTATTCAGTACTTTGACCGTCCTATCTGGTACAATTATTTCCACTCAAGAAACTATCTCCACATGGAGTCAAGACCCCAGCCACAATGGCAAAAATCTGCGGTTAAACTTAGTCTACTTTTGTTGTTTGATTTCACAGAGCAGCTCAACACTTTATCGTCCGCTTCGTAACACAAAATGCAGGAGAAGGAGACTTCGTCATGGCGTCAATCTATATATATAAAATAACTCGTCCTGACTGACTGACTGACTGACTGACTGACTGACTGACTGACTGACTGACTGACTGACTGACTGACTGACTGACTGACTGACTGACTGACTGACTGACTGACTGACTGACTGACTGATTCATCATCGCCGAGCCAAAACTACTGGACATAAAGAAATGAAATTTTGGGGATACATTCATATTAAGATGTAGGTGCTCGCTAAGGGAGGATTTTTGGATATTCCGTCGCTATGGGGGTGAAAAGGGGGTTGAAATTTTAAAATGAGTGTATCTATATCTCAAAACTTTAAAAGTTTACAGATGTAAAAATTGGTATTTAGGATCTTCTTTAAAAATAAGGAAACACGTATTTGTTTTTCGGAAAATCCCAATAGGAGGGGTGAAAAAGGGGTTGAATGCCTTTAATCAGAATACCAGTACTTATATCTCAGAAACTGAAGATATTACAGACCTGAAAATTGGTACACTTGATCTCTTTTAAAAATAAAGAAACACGTATTTTTTGGTTTTTGAAAATCCAATTAATGGGAGGGGGAAAAGGGGGGTGAATTTTTAAAATGAGTGTATCAATATCTCAAAACTTTGAAAGTTTACAGATGTAAAAATTGGTATTTAGAATTTTCATTATAAATAAAGAAACACGTATTTTTTGTTTTCAGAAAATCCGAATAGGAGGGGTGAAAAGGGGTGAAAAATGGGTTGAACGCCTTTAACGACGATACTTGTATCTCAGAAACTGAAAATATTACAGACCTGAAAGTTGGTGTTTGGGATCTCCTTTAAAAATAAAGAAACACGTATTCTTTTGTTTTTGGAAAATCCAATTAATGGGGGGTGTGAAAAGGGGTTAATTTCGAAAATGAGTGTATCTATATCTCAAAACTTTTAAAGTTTATAGATGAAAAAATTAGTATTTAGAATCTCCTTTAAAAATAAAGAAACACGTATTTTTTGTTTTCGGAAAATCCCAATAGGAAGCGTGGAAAAGGGTGAAAAAGGGTTGAATGCCTTTAATGAGGCTACTTATATTTCAGAACCTGAAGATATTACAGACCTAAAAATTGGTATTTGGGATCTACTTTAAAAATAAAGAAACAGGTATTTTTTCGTTTCTGGAAAATCCAAATAATGGGGGGGTGAAAAGGGGGGGTGAATTTTTAAAATGAGTGTGTCTACATCTTAAAACTTTAAAAGATTATAGGTGTAAAAATTGGTATTTAGAATCTCCTTTAAAAATAAAGAAACACGTATTTTTTGTTTTCGGAAAATCCCAATAGGAAGGGTGGAAAAGGGTGAAAAGGGGTTGAACGCCTTTAATGAGGATACTTATATCTCAGAAACTGAAGACATTACAGACCTGAAAAAAGGTATTTGGGATCTCCTTTAACAATAAAGAAACATGTACTTTTTGTTTTTGGAAAATCCCAATAGTGGAGGGTTGAAAGGGGGTGAATTTTTAAAATGAGTGTATCTATATCTACAAACTTTCAAATTTTACAGATGTAAAAGTTGGTACTTGGAATCCACTTTCAAAATAAAGAAACGCGTATTTTTTTGTTTTCGGAAAATCCCAATAGGACGGGTGAAAAGGGGTGAAAAATAGTTTAATGCCTTTAATAAGGATCCTTATTTCTCAGAAACTGAAGATGTTACAGACCTGAAAATAGGTATTTGGGATCTCCTTTATAAATAAACATGTATTTTTTGTTTTTAGAAAATCCGAATAGTGGGGGGTGAAGGGGGGTTTATTTTAAAAATGAATGTATCTATATCTCAAAACTTCAAAAGTTTGCAGATGTAAAAATTGATATTTAGAATCTCCTTTAAAAATAAAAGAACCCTGTATTATTTTGTTTTCGGAAAATCCTAATAGGAGGGGTGAAAAGGGTGAATAAGGGGTTGAATGTCTTTAATGAGGATACTGATATCTCAGAAACTAAAGATATTACAGACCAGACAGTTAGTATATGGAATCTCCTTTAAAATACAGAAACATTTATTTTTTTGTCTTTGGAAAATCCAATTAATGGGGGTTATACAGGAGTGACAAATTGGGGTGAATTTTTAGAAAGACTATATCTACAGTATATCTCAGAAACGTAAAATGTTGCAGACGCAAAAATTGGTATTTGGAATCTCCTGTTAAAGTAAAGAAACAGGTATTCTTGAAACATCCAATGAAGGTTGGGGGGGGGGGAGTGAAAAATTGAAATATTTATTTAATTAATTGTATGAGAATACTTACATCTAATAAAAACTAAAGTTGTTACAGACGTGAAAATTGGTATTTAGATCTTCTTTAAAAATAAAACGACGCGTTTGGGGGGGCGGAGAATCATTTTTGGGGGGTGAGTGTGAAAAGGAGTTGAATTCGTATTATGAGGACACATATCTCAAAAACTGAAGATAATCTGTATTTAGAAGACCCTTTACTATTAAAGAAACAGGTGTTTTTTGCCGGAAAATTCCCTTAAGGGGGCGGGGAGTGTGAAAGTAAGTGAAAAAAGTGAATTATTTTTATGGGAATACTTATATCTCAAAACTGAAGGCAACACACGTGAACATTGGTATTCAACATAAACAAACATAAAGGAACACGTTTTTTTTGCGGGGGGGTAAGTCAACTTAACCGCGGTGGGGTGAAAACGGAGGTGAGACCAATTGATTTTACTGTTCCTAATCTACTTATAAGGAGCCTCCGTGGCTCAGGTGGCAGCGCGCTGGCTTCTCACCGCTGGGTTTCGTGGTTCAAATTCCGGTCACTCCATGTGCGATTTGTGCTGGACAAAGCGGAGGCGGGACAGGTTTTTCTCCGGGTACTCCAGTTTTCTCCGTCATCATTCATTCCAGCAACACTCTCCAATATCATTTCATTTCTCATTCATTTAATCATTCCCCCACGGGGGTGCGACAGGCTTCGCAGGGCTTATTCATTCCATTCCTGACCCGGTTGAATGACTGAAAACAGGCTGTGAATTTTCAATGTACTTATTCTGATCATAAACCGATCATTTTAATCTCTCCTGGGTTCGTTTTCAAGAGCCATCTTTTCTTTTGGAGAACATTCTTAGATTACAGTAGATTCTTCTGGCTATAAACAAAAATTTAAACATATTTGAAATAAACGATAGATATATGATTGACCGTGCAATTGTTCACCTCTGTAATAAGGTCAATAATGCACGGAAGTAAGTCATTCGTATCGCCAGAAGTCCTGCGCACTTGCCTACGGGCGACAATGGTGCTGGTCATACTGTCATCAATGACAACGGCAGCAGATGTAATTTACCGCCAAGTAGAGGTTCAGTACCGCCAAGCCACCCAAGACGACACCACGCCGGATCTCCTCAAGGATTTGATCCACATTAAAAATGCTTATAGGAAAGGATGGCAAAGATTTAGGGACCCAGCTGACCGGGTGGAATACCTGGACCTATCCCGGGAAGTACGAAATCAATTGCTGGAGAAAAGATTGAAAAATGGGAGGAACGTTGCCGTAATCTCTCAGAAAACGAGTCAGATCGCGAATTTTGGCGGAATCTATAAGAAAACGAGTCAGATCGCGAATATCGGTGGGTTATATATAAAACGATAAGCATTCAATTCTAAATTTCAGTATAATACCGTAGCGAAGCACGGGTATCTTGCTGGTTCTTATATATAGCAGCTACCCCCTCTCTTCGGGCATCTCCCTTTGCCGCCAAGAAAATTTCTATACATTTTCTGACTTAACTAAACTGTAATTACAAGAGTTTTGAAGGTGACTACATACTCGCTACATTTCTGGCGGTAGTGTTCATGGACATTTAACATTTATACGTGTTCGATTTGTGGGATAAATGACCTCCTTTGATAGGCACTATATTTTTGACTTGACTTGGGCACGCCATATACACGCGCTTTGAAATAGTTCACGAAAATGACTTAAGATTCTTCCGCCGTTGACACGTGCGACTGACGTCACGTATCAAAGAGCGTGGGACCGAAGGTAATCACCTCCTTGCCACGTGTCAATTCCATCAATACCATGCTATCAAGAATCGAACTTCTTATTAAATTGACAATTTATGCATAATATTCTTAGGGCACAAAGGTCATGGGTTCAGTATGTATGTATGTATGTATGTATGTATGTATGTATGTATGTATGTATGTATGTATGTATGTATGTATGTATGTACGTATGTATGTATGTTGCCTTGTAGAATTTTCTTTCTTATATGTTCCATGCGTAATATTTTTGGGATCTGTGCATAAAATAAATTTCTGGCAAAACTATCTTCTTGGCGTAATTTGAAGAAATCTCCAAGAGTAGTAGTAAGCAAATCATTCGCTTTTCCTCGTGCATTGTCTCTGTGAAATACACTCGTTGATCATTTTCTTACTGAACGACGGTGGGGTTTCAGTCATGGACCGGAAAGCTCGATGTACTCGTACGCCAGACTGCTTCACTGCTGCTGATATATCTCCCAACTTAGTAGAGAGTAATCCCATCATTTCTATTCGTGACGCCGAAAATGGCCATATCGCTTCCTTAGTATTTGCAGATGTATTTTACTGATTGGACGGAATTGCAATATTCTACATTGATGTGGGTCTGAAGTACTTTTGATAGCAACGGTGTATATGGAACAATCCATATGTTGCCACTTTCCATTTCAACGCTTTTCGTTTTCAGTTTTGTAAAATATCCACCATCCGGTGTGCTCCTCCTTTATACAGGATACCCCTAATTTCCAGTTTGTGTTTCCGGCCTTTTCTACATTTCCCATCCTTCATGCAATGCGCAGTAGGACTATTTGCTCCGCAAGGTCCGTGGATTATACGTCTACTAATAGTCCGAAAGAGTACTGGATCTCTTTCAGGGTTTGGTAATTCTGAGGAAATAATGTCATCTATCCTATTGATGTTATTTTATCTTTTGACCAAATCAGAGGACCTGCATGTAGAAGACCTCTTTTTTCTTTTTGGCACTCGATTGCATGCATTGAGCAGCGAGTGTCCCCGTAAATGTTACTCTCAGTTATAACGCCTATCACTTGATCAACTTCTGCTTGAGAATTCTCGCAATCAAATCATGTTGATCATTTGGTCCTTGCTCTGGGAATAGTACTTTTTGTATTTCCGACCACTCTGGTTGCAAATGAATGTCATGAAGAGATCTGGGCGTCCCTAATGTTGTACGTAGGTCATTTCTCCTTAAGCATATTCTTGCATGTGACGTGGACTTCGTAAGTAAGGAGATGGTAAAATGATGATTTGATCGATCTCCGTTTCATTTCCTCCCGAGCGATTGCACCACGTAGGTGGCTGTAACCGTTCCTGCGAAGTTTCATCTGATTTAGCCGGAGGAAGATAAGAGGCTCGACTTCGATTTTTGCATACATGTCGACATGTTTCTATATTGCTTTATCAACACGCTCACTTGTTTTGGTCGCTTAAAATATGGCAGACGCAGCGTTCAACTAAATTCAATATGGTGGCGCATTAGCCAGTCTATAGTCCTCTTTCTACCTCGTTGCTTCAAACTATTCCAAGAGAATACACAAGTATGAAATCAACGTGGTTTGCTTAAACCTGAAGAAAAGAACGAAAAAATATGTACACTTCCAACCACACTGAACAAGTGTTCCATAATAATAATAAGAGAACTGGGTGTCTGGCATTCCTAGCATCTCCAATTGTCTCTCTGTGATGTTCAAGATATCATCACACATAGATGTATTAAAACCAACGAGCTAGAATATCATAGAGGGGTTGTATGCATGATATCAGTGCCTTGAGCATACGGCTGCACTAATCGGAGTTATGGTGTTGCATATGTATGGTGACTGATAATATTCCCTTTTTCCGACTTACGATTAGCAATGATTTCTTGGTACCTGTTTATCTTTTGTCCTTAAGAGTTCATTTTTGTTGCCATCTGTTGTTGGTATTGTATGATTAATTGAAGTTTGATATTCAGGTTCTTTCTTCTTTTTTCTCTCCATAATGGTCCTGAAGATTATCTGTCACTTTGTGCCTTATGCTTGGGGATTGGTTTGATGTAGGCCTATTTCAATCAGATGTTCACCAAGCATAGTAAATACAGTTTTTACTTGTGTTTGTGAAATTTATGAAGTATTTATTGTACATCTCAGTCGCATTAATATTTAAAATTAGACAACACTTCATTAACAGACAACTGTCAAGGTTACATTTCCATTTAGCAATCCCTGTATGATACGGTAATCGGAAAAAATCATGTGTCCCCTATATTATAATAAATAATTTAATTAACATTATAGGGGTAGTCATGGTAATGTAATACTGTATATTTAAAAATATTGTCACAATGAGGTTGTAACCTATCGTAGGTCCCTTTCGTTTTAAGAATTTCCGTCCTAAATACTCATTTATGGCCACGATTTTATTGTAATTTTCACTTAACCACAACAGCCAAGCAGGGTAACGCTCTTGTTCCTATTTCGTGGCCTGTTCGTTTGTCACTGACGATTTTTCTTATTTCCTTTTGGAACTGCCCTACAATCAGATGATCGTGATGTTGGCTTCGCGCTGCAACATGGATGAAGTGGCACTATTCACACTCTATGATTATTAATGCTCTAAGCTTTCGGCTAACGGTCTTCAATTCTGCATCGGCGATTCCATAATGCGTATTTTCAGCATTTTTCATCATTCGAGAGCCACGCTCTCTTGCTTATATAACTTCTGAAAACATAGCGGACGTTCGTTCAATTAGCTTCAGCCAGATAGCACTTCCGCCTCTCTGTGTTATTCTAGCTCGTTGATTACGACCCAATAAGACGTGAATAAATTTTCCGATGACCTTCTGCCTATTTGTGATTATCGCAGATGAATACTGCACTAGCTCATTCAGCGATCAATTTTACACAAATACCTGTCTCTCCTACGATAGCCCGTTTCAAATAACTTCACTCGAAATATATTAGTAGGCCTAACAGACTCCACGGAATACATCGTAATCCATCTCAACCAAGGCACGTTATGTCGCTAATTAAATATTCAGTAGCATCAAGTCACCATGTAACGACGCAAAGTAATACCTCTCACTCCTACTCACATTCTCGAAGATCCCTGGCGTGCTAATATAATTAATTATTTAGTATTTATCGTTATATTCGACTTCTCATTCTGACCACCCCACATTAAATATAATTCTCATTTAATTTATGAATTTACGTACAATGAAGACACTATATCATCGCACCATTAATCAATTAACATTCACATATCAACGAATACGTTCAACGTTATTATCACATCATCAGACACTTGCAATTTAACATAACTGGTATCTCGAAGACAATGACTCACGCACATTAATAACTTCCTTCTATAACAGAAGATCTGTACGAAACTATACCTCGCCTTCTACACTTTATGAAGTTGAAACATACAAATCTGATGAGTTACAATTACAATTACGTTCCACAGGACGATTAATGAGCTAACCTAATTCTCGGTCATCGTCAGAAACTGAAACTGAAACTGTGAAATGAAATGGCGTATGGCGTTTACTGCCAGGAGTGTTCGGCTCGCCAGATGCAGGTCTTTTGGGCCAGATGCAGGTCTTTTGATTTGACACCCATAGGCGATCTGTGCGTCGTGATGAGGATGAAATGATGATGAAGACGACACGTACACCCAGCCCCCGTGTCAGCGAAATTAACCAATTATGGGTAAAATTCCCGACCCTGCAGGGAATAGAACCCGGGACTCCGGTAGCCAAAGGCTAACACGCTAACCATTTAGCCAGGGAGCCGGACACAAAAGAAACCATCACGTCGATACTCTAGGTATTATTAGGATGACGCTATTCACCTCCTAATTAATGTTACCCTTACCTCTGGGAACATTCAAAGATTTAGCTTTCCCCAAAACAATGTCCACATGGTCATCCTCATAAGAAATGTTATGAATGAGACTCACATCAACACAAATGGAAATTCCAAACATGAGTCCACCCGCTCCAGTTCTGTATACACACATTTTAAATCTAACTTCTACGTCAACTACAGGATATCTTCTATGGGAGAATACTAAGAAGAATTGTTACAGTATATTACGAATGGTTATTGACCAAGAAAAGTAGTAGTGTAACTTGGTTTTCGTTGTCTTGCCCCCATTTTATTTAACGTGAATTTGGCCTAAAGCCTCAGGTTACCACACCCATTATGGACTCCCGTTCCCTCAGGATGTTAGCATTCCATGTTATTACATAACCGGTTTTCGGACTCTTAAGGTTCATCATCAGTGCTGAAACTACTTACAACATTTAAGTGTACATGAGTGTGTTGTATTTTTAATAATAACTTAAATACTATCATCAGCACTGTTGTTAATATGGCTTTAATATTTTATAATGATTATAATTCGTCATTCAATAAAATCACATTTATATTTTCTTTGTCTTTTAAATCCATTTGTCATTTATTTCAAACAAATGTGAGCTTCACTGACTAATTCCCCAAACTTATCAATGAGTAAATGCTTTCTTCTTTACAATCGCACGTCGTCATTTGCCTCACATGGATGTAAAGAATAGGCAATCTGTCTGCCTTCATTCTCCTAGCTTCGATCATGTACAGTAATTTGGATTAATATGAAAGGTCACGTCCTCCCTTTACTTCTTTTGAAACTAACGATGCAGAGTTAATTTCAACTCTTCTTTCAACTGCTTGAGCTGTAGTAACAACGTGTCCTTTCATTCATCATACTTCTTCCATTCATTGAGTTTCAACAATAGCCTATCCCTTTCTCCCTTGAAGACCTTTTGTTCTTGTAATAATATCTACCCTTCTTTGAAAGCTTCGCCCAGAAGAGTAGCTTATTTTCCTCTCATAATATGTATTGTTCTTGGCATTCTTGACATTGCCCCTCATGCAATTCTGCATCCGATGACGTTGTCCCTTCCTCAGGCATAGCACTACTATCTCGCAACTGGTTAATTCAATGATTTCTGGACTAGTATGATATTATTTGCGTTCCAAACTGAAGTATTACATCCTTTTTGTCTCTTATATTTATATGCATTATTCCCCAGGTCTTCAATAATCTGAAATGGTCCCACGTACGAATGTGCAAATTTTGAATAAAATCTTTTCGCGATGTCGGATGTTACTGGTTTCCTTACTAATACGTAGTCATCTACTTTCATTGGCGTATGAAACCGTTTGCGATTAGTTCGTCTCAACTGACGTTCTGCTTGGTTTTCAGATGAGCAGCCGCCTGTTGAAAATGTCCAGTCCAAGTTGGTCGTTCCCTGTTTGCACTTTGAATAACCCCATCCCATGGGCTTTTTGGATACTGATTCACATGGATAACTGATGAATATTCCCAGTAGCTTCGTGCACTGTACTATTGACAATTTCTAGTACGATGGGAATAATATCAACCCACTTCCAGACCTCAGTTCAACAATTTATTCTGCAAAGTGTTACTATTTCTCTCATCACTCTTTCAAACGAATTTGATTCTGGCTGTTTAAAGGAACTAAAACTGTGCTTAATATTCCACCTCTGCATAGCTTCCTGAAATTCTACTGCAGTAAAATGCGTTCCATGATCCATCATTATTGCATCTGGTTCGCCCATGAGCGGCATCACATGGATATCAAGACGTCAGATTATTTGTTTTATATTCGCCCTTTGGACTGGTTGCAATGATACAAATTTTGAGATTATGTCCATGATGACTAGAACTTAGTTATAACCCGATTTCGATTTTGAGGGCTGGTCCAGGATATCTATAAACTTCTCGAGGTTTAGATGGTAAGATAGGTATATGCTGCTGTTTCATCAAAAATGAATTGTACTCGACAATTTGACAAAAGTCACAGGTTCGCAGCAAATGTCTAACTTCTGTTCGGAGTCTGACCCATGCGAAGGCTTCTTGAATTGTATCTGTAACTTGTCTACTCCTCCATCTATATAAATAAAATTGTTTCTGTTTGTCTGTTTGTCTGTCTGTTTGTCTGTTCCACCATCACGTCGAAACGGCTGGATAGATCTCAACCAAACTTCATATTTAAAGTATACTGACCCCGGGGAAGGTTTCGATATGCATATCATTTTAAAATCTTTGAAAAGACGGGGGTTTTATAGGAAAAACGGTTTTCCTCCATTTTCTCTTATACTATTATAGGCAAAATATCGAATTTGTCGTATAAGGACGAGACAAAGCTCAATTTAATCCTCTTGACGCAAAGAACAAAACTCGGTAAGCCCTACGGGCCCGAAAACCATGTTTTAAGGCCCTAAAACCAACCGTTACGGAGATATTGGCACCACACTACCCCTGCTCTAGGAATCGGATAAAGAAATGAACTGCCGTAACCATGGCAACGTCAGCTCCAGGATTCTAGAGCAGTGAGATTATGCATGTACGTTTGGGCATAGCTGTCAACCAAAATAGGTACAAATAAGACTTAATATCTGGGAAAAAATATACTGTTGTGTAAGGCACTCATAGGACTCCTTTGGGCGGGGATGGAAAGGGGGTGAAGAACGAGTGTAAAAATCTATATAAATAAAATTGTTTCTGTTTGTCTGTCTGTTTGTCTGTTCCACCATCACGTCGAAACGGCTGGATAGATCTCAACCAAACTTCATATTTAGGGTATACTCATCCCGGAGAAGGTTTTGATATGCATATCATTTTAAAATCCTTGAATAGACAGGGGGTTTATAGGAAAACCAGAATGGTTTTTCCACCATCACGTCGAAACGGCTGGATAGATCTCAACCAAACTTCATATTTAGAGGATACTCATCGCGGGGAAGTTTTCCATATGCATATCATTTTAAAATATTTGAATATATGGGGGGTTTATAGGAAAATCAGAATGGTTTTTCCACCATCACGTCGAAACGGCTGGATGGATCTCAACCAAACATTGTATTTAGAGTATACTAATCCCGGGGAAGGTTTAGATATGCATATCATTTTAAAATCCTTGAATAGACGGGGGGTTTATAGGAAAACCAGAGTGGTTTTCCCACCATCACGTCGAAACGGCTGGATAGATCTCAACCAAACTTCATATTTAGAGGATACTCATCGCGGGGAAGTTTTCCATATGCATATCATTTTAAAATATTTGAATATATGGGGGGTTTATAGGAAAATCAGAATGGTTTTTCCACCATCACGTCGAAACGGCTGGATGGATCTCAACCAAACATTGTATTTAGAGTATACTAATCCCGGGAAAGGTTTAGATATGCATATCATTTTAAAATCCTTGAATAGACGGGGGGTTTATAGGAAAACCAGAGTGGTTTTCCCACCATCACGTCGAAACGGCTGGATAGATCTCAGCCAAACTTCATATTTAGAGTATACTCATCCCAGGAATGGTTCCGATATGCATATAATTTTAAAATCTTTGAATAGACGGGGTGTTTATAGGAAAACCACAGTGGTTTTCCTCTATTTTCTCTTATACTATTGATTTTCTGTAAACTTCGTTTACCGTACGTGAAACGTCTCTTCATTATAAACAACTTTCGTTATGTTCATAATTTACCTTACTCTTCACATGACGGAGAAATTTACAATTTTCTGCTGGTATCATGCTCTGCATTTAGTGACCGACAGACCGACAACGAACCTACAGGTTACCATGGCAACGTCTCTGACTGCATGCCAGTAGGGAAGTAACGTATTGCCATTTTCCTCATCATGCTTTTAAATTCGTGGTTGTTCCTTGGGTAGATGGCAAGAGAGGCATCAATCGGCTCATCTGCGGGATATTGGCGGAATATCGTTGGAGGTTATAACCGCCCTCGAATAGATTAAGTAATAACACCATTAGTCATCTTCATATTTGTTTACCTAAGAATCACTGAACCTAAATTTCTCCTCTGTTAGCGCTTTATTATATCCATAACTCACGGCATTTATTTATTTGTCGTTATCCGGCTGTCCTCAGTTATAATCCATTTTCTATTAGTTTCAACATTCTTAACTGTATTATTTTCTTCCTTAATTACGCCGTATGTACGTGAATGCTAGAAACTACTGGATGCATTTCCACCAAGATTCGTATTTAGAATACACCTGTCCTTGATAGGTTTCAGGGCAAATATTGTTTCTAAATCCCTGAACTAACTGGGGGTTTATACGAAACCGAAACAGTGATTTTGCACTTCCAAAAAATATACACAACAAAAGTTTATGGAAGTCTACCTACCTTGGTAGAAATTAATGTCTAAACCTTTTTTTCTCATGTGCATCATTTCGATACGAGGATCAATAAGGGAGATATCATTAAAGGACCGTTTTTCTGTACAAGTCCCATCGGACTTAACTCACGAGCGGGTGCGTGTAAAGCGTATTCCTTACAACTTGAAAACTACTGAAGACATTCGAAACAAAATTTATATTTAGCATCCACCTGTCCAAAGGTAGATTTTAAACGTAAATAACATTTCATGTTCCGGAATGGACTGGCGGTTTATAAGGAACCGAAATGGTGATTTTACTCTTCCACAATATATACAGAACAAGACCAACCTGACTGGAAATCGACCAAACCTGATGGAATTCCACCTCTAAACCTTTTTTTTCATGTGCATTTTTTCGTCAGGAGGATTAATAAGGGAGATATCATGAATGGTCACTTTTGCAGGTTAAGTCCAGCGGACATAGCCCAAAAGGTGTTTTACATGGAGCAGATTCCTTATCTATATAAATCAAATCGTAACGACTGTGTACCTCTACACTGACTATTTTGGCGAAATTTTCGTACAGCTTTCCGTTTAAGGGGTAATAATAACAATCTCCATAATTTTTGATTTCCTGAAAGTCCTAATTTTTACCCGCCTCGCCCAAAATCCACATTGTGGCATAATCTGCCAGAAGAATAAGAAGATAATTGAAATTTGACAAAATTATACGTTTTAGCCTGTAACGAATGAAAAATCCTATATCATTAAATTTTTCATTTTTTATCCCCGAAGAATATCGAAATATGCAGGCAATTTTAATGATGGTGCAGACCTTCGGAAATTCCTATCACGTAACGGATTGCACAATCTCCGTTCAATTTGGAATGATCTACAACCTTGGTCTTATGACTTTATGCCGTATCTGTATCCCTTTTACGTTTGATTTTTCTCTATTAATCGATGTTAAGTCAATTTGGAATTTTCACATGCATTATTCATACTTTCAATTACTTATATGAAATACAGAATCATCAAACTCTTCACGAAAATTGGCCCACTCAGTAGCCATATGTGAGCCAAATGCTACGTATGTAGCTGTCACATTATTATCCGAAAAGTAATGTAATGTGAGATGATCTTACAAAACCTTTACCCTGTTCCACGTTTCTAAATCTGACCCAAGAATAGATGACATATCATTGGACCAGCCATTTAGGCCACTAAATCCGGCGTGTCTTATGGTATAATCCTTTGTCGATATGACGTACGTTTAGTAGCAGTTAATCTGTAAATGAAGGTCTTCAATATTGTAAACACGCATATACTTTCGTATGTCGATCTATATATATATTCACTGATGTCGATTTAGCGATCGAGAAAGGGTCGGTCTGCTATTGTAATCAGTACTCCCCACACCGACTTTGACTGGCAGTAGGAAAGGGTTCCTTCTCCAACTCCTGTGTAACTGTCATTAGTAAGGAAGGTCTACAATTGTAATGAATAGTTCCCTTCTCGATTTGACTTGCAGAAGGTAAGTGAGCATGCAGTTTTGTTTAAAACTCCCCTACCCGATTGTGTTTGGCAGTAGGCAAGGGTGCCCGCCATTATAAAGAAATGTACTCATCTAAAATGTGACTGGCATTAGGCATAGTGGCCTGCTATTTTGATGGAAACTCACCAACTTGGTGTGACTGGCAGTACGCTGGCTGGCAGTAGGAAAAGGGGCCTGTCATTATAATGATAACTGCACAACTCAATTTCGAGTGATAGTAGGGTAATTGCCTGCCATTATAATAAAAACTGTAATCTGTCTGGAGGTAGGAAAGGGGGCTGCCATTTTAACGAAAACTCCCCAAATCGATTCTGTCCGCATAGTAGGCAATGGGGCCTGCAATTATAATGTAAACTTCCCAACCTGATTGTGAATGCCAGTAGGCAAGTGAGCCTGCCGTTATATCACAAATCCGTAACAAACACTTTACATTGGAAACGTACGGGGACCTCCCCATGCTCTTTCTCGGATAACGCTAAGAGACATGCAATTTTAAAACTATCTTATTTACTGCATGTACACTATTTACTTCGATATTCGAATACAATGTAGAATACCGTAGCGAAGCACGGGTACATTCGCTAGTGACCAATAATTCTGTGTAGATGGCAAATTAAATGTTGACAGATTTCCTCTGGTACAATAATCCGGAATTTAGTATTATCTGACTTCAAAACTTTAAACAGTAGGTCCATTTTCATATTTATAACTAGTAACTACTTGTTCTAATTTTAAAAATTGCAGTTCTTCTGAGTTGATGTCCCCTTTATAGAACCGAATGATGTCCTTCAGATCATGATCTCTGCTCTGCATTTATGGAAGTTGCCTCAATTTGTGGAGAACCTCTTCAACTTGTCACGTTAACTCCATGAAAATTGACTACCTTTTTTCTCACTCATGGGATTCCTAGTGAAAATATCCACCAGTAAATTGGATTTTCATGAGCAATGTTCAATCCGAATATCAAATTTTTGAACATATATGGCCAAACTGGATACTCGTTCACTAGCCATGCTCCTCTTTAACATGAACGTAAGAGCCTTGTGATCAGTCTTTATTACGATGGTATATCCAAAGATAAATCTTCCTCCATTATTGAAGGGCATAGACAATCGCTAACATCTCGACTTATGTGGTAGTATAAGGTAGTTCATGCGGACGCAATTTCCAACTCAAAAATGCCAAATAATTTATTCTTGTTACCTCTACAAGGTCCTCTTTTATAGAACAGCTCCGATGCAAGTCACTGATGCGTCTGAATGAGTAATGAAGTTCAGATGAAAATTCGGATATCTCAACTTAATATTTTCATCAATGAAAATGATATCCCTTAAAAAAATTGTTGGCACTCGTGGTCCCACTTCCATTTGTCAATAGAATTTGTAATGTTGCCACAGCCTCAGTATAACCAGGACAATGGTCGGCAAAATATTGCGTCATCCCTAAGAATTGTCGGGCGTGCTTAACCCTAGTCGGCCGGAGAAAAACATAGTGAATCCGTAAAGTGTCCTGCACAACTCATGGACAGCATCTGCATTTTTCCATCCCATTAAAATCATTTCAGAAATCGCGTTATTTGTAGCATGTTGGCCAAAAGAACATCTCCGGGGCTCGATCGGCCTGTGATCAGAACCGCAACCGCGAAAGATCGCCAGGCAAACATTGGGATGGTGTGGCTGAAACCAAGCCAAGCGATAAAAACGCTCTCAAGTGTAAGACAGAGTAGTGGTGGTGGTGGTGGTGGTGTCGGCGGTGGTTGTGAATTTTGTTTAGGAGGAAGTACAACGTGGTAATCGAAGATAAGACGCAACGCAACGAAGAGTCTAATACGCCCAGAGGTGTGGCCTATTTTACAGGATTTCACACTAACAGAATAAACTTCCTGTTTTCCTGCATGTTTCACGTGTGCCAACGTCGAAATTTGGCTCGCAAAATTATGTGATATTCTGATCCAGACATAGGAAAAATATGTGGGGCACATCAATGAATAGAGCTGAATATTTCTGTGTATCCCAGATTGAAAATATGGAATACTTTATTCAAGGGGCGAATTGAGGTTACCAGATGTCTAACTGTAATGTATTGCTAACATGTGTGAATATAACGCGTCTCCCAATCCGCGAATTGCGCCCAAAGTTAGCTCCTCCCTCGAAAGGACGCGAGTGCGCTAATTAACTACGGGAGCTTCATTACTTAAGAACTGATGATCGGATTACGATCACATTTAGCTCGAGTGAAAGAGGTAATCCAGATCTAAACTACACACCCTTTAAATATCTTGGACTCCACTTAATATCGTTGCCGATTTCCTTAATTCAGCGTGAAGTAGTCTCCCACCCCAAGGACCAGCGAGTTGACAATATAAGGCCAGTTCTGGCCCTCGCTGGGCAGAGTCTATTGACCACTTTCAAAGACGAAGTTATTGTGCCCGTCGCTATCGTAAACTGTATAAGTCGCGAACACATTTTGTGAACTGTGTGTTAGGAACTTGAACAATAGCCAATCGAGCCTAGGCAAGTGTCTCAGTGCTGTACGGTAATTAAGTATGCCGCTAGAAAAATTCGTAGAAATAAATAGTGGGAGCTGGCTAGAACGATACCGGCATAAATTAGTACCCACTATCAGTAAATTAGTGGTAGCCAATTGGGAGCAGCAATATTCGGTGGTAGAATAGCGTCCACTGGGGCAATCGGTTATTCGGAGTAAGGGTTTCTCAAGCCTTGTGAGTCACCCTACTCACTGAGTTAATGCGTGCCGCCCTTTTTAAAGTGACCTGTCTTCATAAGGGAAACTCCTGTGTAAATTCTGTGTGTGTGTGTGTGTGTGTGTGTGTGTGTGTGTTTAGTTGTAGAGAAAGGGAACGTGTAACGAGTGTTGGAGCTGATACTAATTGAATTGCTTCACGAGTTGTAGCAGTTGAACGAGCCAATCAGGATGATGGACTGTCGCAGACCAGGTTTGAAGGCTGATACTCTCGTCTAGAGCACCGAGAGGATGGACGAGTAGAACTCTACCATGGGCTTCCCGTGGAAGGAAAAACGGCCAACAAACAGATGAGTTGATGTAATTATATTTCTTAGCAGGATAAAGTATAACCGGGATGACGGGGTAATGTAGGATTTTCTTTGTTCAATACCTAAGTGCTGTACTAACGCATGTCCTAATATGAAATTTGAGTTGTCCTTGTCATGTTAACGTAAAATTAAGAGATCTAAACTTTCCGGACGAACCATATCTTTCTTTCTCATAAGTCCTTCGTGAGAGGTAGTTTTATTGTTAGTAATTAGGAATATGCTGGCGAGTATGGGAAATAAGGATAGAATAGCTTTTTGAGTTTCCAGAAAGTGGGGTGGAAACAATAGTGAGTGATGAATGAGGGATACCATGTCCAAGAATTTGCTATTAATGTTCAATATGGTTGTAGTAGAGAATAGCCGGGTAGCTCACGGGTCATTTATATAATGCATGCCAAGCTGATACGTACTATTAAGGCATGCACATCAAGAGTGAAGAGTCTGACTGAGAGAGATACAAAATTGTGGTTATTTAGATAGATAATATTAAGGACAACATGCAAATTTCCCTTTATTGTTGATTTTTAACCAGAATCTATCTGGAGTGTTCTTTTATGTGCGAAACCAGTCTGAAGTGCTGTGGTATCGGGTGCATGAAAGAGTGGTCATAACGTTTACAGTAAACGAAGATAAATATAAAGGGTTGAGCAAGCAATAATAGTAGCCCTATATCCAAGGAACTGGGATATGCGGTATGTGAAGTAATGACGAGGCCGAAGGCCCAAAAGAGTCTACGATGATATATGAAAAGAGGAATTCGAATATTATATTGCCTCAAGACAATCGACATGAAGAGTAAGAGAATGGAGAACAAATGAATACTATTTCTTGGGATCTCTGCGGTGATATGAAATAAATGGGATAAATAAATGAATTGGGGCGATAATAAATGTATCCTTGGAGGAGAACTAGCCGCTGTAATTATGAAGGGCCAGGGCCCTTGCAGCCATTGAATGGGAAGGACCGTCCCACTGACCGAGTCGCGTACAATAGAAGAGAAACCTTTCCTCACGGTCTTCCTTCCCTAGGTGCGGAGAGACGTACTGTGTGCTGAGGTTGAAAGCTATGGACCCTTGGGTTTCACACTGTGTTTTCTTTCAATAGTTCGATAAGAACACTTGTGTTAAATGATGACATAATGGTAATTTAGATGGTAGTTAATATATATAAATCCCGCCCCCACGTACATGTGTACAAAGGAACGGATAGCTAGGAATTTTCAGATGTGTACCTCTCAGTCAGAAGGGGTCCGGTTCGAACCCAGACGACGGCCAGAATGAGCCGGCATGAACAAGCTGTCATCAAGCTGTCGCCGGAGGCAGAAGAAAGTGATATCCATGTTCTCTTACAGGAATGGTCCCATTTGCACATAAATTGTACATATAATTTTATTCGGGGTATTGTTTCATTTCTTTGAGTTCTAACAGAACCGATGTTCATCGTTGTGTGTCTTGGTGTCAGGGGCTACGGAGAGTCCAGGGAGTTTTGCTCATTGTTGTGTGCTTTTGTTTAATGTAACGTATTTCTCTCATATATTAATTATGTAGCATAGGGACCGGTTAATTACGTGCTAAGAATAGAGTGTATTATGTAGGGGACATCTCAAATTACATGGTGGTGATCGACCGAAAGAAAGTAAATTAAGGATAGAAAAATAGATGGTGTTTAATTGCCAGACTTCAATTATACTTCATTGCCAAATGAAGCCTGTGCTGTGTGAGATCACTGAACGCCCTTCAGGCGAATCAGTTTAATTTGCGTACTGTTTTTCTTCTTGTTGTGATAGTGTTCCTTTTCTTCTGATGTCACAATTCAGTGATAAATTGATATTCGTGACCCCATTACATGATTCATGTCATTTCTAGCAGTGCTAAGCAGTTTCCAGTAAATATTTGAACCCAGAACTCCTACTTTCACATTAGATGAGACTCCATCCTAAGTATTTTTCTTATTTATTTTTTCGAACGTTACCATCCCAGGCGCTCGAGCTGCCGAGGCTAGCACGGAAAGTAAGAGGAGGGCGGTTCGATGCCCGTGTTGGCAATTCGGGCCGCTCTTCGATATATTCTCATCCGTGGTTGTTCGTCAGGTTAAGCTGACGCATTATTATGCCTGGGTCTCCTAGTCGAGCCTAGGAAGGGTGTAATAGGTCGCTTGAATTTTAACTGCATTTGGTTTGATAACATATTTATCAAAAACGTGACCCACAAATAACACAGGACGCCAGGAAATGTTCTCCGCAGCGCCTATGTGCTGCTGCGCGACATGGCATCAGCAGTCAAGTTGGCAGCACGGCTGCTGCCGCTTGTATCTAAACAAAACAAACAAACAACAAATAGTAAACTTTGTACTCATCACGTCAATTCATAACAGAGGCTGGAAGTGTTGTCCTTGTGTTCGAAGACAGACTTCAACACGTCTACTCATATTGTCGAAGACTTTCACTTGCGTAATGGACTGCACATAATTAATGATATTCACTTTAACTTCATCAATCCTTTTTCGTCTGTTAACAGCGAAGGCCTGCCTGTTCCAGGTACATCGTGACCTGAGGCAGTTACACGAAATTTACTCATCAAATCCCAAACGGTATCCCGGTTTGGACACTTTGAATAAGGAAACTGCGCCTGAAATTTTAGTTTTACAATTTTCTGTAAACCGAACGCCTTCGCGAAAAGCGTATTCCACCATAAAAAGCTCTCTCTTCAGTATTAAACATTACCACTTGTATCCTGTTGCACTATTCAAAAAATCAATCTGAATGCCCGCCTAATGCAATATACACGGACGATTTCGACAGCCCACAGCTGTGGTAGCCTTCCCTGTACCGCTAACCTGTTGACCTTGGCCTCGCGGCGAGCAAGGGGACAGATATGACACCGTGCTGCCAACTAAACGGCTGATGTTCCCTCACGCAGCAGCAGGTAGGCACAGCGGAGAACATTTCCTGGCGCCCGTTACCTCAGACTTGCAGAAGTTTGACTTACGCAAATTTACTTTGAACCCAGAACTGGTCAAATTTTCTACAATCATTTTTAATTTGATCAAATGATTTTCAAATACTGTAATAGCTAACACAAGATCAACTGCGTATCTCGTAGTGAATCCTTTTACTTCATCGGTCCAATTTCTGCCTAATGCTCTGATCAAGGCTGCTCCAGATTTCTTAATCCCAAACGGCATCTGAGAAAAGGGTAGGTGTGGTTGTCGAATAAGAATCCTGTAAGAAGTCTAGATGTCACTTCTAAAATGATATGATGGTAGGACGACCTCAGGTCTAGGATCATCAAATACTGCCTTCCTTTGAATCTCTTCATAATTCCTCTAATTGATGGTGCTTGATCACTTTCTGGTATCAACTTCTCGTTCAGTTGCCGTGCGTCAATACATGTCCTCAGTGAACCATCACTAGAGACCTGCATGGAACTGGATATTCGCGGATTTATGAAAACTCTATGACAGTGCGGATAATTTTGCTTATAATTTCTAAATAGTGATGTTTATTGATTTTAACTCGGATATACTCTAGAAATCTCAACAAGTTAGTCTTTCATATATTTGAGTCGCCTAAAAGCAAAACGGATAAAGTCCACTTTTTACAAAAAATTAGTTATTGGTAGAAATATATTGGTAAAAGATGTGTCTACCGAAGCACGAAATAATATACTTGCAAAAGCCATAAAATCTTTAAGTATTTCCCCTTTAAAAACTCAGGTTAGATGCAAAAAGAATAAAGTCCACTGCGTTTTAAAAGCAAAACGAGTAAAGTACGCTTCAACCAACCAGAACCTGACTTTTACGGCACGTGACAACAACATACAACATGGCTACCATTATGCTAAAGCTGCATGCTTTCTGCTAGTGCTTTATTCGTAGGTTTATATCAGAGATTGCTTGCTTTCCAATTTTGAAAATGGAAGTATCACCTTCTGTAGTGTCTCCATCAAAGGCAAGAAAGAAAAGAGTCAATCTCAGTGCGACTAAGAGAGCTGTTGCAAAAGAATTGAGGTAAGTAGCTAGCTTGCTTTCGTACAAGAGAACACACTAATGTTGACAATAAAAATACATAAAATCTGGAAATGTAAATGCTGTGAATGTGCTCACATTCATAGTTGATTCCCTAATTCTGTCAACTATTGAACTTGAACTGTCACTTTCTTATTGTTTTCAGGTACTCTATGAAAGGGGACTTAGCTGTTCCAGAATGTACACATAAGAAGAAGCCAATTCTCAAATGTGAGACATTAACTGATCAAGTTATCACCAGATTTCGAGACGCTTTCTATACTACAAAGAAGAAGTGTGATCAAGACAGTTTCATTATGAAACATTGTGTGCTGGTTCCTTGCAGTGGCCGTAAGAAAAGGACATGCGGCAATCGCCAACAAAAGCAGTTCACGGGAAAGTATTTTGTGAGGAATTTTGATACAGGCGAGGACCTACAAGTTTGTGGACAGGCTTTTCGCCGAATTCTAGGGGTGGGAAATTCCAGAATACAGAATATTCTCCACACGTACGCAACAACAGGACATGTCGTCCGGGAGAAAAGAGGTGGCGATCACACTTCTCAGAAGTACACCAACAAGAAGAAAGCAGTTGTTACGTATATTAGTTCACTAAAGTGCCTTGAATCCCACTACTGTCGTAGTAACACTCGTAGAAGTTACCTTAGTTCTGATCTGAATATCCAAAAGTTGGCTAATGCTTACAACGCCCAAGCTGATGACAGTGTGAAAGTGAAGAACTCCTACTTTCGTTACATTTTTAATCGAAAGTTTAACCTAGGATTTGGATCACCCAGGCTCGACGTGTGCTCCACTTGTCTTGAACTTTCAGAGAGAATTAAGCGGGAAACTGATCCTGTTAACTTGTCTTCACTGGAAGCTAGCAAGGCAATTCACAAGAAAAGGGCACAAGCCTTTTTTTTCGTTACTCAGAGAAAGTGAACCAGGTGTACTTACACTGTCTTTCGATTGTCAGAAGAATTTGCCATATCCCAAAATTCCTGATCAGGAAACTTACTATCGGCGCCAACTCTACCTGTTCAATTTCTCCATTGTTGTTGGAAATTCTAAGGGCACAATGACACCAGATAACTGTTTCAGCTACATATGGACTGAGGGGACCTACCCGAAAGGTTCGAATGAAGTGGCATCTTGCGTTTATCACTGCTTGCAGAACTTGGACTTAACGAATATTAAGAAGATAAAGCTTTTCGCCGACGGATGTGGGGGGGCAAAATAAAAATAGAACGATGATAGCTATGCTCCAAAGATGGCTCCTGCAAGCACCAAGAGACGTACAGGAGGTACAGTTAATTTTTCCAGTAAGAGGTCATTCCTTCATTCCCCCTGATCGGTTATTCGGTCTCTGTGAAAAAGAATTCAAGAAGAGAGAAGTAATCGAAGATCCACAAACCTACATTAACATCATTGAAAGATTTTCAACCATTCGTCAACCTGGGATTGACATGGATATATTTAACTGGAAACAAGAGGCAACAGAGCACATGAAACCTATTCAACAATGGCACTTTAAATTCGCACCTTGCAAGCGCTACTTTTTCAGACGATCAAAAACGTCTCATCTCATGGTCCTTGTGGATGGGGAGCCGTTTTACTATCATAGAACTGGAACCTACAGATTCCTGATGAAAACTAAGAAGAATGTGTCCGCTATAAACCCTTCACCTGTTCGAAAGAATACTACTTCATTCAACAAGAATAAAGTGTCAGATGTGAAAAGGCTCCTTGAATTGCACTTTGGCTCTGATTGGACGCTGAGCCAATCACTGAAATTCTACGTTGACTTCTTTGACTCTTGGGAGAGTCGTCAGTCAGATGTCAACGAAAATGTCGATAATGAACTTTGCAGTGCAACAGAGGAAGCTCCTGAACTGTGTGTTTAAATGTCTATCCATGGCACTCTTAAACCATAGTGAAAGAATCATGGATATTATGTCTTCTTGTATTTTGTGCTTATAATAAATAGTAGCAACACGAGTAAAATCCATACTGCTAACATGCAAAATGAATAAAGTCCACTTCTTAGAAGCAAAATCAATAAAGTCCACTTTTAAAACAACAATAACAGGCTAAATAATAATACTACAAGTATTATTGCTTGTCCTAATAATCAGTGAATTTTTGTGTGATTTTATGCTTATATTTCATAAGCAACGGCCTTAATGGAAGGTGGTAGTGGTTTTTTGCCATTTTCTCGAAAAGTGCTGGAGTGGACTTTATCCGTTTTGCTTTTAGGCGAATCATTTCATGCAGTTACTTTTCGTTGTGGTGAGGCGACCCTTGATATTGGTATGGGAGAATGGTGACATATAAAGAGCCTTGAGTCCATAAAGCCATAAATCTGACCTAGGCCTAAACCTGCCCGCAATTAGTGAAGGAAGGGACAAAGAGGAAACTTTTTGCAGTCTTGGAATAATTGTTTAATATTGTTGACAGTGGATATTATATTCTCAATTATGCCTTCATTCAATTGACCACATTTAAAATCGCTATCAAGTTGTCATCAGTTACAATTGCAATTTTACCGATTAACCGAATGACCCGTTAACATAAAATGATGTTCAAACCAAACCAAACCAAACCCCATGGAGCAACAGCCCCAAAGGGTCATAGCCTATCAAGCGACCGCTGCTCAGCTCGAAGGCCTGCAGATTATGAGGTGTCTTGTGGTCAGCATGACGAATTCTCTCGGCCGTTATTCTTGACGGGCCCGCCATCTCACCGTCAAGATAGTTCTTCAACTGAAGTCACATAGGCTGAGTGGACCTCGAACCAACCCTCAAATCCGGGTGAAAATCCCTGATCCGAGGGGGATATGAACCCGCGATATCCGGTTAATAGGTAGGCACGCACCCCTGCATGGCGGAACCGGATAAATGATGTTCATACTCTTTTTAAACTAGAGCCTGTACATTTCCAAAACCATGTTTACACCTAACACAAAATCAGCTGGTAGAGGGTGTTAACATCTATTTATATCGTTAAAGCAAGCATCGTTAAATACATCTGTGTTCATCAGTCTAACAGGTCTTGTATTTCATTTTTGCGCTTACTGTGAAAGAGACACATCCGCCATCGTTATCATTATCGATATATTTTTCAATACAGCTCAAATAACTGACTTGAAAATATTTCATACACACAACTGATTTGTTGCTTGGTGACCAGTCTGCGACTGGGACCGAACAAATCCATTTACTAAGAAGATCATGATCCTTAGACAATCGAAAGCGTCTTACGTATCCTTTTAATTTTACTGAATTATCGTAATTGCTTACGCACCCCGGCAATGCACATTTATTTGGCATGATTATAAAATGTTCACATCACCACAGACACCATAACGGACACAATTAGTGCTACTGTTTGTAGACACTCCAAACATGCAGTAAATGAAATCTAATAACTTATTTATTTATACACGTGTAGACATTCAACTCGATAAAAGAGTTGATCGTATGGAACAAAGACTAATACTGTTCGGCGAAATATGTGTGTAGAAGGCGTACGTCTGTATGGAGCTTCTGTTGCACTCCGACCAGGTTGTCCAGCTTAAAATAATGTCTGTGTATTCACCGCTGCTGATCACACTAGCCATTGCCGATATGTAGACAGCAAATATAGTGCGGCTGTACCATACACCAGCCTATAACTATGCGGTCGAAAACGATGTTTACTAATGCAAGGGGTGCATTAGACCGGTAGCGCTGAGTAACATGCTGCGAGCGACACTCCGTTTCTTATCTCTTCATATACTGACGTAACCTGCCCGCTGGCAGTAGTTCCTCTGTGAAAATCAGTTGGTAGACATCCCATTCGTCATTTGTGCATGTGGAGCATTTATATGTAGAAAGTACGGCGTTCGAGAGCCACCTGGTACATATATATATATATACAATCATCCTCTCTAAACATTTATTCTCCTCAGACCCCAACGGTATTAAATTTAGAAAACCGTCTCTCATTTCCAAGTCTTTCATGTTGTCCCTGTTGTCCCGTTCTTTGCACGACATCTTTATTCTTCGAATGACTGTACCTCTTTCTTCATACATAATATTAAGAAGGTTTGATAATAGCCCTGTTCTTCGTAAAACATTTACTTCCGCCAGTACCAAATTTCTGTTGAGATACATTCCGCTAAAATAGAAATGTTATCTTTGTCATACAGTGGTTGCAGAAACTGATCTCTAAAGGAGAACGCATACTGAAGCTAGGCGCGATCTGCAGAAGGAGGGAGACACAGGACGAAAAAATAATCATGGCCCCAGACGAGGAATTTCGTCGGACGTATGAGGGGACTTTAGTGCCATTGAAAAGTTCCACTGGCATCAGGGAATGCCAGCCTTCAACTACTCTGCACGAAGATCTGAAATTGGCTCTGGAGTGGGAGGAAAAGGATGACAGTTCAGAAGAATTGACGTTGAGAGTAACATTTGGGGACTCATCCACAGAGCTAATACAAAACTCAGATGAACCAATGGAGGAAAGTAAAGAGAAGAAAATATCCTTGGCAGAGGTGAGTATTAGCGAGATCTTAGATCATCCCGATGACAAGTAGGAACTTGTTTAGGGTTGCCAGACTCTCTCTCTCCCCCCTCTCTCTCTCTCTCTCTCTCTCTCTCTCTCTCTCTCTCTCTCTCTCTCTCTCTCTCTCTCTCTCTCTCTCTCTTCAGCAGCGTACTTTTAAGTACTCTTTTATTACTCTATATATTAACTAACCAACAAATTAAAGTCAAAATAATATACGGCAGTGCCAAGATACGAACGTTAGCTAATCGCAACACTGCGAGCAAAGTCTGCGTAGTTAGCATTCTTATACAGTCATTTCACTGGTTAGTGATCATGATATTTAAATACTGAGGGGTCTGTAGAATTAATGCAAGCGAAGAGAGTTATTATTCAGAATCCGTTCTGTTTGATCAGTTTTCATACTATTAGTGGATTCAATGAAAATCGTATTGTTGGCTCAGTTCAATTTAAAAGACGGAAACTGTAACCAGTTTTATGAACATTGTTTGACGGGCTGAGTAGCTCGGACGATAGAGCCCATTTTGGCAGATTGGATCCTAGCTCAAAGTAATTGACTCAGTCCGAAGGTATTTGAAGATGCTCAAATACGTGTCGGTAGACTTACTAGCACGTTAGAGAACTCTTGCGGGACAAAATTCCAGCACCTTGGCGTCTCCAAAACCGTAAAATTAGCACATGGTTATTCATAAATCAGTGTCACATTTCTGAAATGTATTGTGAAATAAGTACTTTACATATCAGTGTGAATGATATACCAGAGGAGGAACAAACTCTCCAAGTTTGTTTGACATATCTTACAAGTGTTCTATATATCATCCTTTGGATACACGGCAGACATCCAAGCAATAGTCCAACTACGCCCACTCCCACGGTAGCATGTTACGATCGATTGTTGCTATCGCTGCTGTAATGCGATCTCGGAGGTCATTCAAGTCAGCAGGAAGTGGTGGAATGTAGACCCTGTCCTTCACATTTACCACGAGAAAGAAATCACACGGGGAACGGGTCGGCCAGCGCAACAATGCGATGTCATTTTCAGCAGTTCGTCCAATCCAACGATGCAGCAAGTTCTCGTTCAGGTACGCGCGCACGAGAAGATGAAAGTGGGGCGGGGCCCCGTCCTGGTGGAAAACGAAGTCGCCACTGTCTGTACACAGTTGCAGCGTAAGCCATTGTTCTAACATCTCCAGATAAATGATGCCAGTCGCTGTGGATTCAGCAAAGAAATAGGGCCCGGTAGAGCTTGTCCTTGGACAGGGCGCAGACACGTTGATCTTTGGGGAGTCACGCACATGCTCGATTATCTCACGTGGGCGTTCTGTCCCACAAATGTGCACGTTGTAACGCTGCTTCATCGCTGAAGACGAGTCTGTCACCAAAATCATCATTAGCTGCCATGGCAGCCTGCATGTTGGTGGCAAATTGTGTGTGAACCTCCTTGTCGCTATCTGTGAGCGCCAGCAGGAGTTGCTGTCTGCACGGTTTCACCCTCAGTTGCTTGCGAAGAATCCGCCACACAGTCAGTTGTGACATTCCCAGCTGCAGATTACTACGAGTGTCGATATCTGAGGGCTGCACTAAAACAACTCACGAACATGTGAGACAGTGGCCTCTGACGGTTTTTCCTGTCGTTTGGGTGAACACAGACATCGCGTGCGCTCGAACGTTGGTTATCACTTTATGATCGTCCTACGATCTCTCGCATTCTTGAGAAAACGAGTGCAAATTCGCCGCTAAACAATCACAGTAGCCTCTAGTTTCGCAAATTCTATCACACAAAACGCCTTCTCATTGCCTACGAACACCATTTTGAACATTTCTACACTTCTGCCGCCTAGCGGCCATCAGCGTCACCACAACATGCGCGCGCTTTATTTGACACAAACTTGGAGAGTTTTTGTTTCCATAGGCACATTATTCGGACTCGCAAGTCTCATACAGGAACATCAAGATGGTATCCAAATGTGACACTGATTCATGAATAACCCTGTAGTTATTGGGACGTAAAATCAATAACATTTTTATTAACATTGTTTGAGTGACAAAGAGCTACTGTACAACATAACATTAGAAATTCTTCAAAATACACCTGAAGGTAAGACAAATAATATAAAATATGATGCAGGCCGACCTGACCATTTCAGTTAGGAATTCTTATTCTTATTCAGGTGCATAGTTTTAGGTCTATACTGCTGCCCGCCACATTCACCATCAGTACTAAATCGGGTCATGTTTCCGAGATTGAAAAATATATCTTTCATGATGCTGTATAGGCTTTTGGGCTTATGCCGTGTCAAGAAAATAAGGTGAAATTCTTTACGTTTCGCAGAGAACTGTGCTCTGCGCCATCAGAAGAAAATCTCGACTGTCCACGAGAAAGGCTTCTTAACAATGACTTTTTTAAATTTAGACATTCTAATAGAAATGGAAATGGTACGTTCATTCGTCACCAGATGGCTCTCCGGACGCGGCACAGCGCTAGCGTTCGAAGCGGAAGCTGTCAGAACTATCAGAATCAGTCAAGGTCCCATAACATGTGTAGGTAACATATGACATTGACAGGTGTATGACATTGATACAAGCCTGGAATGAAACATCTGACGATGAGGAACGTACGAATTTGGAAAACACCGAGACGAAATAACAATAGTGAAGGTACAGGGAAGAAAACTATCTACGTAAATCTTTAACGGCTGGCAACTAGGTATTACTTAATTGATAGCTAGAGTTCCTTTCTTTCTTCACTTCCCGTTTTGGTAACCTTAAGCTTGTACAATAAAGTTAGGAAGTCAGTAAACGAACACTACAGATTTCAAACTACATACTGTCCACATAATATAGGTTGCACTCTAGTTCACTGTCCAAAATAATATTAGTGGAACACGTTTTTGAACATATGCCACACTGCATAGGACAATAATTGACAACTAGCAATGCTTTCAGGTATAACGGTATTATTTAGAGATTAATTACACGACAAAGCATCAATTAGTACTCATTCATTAGTACGCTCACCCGGTCGTCCAGTTTGGTTTCCTTCCGATTTTCAGAGCTTTAGTATAATGCATGCCCTCCGTAAGCATTTATCACAGCATAACACCTACGTAGCATACTCTGTACATGTCTATGGAGATCACTCTGAGACAAGGTTCTTACACTACGCGATATCCGTTCCTACTTTTCCACGAGAGCCTGTGAGAGTTTCTGGAGAGTCTGTTCTACAACAAGATGACGACGAACACGTCTGCCAAACACGTTCCTCCACATGTTTTCAACGGGATTCACGTCAGGACTCACCTCTGGCCACTCCATCACTTGAATGTGAAGTCTTTTCAAGACGTCCCTGGTGTCGCTCGCTATAATATAGTATCCTGGCACTGTCATGCCTAAGAAGGAATTGAGGGCCAACATCGTATGCATGGTCTAGCAATATCTGGTTGATGCACTCCTTGGCGGTAAGGCACAAGATCTATATGGCTGTTGACTCTAATGGTACCCCACACCATCACAGAACCTTCTCCGAATCTCTTCCACTTGCTGTAGAATATTTAGTAAGTAACGCTCACCAGGGCTTTCCCATACACGCACACGGCCATCTCTTTGAATCAATCAATACTGATCTGCAATTAGGGCAGTCGCCCAGGTGGCATATTCCTTATCTGTTGTTTTCCTAGCCTTTTCTTAAATGATTGCAAAGAAATTGGAAATTTATTGAACATCTCCCTTGGTAAGTTATTCCAATCCCTAACTCCCCTTCCTATAAATGAATATTTGCCCCAATTCGTCCTCTTGAATTTCAACTTTACCTTCACATTGTGATCTTTCCTACTTTTAAACACGCCACTCAACCTTATTCATCTACCAATGTCATTCAACGCCATTTCTCCACTGACAGCTCGGAACATACCACTTAGTCGAGCGGCTCGTCCTCATTCTCCCAGTTCTTCCCAGCTCAAACTTTGCAACATTGTTGTAACGCTACTCTTTTCTCGGAGATCATACAGAACAAATCGAGCTGCTTTTCTTTGGATTTTTTTCAGTTCTTGAATCAAGTAATCCCGGTGAGGATCCCATACACTGGAACCATACTCTAGTTGGGGTCGTCGTCATTTTGGGTTGTGGTGCGTTTACACCTTGTCCAACCCGCCTGGTGAACTGTCCTGTCTCGTTGTATCGATTCCAAAAGTGATAAAAGACAGGTGGAGGGACATTGAATCTTCGACAATACGACGAATCCTGGATCAGAACGACCGCTCTTGCGATTTGTACGTCATTAAGTTTTCTCATTTACGTGCTCGAAGGTATACAAACTCCGTAAATGACAACTCCACAATCTGTTTACCTTGCTACGGCACACCGACACACACGTATTTACTTTGTTTTGAGGGGTCTTCTGGCACTGCACTACAGGGCTAAGGCTATAGAAACAGTATGACTCAAATGTTTCCTGCTTTGACTACACGAGGTCTCAGCCCATGCAATAAGGCCACTGGTACCAATTCTGTCAAAAGTACTGTATCATACGAGACGTTCAAAAACATGTTCCGCTTTTTCTGACAGTGAATACGTGGTGTAGTGGTTAGTGTGATTAGCTGCCACCCTCGGAGGCCCGGGTTCGATTCCTGGCCCTGCTACAAAATTTGAAAAGTGGTACGAGGACTGGAACGGGATCCACTCAGCCTCGGCAGGTCAATTGAGTAGAGGGGGGGCGATTCCTTCCTCAGCCATCCTCGACGTGGTTTTCAGTGCTTTCCCACTCCTCGTCCAGGCAAATGCCGGGATGGTACCTAACTTAAGGCCATGACCGCTTCCTTCCGTCTTCCTTGTCTATCCCTTCCAATCTTCACAATCCCCGTCAATGCCCCTCTTCAGCATAGCAGGTGAGGCCGCCTGCGTGAGGTACTGGTCATCCTCCCCAGTTGTATCACTCGACCCAGAGTCCGAGGGAAAAACCTGCCCTGGAGGGTAAGCAGATTAAGAAAGAAATGTACCTTAATTAAGTCACGGCCGCTACCTTTCCCATCATTCCGTCGCCGAAAACCTTCGAGGTGTTAGTGTGACGTTAAACAAGTAGTACCTGCCGGTCTGAGTGGCTCAGGCGGTTGAGGCGCTGGCCTTTTGACCCCAGCTTAGCAGGTTCGATTCTGCTCCAGTCCGGTGGTATTTGAAGGTGCTCAAATACGTCAGCCTCGTGTCGGTAAATTTACTGGATCGTAAAATAACTTCTAGGGGACTAAATTCCGGCACCCCGGACTCTCCTAGAAACGATAAAGTAGTTAGTGAGACGTAAAGCCAATAGCATTATTATTATTATTATTATTATTATTATTATTATTATTATTATTATTATTATTATTATTATTATTATTATTATTATTATTATTATTATTATTATTGTTACCGTGTTTTAGCGGTAGGTAGAGGTGTAAGAAGGTGCGGGCGTGAATGGGTTTCAAACTACGGAATCAGAGTTAATGTAAAATTTAACGAGGTTATATTTTCTTTTCAATATTAAGTAATAACAAAGAACAGGTACATAGTAGCCGAAACACAATTTGAAATGTACAATTACAGGGGTTACAGAGTTTGGGCTTCGAGCCCTGAGTTCACAATTCTTGAGCAACTAGCCCAACTTTCCGATATACAAATTTTAACAAAGGGGCAGAAGACCCCAATCAAACCCTGGAGCACTTGCTCCAAATTACACAGTTAAGCCTCCTCGAGGCACACAACACTCCGTTTCCAAAAGAGCCACACGCTCTTTAATTTAAGCCTCTCCCAGGCCACACCAAACTCCACCTTCAAGTTGTCCACAACGGACACAAACCCAGGGGTAAAATACCCAATCTACTGAGGTCTATTAAATGAAAAGCAGGTTAATTAAATGACCTCTAAAACAATTTGAGAGGAGGCGAACTTGCACTCCTAATACACTTGGATTCTAAAACCTACTTTGGCTCTTAGGCCACTGATGCAAGGGCTAATCCCATACTACAGAGGTGACTTAGAAAAGAACAATTTGTTTTACGTTATCGAAGAATAGGTTGAGAAACAATAAGTTCACCTCAAAACATTATGAGTGGGAGCTCGAGAGGGTTAGCACTCTCTATCCCAGTATGTAGCTTTTCAAGAGAATAGAAGAAAAGACTAGTTACATTTTAGGAAAAGGTTACATGGTGGAACGCTTCGCACCCGCCCCGAGAGTTAAACTGCTGAGCAAGAAAAGAAAGAATTTATTAATCGGCCATTACCTTATTGTTGACCGCTGCCGAAGAAAGAGGCGCCTCCCGCCCCCTGCTAGGTACTTAACACACTGAAAGATGGAACAGAAGTGGCTCAGAGACCCAAAAATCAGCAGTTTAAATACTCTCGCGGAAGTTTCTAGGCGTTAGGGGAAAGAAAACACCCGCCCACAATGTTTTTATTGGATAGGACCCCGCAACAGATACAAGTTGGGGGAAGATACACCAGATTGGTCAGAAATTACTAAAAGAAATTCGGGATTGGATAAATCTAAAACAAGGGGAAAAAGAGGGGTATACAGCCAACTTAAACCATAACAGAAAGAAATTTAACAAGAAACAAACTTTTGAAATAAAAATTTCTCCAACAAAATAGTTCTTTGACTCCGCACTAGGTTGCACTATTGTTGATCTTCAGTAGTGTCCTCTAGAAGAGAAAGTTCACACTTCTTACTTCAAGCGAAACAAAAACACATCAAAAGTGACACAGTTCAAAAACTCAAAATTTTCCACGTGGTGACATCTTCTGAGAAAGTAGAGAATTAATAGAGTAGATAAAGTTCAACCTTCCTCCAGAAGAGGAGTTTCAACTGGCGCAACTTTTAAATAAACGGTGTAGAGGTGTACCGCCCGGTACAATTATTATTAAAGTACCTGTCATACGGAGATTGAATGTGATGAATGTCACATCACGGCATTGTAGCTAAAAAACACAATGTTCGACGCAGAGTTTATTATCGTGCCAAGGACATAAAAACATTTTAATCACAGTTGTGTTCACTGCAGCTTCCTGATAATGAAAACATAATGTCTAGAACATTTAAACACGAACACGAGAAGGGGTACGAATAAAACCTGCTGCTTACCAGGCATAGCGAAGCATTCGTTGATATTTCGATGAAGACGTATGATTATAAACATGAAACTGCATTTTTATAATGAAAATTATATTAGAATATTAAGATTTCGTTACAGTCAAGTTCTTTTTTTTTTTTTTTTTGAGAACATATCAGACGGTATCCAACGCCTATCGTAAGAGGCAAAGGGGGACCAGGGGTTCTCAACTTGGCAGCGTGGGTTGGCGTCATTGGTTACCCTAGCTGTGTCTGGCATTGCTTTAAATTACTTATGCCATGCTCCTCGCTTTCATCTTTCCTATTCGTCCTCCCTTGGTCAACTCTTGTTTTTTACCAAACCCGACGGTATTAGCTTTGCGAGGTCTAGGGAGTCTTTCATGCCCACGCCCTTCGTGGCCCCTATCTTTCTTTGTCCGATCCCCTGTCAATTTTCCCTCTGATCGGTGTTAATAGCGGTTGGTTGTCCAGTTGTACAGTACCTCCTCTTGAAACAATAATCACCACCACCACCAAAAATGAATTTCGGAAGGGAGTAGATAAGAATAACTTCATTCTAGAAATAATAGTGTAAATAATGAAAAGGCGTATGGCTTTTAGTGCCGGGAGTGTCCGAGGACAAGTTCGGCTCGCCAGATTTGACTCCCGTAGGCGACCTGCGTGTCGTGATGAAGATGAAATGATGATGATGACGAGACATACACCCAGTCCCCGTGCCAGCGAAATTAACCAATTATGGTTAAAATTCCCGACCCTGCCGGGAATCGAACCCGGGACCCCTGTGACCAAAGGCCAACACGCTAACCACTTAGCCATGGAGCCGGACAGTGTAAATAATAATGTAATGAGATATTTGAGAGAGTGAGAGTACCAAAATCATGGCAGGAGGGAGTCATTTGCCTTATATATAAGAAACGCGGTGAGAGATCAAATACACGTAACTAGAGGGGAATAACGTTACTAAATTAAGGAAGTAAGATATATACAGGGATATTGGCAAAAAGACTAATGAACTGGGCCGAGGGGTGCCCGATCCTGTTGAGACTCCAATCAGGATCTAAAATGGGAATGAATACACGTTCAATCAATCAATCAATCAATCAATCAATCAATCAAAATTGATATGCATTTAGGGCAGTCGCCCAGGTGGCAGATTCCCTATCTGTTGCTTTATAATATATAATATAGTTATAGTTATAATATAATCGCTGTTTAAACAATAATGAATAAATATGTGAAGAAGAAAAGAGGCAAACTGTACATCACGGCAATCGAATTAGAGCAAGCCTTTGATTCGGTGAGCAGACGGGCTGTCATATATAAACTGAGTCAAAGCGGAATATCAAGGAAGAGCAATTGAAAATATATATGAGGAATTTAAGCGTTCTATCAAAGTGAAAGATGGGGAGTTAGTGAGAGATATGTTTTCAAAACTGTATCTCAAGCAGGGTTAAATTGAGACCAATATTATGTTACTGGAGATTCTCCGTGGCTTAGAAGGCAGCGCGTCGCCCTCTCACCGCTGGATACCGTGGTTCAAATCCCGGTCACTCAATGTGAGATTTGTGCTGGACAAAGCGAAGGTGGGACAGGTATTTCTCCGGGTACTCCGGTTTTCCCTATCACCTTTCTTTCCAGCAACACTCTCCATTATCATTTCATAGCATTTTATCAGTCATTAATAAAACACTTTGGGAGTGGCGACCCCATCGTAATAATAGCCTATATATATGGTTCATTCATTACATCCCTGACCCGGTCACTGACTGGAAAGCAGGTTGTAGGTTTTCATTTTAATTATGTTACTGCTGATTATTAAGGGGCGGATTTTAATGACATGTCATGTTTTTGCTTGAAAGTCATATTTTGGACAAATTTAAGACATTGGTCATATTTCTGATCGACGCGCAATAAACTCATATTTCCTGTCATATTCTAAGAATTTTCATATAATTTTTGTGTCAAATTATTCAGCGAAGAAATCTTCCTGTAATAGATAGTGGGGGGGGGGGTCTATTTGTGGACTGAATATTACTCAGAATGTGGGAATGTACTGGTAGCAGGTAACTGGAATTATGAACAAGGGATCTTCTTGGAATTTTTTAATGAGGAGCACAAAGTGATTGATAATATACAGGAGGAAGGCATCCTGGAGTGCATACGTAGGTAATGAACTGGTATTTCTGTTTCCTATAAAATAGAGGACTGTCTGGCTTGTTTTGAGACCACTTCTTCATTGTAGTTTCAACATGTCTAAACCGAAGTGTTCAGAGAGTGTGAAATTGAGGCATTTTGTTAAGGAATTTGGTCAGCAGAATTTTAGTAGTGATAGTGTTATTTTATATTGTAAACTGTGTGAAGTAAAGGCATGTGTTTAGAAACGTTTTAATATACAACAGCACTGCGCTACAACTAAACAGAAGTGCGCAAACAAATCTTCCGCGGCAGAGAATAGACAGAGTTTGTTTTTGAAAGAGCCTCATGTGCAGTTACTGCTCCGTCAGACAACAGGTCGGAATTCTGTAAGGATCTCTTCAGGATGATGGTTACTTCAAACATTCCCTTGAAAACAACTGAACAGTACCAGTTTCAGGTCCTCCTTATAGAAGTATATCTGTCAACCTATTCTCAATGAATCAACTTTGAGAAAATTTCATATCTCGAGACTCTATGAAGATGTTTTAAAGATAAGCTCTGAAGTTCTCAATCACAAGATATGGGTTTCATTGGACAAAACAACTGACATAAATGAGATGTACGTAGCTAACGTAATTATTGGCATTCTGAAAGATGACAAGCCCGGTAATGTGCTTCTCATGACGTGTGCGGTTTTAGAGAAAGTAGATCATTCCTCCATTGCAGTGCTGTTTGATGATGCTATGAAGTTACTGTGGCCAGATGAGATAAAAACAAACAACATACTACTTCTTGTAATTGATGCCGCCCCGTACATGAAGAAGACAGCCAAAGGACTAAATCTACTTTATCCTAAAATGGTCCACGTGACGTGCCTTACCCATGCTTGGCATAGAGTGGCCGAAGAGGTTCGGATCAACTACCCTGAAGTAAATAAGTTAATTGCAAATGGCAATAAAATATTCCTGAAGGCTCCCCTTCGAGTTCAAAAGTCGAAAGAAACTGCTCCTACTCTGCCTCTTCCAACTCAGCCTGCCCTTACTCGTCGGGGAAGTTGGCTCGACGCTGTTCAATATTACTGCAGCATTTGTGATTCCTTCACGACGGTTGTTCAGGAATTTGAACCTTGTGATTCATCATCTGTCAGGATTTGCAAACTTGTTTACTTCTGCCAGCTTGGTCGGAAATTTGGAGTTCATATCATCGAATTTCGGTGTGATACCAAGAGTAATTGTGAGGCTTCCACTAAGTGACACGTTGGATATTGTGATTTAAAGAAAGGGAATGCTGAAGTAGCTAAAAAAATCTGAAGAACTGCAAAGCGTGCTGTTCTCAAATGAAGGTTATTCTATGCTTTGTAAGGCAATTGACATTCTTTGTGGACACCATACAACATTGGGGATTTTCAGCAGCAGTTTTCTCTGGAGGACATAGCCCTGTTCAAATTTGCCCCCATAACATCGTGTGACGTCGAGCGGAATTTCTCCAGGTACAGAAACATTCTGACTACTGAAGAGAGTTGGAGTTTGACAATTTGAAAATGCACATGATCATGCAGTGCAATTTCACTGCCGGAAAGGAATACTAGGACCAGGTATGGATATTTTCATCGTCATTTTTATAGAAATTTGCCGTTTCAGAACTAGTTCAATACTTTGCTAATTATTTCTTGATTTTTCAGGTTACGTGTTCTTCCATTTCTGAAGATAAAAAGAACTTTGTGATTGACAGAAATTGAATGTAATAACAAACTTACAAATGTTCATTTATAGTCCTAAATTAATAAATTATAATTTGAGATAATATTTTTTCCTCTTTTAGGTCATATATTAAAGATTTTTGGATCATATTTTCTCGCATATTTCGAAGATTTTATGTCATTAAAATACGCCCCTTACTGATTATATTTTCCAATCGGAAGGCTTTGGGAAAGGAGCCTCTCCATGTTTCGAGAACCAAGATATTCCGGGTCTGATCTTCGCAGACGATATCCTTCTTCTCACCTGTCAAAATACAAAGTAGAATTAATAAGATAGTAAATTATTGTAAAGAGTGGAATCTGAAAATAAATCCACAGAAAAACAGAATTATGGTGTGCAAAATGGGTGACAAAATCTCAAAAAGTGATCAGTGGTGTGTGGTTAAAATTAAACTACAAGTTGTTAAAAATTATAAACAGCAATGGCAGATGGACAGAACAGATAAACAGAACAAAATGAAGGGAATAAGTTCCCCTAGCTAGCGTACAAATACTGGATTGAAAGATACCGAACATCGATTATAAAAATTCAGAAAAATATATTTAATTCAGTAGTTAAATCGAAGATATTGTATGGAGAAGAAATTTGGGGAGTAGATGATGGAATTGCAGCAATATATGTAGCTGTAAGTAAATTGTCGAAAATAAGAATGGAACTGCCAAGCTGTACCGCAAATAGTGGAGTGAGAATGATGTGCGAAAAGTGAGTATACGGGTAGAGGCCAAAGACAGTGACAGGAGGTGAAATTCTAAGGATAGCATACCAGCACCAAATGAAAGATCAAAATGAGGGTTACTGGGTGTATAGGGTGGATAAAGGGATACCATCGCGTAAGAAACTTATCAAGAGATGATATGGGATTATGTCAGAAGATGCTCCAACGAGTGAAAGACACTGGAAGACAAAAACAGAATGTAATAGCAAGAGAACACTTTGTAACGTTCCAGACGTCACAGTGTAATTATGTTAATTTTATTATGTGTGATTAATTCAGGAATTTAACGTCATGATATTTATCTTGGTATGTAATTTTATTATAATTCATGTTTAATCATTTGCTCACTATCATTTCATTACTTTGTAACTACGACTTGTAAACGAGGGCTGAATATCCTAATATTCACTTAGATTCTTGCGACATTCGTTTAAATTTAACTTGCAGTAGATTTCCTCTATCTTGCCACATCACCGAGGAAGAAGGAAGGACAAATTTAGACATCAAATTCTGGGAAAAGCGAGCACGTGTTCAAGCGTTGTAACGACAGCTACCGTATTTCGACCAGAATAATTCAAACTGATCACCGCCTATATTTTCAAAGGAGCGTCATGTTGCCATGGATACTGAGTGAAAGGGCTAATAGAAGAACAGTTGATATCTTGGTTGGGACCCATCTACTCTAATATCTGGAGTGGGGAGAGACGTGTCAACTGATTGGACCACGTGTAGCGACCTGTAATTAGAGCCAGAGAAGGTTATAAAAGGGCGTGTTGGAGCTCTTGGCATCATTCTGCATTCGTTATTATTAATCTTCTTGATTCTTCGATCTTGTATTTCGCTGTAGGTCTGAGAACTTGTCTTATGGTTGTTGTACCATAGTGGACTAGTGTGATAGTTTATCACTTCTACATTAATTACTTCGTTACCACGACGTGGTACTTAGGAATTTCTGAATGAGGGGTGTATAGCCACTCTCATCAGGAAGTACGTACAGCTCGGCTACTAGACCGGTTTGTACCAGTCTAAGACAATAGGTAGTATTAAACTAGATAGAAATGAAACTTCAGGGCACATTTTCAGTAAAGTTGGAAGGATTATTAATTGAGTATCCTCTCCACATAACCCAAGGAGGTTTTTCTAACTATGACTTAGGGCTCATCTCCAATATATGGGATAGAGCATAATAGGGAGTGTTAGTGTCGAAGCCATCTTCCAATTAGTGGTCGGTGCACTTAGCAAGGCAGGAATGGTACTTAGCTGCAGATGAAGATATCTCAAAGACGACCGGTGATGTTCCAGCTACAAGGATGGAAGCTTTCCAAGGACCAGCAGAACAAGACTACATGGTGAGCAAGCGAGTTAAAAATATTGCAAGTTTTCGCGAAGTAGAGTCATTCAACTTTTTGTTAAATTCATTTCCTATTTTAAATTCAGTTCTCGTTAAACCGTCGTCATTTATATTCAATATAATAAATAGTATTTTTCTAGTTCACTTTAATCAATCTGCCTTAATTAGCCTTTTGATTTCTAATTCTCCTGCTTAATGTGATAAGAGTCCGTCCAAGCTTGATTATAAATTTTTATCTTTAAGTCATCAACTTAAAGATTGGCGCCCTTAGCTTGCATGGTTGCATTTCTCGTTCAATGATTGTTCTCCGAAAGGGGATGTCACAACTTGTTGAATTTTATACGAGTAAAAAATGTATCAATAAGAACTGGAATGTTAGAAGAAAAATAATAATTTGGTGGCTGATGGGAGTATAAACGAATAAAGCTATAAGGAAAAAGATGAGGAAGACCGATGCATGAAGTATGAAGCATGGTGTATGAAGTAAAGGTATGGAAGTGGCACATTTATTAACAGACTGTAAGGAAACACTAAAGATCAGAGCGAAATATGTAGATGGAAAGGAGATATGTAAAATAGAAAATGAACCTGAACTTTACACTCTCATTAAGTCATTAACCAGAGAATGAAAGACACCAGGAAGAACATCAGAACTATGTAATATCATATGAGGAATGTGGAAAAAGAAATCAAAAGAGGATGAAAACAGAGAAGATCCATGTAGCTAGTAGTAAGGATATACATGTGGAGGTATCCTAGACTCTATGACACAGGTAAAGTCTAGGAAGTATCTCAATCTTTTATATGATCATAAATAAAATGAAAGATAACGTCCAAGTAGTATTTATGGGAAATACTCGTACTTCATATTAGTAAATGCACTTAAATAATTTCGTAGCGCGACAACTTTTTAGTTGTATTATTTTTAATATTGTGCATTATAAAAACCTAACTGCCTTTACAATGATTACAATAAATGAGTACTCGTTCTCCAGTTGGTGGTCATCCGTGACTGGGAGAGAAGACTATTCATTCATTAATTCATTCATGAATCGTTTAACAACTAACTCTAAAATTATTTCCTACTTTTTATATTATGTAGTGTTTCGTTTCATTGTTCTGAGAGCAATTATGGGGAGTCGAACTGCATGCGATTACCGCTAATGAAATTAAATAGTAAGCATAAAATGTTAAAACATCAAGGACATGTGGAATTGCACACAACAGTTACGATCAGAATCCTAGTGGCCGTGAGAGAGACAAAGTAATGGTGGAATTGTTAAGGCCAACACTTAGAAAAATAAAATCGTATTGAATGCACATTGAAAGAAAAAGCGCACGCAAGTTAGCTGCAAGAAGAGCGATTCGGAAGGACATACATTAAGGTTATAATATCAACTAAAGAAGATATTATACGCTTATCCGTGTAAAATACGTATAATTTTAATGTCAACATTAAAAGAATTTCCTTGAATACGAAAAACACGACAAGACTCACCTAGCCAAATCATAAGAAGAGGGCTTTGAACAGGCCTTGGCTTATAAAAACAAAGATTCAACTAAAAAACACAATTTTAGCCGAACAAGTACAACTAGCAATTACAATTGAGATAAATACGATACTTAAGATCATTATCATACAAGAAAGCTTTGCATTTGTCAATATGTTTTCACTAATCTCTTCTATGATTTCGTATTTCCCGATTGCGCAAGAAACCTACGCCATGGACCTGTAAAGAAGAATATGGGGGAGCTGTCCGGACGAAACGCAGCCGTTTTGACAGGCAAAGCAGAGCTCGATTCCCGAGGAAATCCCGATGAATGACGGCGGAACAACGATGCTGACCAATGCAACTAATAGCTAAACAGAATTAACGCAATCCTGGCAGGCGGAGAATAAGATAAGTTTCAGAGTAATATCAATAGAATTCCATAGTTTTCGTGCATTGTAGATTGTTTGTATTTTGATTATCATGTGATAGATCGTTTATATCTAAGCTATTTTCTCGCGAATGACCCAATAGTCTGTCGTTTTAATGAAGGAATTAGGCAGTCTTCTTAAGAAAATAAGATTATATCCAATTATGGAAGAGACTATATACTATATGACAGTGTGATTTCTACGATACCAATCAGTTATAGTACATCATGCCATAACATATGTAAAATATTTTAAGAATAGAATACCGTAGGAAGTTAGGGGAAATGTAGGATATCGTATTTAACAAGTATAGGTTACCTGTTGCCATAAATGAGTGAGTAAAGGTTAGATATGGATATAAAGATAGACGGAAGACATGTTGATATTGAAAATGTAAATAGTGATCCGGAGATTGATTTATTTTAAAGATGAAGAGACTTTTTGCGTCAATGTGGGTTTTATAAGATGAATATTGAAATGTGTTACGTTAGATACGAAGTGAGATATGAGAACAGAGATACGAGATACGAGGAAATAATTGAGCAAAGATGTTAATGCTGCGAGGATATAATTGAAATGAATGCAATATGAGAGGAGAAAGGATAAAATATTCGCGCAGACGCGGATCATTCATATCTATTGAAGCAATAAAGATGTTTCGTTGGTAGATAACCCATATCACATAATAAATGGCAGCATAATGCGATACATATGAATAACATGGCAGGAATTGATCATCAAAATAAACCCTAATGTGCATGATTATTCGTTTAAATGAATATTTCAACATTAGATACCTACTTACAGGTTGCATTTGATAGTATATCAAGTATGGCAGGCATTTATTGGCATGTATAGTCATTAATACATCTTATTAATAATATTGAGAGGTTGATAGTCATTTCAAATCTTCATCCATGGTATTCTCTATACTTAAAGTTGAACTTCATGAGGTCATACATTGGATTTCCAATTCAATTGAGAAGTTATTTGGTTACTTATGATATGTTTATTTGATTTTGAAACATAATAGATGTTTTAATGCAATGCTAATCACTAGAAATATTTTAATTTTGAATGAAGTGTAGCCCATAAATGGTACATAGGTATGAAACTGATCTTATTCTTTATGCCAAGTTTATGGAAAGTTTAGTATGAACAACGAAAGTCATTGTCCTTGAAATCAAAGATGAACTTACGATAAAGTGAAGAATGTTTTGAGTGAACAAAACTGAACAATTAAATTAAGTGTATTTAACTCACGCAAATTTGTAAATAACTTATTTATTTTATTTTATTCTCTAAAGTTAGACAAATATGAAGCAGCTATCCATTTCAATGACGATTATATTAACTCATACGATGACTAATGATTATATACAAATAATTTTAAGACTTAATGAGAATTAATTGATTAATTTTGGGATTTACAAGCAGATACTTCACAATAATTTATCCATCATATTTCCTTTTCATGAATAAATATTAGTAAATGATGTATAATTCAATATCATTTATAGTTAGTTGGAATAGTACGTAAGTTAGAGTTAAGGTAGCCCAATTAATGATAACCGATATCACTACTGAACGTTTGGTGGAGACGTCCATCGACATTCCTTTTGGGTCGAAGAAATGCGTACTTGCGTATCTGCATCATCTGGAATCCATGTAAAAATAGAAAATAGATTTTAAAAAATTAAATTCAACTTCGATATTACCCTGAGATGCCTACCGACCCTGTCTGGGGTTTTCTTCGACGCCAATCATCTTGGACGCGGGAGATGGCGCAGTAGCATTATGTCTTAAGAAATAAAACGAGAATATATGTAGTCTATATTTATAGAGATACGGATACAAAGAGCAGTATTATATGTGTGAATGGCGTTCGTAGAGGAGGATCATCTAAACCAGAAGGTTAAAAACAAATAAACAAACAAACTTTATAACGTTAAGTCCAATTAAATGAGACCTCACAGCGTAAATATGCAGAAAGCCTTGACATTTATACAGTGGCGAGCGTAGAATTTCGTCAAGGGTAAAAGGGGTTCATTTTTCTTGTCGGTCAGTATCAAGGGTCGGTGCATATTTTTAATTGCAATTGCTTAGCAGCTACTCTAAGCAAGAATTGCATGTTTATTGGTCAATATCTGTCGAGCAGATACATGTTCTTTGAACATTTAACAAAAGTTCGTATTTATACTTTTCAGCACTCAAAGACATGTGTGTTTAGAAGTTTACTCTATTATTATCATTATCATTTCTACTATCCTTTATTAGGTTATTGTTGTTACTTCTGGTCGCTGGTGTTATTGTAAATGTAAGGAACTAGATATATTCTATTTAATAATATTTATTGTAGGCTACATTGGTTTATGTTTATGTTTCGTTTAAAAAGAAGAGAAATTCAAATGTTCAAGAGAGTTTCAGTTAACTCACGCCCACCTTCCGTACACAACTGCCATTTTATGAATAGCCTTTTTTTTTTCATTTCTTGAAAATTAGTAATGTATGTTCTGTTGCCAAAAAGCAGGGCACCATAATTGAAAATGTATTGAAAAAAAAGCATAGCATGCATTATAAATATAATTTTTAACGAATGATGGAGCAAATATAATTATCTAAACTGTCTGGAATACAGTTTTATGTGTGTTACTCGCATGCCAGCATGGATCTAGATTTACACCATTAAGATCAACAAGAGAAACTACTAAGACGTCGCAGCACATTTCTATTTCAAATTCTGATTCATCACGTATCTTATAATCTAAGAATTATCAACCTGCTGCTCAGAAGACATGTCTGTTTGAATACAGTAGTATTGAACATTGAATACTGGAATTAATTTAGAGTGTAAAAAATTAGTGATTAGCCCAATCCGCATTCATGGAATACTCTGCTGCTGCTACTACTACTACTACTTTGCCCACTTAGATGTGGTACTCTTGTCTGGTCACTCTTCTCCACTAGCTTCTATCTTGGACTCTATTTACATCACCATTGATATTGCCCAGGTCTTTTCTAACACAGGCTCTCCATCTTGTCTTGGCTCGTCCTAGAGCTGGTTGGCATCTACTTTAAGCTTCTCCACTCTATGAGACACATATGTCTCTGGTCGTCACTGAAGGTCGCCAAACCATCTTAAACGATGTTCTCTCAATTTTCCTGAAATGAGTGTTACTCTCAGATATTTTCGTATGGCATAGTTTCGAATTTTATCGAGTCTGGTCGCTCCACATGCCCATCTTAACATTCTCATTTCAACAACATAGAAATTATACCTGTCTGTTTCCTTTGTAACATTCCGAGCCAGTTAGAATGGCTGGATGGGCAATACTTTTACAAATATACCCCTCGTGTCACATAGAACTCCTGTATCTGCTTATACAACCCCAGTATTTTCTCGATGTAAGAATGTAAACCACGGAAAACCATCTTCAGGGTTCCCGACAGTGAGGTTCAAACCTTCTATCTCCAGAATACAAGCTAATAGTTATAGTACATACTCATACCTATGTTACCAATTCGCTCGGCAGTTTAAGAAAATCTTGATCCATTTTAGTATAAGGTATTATTAGTAATATGATGTGAGAGTTATGGCACTTATTCAGTCTATAGGCCTATATAGGAACGTCAAAAGGATTCCAATATCTAGCACAATGTCGGTGTGAGAGAAGAGTTCATTGTTCATTATCAAGCGTATTCTTTAAGTAAAGTAGTAAAAAAACAACCAAATTAATTACTGTTAAACGGAAAGTGGTTTATACTGAGAATTTGGAGGAACATTGGCAATTATACAAATAGCCTTCTTTTGGTTTTTTAGAACCAAGTATAATTTATATTCATACGTAAACTGTTTCCAAAGAATATTAAACCATAATTAAATGTATCTTGACAAAATGGTCTAGGAACATAATATTTTATGACTACGTTCTTTAAAAGAAGAGCCAAATACAATAATCTAGACAGAACAGACTAAAGGTGTTTAAGATAGACGTTTCACATGACGAACATGAGTCCGTTGTAATATCCAGTCACTTGGCCACTTTTAATTGACTATCGCCTTTGTTAGACTTCGTTTTATCTTCGTTCGGTAGAAAAAAATCCTGTGAACAACTTGGTTTACTATATTTAGTCAAGGGTATACTTGGGTAAATGAATAATAATTATTGAATTATTTAATGCTAAAATGTACTCTTTACATCATGAATACTCTACATAAATTATAAAGGTAAATGATAAAGGTAATGCGATTATAATGCAACTTAGAATAAATATAGTTGCTAAGAGATGTTACAAATCAATCTCATTTTATTTCACTATATAACTTTTCATGACAGAAATTTCCAGAATTTGACTGCATGGAGGAATTTTGGAAGCGTGTAGGCAATGCCTACGCACAGCTGTTAGACCTACAGAAATTCCGAGAGCGACTGCTGCAGGAAAATAATCTAATGAGGAGAAAACTCCAAATGTAAGTATGTGTATGTGCCAAAAGTTCAATCAATCATCAAGCAGTCATCAATGATCTGAATTTAGGGCGGTCGCCCAGGTGTCAGGTTCCCTATCAATTGTTTAGTTCATATTTACATTTATTTATAATTGTTTACCTAGTTGTTTCTTAAATATTTTCAAAGAACTTAGAACTTTATTGAACATTTCCCTTGATCCCTTTCTTCTCATCCTATAAATTAATATGTTCCCCAATCTGTCCTCTTAAATATTACAATATGGTGAACAATATGACAAATTGAATATAACAATGTGATCTCATGGAATTCACTATCATATTGCCCAGAATAGAATTTCATAATGAGAGTTCTTCATAAACAAATAGCTTACCAGGAAACCTGAGGAAATTTCTAAAGAGCCAGTCACTAGCTGGCCCAGATAAGAACCAAGCAGGAGTTTTAAGTGGCTGTAGATGTCGTGACAATAGCCATAGGACCTCCAGTTTTACGTGGAATCCGAACCGCTGGGACGAAGGTGAATTTTCGTGTTAAAATATCACATGCATTGATTGGGATTCCAAGCGTGGCTGTCTTGGTGAAATCCAATGACTAATCCATTCGGCTATCATGTCCCTCAACCACTAAAAATATAATTGCCAGTCACTATGGAATTCGTAGCAGATGGTTTTGGAAATGCTGATAAACTTCTCGGGATCTGTAGTTGTTTCTAAGTAATCCACTGTAATCACAACGGAGATATTGTATATTCACTTGGGTAATCGGGGTACTTAGTTAAAATTAATTGCTTGCTTGCTTTCTTGCTTGTCTGTTTGCTAGTCGGCGCTATAGTCCAAGTAGAATATTGGCCTCCTCAGTCATCTATGTCCATACATCTCGTTCTTCAGCTTTTCTTCTCCAGGCTTTAATGTATAATTTATGAAGGTGTACTTCTACACCGTCAATCCACATTTTCCTGGGTCTAACTCTTCTTCTTTTCCCGTTAAACTTCCATATACAGTATATGCCCATTTTCCAGTCCACTTTATTCTCCCGTGCTTAATTTTTGCCACAAGGTGAGACTGTCCGAACATTTGACACAGTTCTCCATTTGTCCTCATTTTCCAGCCATATACATATCTAACTGTTACTAAGTCCGGCTCCATGGCTAAATGGTTAGCGTGCTGGTCTTTGGTCACTGGGGTCCCGAGTTCGATTCCCGGCAGGGTCGGTAATTTTAACCATAATTGGTTAATTCCGCTGGCACGGGAGCTGGATGTATGTGCCGTCTTCATCATCATCATTTCATCCTCATCACGACACGCGACGCGCAGGTCACCTACGGGCATCAAACCAAAAGACCTCCGTCTGTCAAACCGAGCTTATCCTCGGAAACTCACGGAACTACACGCCATATGCCATTTCCTTTCATACTGTTTCTAATATCTTCTTTAAAATCTTCCTTCCCCTCCTTAAAATCCACCCTTCATCTCTCTCAATCATCTCTTAGCGCTCTGAATAGGTTAATCTTGGTATTCCTACTAAAATTTGTATTTATCCGTTGATGTTTTTGTCATTTGTAGTTATTAATGACCCAAAGTATTTGAAAGTTTCAAATCATTGATATTCCTTTCCATTAAGACCTACAGTGTTATCTCTTATGACTCCTTCAGTATTTTCCTTTTTTTATGTAGGTTGTATTAGTTACAGAAGAGTGGAAAGACAAGTAGAAGCTGAACTTGGAGAAGATCTGTTTGGCTTCAGAAGAAATGTAGGAACACGTGAATCAATCCTGACTTTACGTCTGATCTCAGAGGACCGAATTAAGAAGGACAAGTTCACGTAAATGGCTTTCGTAGATCTAGAAAAGGAATTCGATAATGTTGATTGGACCAAGATATCTGAGATTCTGAAGGTGATCGAGATCAGATACCGAGAAAGAAGAATTGTCTACAATCTGTTCAAAACTAAGTCTGCAGTAATAAGAATCGAGGGCTTTGAAAAAGAAGCAGCAGTCCAGGAAAGAGTGAGACAAGGCTGTAGTTTGTCCCCTCTCCATTTCCATGTTAATATGGAACAGCCGATAGAAGGAATCACAATCCAAGGAGAGGAAATAAAAACTGTGTGATTTAACGATGACATTATTATGGATAGATTCTTGGAAGAGGAGTACAAGCTGAAAACAAATTAATGGCGTGCAGTCGAACGAAATCATGTGATGCAGGAACTACTAGGTTAGGAAATGAAGTCTTTTTTTTTTTTTTTTGCTTTACGTCGCGACGACACAGATAGGTCTTATGGCGACGATGGGATAGGAAAGGCCTAGGAAGTGGAAGGAAGCGGCCGTAGCCTTAATCAAGGTACAGCCCCGGCATTTGCCTGGTGTGAAAATGGGAAACCATGGAAAACCATCTTCAGGGCTACCGACAGTGGGGCTCGAACCCACTATCTCCCGATTATTGGATACTGGTCGCACTTAAGCGACTGCAGCTATCGAGCTCTGTAAATGAAGTCTTAAAGGAACTAGATAAATGTTGATACTTGTTTAATAAAATAACTAATGTCGTCACCGTAAGACCTATCTGTGTCGGTGCGACATAAAGCAAATTGTAAAAAATTAAAAAATTAAACATAAAGATAGCAGAAGTAAGAAGGACATAAAATTCAGACTAGCACGAGCAAAAAGGGCCTTTCTTAAGAAAATAAATCTGTTTATTTCGAACATTGATATAGGAATTAGGAAGATATTTTTGGAAACTTTCGCCTGGAGCGTGGTATTGTACGGAAGTGAAACATGGACGATAACTAGCTCAGAAAGAAAGAAAGAAAGAAAGAAAGGAAGTAAGAGAATAGATTTTTTGAAAGAATGTTGAAGGTGAGATGAGTAGATCGATGCACGAAAGAAGAAATGCCGAATCGAATTGATGAGAGGAGATCGATTTGGCTAAATTTGACGAGAGAAAGAGATTAGAATAATAGGACACATATTATGACACCCAGGACTTGTTCAGTTGGATTTTTAGGGAAGTGTAGGCGTTAGGGATAGGCCAAGGTATGAACATGACAAGCAGATTAGATCAGATGCAGGATGTAGCACTTACGTAGAAATGAAAATATTAGCAGAGGACAGGATGACATCGAATGGCACGGAGTTCTGCATCGAACAAGTCTATGGACTAATGACCCAAACAACAACAACAAAAACATGTAGTTTTATTTAAGGTTCCTTAAGTAGTACGCCGCGGCGCCGGCGCGCCGGGCTACGTGGCTCAGACGATTACGGCATTCTGAGTCGAAGTTAGCAGGTTCGATCCTGGCTTAGTCCGGTGGTATTTGAAGGTGCTCAAAGAGGTCAGCCCCGGGTCGGTAAGGTTTCAAACATAACTTAAACATAGATACGAGGCATCAATTTTACATAGGTCAAATTGCTTTTGTGTAAGCAAATAAAAAGCTCTCATAGTATTAATTGTGAGTTCACTATTATAGCGATCAGGTGACCTCACTGGTAATGTCTTTTAAACTGAATCAGAAATAGACACATTGCGTTTGACCTCACCAGCTCTTCTACGCCATTGCTCTACAAACTAATAATAATAATAATAATAATAATAATAATAATAATAATAATGTTATTTGCTTTACGTCCCACTAACTACTCTTTTACGGTTTTCGGAGCTACCGAGGTGCCGGAATTTAGTCCCGCAGGAGTTCTTTTACGTGCCAGTAAATCTACCGACACGAGGCTGACGTACTTGAGCACCTTCAAATACCACCGGACTGAGCCAGGATCGAACCTGCCAAGTTGGGGTCAGAAAGCCAGCGCCTTAACCGTCTGAGCCACTCAGCCCGGCCTACAAACTATCATAAGAACTTATTTCCATTTAAGTTGGTTTAATAATGTGTACTTAAAGGTCGGAATTCAAGATTTTGAGAGACTCCGGAGGGCTTCAATTTTATTTTTAAAATGGGTTTGTCAAAGTTACAGTAGATACGTCACAACAAATCAACTGGCATTAGTCTCTCAATGTTAAGCACTCTTAAACATCAATCGAAAATACTGTGATTCGATCCTGAAACCTTGAACATAGAAGGCGACCGCCAGAGCCAGCTGCACTATGCAACCGGTCACCGAAACTAAGTACAGGTATGTATGTATGTATGTATGTATGTATGTATGTATGTATGTATGTATGTATGTATGTATGTATGTATGTATGTATGTATGTATGTATGTATGTATGTATGTATGTATGTATGTATGTATGTATGTATGTATGTATGTATGTATGTATGCTTCTATCCAGGGCCGGATTTAGAGGTAAACTGACTAGGCTGCAGCCTAGGACCAGCACCTCAAATAATAAATTAAAATAAAGTAGAATACTTAAAATATTAACAAGTTAAACATGTTCAAATGTACTAGCATTAACTGTTATTAGTAATCTTGAATGCAAATTCTTTAGTTAGTTCATTTCCTGTTCTCACATTAATAGTATGCAAAAAGAAATGTAGGAAAGTCTACTTAAATCAGGATATGTAAAAGTCTCACGTTAGTAAATTATATTTAATGTTCAATCTTATGTATATTGTACCGGAGATACACCTTCTCCGTCCCGTTGAAATGCGCGCCTTCTAGAAGGCCATCTGTGCTAGGAAGCTCGAAATGATGTAACTCAAGATACTTGGACATTTAACCATTATATGTCTCTACCATCGACTTATGTACCCCCTCTGGCGGGAGTAAGAACAATTAATTCTGAAGGAAATTTCAGTTTTTGAATGTGGCAAACCTTAAGTTTTTTAGATTGTTTTTAATGTATCAATGTTGTCAACACTCCTACAGCTTCCTTCTTCCTTAAGTTATTAACCAATCAGGAATTTTGTGTATATTTCCCTAGCCAATTTAAATTGGGGGTGTGTATAGCCATTCTGCCTATCTGAAGAGAGTTCTGAAATCAGGAATCTTCCTCTCTGAGATGATATAAAAGCTGGGCGCTTTAGGGCCGTACTGCCATCTTAATCGCTCCAATCTAGTCAGTGTGCGGCGTAACAAGGGGGCAGGGTCTGCCTGCAGTCGTTCGGAAGGCCCAACTACTCAAGGTAATGGCAGAAATTATATATATTCAGAAAGAATAAACACTTTCCCCATAAGGAGGCTGCCCTTGAGGACAAAGTATACTACATACATTTATGGCTATATAAATGATTTCTGACAAGGGACAACTTGCGATCACAATATTGCAAAAACTTTCTGGTTTGTATTTAAGTGTTTTACATGTACAGTACAAATATGCGCACAATATATGCCATCGACAGAGTCACATGGCTTTTGAACATTAAAAAATACGTTCGGGTGGTGATTGAAACCTCTCTGGTCTGAAGTCATCATATCCAGCTACAGCCCAAGAGTACGGTACCGAACAAAGTCAGCGAAGACTGGAGAACAGAACTGATCGTGTAGAATGCACATCAGCAACAAAATGGAATCCCTGGACGATGGTGTGAACTGATAGTCGTTAAGGATAACGTGATCTTCAATCCGCTTCAGCACTGCCTTGAACTGTCGGAAGAATAGCACATCCAGCGGCTGAATGTACTGTAAGGTGTGCACCCAGGAGGGATGGTCTTGACTGTATACACCATATTTTGAGGTCGGATAGCATCGATATGCGTTCTATCACGATATGTTCCGAGAAAATCAACCAGAAGAAGAGACTCCTGTGCTGCATATGGCAAGTAGACATCTTGAAATAATTGCGTCATGATTTATTTCGTGATTAGGCCGGACTTTTAAGCAACTTGAACCAGATTTTGTGGTTTCAGCATGTGTTGCGCTACTCACACTCCAAACTGACCATTAGGTTCCTGGTAAATAACCAGCAACGTGGGAAACACGTATCTACTTGCCGAAGTAACGGGTTGGATGGTGTAAGAATGAGTTGTTGTGTGATCACTCCGCACCGAACTTCTTACCGACTTCTCTCCCTTGTAATGCAGAGTTCGCGATGAGTGAAGTTCTTTTCGTTTACCACTTTGATCGGTATTATAAATCTGTATACGTTCCATGATATTCATTAAGGACATTACCTCTTTGCGAAACTCCTCACATTGTTCCCTCACGTCACCATCTGTATTCCAGGTGATTACACATTGTCTTATTGGCCGTGAACCAAGATCATGTCTCTATTTAAATCGTGCAGCCCATCCATGGATAGATCCAGTGAATCGAGTCAGTCCTATTTATCGAACCTTTTCTAAACCCTAAGCACGAATATCCCTGTCGTGAACATTAGCGCCTAGAACAGTTCTCGCCACCCTGAATTTTTCAGCTACATAATCGTCAAGCAGGGGAAGTTTTGAGCGCTGGCCTAGCTCCCCTTTTCCTACTACGTGACGTAAATATCGTAGATGATGTATGTCTTGCACCATACGATATCGTTTCTGTACTGTATTGAAGCTTAATAATTTGGTTTTCCCAGAATCTTCGAATGAAATTATCTCCTTTGCCTTTTCAAAAGATACAGCATCCCACCTCTTCCTCTCCGGTGTCCGGTGGGCTTGGCAGATACGCAGACGACTGGCTTCCATCACGTTTTATTAACGACTCTTCCTCAAGTCAGGTTATGGATCGTCCATAATGTTTTCACAATCAGATACGTCTTCGCTGCGTATTCATATTCTTCAATATAGTCTATTGTATTTTCTTGATGTATATTATTACCATTGTTTGCCACTGTTTCGTCTATCACATTGATTATGAATGCAGCTGCATTTCTCTCACCGTAATTTCTGTGGATCTTCGTTTGTGTTTGTAATGGTACTCACTATATTGGTAGGATTCATTATCACACGATTACGGTGACAGTGACTCGCTACGAAATTGGAAGCACCACAAACAGAAGGAACTTTATGAACGGTCGAAGCAGATACAACACAGACGCGCCGCAAGCCGCAAGTGGGTGAATCATACCTCACTGTCCCTGACATTGGCACCCCTACTGCCCTTCCTCGCAGCACATGCAAAGTATCCTTTACTTGCTGTGCCGCTACACAAATCGGTTAGCCGCGACGAACAGCAATTCTTTTTGAGTATTTCCGCTAGTAATTTTGTAAATAAGGAAATAAAATCATTAGCTGATAAGACAACAGGGCTTGTAAAACATTGCTTCGTTTAATAATTCCTAGATTCAGCCGGCTAAAAAGGAATATAAATGTAATGTTTCCTCCACGAAGTGGGGGGCTGCCCCCCCCCCCTGGGCAAATTCCACTAAATACCTAGGAGTTACGTAGGACAGAGGACTGACGTTTAGAGATCACGCCAAACGTATCTCGGCCCAGGCGATTCGTCGCCTACTAGAAATTATTCCACTCATGAAAGCCGACGATAGACTCAAAACAGAAAATAGGTTCAGCCTGTACAAGTCATCATTAAGATCAATCCTTGAGTATGCCAGTCCCGTCTGGGGAAGGAAGAGGTCAAATCAAGATCAGCAATAATGCAAAATAATATGAAAGTGCAAAGGGCCACAGAAAGCGTCACAACCACCGAGCACAGAATAACATAGAGATGGCAATGCCTACCGCAATGCATAGGCTCGCTGAAGCCGAGTTTTGCGCGCATCGCCATGTTGGTATTACCCGCAGTGTTAGTTAATTCTTATCCGAGTCACGTTAATTCCTATCAGAGTCTGTCATTTTAAAAGATTTCTGTAACATTATTTCATTGGTTAACATATCTAACGCAGTAGAAAAGCGCCTTAGTCATAATTATAAGCACGGGACCCTCCAGAACACTGTTTTAATCGCAGTAACGGTAGTTAAAAATTCGGAAATATGAGCACAAATAGCCTGTTATTATATCAGATTGTATTTAGCTCAAACGAATGCCGATTTGCAAGGTGCAGCTAAAAATAATGGAACATTTTCATAAAGATCTATTTTAGAGATACCATATACAGTACACATCCACACATAATATCATACCCAATAAAAATATACACAGTATGTAGGCCTATAAACAAAATAATACACGGTCAATAATAAAGATATCCTGGAAGACCAGTATGAGGTAAAAAGTGCACTAAAACACGTTTCTGCACTTTTATTACAGATAGATTTTTCCACAACAGGTACTCCCTTGACTGCTGTAGAGGAGTCTAATGAAGTCATTTCCACAGTCTTTATGTTTTTAAGGACCCTCCTCTCCTGTAAAATGAATTTAAGAAATATCAGGCTTACTCTATAAATATGTATTTCGACATTTCTCAATCAAATGCTAAAATGAAGAGAAACTAACCTTTGATTGTATTTGTAGGTACTTTGGGAAAGCAGCAAACACCGATGGCACAGTCCATTCCCTCAGACTTACGACACACAATGAAGTACGATCACAATCACGTTCAGTAAAGTGAGCTGAACATACAGTGCTGAAAGGTGTGGGGGACCAATTTTCCCTTCGTATAGCTCTTATCCATTTCTTCCGGCGTTCATTATCTTTAGGAAAACTGTAAATGATAAAGGGGCTTCTTAACCTATACTGCATGTGCAAGTGGAAAACAATTCGGCACTGAATATTCGCAAAAACATATTGCTTACCTGTGAAAAGTTATCCCTGGTATTTTCTTTGAAGCTCTGTTTGCACATCCATGCGCTACACAAGTCGGCATTTTAAAATCATAACACAAACTTCCTTTATTTACTTCACACGTGGTGCACTGTCCACTTACTTACACTAACTGGTCTCCAATGTTTTGGTACAAACAACATGGCGGCCGCTGGTGTCCACTGACTTCAACTCAGACGGCACATTGCCTTCTCTATGTTATTCTGTGCTCGGTGGTCACAACAAGCCACTGACAGGTAGAGAGCCATGCGCGCTAATGTGTCTCCAAATCTGGGGAACAATATGAGGGGTGGACAAACATGTAATCATGCACATGCTAAGTTATTGTCCCCTCAGCGACGGATATTACATCTAGTATACTCTAAATCCGGCTCTGGTTCTATCTGTTCACCACAGGATGTGTTTGATGTACTAATATCCACTTTCTGTAAGGAAGGGTGCGGCAATGTGAAGAGTGTAAATACTTTCCTGATAAGAACACGTGTACAAGTCACTTCAGGGGACCTCAAGTTTCCATCATAGAATAGAAAGCAGTTACTTCGTGTTATTTTACAGGTAGAATAAAATATGTGTTCTGTGATATCGAATTATTTTTGTAGATACATGTTGACTGTAAACGATGGAGGTCATACTGCCAAGCCCCGCATTACGCGACCAAAGAAGGGACCACCTAATAATATCATAGAGGCCAGTCAAGAGTACAAGAAAATGTACAAATAATCTACATCAAGTTTATCATTTTATGAAATTAGCTTTAAGAAAAGTTTATAGGCTCCTGTTCTAATTTCTTTACGAAATTATAATTATATATTATGTGTTTTCGGTGTTTCAAAATGTGTAATTGTATGTTATAAAGAGTATTATCTTGAAATATTAATGTTTTAGTATTCATTTACTTTTCATTTTAAAAATTTAAAAAATGATAAGTATGTATTCTAATCTCATGTTATCCTAAGATAAAGAGTGTGAAATTTGGAATGGCATTAAGTACATTGGTATCACTTCGATGCTATTACCGTATGGTACCCCTTGTTCTAGGGCAGCTACCCCTTGTGGTATTTCTCTCATTATTTATTTATTTATTTATTTATTTATTTATTTATTTGTTTATTTATTTATTTATTTATTTATTTATTTATTTATTTATTTATTTATTTATTTATTTATTTATTTATTTATTTATAACTTGATTTTATTTTTAAGTGTGAAGCCAGTATTTAAGTATATGAAGAAGTTAAATTGCAGTGTTTGAATGGGTGCCGGACGGTGAAAACCTTAATGCTCTGAGCAGAGCTGGTAATGATTTAATAACTGAACCAGTATTATTTCTGAAGACAGGCGAGTTAAAAATCAGGGTAGTGTCTTTCCTTCAGATAGTGATTCATTTGACGGGAACAACTTTAGTTGTATACGAAAGGAGAAGGAACTTTTTATTTTGCTAGTTGCTTTACGTCGCACCGACACAGATAGGTCTTATGACGATGATGGGACAGGAAAGGGCTAGGAGTGGGAAGGGAGCGACCATGGCCTTAATTAAGGTACATCCCCAGCATTTGCCTGGTGTGAAAATGGGAAACCATGGAAAACCATTTTCAGGGCTGCCGACAGTGGAATTCGAACCTGCTATCTCCCGAATACTGGATACTGGCCGCACTTAAGCGACTGCAGCTATCGAGCTCGGTGGAGAAGGAACTATGGATGGTCATTATTATTATGTGGTTCTTAGAAACAAATCACACCGAGTAGAGTAGGCTTTGGCATAACAGTGGCTACATTTGGCTACCCTTGCAGCTCTATATTCGGAAAGTGGAGGAGCTGGTCCCCACAGTCCGCTGTGCTTAGAATGTTTATCCTTCGTTTTCCTTTCTTCTGCGCTAAGGCGAATGCCGGGACAGTTCCTGTTATAGGCCACCGTCGTAACCACTTCACCTTCTCCGCAAATCACACCTCCGAAACAAATCTCCTTGGCCTGAGAAACAGCGTAACTGTCTAGGAAATCGGTGGGCGATGAGAGAGCATCGCTCCTTGAGCTAATGGCGTGAGCGCAGAAAGAGGCGAAAGCCCACGACTCCAACAGTTGGTGTTGTAAAGACTACATGGCGATATACACGATCAGTGCGCAAGCGAAACCACAGCAATGTACCTGGCTGAGTATATTATATTTCTGCAATACAATGGTACTGTGCGCTTGTCGTTCATTTTCATGATGTATTCATAAAGAGGCATTTATTTTGGCCTACAGTATTTGTAAAAGTTCTCAGGGAGTCTATCTTCATTTTGTGCCATCTATAGGTTACACATTGGATTAAGGCCAACTGGCCTCAAGTCCGAATCATACTTATATTTTAAGTGCTGTAGGAATTATTTCACCAAGCTCGATAGCTGCTGTCGTTTAAGTGCGGCTAGTATCTAGTATTCGGGAGATAGTGTGTTCGAACCCTACAGTCGGCAGCCCTGAAGATTTTTCCGTGGTTTCCCATTTTCACACCAACCAAGTACCGGGGCTGTACCTCAATTCAGGCCACGACCGTTTTCTTCCCATTTCCAGCCCTTTCCTGTCCCACCATTGCCATGTGTGACGTAAAATAACTTATAAAAAGGAAAGGAATTATTTCTCAAGTTGTTCTTATAACTTTTCAAGGGGAGTACGTGCGCTCTATACCTACAGTGTTAAATTTGGAATATTGATGACCCAGTATCTCAGAACCTTTGACAGATAGAGACCTGAAATTTTTGGAAAGTATAATATCACTCCTTTTCTGATTACTGAACCAGAATCAGAATACACAGACAAATAATTAGTTATGATTTTTAAAAATTTATATTCATTCTCTTTCTTCTAAAAGTCCACTTTTTCTTCTGTAAGTAAAAAACCATTAGACGCAGAAATCTTTTGGTGGTTCAGTGGCTGCAGTATACTAACAGGTAACATAGTGTAAAATTAGATATATGTATTGTAACAGTAAATGTTCTTTACATCGGCTAGCAAGGCATGAGACTTGACACAGGGTGTGTCTGGTCTCTATCTGAATCGTTACAGAGGAGAGGGTAGCAAGAAATAAGTATCATGGATTTTTTTAAGTTTATTGAAATGTTTATTCATAAAATAAAGGTCAAATTTCAACATCACCTCTTTACAGAAGTTACAGTGAGTGCCTCTCCTTGGATTGGGCTGGTACTGGTACACTGAGGGTTCGCAATGTTCATTTACACCTGCACCATCTTCCGAGAAGGTCTGGAATATCTCGAATTTTTAGAAGGTCTCGAATTTCTGGAAGATCTTGAATTTCTGGAAGATCTTGAAGATCCAGGAGCACTTGCACTAGTGTTCGAAATGTACTTGTTAAGACATTCAATCTCTGCACAAACACAGGTAACGATAGAATGTCCCTAGGGTCTGATCGCACTTGATAATTATGAGAGAATGTCACTGAAGTTCACACAGTCAATGATATAGATCGAGTTAAACATGGAATTGAAATTAACTCATAATGTCAACTGGGATTGAATCCGTGATATATCAGCCACGGAAAAATAAATCGATCACTTTATCACAGTCAAATACAAATAATGTTGTAGAAAATAAAGTATTTCACTTGTTATTGCTTTCCAGTTCACACAGTTATATTTCGAATCAATCACGTGTAATAAACTGTAACTAAAGAACCTTATCCTGTGAATTTAGCCCCGTTCACAATAAATAATTTAGAAATGAAAAACATAGTTTGTTCTAGAACTGTCCTGATTTCGACACAAGATCCTAAAAAGCAAGAAGTGTCCTTCGCACGTTAACTACACCAGTTTATGGAATCACAGATTGGAGACTAAGTTCTACCAAGAATTCGAACACACGGGAAAAATATAAGTTCGTTGGCACTATTTAACTCAGTTAACCATGTCGTTCACTGAGTAAAGTAAACTACAGTTTGAAGAAATGTTCTATCACCTTGGTAAAGTAGACGTACACCTTGACATTTTACTACCATAAAAATATATCACCTGTTACACTGAATTATGTACAGTTTGACGTTTCACTGTCAGAAAAGTTGTATCACTTGTTAAATTTAAATACTGAATTATGTACAGATTCGCGTTTCATTGTCAGAAAAGTACTATTGCTTGTTAAATTTAAATACTACCGAACTTGATAGCTGCAGTCGCTTAAGTGCGGCCAGTGTCCAGTATTCGGGAGATAGTAGGTTCGAACCCCACTGTCGGCAGCCTTGAAAATGGTTTTCCGTAGTTTTCCATTTTCACACCAGGCAAATGCTGGGGCTGTACCTTAATTAAGGCCACGGCCGCTTCCTTCCCACTCCTAGCCCTTCCCTGTCCCATCGTCGCCATAAGACCTACCTGTGTCGGTGCGACGTAAAACAACTAGCAAAAAAAATTGAAATACTGGGTTATGTTAAATCACTTTGTACGTACAGTTTGATATTTCACTGTAATTTCGCTGTAATAAAAATTCTATCACTTGTATAATTCAGACACCGAATTATGTTCAAGTACTTGCTAAAGTAGAACCGTACTGGTGAGAGAAAATACAAGATCGAACCACACTGGTCACATAAATAGTTAATCACCTGAAATACATACGTCTTAACTTGTAGTGGAACTTATATTGTCACGCGCAAACGATGCTGAAATTGTCTAAGTCTGATCGAAGTGTTGTAGAGTTCGAGTTTTGTCACGCAGACTTAAACTGTCGTCGTGGATCGTACTGGTGAATTACATCACGGCGGCGGAGAATAACCATCAGCCGATCGATCGGCCTCGACTGTGGCACAAAGTAGACTGATTTTACAGCTTTTTCTCGAGAGGGGGAAGCCCGCTCCCCTCGCGTGACCATTGACTCCATCTATATGGCCTCCGACATGCTATTAGTTTCTAAGAAGAAAGAGAGAGCAGGGAAGAGTGGGAAGTGATACAAGGAGTATCTGCCGGTTTCCGAGTAAATTCGCTACCACGGCAGCCTGTTGCCATGTCAGACACGTTACCAGGCGAGGTTGTATTGGTTGAATAGTGTTAAGATGTGGTATTGAAGGGTCAGGGAAAAACCACATAGGCAGAAAAGAGAAATAGCCTACATGTAAAACCTGACATCTTGTGATAGCACATGCAAGGATGTGGGCTAGAAAAGTCCAGTGGTAGTGTTAGTTGGGAACAGGTATCATGCACAAGTCATAAACCTATTCTTCGCACATTCCATCTGCAAGGGGATCAGTCCGTCTGGGCACTGCTGTGACTAGCGCGGGCCTTGCCGGTTGCGGAGCCATGAGTCGAGTACCACTAGGGCCCTCCGCAGAGCGCCACCTCCTTGGGGTCCCTCGTGTCCAGTCTCCGATCCCGAAGAATGAGGCCAAGCCCGCCGAGGCGGGGCCTCCTGGAAGGGGGTGGGTAATGACGCCGGGCCTCCTTCCTCTCTGCCCGCGCCATGGCCCGATAAACAGGGCAACTGCGATGGGAGGCCGGGTGGCCCCCAGCGCAGTTGGCGCACACCGGCGCCTCTTTAAGCGCTGCGCAGTCCATGTAGTGGTGATCACCACCACAGCGGTTGCACCTCACTAGGAGCCCACACCTCTCCTGACGGTGGCCCCACCTCAGACAGCGGAAACACTGCAAGAGCTGCTGAGGGGGACGTTTCAATCTCACCTGACTGCCGCTACCCGCTGAGGTCCTCTCCTGATTGGCTCCTCGGTCGGCTGCTGTCCTATGTTGCGGCTGGGCAGCCCTCTCCTGGTGGGCCGACGTTTTCTTCTTCCTCCTGGTCCTGGGGCGGCGTCTTCTTCCCGGGGATCTCTTCTCAGCTGGGGAAGAGGCCTCTCCCTGGTGGCTCTTCTCCCGGCCTGGTGACCTTGGGGTAGTGGGTGGCTCCGCTGCGTCGCCGTCTTCCTCCTCCTCCTGGTTGGCGGCGGTGGCGTCGGTCGATGCTAACACTCGACTGCCTTCCCTGTCCTGTGGGGCGCACATCGAGGTCTGAAACTCGACAGACATGCAGGCAGGCTGGGCCTGGACAGCAGCCTCAGAACGCCAGGCGACGTCCTTCTCCACTGCCATACTGCCATCCACCGTCACGGGCGATTTCCTGGTTTGCGCCCGGGTTACAGACCCTTCCTGGTGGGCCTGGAGCTGCGTCCACTTCGCCCTTGTAGGTGGTCGACTTTCCTGGTTGACGGCCTTGTTGGTCTGCGTGTACTTCGTAAAGAACAGCGGTCCAACTGGGGTCGCGCCGTCGCGGCGCTCGGGAGCGCCGCCGTTGTCCTCGGTCCTCGGCTACGTCTGCGTGGCTGCCTCCTGGTAGCCCGAGGCGTGCAGGTGCTCCCTGAGTCCTGGTAGCCGGACGACCTGAGAGTGCTGGGACACCAGCTCCTAGTAGGCCTTGAAGCGGAATGCGTCCTTGGGGCGGATGATGACCGCCCAGCCAGGGATCACCTCAGCGATGATCTCGAGGCTCGACTCTCCCATGAACTCAGCAGCCGCGTTGAGGAGGTCGAGTATACGGACCGTCCCTCGGTTGGTGCGCATCCTCCAGTGGTTGTACACCAACAGCGACGGGAGTCTGACGTCCGGGGCGACCCCTGAGCTGAGCTCCGCGTGTAGTCTCGGTACGGCTCCCCTGTAGTCGTAGCCAGCCGGTGTCGCTGGTAGGCTTAACTTCTCCATCCTGGTCATCCTGAAAGAGAACAGAAAGCGAGCACTGAGAAGTGCTCAGCTCTGACAAATGCTCCTTCGGAAAAGTACTAATAAGTACAGCACGTACGTGTTCTCGCTAGCACAGTCAAGCTCGTCCTCCTGATTTTACAGCGAATATTTTTACCTTTTTATACAGGATTTAGGAGAATTGAGGCTATTTTATCTCATTCAATATCTCCGTTATTCTTTGACATATTTCTTTCAAATTCGGGAATAATGATCACAAAAATTGGGCTACACGATGACGTAGTTCTTTTTCCCGTACGTTAAACTAATTAAAAGTAATTGATGACAGAATGTTTGGAATGATCTATCGGCTGACGTAACTTGGACTTGACCGTGTTCTGTAGGTCGTGACGTCACAAGCTCCACGTCGCTCACAGCTGACTTGCTTGTAGGTTACCGGATGTGCTCGCTCGGCGCGCAATATGACTTTGTACATCGGGGACTCTATCTCGGACCAGCATTCTTGGTACAGTATCTGTAACAGTTCCTGAGATAATGGGTCGAATATTTTTAAGTCATTTTCAGGAAATCAAGTTTAAGGTTTCACTTGATATTAACTCTCATATGGAGCCATGCGAGTTCCTAGAAACAGCCAGCCCTATAATCTGGATTATCTGGATCCTGATCTTGATCATCCTGCAAACCTAGAACTTCCTTCTTTTCCTGCCTCTTGCTTTTTTAGTCATTTTCTCTGCTGCACGCTGGGCTCTCATAATCCTAAGTCGATCCATTCGCTGGAAGACTTGCAGTGTGTTGGTTCCTGGAGTGATACCAAGTTGCTCTAGTACTCCAATTCTTCCCTTATTACCATCATTAAACGTTATCACAGCATCATAAACACCCAAGCATAGAGTTTTCATTCCTACAAAGACAATTTTCGGTATGCGGGTCCAAACGACATTAATGAAATACTCATTCGGGTTTTGCGTTCGTCCATGGAGACATTTGGAAAGAAGGTCAGGATGAGCTAACACTCTATATACTGGTTTAATAGCTTCGATCACTGCAGGTGGTATGTTGTTTACATGATCTTCTTTGTCAATATGTAAATCCTCATGGTTTCCAAGTTTCCTCCTCGAAGCACTAGTGGGTGTGTCCTTACCACGTATCCGCAAAACATCTATTTCAGGATCAGCACTGGATTCAGATGCCGTCGAATGATGATTTCCATGGAGACTTCGCTTCAAAAACAACCCTTTCTTTTCTTCATGTTGAAAAGATGTATAACAACATGTAATAACATACCAAACATATAGGTTTAGAGTTCGACACCTATAAAACACCAGAACCAAAAAGTAAATTCACAAAATCCATGTGCAATACCGCCATTTTTGTCTATACAGTGCATCCAAACTCTTAATACGAACATTAACATGGATTCTAGGAATAAATAGCTGAAAACCACAGCCTTGTAGATTGAATAGTTCTAGAGATACTTAAGGAAGTCCATGCAGAACGACTGGATTTTTTTTACACTTGCACTATTAAATTTGAAATGATAAAAACTACATTACCAATTGGAATTATTCTACAAATAATGCATCAAATTATTCAGGAGAGATCAAATATTTATGAGATAATAATCAGAAAATGTCACTTTTTGACCAATTTCACCTTACGTACTCCCCTAAATGTCTGAAATGGTTTTGTGGGGTTTAATAAACTAATTGTGTTTTTTATAATTGTTTAAATAGGTAGATCTACCTTCATAACATTTTAATGTTTAAAGTTCTTTACAAACTATTCCTTTTTATAAATAGTATTCACTGTACTGTATATTCTTTGACTTCGGGCATCCTCTAGGTGAAGGAACAATTTATAATAATAAATTATAAAAAATTAGTAAAGGTAGTAGTCAAAGAAGTACGATATTTATTTTTTCTGTTTTCCCTCCAGGGTCGGTTTTCCCCTCGGACTCAGCGAGGGATCCCACCTCTACCTCATTAAGAGCAGTTTCCTGGAGCTTCAAACTATGGGTCTGGGATACAACTGGGGAGGATGGCCAGTACCTCTCCCAGGCAGCCTCACCTGCTATCCTGAACAGGGGCCTTGCAGGGGAATGGGAAGATTGGAAGGGGTAGACGAGGAGGAGGGAAGAAAGAGGCCGTGGCCTTAAACTAGGTACCTTCCCGGCATTTGCCTGGAGGAGAAATGGGAAACCACGGAAAATCATTTCCATGATGGCTCAGATGGGAATCGAACCCGCCTCTACTCAGTTGACCTCCCGAGGCTGAGTGGATCCCGTTCCAGCCCTCGTACCACTTTTCATATTTCGTGGCAGAAGCGGGAATCGAACCCGGGCCTCCGGGAGTGCCAGCTAATCACATTAACCACTACACCACAGAGGCGGAGATTTATTGATCACATGTCAAACTAATTACGTTTGCTTCCTGTGTATATCCTAATGAAATGAATATAATTAAACGTATTTACTTAGCACAAGGCGTTCGTTTACAAAATAAGTTTTATATTTCGTCACTGTAATGCAATGAATAGAATAAGACATAGGCACAACAAATCTCTTAAACTTAAAATCTGTTTAGATACGAGCCCTTTCAGTTGTTACTGCGAGCCGTACAAGTAGCTGCTAGGCTGTACCTTCCGTCAGAACGCATACTATGCTCCTTTACCTGCCTGAGCTAGAGTGCTGCTCATTGAGCCGAATTGTGCCCGCCTTTAGTCTAGGAACTCCGCCGTCCCCATCAGGGACGGGACGGAAAGAAAACTTGTGCAGTAATAGTAGTTAACAGATCAGTACCGGTAAGAAAACTTTTGTTCGGGAAGGTAACATTTGATCGTGTAACCAAAGTGGAGTGTTTGTCATGGGTGAATACATTGGAGAATATAGCAGATACGAGCCCTTTCAGTTGTTACTGCGAGCCGTACAAGCAGCTGCTAGGCTGTACCTTCCGTCAGAACACATACTCTGCTCCTTTACCTGCCAACCTCTTTGAAGTCATTCCGACCGTTGTGGATGTTCACGTTCCTTACTCGATTCAGGAAATATATTTGATACGGTCCAGGACTCAGGAACGCATTATAGTTTTGATATTTCATTATTCAGAAAAAGAGATATGTGTATGTACTGGACTTTATAATTGCAAGGAATTTCTTCCGAACAGTATGCAGTTTCATACGTCATAAGAAGAGAGTTTCACTTGTAATGATCTTCCGTATAGTATTCAGTCCCGAGCTGAAGATTCACTATAAATTTCTAATTACTATTCTACTTTCTGGGAAGTTACCATGTATGTTGAATATATCATTTATGTCCGCAGAATTCATGTAGGGCCTATTACTCAATAGAAGAGATGGATGAAACGTGGAGTGTATGGTGAATATTTACCGTAAGTTTATGAATGAGTGATAATCAGAACCAACTGGATTTTCAAGTGTAGGCCTACCTCAATTTTTGTATAGCCTAATGATGGGGAACACGAAAGATAGTCCTTGTAATGGCGAAACGAGAAGCGGTGTATACCTACCATTTAATATTTTTGTATAAATTTTAATTTAATATATAGAAAGTGGAATATATTTTACCCTGGGCATCATGAAAGGAAATATCAATTAGATCTTTGAGAATAAGGTAAAATTCTCCCATAAAATGATATGGTTCTATTAATATGACACTGCACTTACAGTGGTCGGGTAGGAGTTACTAGAGTTCTGTGGCATAAACACATTGTCACGTAGAAAGATGGGACTGTTATGAAACTATAAATGTAGAAGAAACTCCGTCTGCGGTCTCCTTGTAAAATCACCTTATTTCGGTCGCGTATAGGTTCAGATATTTTAATGTTAATCGAAATTGCCCGCAATTTAACGGTTCCTTTATTTTTTCATGGCGAAGTGCTCGTCGTAGACGATGAGAATCAGGTTCTACATACAGAACATTGTAATCCATTCAGGTTATAAGAAAAATGCGACAATTCTTATATGGTAGTTGTGATACTTAAGTTGAAAATAATACACATGATAAAAACCAAACACCAAATCCCCATGGGGCAACAGCCCCGAAGAGCCATGGCCTAAAAGGCGACCGCTGCTCGGTCCGAAGGCTGCATATTACGAGGTGTCGTGTGGTTGGCACGACGAATCCTCTTGGCCGTTATTTGTTTTTTTTTTTTTTGTTTTTTCTTGGCTTTCTAGACCAGGGACACTATCTCACCGTCAGATATATCTTCAATGATTGTAATGACGTAGGCTGAGTGGACCTCGAACCAGCCCTCGGATCCAGGTAAAAAATCCCTGACCTGCCCTGGAATCGAACCTGGGGTGTCCAGATAAGAGGCAGGCACGCTTCCCTACACTGAAGGGCCGACATTTTAATCATTCATTCATCTTGACCCGATTAACATTGAGTGCATAAGAACAGGAGATAAAGGTCCAATCTGATGTGAGATACTGTTGATCACCAGAATATCTTAGCATGCCAACACATATGATTTGAAGTTTTAAGATTCTTCCCGCTTCAAAAATTGATTCGGAATAATTAATGGGATCTTTTATCTCTCACCCAATGAGGCTATTTACTGTATAAGATATATACCGGGTGGCTTACCAGCCCCTTATTTTTCGAAGATAGGCAACCCAAATAACGCGTATAACCTAAAAATACTTATAATTTCGTTTTGTGAACACCAAATAACCTGAAATTTCTCCTTGTGGTCGATAAGGCCCATCCCTACACGTGTGTCTGCACTGTAAATTGATCCATGGACCTAGCAAAGGAAAAGCTACCATGTATAATTCCGCGCCAAGTACTAAGGACCATTCTGAAAACATGTCATTTATTGTGCCTTGAAATAAAACAGGTACCCGTAATACGATCGAATAAATAGGTTATTCCACGTGTTCTGTAATGTAAAGAAGTTAAATGAGCACTGTTAAACATCATTGAAGAATTTGGCACAGATATTAACTTTCGAGGTGGAACGGCCTAAACTAAACCTCTAACATGAATCACGTATGTTAACCTCCTCAGTCCAACGCATGTAAATAATAATCCACACCTACGAGGACACAACATAGCACTTTTTAATTTTCTCACGATATATTCGTATGAATAGTATGCTGAGTTGTTGCTAACTTATAGAGAAAATACGGACGAATTGTTATGTACGCCACGTGCTCCGTAATGGCGTTCTTCTTCTTCTTCATCTGTTTACCCTCCAGGGTCGGTTTTCCCTCGGACACTGCGAGGGATCCTACCTCTACCGCATCAAGGGCAGTGCCCTGGGGCTTCAGACTCTGGGTCGGGGGATACAACTGGGGAGGATGACCAGTACCTCACCCAGGCGACCTCACCTGTTATGCTGAACAGGGGCCTTGCGGGGGGTGGGAAGACTGGAAGGGATAGACAAGGAAGAGGAAAGGAAGCGGCCGTGGCCTTAAGTTAGGTACCATCCCGGCATTTGCCTGGAGTAGAAGTGGGAAACCACGGAAAACCACTTCCAGGATGGCTGAGGTGGGAATCGAACCCACCTCTACTGAGTTGTCCTCCCGAAGTTTAGTTGACCCAGTTCCAGCCCTCGTGCCACTTTCCAAATTTCGTGGCCGAGCCGGGAATCGAACCCCGGCCTCCGGAGGTGGCAGCTAATCACACTAACCACCACACCACAGATGCAGACGCTCCGTAATGGTATAAAGTTAAACGAACTCTGTAAAGCATTAGGCCTATTAGTAGTATGGGCTAGGCGGATTCTGAAACATAGCGTCAGTATTTTTCTGCTGAGTCAGCAACCGAGGTCATAGACCCCTAGTAGTGTAACTATGCCGGTTGTGGGCCAACGTCATTGACCCCTAGTATAGTAGTTGGACAATGCCGATTCGCGGATTTTTGCATAAGAGAGGGAACCTAACCTCACAGTCGCAATCTAGGAGGGGACCTAACAACACTTTTACGGCCAGTAGCCCTTGTCGACACGGATTTTGCTTAAGAGAGCAAGCCTAACCTTACAGTCACCATCTCAGAAGGGCCTAATCTCAGTTTTACGGACAGATGCCCTCCCTGACGTGGACTGTCTCCATCTTGGAGGGGCCTAACATTACAGGGCGTAGTTTTACATACAGATGCGCTTCCTGACGTGGACAGTCGTCATCTTGGAGGGGCCTAACCTAAAAGTGCGTAGTTTCACGGGAAGGGGCCCTTCCCGACGTGGACAGTCGCCATCTTGGAGGATATACCCTCAGTTTTACGGGCAGATTCACTTTAACGGCAAGATGCCTTTCCGGACGCCATCTTGAGTAGTAGAGAATTGGGGATTCGCATAAGAGAGCACAGCTAATAACATAGAGGGGTCTGTCCCCATTTTTACTTCTAGATGCCCTTCCCGACGCCATTTTGGAGGGGCCTAACTACACAAGGCACAATTTTACGGTCAGATGCATTGTGCTGTGCCCCTCTACCAAGAGCAACATTTTTAAAGTTTAGAACATGTTTAGTCTGTTGTTATCTTACAGTAAAGATTTGAATAGTCAGCATACATTCCCCGTCGTCTTCTGAACAAGAAAATTACCTTGATTATAAATATATGATAGAAGGAGGGGGCAATATTTTGCTTACCTGAGATTCTTACATGTAAAAAGGAAATGTTATAAGGGAGAGGGTAGTAACACATACCCCTTTTTCTATTGAATAGCATTGTGAGGTTTGCATAAGGCTTTACATTCCCATCCGACAAACAAATAACTACTAGCAGCGTCCTCTCGCTGCGAAGAGGATTTTTTACACACACACACACACAGAATGGTATATACTTACTCTGTTACGTTGAATGGCTTGGACGGCGCTGTCCTTCCTGTCGCAAAAAACTGGTTCAATCCTGCTTTTAGCTGTATGGGTAGAGGGAGGGGAGAGAGAGGGGAGAGAGGCCTGAAATGTATTCATATATTGTCTGTTGTTAAATTACCTTGTTTATGAAATGATTTTACCCTTCTAGTCACTACTTACGACAGGCAGAGATACCGTAAAAACTCTTATCTGGCTATAAATCGAACTTAGACTCACAAAAATTATCTGTTACGCTGAATAGCTCGGACGACTATTCAGGGGCACGCGTTTAGTCGCCTCTTTTAAACAGTTTTTGATAATTAGAACACTGAATTTTTTATTGTAACATTTCGAGCTTATAGATTTGAACACTAGAGACTTTTAATTGTATACTGTAATGTTGACATTACATAGTGAATAAAACTAGTATTTACCTGGTGTAAAATAGGAAACCACGTAAATCTATTATCGTAGCTGACGACATAGATGATTGAAAGGTACAAACCCAGTATTTTGCTTGGTAGTCTTAATTCGTATTATCTCTTCTGCGATGCCTTCACAATAAAACATAATTGAAATGAGATTTAACTATATTCCAATAAAGAATAACTAAGTAACGGAATAATTAGCGCACACAAGCTATAAGCCAAGAAATACGATTATTATTATTATCACTACTTCTGAACACGCATCACAGTACTTACTTTCATGTTATATTTTAAGAATAAAGAAACGGAGAATGAACACCAGGCAGAGGACATCATTCTTAAATCAATTATCACTACTACTATTAATGTTAATAAGAGGATGGATGTACAGATGTACTTCCTCTTAAATCAATAATCACTACTGCTACTAATGATAATAGAAAATGGATGTATAGTTGTACTTTCGTTCGTGGTTTCACTTTTTAATCCACGAAAAATAGAAATTGTGAATGAACTATCCCCAGAATTTAACAAAAGCACATAGCATAAAAAGTTACTACGATCACAGAACACATTTTAATCGTAGATTATATGTAAGAAAATATACATACACTTACGTTTGAAGAAAACAATAATCTCTACTATTAATAGATGTACACACGCGCAAACAAGCTGTAAGCTCACTTGAAACAATAATCACTACTACTATTATTGATTGATAATAGAGGATGGATGTACAGTTGTACTTCCTCTTAAAACAATAACCACCACCACCACCGCTACTAATGATGTTAATAGTAGATTAGCACACACACAAGCTACAAGCCCAAAAATACGATTATTATTTTTACTACAGTAGATAAAAATTCGCTACTTACGACACGTAGGCGATACACTACCGCAATTAGTGTTAATAGAGGAATATATATATATACTTACTCTGTTGACAGCGCTGGCCTTCTCGTCGCAAGAAAACTGGTTTACATAACTGAATGTGATTTAACAATATCATCTCTGTCCTGACTGGGAATCAAACACGTGAATACTATCTTAGTTGTGCGACCACAACGCTGTAATATTTTACCAGCTGACGACAATGGAATTTGAGCGCAAACTAACTCTCTTCAGGGCTAGCGACAGTGGTATTCGAACCCACTATCTCCTGGATGTGGACTACTCAGCCTACGTAATTACCATCCGAAGGGGCCTTGGCCTACCGAGCAACCGCTGTTCTGCTCGAAGACCTAATCACCTAATCACTGCTACTATTAATGTTAATGAAAGGATGAATGTACAGTTGTACTTCTTCTTTAAACAATCATCACTATTAATATTAATGATAATAGAAAATGGATGTATAGTTGAGGTGCCTAGAAGCAAAGTCAGCAATCTCCACTTTAGAAAAGTTTACAGTAGAAGCAAAAACCTTTTAGAGGTGTTCATGGAATGAAAATTTGATCAATAACTATTTGGTTACGTGAATTGACATCAGAAAAACAACCGTACATAATATTTTATTGTAAAGCAACTGTGAGACAAGATAATAAAGCTTTTAATTTGGAGACTGCTGTTTTTGCTTCTCATATGTGGATTTTGCTGACTTTGCACCTCAGATTGGGAAGCAAGTCAGGTTTCTAGTAGAGGTCTGAATGTATTTGAAGGCTTAAAATTAAAGTGTGGATTACAACAGATTATTGCAGGTGCAATAAATCATATTCTGAAATAGTATTTCACTAAATCAACACTCCCAATTTTTCGTCCGTTTTTGGAACTACATAAAAATTAAAACGTAAGTTATCTTCTATACACATAATTCTGGATACTCTTCCATTAGTTCACATGCACAGTCATTATTGTCTGCCTCGGTAGGCAAATCAGATGGATCGACATTGTCAATTAGAGGCTTGTAAAAGTTCAATCTTTCATTCTGACGCCAGTTCTCACTAAAGTGAATTTCAAGGAGACGTTTGACATCTGCTATTTTCTTAGGATTGATAAGGTTTTGTTGCTGTGGTTGGACGAGTTTCGGAACCATTTCACTCTACACAAATAGAAGTTACGAATGAACTCCTCTTAAAACAATAATCACTACTAATATTAATGATAATAGAAGATGGATGTATAGTTGTACTTCAGTCCGTGGTTTTACATTTTCACTCTACGCAAGTAGAAATTATGATTGAATGAACTATCTTTTACATTCATAAAACAATAATCACTACTACTACTATTGATGAATAGCACACGCATTGGACTACGTAACACCATCTTCTAACATAGTGAAGAGAACGGAAAAATACACACACATTTTCACAGTTTTATGTTCATGTTTTAATTCTGTACATTCACTTCGTTCACTTTTTTGTACTTATCTTATACTTACATGTAAAATAAAAAGAGGATTTTTCAATGATTTGCAATGATAAATGTAATCACTGCATTGAGGTGGGTCTTGACTGTGTGTTGCCTTATCAAATGCATGCGTGTGCCTGCCCCTCCTTGCGCGCGTAACACTCTGCGGCCTACAACAGGAAACAGGGTTTCAATTTTCTGTCGAGACAGCGCCTACAGTCCGCAGCTTGTTCGCCGTGTAACATTCTCTAACGAACATACACTAGAAGTGAATTATAAAATTAGTCAAATATGATTTTAAAATGGTTTGCGCCGGGAATGTAGTGTAGCGGGGTTGCGATTATTACCTAGAGGGCTCGGTGGTCTATTCCTCTTCAGGTTCGAATTTTTTAACCCGCCCTAAGGGATTGTTCTTAGTCGGGTCAGGTTAGGAATATTTTTTCTGAGTAGTCTTCTCCTCTAGACAAACGCTGGGATAGCATCTAAATTAAGACAACGGCCTGCATGTCGTAAGTAATCTGCAGACCATCGGGGGCTGTACAGATGGTGGGCTGTTACATGGGGCTTCATTCTATTTCAAACCTGGCAAAGTGACTAGAAAACAGGCTGTAGATTTTTATTTTTTACATCGAACAGATATTCTGAGTTATTTAATAATAATAATAATAATAATAATAATAATAATAATAATAATAATAATAATAATAATAATAATAATGTTATTGGCTTTTCATCCACTATCTACTTTTACGGATTTCGGTGGATGCCGAGGTGCCGGAATGTAATCCTGAAGGAGTTCTTTTGTAAATCTACTGACACTAGGCTGTTATATTTGAACACCTTGAAATACCACCGGACTGAGCCAGGATCGAACCTGCATAGTTCTGTTGCTTTTCTCACCAAGTTAGAAGTTGCTATTACATATAGACTGGCAAGCCTACAGAAATGCAAGCACCAACTAAGTCTAATAATATACCGAGCGAATTGTCTACGTGGTTTAGGGATACGACCTCTCTAGGAGGCTACATCTTAATATTATGATACAGCCCTGAGTCCCAAAGAGGAGTTAGAAGGAATCACCCGTTAACATAATATTAAGATACAGCTACCTAGCATTAGAGCCCCCGAGGCAAGATAGCGGCTATAAGGCTTTATACTGTACGTATGCTTTTAAACTTCAAGTTCGATACCCAGGCTGCAGGCCTAACGTTACGCTGACCATGCGTTGACCTCTTAAGACTTGGAGTAGACTGCACCAAGCAAATGCTGGGGACTGAAACTTGGTAAATGATTTTATCTGTCAGCCATTAAGTATTGACTTAGAGGAGTGCGACAAGCCTCGGCAGCCGTCGAGCCCTGACCCGGTTATTGACAGGAAAACAGGTTGTAGGTTTTCATTTTTTAAACAGTCGGCATACAATCCCTTGTGTTTTAATCAGAAAAACTTACCTTGAGTAGTCAGATAACGTCGTGGTAACGGAATTTTGTGCCGCAGGGGCTCTTTAACATGTTAGTAAAATTTACTGTTACAAGGCTGTTAAATTAGAGCACTACAAAATACCATTAGAATAAACCAGAATAGAATCTGTCAAGTTATAGACAGATAACGTTGTGGTGACGGAATTTTGTCCCGCAGGAGTTCTTTAACGTGTTAGTAAATTTACCGTTACAAGGCTGTTGTATTTGACCACCTTTAGAATAAGCCAGGATCGAATCTGCCAAGTTGTAGTCAGATAACGTCGAGGTAACGGAATTTTGTCCCGCAGACGTTCTTTAACGTGTTAGTAAATTTACCGTTACAAGGTTGTTATATTTGTACACTACTAAATACCATTAGAATGATCCAGGATCGAATCTGTTAAGTTATGGTCAGAAGGCCGCTTTAACCGTCTAAGTCGCTCAGTCGGTCGAATGTAATTAGTGGGATATAAGAACATCTAATTAACATTACACCGCGCGAGTTACAGTGTTAAGTGCTTTTAGTGGATGTAGATAGAAAGACTGGCTACCTATCTACTATCCCAAGCAAATGCTGTGACTGTAAATGAAGAGCGATGATGCCAAGCAAATGCTGTGGTAGGTGCATAACAATTATTATCCGACTCCCTTTGCAGAATGCTCAACGTTGTTACCAAGCAAATGCTAGGACTGCATTAAGCAAATGCTAGGGACTGAAACTTCTTGGTAAATGAACGGAAACCATAACAATCAAGATTCAGATTTTCAAAGTAAAACGTTTGCAAGTTAGAATAACAAGGGTTATCTGACCGTAAAAACATAGAGTTAAACTTGGAACAAGATGGTGGTTATAAGACTTTATACGTTTGCTTTTAGACTTTATGTTCGATACCCAGGCTGCAGGCCTAACGTTAAGCTGACTACACGTTAACCTAACTTATCCACCTAGACCTTAGAGTTGAACAAGATAGCCCGTTTTTCGAACACACTATCTCTCTCTCTCTCTCTCGGATGCAAGCTTACAGCCGCACGCCGCACCTAACCGCACGGAATACAACTAGAGAGAATGTCTAGTACCTCGCTCCCTAGGTAGTTCTCACCTACTATGCAGAACTGAGGGCATGTAGGAGGATAAGGAAACGAAAACAACATTAATGATCTCTGTTATAGATTGGCGTACAGTAAATCCGTTTTTAACCCACTATCTCTCGGTGTAGGAATTTAATCTGTAGTTGAGTAGACACTGTTCTTGTTCTGTCAAATTATGTTAAGAGCCGTGAATTAAACGCGTGCCTCTGGTGTGTGAGCATTATACAAAAATCACTAATAATATTAAGTTTTTATCGTAAAACTGAGCAACATAAGGAGGAGGAGGGGGAATGGGATCTATCCGTAAAACTAGGCTAGATGGGGGCATCTATCTATTAAACTAGGCCAGACGATGAAGAGGAGGAGGAGAGAGGGAAGGAACATCTAACAGAAAAACTAGGTCAGTTAAGGAGGAGGGAAGGGCCATCTATCTGTAAAACTGGGCCAGACGATGAGGAAGAGGAAGAGGGAAGATATATCTGACGATGAAACTAGATAAGAAGGAGGAGGAGAAAGGAAGGGGATCTATCCGTAAGGTTGGGCCAGACGATGAGGAAGAGGAGTAAGGCATCTATCCGTATACGGTAACTAAAGGGCATCTAACCGTAAAAACTGGGATAGATGAGGAGGAGGGGACAAAACTAGACCCAAGATACCGACCGGGGACCCTCTAAACCGAAGATCACACCGCTGTTTACTCTTCCCCTTATAGACTTCGTAGTTCGTAGACAGTTGTTATTGCCGGTTGCAGTGTAAAACTATACATCATATCTACCTAGGTGTGCACATTAATAGTAAAACGTCTATTATGTTTATTTGTGATCTTTGTAGTGCGATATTTTCAAGACTTGACAATCTTCAAGGGCTTAAAGCTGTAAAGCATAACTTCGGAATATTTTCATGCAAACAATGTACTGCTACATTCAACAGGCGTGATAATCTCACACGACATGTAAATTCTAAACACATCTGTTTAAGTAATCTACCAGTAGAACGCTTAGAATTGACTAAATGTCGAAAGCGCAATATAAAAAAGCGTGATCCAAACGATACAACATCGTCTCAACTTACTACAAGTTCTGTTACTAACCTCACAACACCAGATAAAGAGAAGCAAGAAGAGGCGATGCACAAGGAAGAAGAACTCAACGAAGCCTTTTTTTATTCTACTTTATTTTCTAAACCGAATACATATTCTGTAGCTGTACAAACATCTCAAGAAGACAAGCATAATGTAAGATACTGTAAAGACATTAACTTATTCGTTGAACGACCACAACTCCGAAGAGCTTATCAGGATGCTGGATACACAGTGTATGAACGAGAGATTAAAGAAATAGAAGAATAATTATTTCGTAGGGGTATTATTGTGTAATAGCTCTTTGATGTGAAGACGCACATCAGTTACAACAACGAACTCATTGCACCGTTGTAAACGGTGGCATCACATGTAGAAATAGGATAAACCCAACAGTAGTTTGTAAATAAATATTTTATTAAATTTAAAATGTTCTACTTATTGCATTTCCTTTACCTCTTTACACCTATTGTCAGGGCTTGAGTTTACTAGAGAGTAACCTTGATAACGTAATGACTAAATATGCATTACCATAACGATATAATCGCTGCGGAGGAGGAGGTATTATGTTGACCTCCGTAACGTCACGTTGTCGGATACAGAAACTGTGAGGAGGGGGAGGAACGCGAGTCCCGTCGGAGGAGGAGGAGGAGCATGGCTAAGTCCCGTCAAGATAACAGTAGTGAGGTTAGCGATCGTTCGGGGGCGCGTCTGGAAGGCCAGCTAGCCTTAAAACTAGGTCCTCTAAGGTTAGGCACCCCTCCAAGATGGTGTCCGGAAAGGGACATGTCGAGAAGGGCAGCAGAGGTGTACATAAAACACGATATTGGTACGACTGTAGTACCAGAGGTTACATCCAGTACTCTTGAATTGAATTTCCCTTCAGCGTACGTGATTCAAGACCTTGTTCCAGGTCATAAGACAGATATAAATATTTTACATTTGGAATTGATAAATTATTCCGTGTTCAGGAAGTCTGAAATTGATGGTGCTCCAGTGTCAAATTATAGATCACTCTGTGATTCAGGGTACACCACCGCACACGGTGTTATGGATGCTTCTCTACTTCTAAATCTTGCTTTCGGGATTATTTCCAAAGTGTCACTTCATAAAAATATCTAAGGTGCAGCGTTCTCCTTTCCTCTTTCATCTAATATTATTGAATAATGCTGAAAATGAAAATTATCGGCCTGTTTCCACTCATTCGACCGGGTCAGGAATGGAATGAATGAAGCCCCCATCTAGCGGCGAGGATAGGCATTGTGCCGGCTGTCGATGTCTGTCGCATTTCCTTGGGACAATGGTTAATGGCTGGCAGATGAAATGAAATATAATTGGAGAGTGTTGTTAGAATTAACGATGACAGGGAAAACCGAAGTACCCGGAGATAAACCTGTCCCGCCTCCGCATTGTCCCGCTCAAATCTCACATGGAGTTACCGGGATTTGAACCAGTGAACCCAGCCTGAGAGGTCCGCGCGATCCCGTATAAGCCACGGAGGCTAATTGAATAATAATAAAGAATGTTATTAGTTTTACGTCCCACTTACTACGTTTACGGTTTTTGAGGACACCGAGATGTCGGATATTTTTCCTGCAGGAGTTCTTTTACGTGCCAGTCAATCTACCGACACGAGGTTGACGTATTTGAGCACCTCCACATACCACCGAACTGACCTAGGATCGAACCTGTCAGCCCAGCTAAAATGGTTGAAATAGGTCATATTAACAAATCAGAAAGTCAATAACATATTATAACATTATTTCTTAATTATAATTAATTATATCATTCACTAGTTTCAGTAATGATAACATCTACAAAATTTTTCGAGCATACGTTGATGTTATGAGTCACACTTTCATTTTAGGTCCTGTCTACGAAGCGCATGCAACCACGTTTTACAGAAGGGCCCCTCCTTAGGAAATTGAAGGTATGAATTTGATTGACCTTGATTTTGGACAATTGGAATAGTCAGGCAAAACAGTGTTCTTGTTTTCTTTTCTGCCATTGCAATATATTAGATATTTACCTGCATCAGTTAATTCGGCAACTTCCACTAAAAACCACAAACATATACAGTAGTAAATAGACTGGCAGCACTGTATCTCGTATCACTGTTGCTAGTGAAGCCGGAAACATGGGGCCGCCGCCATCTTACGTCACTACAGATCCACTTTAAACATATATGTTACTGTGTTACGTGTATTTTTGGTTTATGTTCTTTTTATGCACATTTCACTCTTATTTCCAACCATCTACTGTGTGGTAGAATGGTGAATACCTGCTTAGTGTTTGTGTGTGGCTTTCCTACTCACCAAGAAAGAAGAACGAATGAACAGGAGTTACAATACACCGGTAAGTGGCTCACATGTGCTCATGTACACTTGTTGTCTAGTTATTAAAACAATTGTATTTACTACAAGCAAGATACCCGTGCTTCGCTACGGTATTATAATGAAATTTATAATTGAATGCTTAACGTTTTATATAATCCGCCGAAATTCGCGATCTAACTCGTTTTCTGAGAAAATCCGCTAAAATTCGTGATCTGACTCGTTTTCTGAGAGATTACGGCAAAGTTCCTCCCATTTTTCAATTGTTCTTTCCAGCAATCGATTTCGTACTTCCCGGGCTAGGTCCAGGTATTCCACCCAGTCAGAAGGGTCCCTAAATCTTTGCCATCTTTTCCTATACGCATTTTTAATATGGATCAAATCCTTGAGGAGATCCGGCGTGGTGTCGTCTTGGGTGCCTTAGCGGTACTGAACCCGCGGCCGAACTGCAATCGTAGTCATTACCCGGCCAGGACCCGTTTCCAGAGCGATCCGCACATTTTGACGACGGTCCAGAACATTATTATTATTATTATTATTATTATTATTATTATTATTATTATTATTATTATTATTATTATTATTATTATTATTATTATTATTATTAATATTATTATTATTGGTCTGGAACCCACAGCAAGATACAAGACCGCTACTTGGTGATAAATTATATCTGCTGCCATTGTCATTGCTGACAATGTGACCAGAACCATCGTCACGCGTTGGCAAGTGCGCGAGATTTCTGGCGACACGAATGATATACTTCCGTGCATTATTGACCTTATTATAGAGGTGTACAATTGCACGGTCAATTTCATTCCTATAGTTTATTTCAAATGTGTTTAAAATTTATTTATATGCCAGGAGAATCTACTGCAATCTTTATATCCTCCAAAGGAAAAGATGGCTCTTGGAAACGAACCCAGGAAATATTAAAAATGATCAGTTTATGGTCAGAATAAGTACATTACTGTATGAACAGTAAAACCAACTGGTCTCAACTCCTCTTTCACCCCACCGCCGTTAAGTTGATTTACACCGCCCCCCCCCCCCAAAAAAAAGAAGGCGGGTTTCTTTATGTTTAAAGAAGATTACAAATAATAACGTTCACATCTGTTACCTTCAGTTCTGAGATATAAGTATCCCCACAAAAATAATTCACTTTTCTCACTTCCTTTCACACTCCCCACTTAAGTGAATATCCCGTTAAAAATACTTGTTTTTTAATAGTTCAGGATCTTCTAAATACCAATTATCACGACTCTAAGATATTCAGTTTTTAAGATATGTGTCCTCATAAAAGGAATTCAACTCCTTTTCACCCCCGCCTCCCAAGATGATTTCCCCTCAAAACGCTATTTCTTTGTTTTCAAAGGAGATCCAAATACCAATTTTCAGTCTGTAACAACTTCAGTTTTTATTAGATGTAAGTATCCTCATACAATTAATTCAATTTATTTTTCAATTCTTTCATCACCCCTCCCCCACCTTTCATTGAATTTTCCGAGAACACATGTTACTTTAATTTTAAATCAGATTCCAAATACCAATTTTCACGTCTGCAAAATCTTTCGTTTTTGAGATAATAGTATCCTCATACAAATAATTCAACTAATTTTTCAATTTCCAGGCCCCCTTTAGACGGATTTCCGGAAACAAAAGGACGTATTCCTTTATTTTTAAAGGAGATTTTAAATACCAAATTTCGCGTCTGTAACATCTTCAGCATTTGAGATATCAGTATCCTAACTAAAAGAATTCAACCACATTTTCACTCACTTTTACCCCTCCACCCAAGTGGTCTTCAGGAAAACAAAAATTTCATGTTTCTTTATTTTTAATAGAGATAAAAAATACTATTTTTCACTTCGTTAACATGTTAAGTTTTTGCGATATACTGCAGAAATACTCCTTTTCAAATTTACCCCCTTTTTAGTTCCCCTTAAGTGGAGTTTCAAAAAAGGTAAATCACCTATTTCTTTACTTTTACAGGAGATTCCAAATACTAATTTTTAAGTCTGTAACATTTTACGTTTCTGAGATATACTGTAGATAGACTTTCTAAAAATTCACCCCAATTTGTCACTCCTGTTTAACCTTCATTAATCGGATTTTCAAAAGCAGAAAAATACTTGTTTCATTATTTTTAAAGGAGATCGCAAATACCAGTATTCAGGTATGTAATATCTTCATTTTCTGAGAGACAAGCATCCTCATTAAAGGCATTCAACCCTTTTTCACCCTTTTTCAACCTTTTTCACCACTCCTATGAGATTTTCCGATAATAAAAGTACGTGTTGTTTCTTTATTTTTAAGTTAGATTATAAATACCAATTATTACATCTGTAAACTTTTAAAGATATAGATAAACTCATTTTAAAAATTCAACCCACTTTTCACCCCCGCCCATTATTTGGATTTTGCAAAAAAAAAAAACGATACGTATTTCGTTATTTTTAAAGGAGATCCCAAATACCAATTATCAGGTCGGTAATAGCCTCAGTTTCTGAGATATAAGCATCCTCATTAAAGGCATTCAACCACTTTTTCACCCTTCCTATTGGGATTTTCCGTAAACAAAAAATACATGTTTCTTTATTTTTAAAGAAGATTCTAAATACCAATTATTACATCTGTAAACTTTAAAAGTTTTGAGATATAGATACACTCATTTTAAAAATTCATCCCCTTTTCACCACCATTAATTGGATTTTCCAAAAACAAACAAATACATGTTTCTTTATTTTTAAAGGAGGTCTCAAATACCAATTTTCAGGTCTGTAATATCTTCAGTTTCTAAGATATAAGTATCCTCATTAAAGGCATTCAACCACTTTTTCACCCCTCCTATTGGGATTTTCCGAAAACAAAAAATACGTGTTTCCTTATTTTTAAATATGATTCTAAATACCAATTTTTTCATCTGTGAACTTTAAAAGTTTTGAGATATAGATCCACTCATTTTAAAATTGCATCCCCCTTTTCATCCCCTTAGCGAAGGAATATCCAAAAATCCTCTATTAGCGAGCACCTACATATCAATATTAATGCATCCCCAAAATTTCATTTCTTTATGTCCAGTAGTTTTGGCTCGGCGATGATGAATCAGTCAGTCAGTCAGTCAGTCAGTCAGTCAGTCAGTCAGTCAGGAGAAGTTATTATATATATATAGACTAGCAAGATACCCGTGCTCCGTTACGGTATCATACTGAAATTTATAATTGAATGCTTATTGTTTTAGATATATAATCCACCGAAATTCGCGATCTGACTCGTTTTCTGCGAGAATCCGCCAAAATTCGCGATCGGACTCGTTTTCTATTAGATTACGGCAAGTTTCCTCCCATTTTTCAATCTTTCTTTCCAGCAATCGATTTCGTACTTCCCTGGCTAGGTCCAGGTATTCCACCCGGTCAGTTGGGTCCCTAAATCTCTGCCATCTTTTCCTATAAGCATTTTTAATATGGATCAAATCCTTAAGGAGATCCGGCGTGGTGTCGTCTTGGGTGCCTTAGCGGTACTGAACCCGTGGCCGGACTGCATTCTTAGTCATTACCCATCCAGGACCCGTTTCCAGCGCGGTACGCACATTTTGACGACGGTCCAGAATATTATTATTATTATTATTATTACTATTATTATTATTATCATTATTCTTCTTCTTATTATTATTATGACCCCACAGCAAGATGCAAGACCGCTACTTGGAGGTAAATTACATCTGCTGCCATTGTCATTGTTGACAATGTGACCAACACCATTGTCGCGCGTAGGCAAGTGTGCGGGATTTCTGGCGATTCGAATAACATACTTCCGTGCATTATTGACCTTATTATAGAGGTGAACAATTTGACGGTCAATCTCATTCCTATCACTTATTTCAAATGTGTTTAAATTTTTATTTATATGCCAGGAGAATCTAGAGACCTCTAAGAACGTTCTCCGAAGGAAAAGATGGCTGTTGAAAACGAACCCAGGAAAGATTAAAAATGATCGGTTTATGATCAGAATAACTACATCGAAAATCTACAGCCAGTTTCCAGTCATTTGACAGGGTCAGGAATGGAATGAATAAAGCCCCATCTAGCGGCGACAATAAGAATTGTGCCGGCTGCCGAAGCACTCCTCTGGGGCAATGATCGATGAATAACAAATGAAATGAAATATTGGACAGGGTTGCTGGAATGAAAGATGACAGGGAAAACCGGAGTATCCGGAGAAAACCCCGTCCCGCCTCCGTTTTGTCCAGCACGAATGTCACATGGACTGACCGGCATTTGAACCACGGAACCCAGCTGTGAGAGGCCGGCGCGCTGCCGCCTGAGCAACGGAGGCTCTTTATAAGTACATTATGAACAGTAAAATCAATTGGTCTCACCTCCCTTTACACCCCACCGCCGTTAAGCTTATTTACACCCCCCCCCCCCCCGAAAAATTAAAAGAAGGCGTGTTTCTTTATGTTTAAAGGAGATTCCAAACACCAATGTTCACGTCTATTACCTTCAGTTTTGAGATATAAGCATCCCCATAAATATAATTCACTTCCTTTCACACTCCTTCCCCCCCACCACCAAGTGAATTTCCCAGCAAAAAAGTACTTCTTTGTTTAACAGTAAATGATCTTCTAAATACCAATTATCACGACAATAATTTCTTCAGTTTTTTATTTATGTGTCCTCAAGAAAGGAATTCAACTCCTTTTCCCTCCCACCCCCCGAGATGGTTTCCCCCCAAAACGCGTTTTTCCTTGGTTTAAAGTAGATCCAAATACCAATTTTCACGTCTGAAACAACTTTAGTTTTTATTAGATGTATTCTCGTACAATTAAGTCAATTAATTTTTCAATTCTTTCACCCCACCCCACTAAAGAATTTTCCGAGATACGTGTTTCTTTACTTTTAAAGCAGATTCCAAATATCAAATTTCACGTCTGTAACATCTTCATTTTTGAGATATCGGTAGCCTAATTAAAAAGAATTCAACACCATTTTCAGTCACTCCCCCCCCCCTCCACCCAAGTGGTATTTCCGAAAACTAAAAATACACGTTTCTTTATTTTTAATAGAGATACAAAATACCATTTTTCACTTCTGTAACATGTTAAGTTTTTTGAGATATACTATAGAAATTCTCATTTTAAAATTTCACCCAATTTTAGTTCCCCTTAAGTGGATATTCCAAAAACAAATCACCTATGTTTCTTTACATTTACAGGAGATTCCAAATTCCCACTTTTTACGCCTGTAACATTTTACGTTCCTCAGATATTCTGTAGCTACAGTCTTTCAAAAAATTCACCCCAAATTGTCACTCCTGTTTAACCGCCATTAATTGGATTTTCCAAAAACAAAAAATACATGTTTCTTTATTTTTAAAGGAGATCCCGTATAGAAATTTTCAGCTCTGTAGTATCTTCGTTTTCTGAGATATATGTATCCTCATTAAAGCCATTCAACCCATTATTCATCCTTTTACACCCCTCCTATTGGGATTTACATAAAAGAAAAAATACGTGTTCCTTTATTTTTAAAGGAGATTCTAAATACCAATTATTACATCTGTAAACTTTCAAAGTTTTAAGATGTACACACACTCATTTTAAAATTTCACCTCTTTTCACGCCCCCATTATTTGGATTTTCCAAAAATGAAAAAATACCTGTTTCTTTATTTTTAAAGTAGATCCAAAATACCAATTTTCAGGTCTGTAATATCTTCAGGTTCTGAAATATAAGTAGCACCACTAAAGGCATTCAACCCCTTTTTCACCCTTTTTCACCCTTCCTATTGGGATTTTCCGAAAACAAAAAAATACGTGTTTCTTTATTTTTAAAGGAGATTCTAAATAACAATATTTACATCTCTAAACTTTAAAAGTTTTGTGATACAGATACACTCATTTCAAAAATTCACCCCCTTTTCAGCCCCCATTAATTGGATTTTCCAAAAACAAAAAATACGTGTTTCTTTATTTTTAAAGGAGATCCCAAACACCAATTTTCAGGTCTGTAATATCTTCAGTTTCTGAGATATAAGTATCCTCATTAAAGGCATTCAACAATTTTTTCACCCCTTTTCCTCCCTCCTATTGGGATTTTCCGAAAACAAAAAATGCGTGTTTTTTATTTTTAAACATGATTCTAAATACCAATTTTTACATCTGTAAACTTTAAAAGTTTTGAGATATAGATGCACTCATTTTAAAAATTCATCCCCCTTTTCACCCTCCCATTAATTGGATTTTCCAAAAACAAAAAGTACATGTTTATTTTTAAAAGAGATCAAAAGTACCAATTTTCAGGTCTCTAATATATTCAGTTTCTGAGATATAAGTACCGGTATCCTGATTAAAGGCATTCAACCTATTTTTCACCCTTCTTCACCCCTCCTATTGGTTTTTCTGAAAACAAAAAATACGCGTTTCCTTTTTTTTTAAGAAGATTCTAAGTACCAATTTTTACATCTGTAAACTTTTAAAGTTTTGAGATATAGATACACTCATTTTAAAATCTCACTCCCCTTTTCACCCTCTTAGCGACGGAATATCCAAAAATCCTCTCTTGTCGAGCACTTACATCTTAATATGAATATATTCCCAAAATTTCATTTCTTTTTGTCCAGTAGTTTTGGCTCGGCGATGATGAATCAGTCAATCAATCAGTCAGTCAGTCAGTCAGTCAGGACAAGTTATTTTATATATAGATTAAACATACTTAATTATGTATCGACACAAGCCGAGCCTTCCTAAATGAAAATAATAATAATAATAATAATAATAATAATAATAATAATAATAATAATAATAATAATAATAATAATAATAATAATCCAAACACTGGACAACAAGACTCAAAAATCATCAGACTAACTCTCACCAACACAACCGCCCAAGTAAAATTTACGGGAAATATATCTGATAATTTGCAGATAAAAACCGTTGTTCGACAAGGAGATGGACTCTCCACACTAATCTTTGACATAGCCCTGGAAAAATCAGGAGAGAATGGAAACAGTTTAAAAGCTCAAGAAAATTGGCAACCATTAAGTATGACAACAAAACATGTAAAATTCTCGATCCTCGCAACAAACGGATAACAGGCAATCAGCCAAATCGAAACCATAGAGTTAGTTAATGATACACTTAGGTAGCACGGGCGTCACTGTCTACGAGAGAAACACTGTAGCGAGCGGAGCATGTCGAAATCGCAATTGTTCGGCAAAAAGCCCACTCCGCTGTAATCATTAATGTAAATAGGGGACTTTTAAAACTGTATGGATATAGATAAGGTTTGAAATTCTTACATGTAAATATTCTCAGATACTGCAGTGTACTTGGGATGCTTCTCTCCAGTAAAAAGTAAAGCCCAAAAAGCATGAATACAGGAGTAAATACGTGATAAAAGAGGGCGGCGTTCAGGTGCAGTTAAGTAGCACAAAATCAATTTACTGTTCATATTGAGTCTTCTAACAACATGCGTTCAGAAGGTGGGCGCGTATATTTCACTCTTTTTGTTAATGACCGGGTATTTGGTTTAATTCTGCCCAACGACCGAAAATGTTCTCTCTCGTACGAAGCGCATGAGCGAGTTTTTAGGTCTAAAAACGTTGGCAATATTTTGGGGTAAAGTAGACAAAATACTATCATCGCCGGTTTAGACCCTAGCTTTCTGAGCCCAAGTTGGCAGGTTCGAACCTGGCTAAGTCCGGTGATACTTGAAGGTGCTCAAATATGTCAGATTCTTGTGGACAGATTTAGCGGCACATGAAAGAACTCCGTGAGAAAAATTCCGACACCTCAGCGTCTCCGAAAACCGTGCAAGTACTTAGTGAGACGTAAAGCCAATATTGTTATTATTATCATTTTTATTATTGTTATCATCGACGTTTTCTAAACGTGATTACAAGTAGAAATATGACACTCCTTTGTGGTTTCAGCCTATTATGGAGTTTTTATTAGCTTTTCCTGAAATTTATGATTTACTTTAAGATTTTAACTTGTAAAATGATTTTCGTTAATGGAAAGGGAAAGTGGTAAATTATATGACTGAAGAGAACTGAAAAATGACTTACGATATTGTCTTCAATTTGCTTTACATCGCAGCGACACAGATAGGCTTTATGGCGGTGATGGGGTAGGAAAGGACTAGGAGTGGGAAGGAAGCGTCCGTGGGTTTAATTAAGGTACAGTCCCAGCATTTGCCTGGTGTGAACATGGGAAACCACAGTAAACCCTCTTTGGGCTGCCGACAGTGGGGTGTGAACCCTCTATTTCCCGGAAGCAAGCTTACAGCTGCGTGAGCCTAACCGCACAGCCAACTCGCACGGACAATAATGTATTATGCTTGTATATAGTCCTATATGATATTTAAAGGTATAATAATACTGACGGAAGTAAATGACTCAGATGTTCACACGGTGTTGCACATCTAGTCTTTAAACTGTAAAATCTGGTAAGGTATGAATGGGGACTGCTACATGTATTGTACAAAGGGAAAACAACGAACTGTATATACAGATTCAGTAGCATTTAATGATACGCCATTGCCCTTTATTGTATTGTATTTATTAATGAATATAACAGGCGTTCAGCCCCGAATACATGTTCACAATAACAATAAATAAATAAATAAATAAATAATAAAATTAATAAACGTAGTCCAACCTAAGCCACCCCTCTCCACCATATACAAAATAAAATAAAATGAAATGAACAATAAAACAAACAAAAAAAGACCTAACGCCCCGGTTCTATACCAGAACCAACTCCATCTACACCAGTTAACAACAGCCTGGTCAATGATTACATTCTACTGCTGGTGTTGCAACTTTCTGCTTGTTATCACTCACACGTACCCACTCAACACGCAACCTTCTTGCTTCAGCATTTTCATCACCTCTATTGTTCCCTGACCTACTACAAAATAAGCTACAACAGCAACATTACAAGAATGCATACCAAACCAGCCATAACACTAACATTGCTTTCAATCATTCAGATTCCACCTCCTATAGTAAAAGGCTAAATAATAACAACAATATTCCGTCATTGCATTCCAATCCATCATACCACAGCTTTTACCAATCCGCGTTAACACGCTTCCTTTCATTTCATTCCGCCATAACACTCCTTAATAAAATTACCTCTCCATCTCCAAAAATTTCGGCAATGAATAACAAATACCAATCACGCATATACCAACACCTCTCCAACATCATATTTCTTCCTCCTCTCCATACAAACAAACCAAAATTTACAAAATGATAATAAACTCACCTCTCTCCAGCTCCAAAAATTAAATACTCCGGTCATACCAGACACCAATACAATAATACCACCTCCCAACTCCCACGAAGTCAGCCGTAAATAAACCATCTCAATACCAAACCATACATCACCTAATCATAAATACTAAGCCTTCAATACTTCCAACACCACATTTCAGCAATACAACACCAACTCCACATTATATACCACCTCTACTTATATCACCACTTCTCCCACACCACATTCCAACGATATAACACTTTTCCAACACCACATTTACCACCACTCCTCCAACTCCAAATATCAACAATAAATATACCACTTCTCCATTACCACATTTCAGCCTTCACAAATAAATACCGTCATAACCTAATAAAATTACAATGAATAACAAATACCAATCACGCATATACCAACACCTCTCCAACATCATATTTCTTCATCCTATACCACTTCTCCATTACCACATTTCAGCCTTCACAAATAAATACCATCATAACCTAATAAAATTACAATGAATAACAAATACCAATCACGCATATACCAACACCTCTCCAACATCATATTTCTTCATCCTCTCCATACAAACAAACCAAAATTTACAAAATGATCTCCATACAAACAAACCAAAATTTACAAAATGATAATAAAATCACCTCTCCCCAGCTCCAAAAATTAAATACTCATACCGGACACCAATACAATAATACCACCTCCCAACTCCCACGAATTCAGCCGTAAACCATCTCAATACCGAACCATACATCATCTAATCATAAATACTAAGCCTTCAATACTTCCAACACCACATTTCAGCAATACAAGACCAACTCCACATCATATACCACATCTACTTATATCACCACTTCTCCCACACCACATTCCAACGATATAACACTTCATAATTAATCATAACATATAATCATACCAGGCCCTAAATATTTTCCGACACCACATTTCAGCAATACAACACCAACTCCACCTCTTACACCACCTCTACTTCTTCTACCATTACACTCACCTTCTGCCATCCGCCATCTTATACCATCACTTCTCCAACACCACATTTCAACCCTATAACATATCATAACTTATACATCACTTCTCCATCACAACATTTCAGCCCCCACAAATAAATAACACATAATCATACATACCAAGCCCTACCACCACTCCTCCATGGTCTACTTGAACCCCACATTTCTCTCAGATCTCTGTCCCTGTGTCTGGCCCTACTCTGGTCGAGACTCAACAAGCTTAACCTTGCCGTTCCCTTTTTACCCTGCTCTTCCCTTACTTCACTGACACTTCCCTTACTTCTCTCTTCCCTGCAAATAGTCACATTCTCACTTGTCCTTTCTACCCGCACTTCTTCACTCCGAACACTGCTATTGGTCACTTTATCACTTGACACCTCTCCCTGCCTCTCTTCACACGGTACACTGTTACTTCTTGTATTTTGCCTATCCTCTCCACTACTCGCTGCACTACTCCCTTTTTCTTCAGCCCGCTTTGACTTCATCTCTAAGTCCATCCTCAGCACACTGTTATTTGTATTTCTCCTCACTTGCCTACAGTTTATTGCACTACTCTCCTTTTCTCCCTCTTGTTTTAACTTCGATTCTAAATCCATCAATCTATCCACAGACCAGATTCTCTTCCAGTTTCTGTCTGACACCACTAGATTTTGACCTCTGATAGTTGCCCTCAGCCCCTGTTTTACAGCCAGTATCTTGTGTTTTCTGAGTAGCCTCTCATTTCTGATCGCGTCACTTCCCACGTCTCTCCTTATCCATATTTTACCCCTCTGGACATTTCCCGCATTTGCTAACACAATATCCGCCATCAACGTTGAAAACAATTGAACCTTTATAGGCCTATTGCCTCTAGTTCTCCCCACTCTCTGCACATCGTCAATATCCACTTAACTAAAATTTATTTTCATTTTTCCCTGTATTAGGTCCACTACTTTATAAGTTGTAATTACTTTGGCTTCACTCGTCTCCTCAGGCAATCCATAAATAAACAAGCACTTCTTCCTTCTATATAAAATATTCGCTTCCACTTCTACTTTCAGCTTTAAATTCTCCTCTTCAAGTCGTCCTACTTTTCCCTTAATGCTACCACTTCCTCGGTGTTATTTCTCACCTGTGCTGCTATGTCGTCCGTTTTTCCTCTTATCCATACTTCCATTTCGTCAATCTTACTGGTCTGTTCTCCAATCATCTCTTTTATTTGCCCTAAAGGGCAAACTTCTGTCAACACCTCCCGTACAGCTCTTTTGATTGCGTCCATATTTTCTCTTTCCTCATTTCTACTAGATGACGGGCCTGGGTTCAACTCGACTCCCCCAATACATAGTAAAATTATAATCACTGCTGTCGATAACAATAGTTCTCCTTTCCTCTCCATATCCATTTTACACCCACCTGGCTTCTTTTCTTCTTCATTTTCCTCTGCCATCTTCCTATCGTCGCTCTGTACTGCTTTATACCAATCATTGTCGGCCCACTTCTCGGCGACCTTCCAGCACTCCACACTCTCGTACTCCACTCCCCCTCCCGGGACTCACCGCTCAATGCGACCTCCTTTGTCGGTGGCTTAGGCAAGACTGCGACCATTGCCCTTTATGAACTTCTCTATGAGGCCATATGCTGCACAGAAGACTCTCCATTTTCCTTCAGAAAATTGTATACTTCAATTTGTCGGAAAGCTCCAGTAGTGACAGTATCAAACAATCCAGCTTTTGCCAAACTGCACACTCGTTCAACTTCGCATTCGACTGCAGTGCCAATGCTACCTCTAGTGCATTACACTTAAGAATGGAAATTGCAACACCATGAAGGCATTGGTCTTTTGTATTGATTTTCAAGATATGGAACGATGCCATGTAGGTATGTAAACGATCAAAATTTCAGACCCAATGAATTGTTGCTATAGGTCTCCCCACGTGATTGGTCGCGGAGTAATCAACTCCAGTATACGGACTCTGGTGTCGTGTAGTTGACTTGCAGTCTGTGCAGTGAAGTGTTCCCCGTCAAACATGCCTCGACGACAGAGAAGAGCACGCTATCAACAACTGTCGCCGTTTGAGAGGGCTCGGATAGATAATTGGGCTGTGTGAGACTGGATTATCGCTAAGGACTGTCGCTGCACGTGTTGGCCGACAGGTATCTACGGTACACGTGTATGACAGCAGTGGTCAAATGAAGGTACCCACACTCGTAGATCTGGCACAGGCCCAGCGCGACAGACAACTGTGAGAGAGGATCGCCGCACCATTCGGATGGCCCGGATGGAACCCCATGCAACAGCAGTGCAAATTAGAGCAGCTGTGGCACCCCACGTTACACAACAATCAGTTGGTAATCGCCTGCGTGCAGCTGGCTTACGAGCCCGTGTCCCTGCAGAAGGTGTTCAATTGACCCCTTAACAGCGACATGTAAGGCTGGCCTGGTGTCGAGAAAGATCGACGTGGGTCGACGAATGGCATAGGGTCGTCTTCAGTGATGAATCGCGCTTCTGTCTTGCCCGCAGTGATCGCCGGAATCGTGTGCGCCGACGTACCGGGGAGAGGGGCCGCCCAGATCTTATTGTCGAGAGGCACACAGGGCAAACACCAAGCATTATGGTCTGGGGAGCTATTGGCTTTAATGTGAAATCACAATTAGTGCTTGTTGAGGGCACTATGACTGCTCGACAGTACGTTGATAGGGTATTCAATCCAGTGGTTGTCCCTATGATGGCGAACATTGTTAATGGGATGTTTCAGCAGGACAATGCCCGGTTCACACTGCACGCATCTCCAGAGAAGCTCTCCACGACATCACAACCTTAGAATGGCCCGCCAGATCCCCGGACCTCAGTCCTATTGAGCGTGTGTGGGACATGATGGATCGACAACTGGCCAATCGTTCTCAGCCACCCAAAACTCTGGAACAACTGACCCGTACAGTGCAGCAAGCATGGGCCACAATTCCTCAGGAAGCGATCCAGGGCCTTATTGACTCCATGCCTCTACGAATTCATCAATGTATTGCAGCTCGTGGTGGGCATATCCTGTATTGATTGTTGTCCAAACTTGCGGTCAGAGGGACCTGAAAGTTTAATCATCGAATCACAACCAAACACTCGTCCTGCATGTTCAATTGCAGCAATGTAGCACCACTTCTGCTGGGTGTTGCAATTTCCATTTTCTTCACTGTATTTACTAACTCTATGATCGAAAACCTCAAGAAATGCTCAGAAAAAATCGGGCTACAAATCTCCTCCCAAAAACTAAGATCATGTGCAACCACTGCAACCTCCAGAATTTAAACACGAAATTTGGCACAATCGAAAAAGTAACTGAGTTCAGATATCTCGGATAAATTGTAGCCCCAACAGCAGAAGAACAGAAGGTCCTCGAGGTCCGTATCCAGAAAATGAAGAGAGCCCTCGGCCTAACACAAACTATTTACAACAAAAGAATTTCTCTCAATCTTCACCAAAATTCGACATTACCACACCGTGATCAAACCTGAAATACTATACGCGAGTGAAACACTGGATCTTCACAGAAAGACAGTACTCGAAGACATCCTGACAGAGGAACGTAAAATCATCAGACAAATTCTCGGCCCAAAACTGACTGACGGACGATACCGAATACAATCTTGAACAAAAACCGAGGAGCTCTCAAATCTTGCCGCCGACATCAGAAAAAAGACGCCTGAAATTTTACGGACACATCAAACACCTTGCAGAAAACAGACTGACAAGAATTTTACTAGAGACAACAGAAAACATCAAAACAAACAGATGGGCATCGGAAATCCGCCAAGACTTGTAAAAATCAGGAATCAAAGTGGCCGATATCGTCACCTGCTACAGAACGGAAATCAGAAACTGGGAAGTAGAATCAGAGAAAATCCACAAGAAGAAGACAGGAGCCAAGTGGGCAGAAGAACGAAGAACCACGATGAAAGAAAAATTGAAGGCTGCCTGGCAAAGGAGTAAATGTACAACTTCTAAGTGAGCTTTACGTGATAAGTTTTTGGTCATTTTTGCATCTAATAATAATAATAATAATAATAATAATAATAATAATAATAATAATAATAATAATAATGCAACCATTCGTTACAGGTTGAATTTTTGTTTTGATTGTTTTGTCTTGATTTATGCTGTTTTCTAAGAACATGTTGTAAGGATGTCAAAATTACTGTTAAAATTAGAGTGGAAGGATTAGTAGGCTTGCATAAATCGATAGGTGTTAAGTTTATTAACACAGAATATTATTGAATATTTTTCAGAATTTGCGATAAAGATGTTAATCATTAATTCGCTACAATGTGCTACTTGTGAGGAAACAGCTGTACGAATAGAAAATCCTTATCCATTCATTTCTTTGAAGAATAGTGGGTAATCTTTATGTTCCTACAAAAGATGTTATTTATGCATGAAAACTTACTGAAATGTATTTTAGAGAGAATACATTTAATGATTTAAGCTCAGTCATGAAAGGGAACATACCTAACAAAGCCACAACTCAATTGTATGAAAGAAATTAGTTTTCAAGGTTTACTCACATGCTTTAGATCTAAACCCAATGGACACGCATGTTTATCGTCTTATTAACATAATTTCATCACTGTTCTTGAAAATACGTGTGAATCATGCTTTAAGAGAGTTGAATGGAATCAGATCTGATCAAAGATCGGTCTTAAGATTTTTAAACATATTTAAGCATTGGTAAATAATTAATGTTATTTACTTTACGTCCCACTAACTACTTTTACGGTTTTTAGAGACCTCGAGGTGCCGGAATTTACTCCCGCAGGAGTCATTTTATGTGCCAATAAATCTACTGACACTAGGCTGACGTATTTGAGTACCTTAAAATAGCACTGGACTGTAAATTGATATTGCCTACCAATGTTTCATTTTTGAACAGTGAAGTAGAGGAGCTAATGGGTCTAATTAATCAGTATTATTGTTATTATTTCGATGTGATTTTAATGATTTTAATGATATCCTATCCAATATTCCCGTTTTGACTACTATTTTACATTAATGCATCGGGATAGTGTAGTGAAGTAAGATGGCGGCGGTCGCACGTTTCCGTCTTCAGAAACCTGCTGCTCATTGCCAGTCTATATGCCATCGAGCACAGAATAACATAGAGATGGCAATGTGACGTCTGAGTTGAAGTCAGTGGACAAAAGCGGCCGCCATATTGTTTGTACCAAAACATTGGAGACCAGTTAGTGTAACTAAGTGAACAGTGCACCACGTGTGAAGTAAATAAAGGAAGTTTGTGTTATGGTTTTAAAATGCCGACTTGTGTAGCGTATGGATGTGCAAATAGAGCTTCAAAGAAAATACCAGGGATAACTTTTCACAGGTAAGCAATATATTTTTGCGAATATTCAGTGCCGAATTGTTTTCCCCTTGCACATGCAGTATAGGTTAAGAAGCCCCTTTATCATTTACAGTTTTCCTAAAGATAATGAACGACGGAAGAAATGGATAAGAGCTATACGAAGGGAAAATTGGTCCCCCACACCTTTCAGCACTATATGTTCAGCTCACTTTACTGAACGTGATTTTGATCGTACTTCATTGTGTGTCGTAAGACTGAGGGAATGGGCTGTGCCATCTGTGTTTGCTGCTTTCCCAAAGTACCTACAAATACAATCAAAGGTTAGTTTCTCTTCATTTTAGCATTTGATTGAGAAATATGTCGAAATACATATTTATAGAGTAAGCCTACTATTTCTTAAATTTATTTTACAGGAGAGAAGGGTCCTTAAAATCATAAAGACTGTGGAAATGCCTTCATTAGACTCCTCTACAGCAGTCCAGGAAGTACCTGTTGTGGAAAAATCTATCTGTAATAAAAGTGCAGAAACGTGTTTTAGTGCTCAAATAGATCATATGAAAACCAAAGAAATTGCGTACAGAAAGAAAATAAAATTATTGCACCAGAAAAAGAGGCGAATGAAGAAAAAGGTGGCTGAATTAAGTACTGTTGTAGATAGTCTTAAAAAGAAGGCTCTGATAGATAATGAGTACTGTGAAATGTTAAGTGGTTTGTCAGATACCTCATTGTGTTTGTATAAACGACAACAAGATAAGGCTTCATGTAACAAAGTGCAAAAGTTGTATGATGAGAAGTTAAAAGCATTTGCCATTACTCTTCATTTTCTTTCTCCAAAGGCATATTCATTTGTGAGAAACACTTTTGACACTTGTCTTCCACACCCTAGAACATTATCTCGATGGTATCAAAGTGTAGATGCTAATCCTGGGTTCTGTGCTGAAGCTTTTCAGGTACTTAAATCATACACAGGCACTAAGATTTGTGCCCTTTTATTTGATTCCATGGCTATAAGGAAACATTTGGAATGGGATGGCAATAAATTTCATGGGTCTGTGAATGTTGGGATTAATAATGAAGATGACACAGCACCATTAGCTTCAGAAGCCTTAGTTTTTCACTTAGTATTTGTGAACAATTCCTGGAAGATTCCTTTAGGATACTTTTTTGTGCATGGCATAAAAGCTGCACAAATAAGTGCTCTTACAGAACAGTGTTTGACATTGCTGCATGATTCTGGTGTGACAGTGACTTCACTGACTTGTGATGGTGCTGCAACAAATATTGCTTCAGCTGAAAACCTGGGTTGTAACTTCGATGTAAATAACATGGTTACTCATTTCCTCCACCCAGTTACCAAACAGCCAGTTTATTTCTTTCTGGATGCTTGTCACATGTTGAAATTGGTTAGGAATACTTTAGGTGACAAGAAATACTTACGTAATGGGTCAGGTAAGGTAATAGAGTGGAATTTTATTGAGATGTTGAACGAGTTGCAACAAAAGGAAGGTATGCATCTAGGGAACAAAGTCAGGAATTCACACATACATTATAGGAAAATGAAAATGAAGGTCAAATTAGCTGCACAAGTTTTAAGTCAGTCTGTTTGTGATGCTCTGCTGTATTGTTCAAGTAAACACATTGAAGGTTTCAAGGGTTGTGAGGCTACAGCAGAATTTATACAGATATTTAACATTCTCTTTGATGTTCTAAATTCTAGGAGTATAAGGGGTAAATACTTTAAGAAAGCTCTGAATTTACAGAATATTTCTGAAATCAAAGATTTCCTTTTGAGGGCCAAACAGTATATTATGCAGCTGCAGGAGGGATTCAGTAACAAGCCCATGTACTTATCCACCAGAAAGACAGGATTTTTGGGGTTTCTAAGTGATATTGAGAGCACCATTTCAATGTATGATTTCTTTGTTGGGGACTCATCAGAAAACTTTCCACTGAAGTATTTTCCTTTGTATAAAGTAAGTCAAGACCATCTTGAGAGACTGTTTAGTTATATTAGATCTCAGGGTGGACATAATAATAACCCCACTGCCAGGCAATTCACTGCTGCACTGAAGAAAATATTAATTAGTTCTGAGTTACATGAATCCAGAAATGGCAACGCTCTCCCACTGGACAAAATCAGTATTTTGACTGCTCAGAACAAGTCTCCTGAGGATGTGATAAATGCATCATTTCCTAAAGCAAGAATGCTAGAGTATTCATCTGAGGTATTGTCCCAAACATCTCCTCAACATTGCCTTCTGGATCATGACTATATTGCATTACCTGGAAAAACAAACTACAATGACATGACATGGGACATCTCTGAGTACATTGCAGGGTTTGTAGTCAGGAGTTTAGAAAGTAAGATTCTATGTCCAGAATGTCTCAGCATCCTTATAGACACTAGTGACAAGTTAAATGGCCTTATTTCAGTCAAAGATAGGGGTGGTTTAATGAAACCATCACGAGATGTTTGCAAAATTTGTAAATTTTGTGAAATTGCGTTCAGGCAAAGTATGAGTATTAGGGATATTAAAGTTCCTTCTGCTCAGAGTTCATTTAAGGTCAAGCATCTGGTTTGTAAAGTGTTACAAGAGTGCATAGGAACTAACATTTTTGAGGATATTAAAAGCCATTTTCTTGACCAGGAACTTGAAACTAATCATTTCCAATTGTTAATTGAAGCAATTGCCAACAAATATTTGACCATAAGGTTTCACCACTTTTGTAGAAACTACAATGATCAAATGCATCCCTCTCAAATTCGCCAACATTTCACCAAACTGATATTGTTTTCTGGACAATAGGAAAAAATGAATTCCTTGTCTACTGGTATGCAACACACATACTGAAATATACTTAATCAGAATGTATTTTGTGTGTTCTGACTACTAAAATATTAGGCCTAGTCATGTGCACATTATTTTATATAATGTGAATGTCATTCAAAGTGTTATTTTTGTGGGTGTTGTATGTACCTTGTTTTATCGCACTTGTTGTCCATATAGCTATATAGTTATTTAAGGTATGGTTATTCCATTACATTACAAAATAGCCTACTCCTTGAGATGAATTAATTTCATCAAGTGTACTAATGTAAAAATATTTATCTATTTTTTGATATGATTTACTTGGCTTAACAATTCTGTAATAATTAAGCCTATTTACCTCATACTGCTCTTCCAAGATATTTTTATTATTGACTGTGTATTTATTTATAGGCCTACAGACTTTGTATATTTTATTGTGTGTGATATTCTTTGTGGATGTGTACTGTATATGGTATCTACGGTATATAAATATTCTTTCCCTAAAATGGGTCTTTATGAATGTTATATTATTTTTAGCTGCACCTTGCAATCAACAAATTAATTTAAAAACCACCTAATCGATACTTTATCCAAAGTATCCTTTGTGCATGGCATAAAAGTTGCACAAATAAGTGCTCTTACAGAATAGTGTTTGACATTGCTGCATGATTCTGGTGTGACAGTGACTTCATTGACTTGTGATGGTGCTGCAACAAATATTGCTTCAGCTGAAAACCTGGGTTGCAACTTAGATGTAAGTAACATGGTTACTCATTTCCTCCACCCAGTTACCAAACAGCCAGTTTATTTTTTTCTGGATGCTGCCACATGTTGAAAATGGTTAGGAATACTTTAGGTGACAGGAAATACTTATGTAATGGGTCAGGTGAGGTAATAGAGTGGAATTTTATTGAGATGTTGGACGAGTTACAACAAAAGGAAGGTATGCATCTAGAGAACAAAGTCAGGAATTCACACATACATTATAGGAAAATGAAAATGAAGGTCAAATTAGCTGTACAAGTTTTAAGTCAGTCTCTTAGTGATGCTGTACTGTATTGTTCAAGTAAACATATGGAAGGTTTCCAGGGTTGTGAGGCTACAACAGAATTTATACAGATATTTAACATTCTCTTTGATGTTCTAAATTCTAGGAGTATAAGGGGTAAATACTTTAAGAAAGCTCTGAATTTACAGAATATTTCTGAAATCAAAGATTTCCTTTTGAGGGCCAAACAGTATATTATGCAGCTACAGGAGGGATTCAGTGACAAGCCCGTGTACTTATCTACCAGAAAGACAGGATTTTTGAGGTTTCTAATTGATATTGAGAGCACCATTTCAATGTACGATACCTTTGTAGGGTACTCATCAGAAAACTTTCCACTGAAGTATTTTCCTTTGTATAAAGTAAGTCAAGACCATCTTGAGAGACTGCTTAGTTTAGATCTCAGGGTGCACATAATAATAACCCCGCTGTTAGGCAATTCACTGCTGCATTGAAGAAAATATTAATTAGTTCTGAGTTACATGAATCCAGAAATGGCAACGCTCTCCCACTGGACAAAAATTAGTATTTTGACTGCTCAGAGCAAGTCACCTGAGGATGTGAAAAATGCATCATTCCCTAAAGCAAGAATGCTAGAGTATTCATCTGAGGTATTGTCCCAAACATCTCCTCAACATTGCCTTCTGGATCATGACTATATTGCATTACCTGGAAAAACAAACTACAGTGACATAAGATGGGACATCTCTGAGTACATTGAAGGGCTTGTAGTCAGGAGTTTAGAAAGTAAGATTCTATGTCCAGAATGTCTCAGCATCCTTATAGACACTAGTGACAAGTTAAATGGCCTTATTTCAGTCATATTTAGGGGTGGTTTAGTGAAACCATCAAGAAATTTTTACAGAATTTGTAAATTTTGTGAAATTGCATTCAGGCAAAGTATGAGTATTAGGGATGTTAAAGTTCCTTCTGCTCAGAGTTCATTTAAGGTTAAGCATCTGGTTTGTAAAGTGTTACAAGAGTGCATAGGAACTGACATTTTTGAGGATATTAAAAGCCATTTTCTTGACCAGGAACTTGAAACTAATCATTTCCCATTGCTAATTGAAGCAATTGCCAAACAATATTTGACCATAAGGTTTCACCACTTTTGTAGAAACTACAATGATCAAATGCATCCCTCTCAAATTTGCCAACATTTTACCCAACTGGTATTGTTTTCTGGACAATAGGGAAAAATGAATTCTTCGTCTACTGGTATGCGACACACATAGTGAAACATATTTAATTAGAATGTATTTTGTGTGTTCTGACCAGTAAAATATTAGGCCTAGTCATGTGTACATTATTTTATATGATGTAAATGTCATTCAAAGTGTAATATTTGTGAGTGTTGTATGTACCTTATTTTATCTCACTTGAAGTCCATATAGTTATTTAAGGTATGGTTAATTTATTTCATTACATCACAACAACTATCGAGGTATCTCATTGATTCGTATACCAGGCAAAGTATTCACTGGCATCTTGGAAGGGAGGGTGCGATCAGTTGTTGAGAGGAAGTTGGATGAAAACCAGTGTGGTTTCAGACCACAGATGGGCTGTCAGGATCAGTTTTTCAGTATGTGCCAGTTACTTGAAAAGTGCTACGAGAGGAATAGGCAGTTTTGTTTATATTTCATAGATCTAGAGAAAGCATATGACTGGGTACCGAGTGAAAAGTTGTTCGCCATACTGGAGGCTATGGAATTAAAGGTAGATTATTCAAATCAATCAAAGGCATTTATGTTGACAATTGGGCTTCAGTGAGAATTGATGGTAGAATGAGTTCTTGGTTCAGGGTACATACAGGGGTTAGACAAGGCTGTAATCTTTCACCTTTGCTATTTGTAGTTTACATGGATCATCTGCTGAAAGGTATAAAATTGCAGGGAGGGATTCAGTTAGGTGGAAATTTAGTAGGCCTAAGCAGTCTAGCCTATGCTGATGACTTGGTCTTAATGGCAGATAGTGCCGAAAGCCTGCAGTATGGTATGAAAATTATCCTTGCGAAGACTAAATTGATTTACAAGTCGTCCATTTCATGACCGTATCAATGAGTATAATCAAGAAGTGAATATCGATTAGGTGGTTCTTTATATTAACTTCTTGACTAAATTGATGTCAGTAGGTAAGAAATTCAACAAAATTGAATGTCAGATTGGTGATACAAAAGTAGAACAGATCAATAATTTCAAATATTTAGGCTGTGTTTTCTCCCAGGATGGTAATATAGTGAGATTGAATCAAGGTGTAGTAAAACTAATGCAGTGAGCTCACAGTTGTGATCGATAGTATTCTATAAGAAGGAAGTCAGCTCCCAGACAAAACTATCTTTACATTGGTCTGTTTTCAGACCAACTTTTCTTTACGGGAGCGAAGGCTGGGTGGACTCAGGATATCTTATTCGTAAGTTAGACGTAACAGATATGAAAGTAGAGAGAATGATGGCTGGTACTAACCGGTGGGAACAATGGCAGGAGGGTACTCGGAATGAGGAGATAAAGGTTAATTTAGGAATGAACTCGAAGCTGTACGCATAAACCGGCTTCGGTGTTGGGGTCATGCGAGGCGAATGGAGGAGGATAGGTTACCTAGGAGGGTAAGAGAAGTAGAGGGAGACCAAGACGACGATGGTTAGACTCGGTTTCTAACGATTTAAAGATAAGAGGTACATTCACAGAGGCTTGCAGACTGAACGCTGAAAGGCATAAGTCTATAATGATAATGTATGTGTGTATACATTACAAAATAATCCTTGAGATGACCGGCTCCATGGCTAAATGGTTAGCGTGCTGGCCTTTGGTCACAGGGGTCCCGGGTTCGATTCCCGGCAGGGTCGGGAATTTTAACCATAAATGGTTAATTCCGCTGGCACGGGAGATGGGTGTATCTGTCTTCATCATAATTTCATCCTCATCACGATGTGCAGGTCGCCTATAGGAGTCAATTCAAAAGACCTGCACCTGGCGAGCCGAACTTGTCCTCGGACACTCTTGGTACTAAAAGCCATACGCCAATTCCATTTCAATCCTTGAGATGAATGAATTAATTTCATCAAGTGTACTAATGAGAAATATTTCCCTGTTTTTGATATGATTTACTTGGCTCAACAATTCTATAATGATTAGGCCTATTTACCTCATACTTCTGGTCTTCCAGGATATCTTTATTATTGACCGTGTATTATTTTGTTTATAGGCCTACAGACTGTGTATATTTTTATTGGGTATGATATTATGTGTGGATGTATACTGTATATGGTATCTCTAAAATAGGTCTTTATGAAAATGTTCCATTATTTTTAGCTGCACCTTGCAAATCGGCGATTCGTTTGAGCTGAATACAATCTGATATAATAACAGGCTATTTGTGCTCATATTTCCGAATTTTTAACTACCATTACTGCGATTAAAACAGTGTTCTGGATTGTCCCGTGCTTATAATTATGACCAAGGCGCTTTCCTACTGCGTTAGATATGTTAACCAATGAAATAATGTTACAGAAATCTTTTAAAATGACAGACTCTGATAGGAATTAACGTGACTCGGATAAGAATTAACTAACACTGCGGGTAATACCAACATGGCGATGCGCGCAAAACTCGGCTTCAGCGAGCCAATGCGTTGCGGTAGGCATTGCCATCTCTATGTTATTCTGTGCTCGGTGCTATATGCTTGCGCTTTTTAAAAAACATAGAGGAACAAATGACGATCGACAAGCGCATACCGTTTACGACTCGTGAGACATTCGTCGGTAGCAACGAGCTAGAATAACATAGAGAGGCGGAAGCGCTGCCTGGATGAAGCTAATAGAACGAACGTCCACCATGTTTCCTGTTGTCACACAAGCAAGGGGGCATGGCCTTTAAATGACGAAAAGTGTAGAAAATACGCATTCACTGGGGAAGAATTAAAGACCGTTGCCGAAAGCTTGAAGCATTAAAGCGAATACCGCCACTTCATCATATTGCGGCACGAGGCCAACATCACGATCAGTTGATTGTAGGGTAGTTCGAAATCATCGCAGAGTGACATACGAATAGGCCTCGAAATCGGAACAAGAGCGTTACCCTGCTTGGCTGTTGTGGTTAAGCGTAAATTAGAATAAAAGCTTGAAAGTTGTCCATTATGAAGTGTGGCATAGTTTTAAAAACCAAGGCAACAGACATCTACCTTAAAGGCTGTATACATTTCAAAAATAGCAGTAAAATACTGTATTTACCATACTTGGTGTACGTTTGAACGAAATAAGTGGGTTTTGTGTGTGTGTGTGTGTGTGTGTGTGTGTGTGTGTGTGTGTGTGTGTGTGTGTGTGTGTGTGTGTGTGTGCTTACGTTTTCTTGGTGGTGGGCGCTCCATTTCCTTTACTTGTAAATGTGAATGAAAATTAAATAGGGCTGGAAATGTACAGAGCATAAGCAACTGAATTGAGTGGGATACCATTTATCTCTTTTCGCCCTCACAACGCATTGTTCCGTTAATTCCTTGTTCTTTAAACGAAATCTGAAACAAAATTCGATAAACAATTACCGTGGCTATCCGTACTTTCGCTAAGTAAACAATAAAATGGATTTAATTACAAACAGAAATTACAAAAAGGAATCTCGGCTATAATTCAGTAATACTTACTTAAAGTACGATATATCCTTGGTTCTATTACTCCGATTAGTACAACCATACGCTGAGCTTACGGCTGGCATTCTTGAAAGCGAGAATCTATGTTTTCACTTCTTAAAACTTAGGGAATTAAATTGGCATGCACGATCTCCCTGTCACCTCAACATATGCTCTCGCGCCAATTCACTTTGTTTTGACAACCGTTAACATGGCTGCCCCTTATCAACTTGCTTCAAGCAGGGAGCGCTGATGACAGGCATACAGCCCCTCTATGTTATTCTAGCTCGTTGGTCGGTAGTGTTTCAGTCAACAAACGAGAAAGATTCTAGCTCGTTGGTTGCCTACGAGATACACAAAGCCGGGAAATACAGCACACTAGACTCGTACTCGAGATACTTCCGGCAAGTGCCGCTAGAGTTCTCTCGCCCGCTCATTGCAACACATTCGAATATGAAAAACTATAAAAATTCATTAAAACTAGTAATTTCAGAAGGCAGCAAACAGATATGAGATCAAGGATAGACCAAGAGCAATTGTTTGACTTATTTTCTACAACGTATTTCTTACAATATGCTTAAACGAAATAAGTAATTCACGAAAGAAGCAGAGAAATGTGATAGCGAGTTTGTCATTTCTTACCGATTCCTTTAATTGTGCCTCAGAGTATCCGATAAGCGGATCGAGATTGCGGTCATAAATAACTTTGGGTTTAATCGCCCTTTCACCAATTATCAGCGATCCAATCTTTTCCTCCGCGGATCTGATATTTTGACATTCGTTTTGAAGCCGCTGTTTGGTGAGCGATGTTATGCCCGTTACGCAAATATTTAGCGTCGTTTCACCGTATTTCTCTTTTTTCTTCCCGTAAAATTAAATTTGTGTTCGCCTCTGTGGTGTGGTGGTTAGTGTGATTAGCTGTCACCCCCGGAGGCCCGGGTTCGATTCCCGGCCCTGCCACAAAATTTGAAAAGTAGTACGAGGGCTGGAACGGGGTCCACTCAGCCTCGGAAGGTCAGTTGAGTAGAGGTGGGTTCGATTCCCACCTCAGTCATCCTCGAAGTGGTTTTCCGTCGTTTCCCACTTCTCCTCCAGTCAAATGCTGGGATGGTACTTGACTTAAGGCCACGGCCGCTTCCTTCCCTCTTCCCTGCCTGTCCTTTCCAATCTTCCCATCCCTCCACAAGGCCCCTGTTCAGTATAGCAGGTGAGGCTGCCTGGGCGAGGTACTGGTCATCCTCCCCAGTTGTATCCCCCGACCCAGAGTCTGAAGCTCCAGTACACTGCCCTTGAGGCGGTACAGGTGGGATCCCTCGCCGAGTCCGAGGGAAATACCGACCCTGGAGGGTAAACGGATGAAGAAAGAAGAAAAAAATTAAATTCGTTTAACAGGAATAAAGCTCCTAAATGACCAATTTTAGCATGCTTTTCAATTTGGTTCGTTTTTTGGTCAAGTTCAGATACCGTAAAACTTTTTTGCTCATTACCCGTATCCTACTTCTCAATTTACAGATTGTTCTGTAATCTGGTATTTAATTTTCTCATCCGTATATTTTTTAGATTTAACAGAGATACTCGTAGACTTTCCTTGATATAGAAACGAGACTTTCGCTCCTTTTTCGTTTGTGGCTGACGTATGAAGATATGGTATGTTCATCGTTATCCGAATCGGAACTTTTACTAAATTTTGATGGCAATACATCATTTTTGGGAGCTGGACGCTCCCTGCGTTTGACATTTTCCTGTTTGTGAACATGATACACAATGAAAACAGAAGGACCGGGCGAGTTGGCCGTGCGCGTAGAGGCGCGCGGCTGTGAGCTTGCATCCGGGAGATAGTAGGTTCGAATCCCACTATCGGCAGCCCTGAAGATGGTTTTCCGTGATTTCCCATTTTCACACCAGGCAAATGCTGGGGCTCTACCTTAATTAAGGCCACGGCCGCTTCCTTCCAACTCCTAGGCCATTCCTATCCCATCGTCGCCATAAGACCTATCTGTGTCGGTGCGACGTAAAGCCCATAGCAAAAAAAAAAAAGAAGGAAGTTTAATTGATGTGCTTACACTGAAATCTGTTTTATGAGAAGAATTGCTAGGTACCTAAAGAGATCCTACTATATCACTGCGTAGAAATAGTTTGCTTCCATTTCTCCCTTAAACCGCACTCGGAAGGGACTCGGCCACCTGAGTATATCCCTCCCCCACCGACACCGAAACCCTGCACCCAGTCACCTCCGTACATCCCACCTCAACAGCCCTCGTCCTACACCTATACAACACCGACCACTACCATCACAACCACTACCGCCACATATCCTACCCCCACCTCACCTAAGACCCCCATAACCACCATAGTCTCGACCCACAACTCACCTATAATGATATCTCCCATCCCAACTACCCCACCCAATACTTCGGCTCGGCCACCCGACGAGGAACCAATGGAAACCACCAGACGACCATCGCCGCCACCGCCCGACTGCAATGAACCATCTCCGCCACCACCACCGCCCGAGTGCAACCCCAGCTGCGTCGTGAGAGGAGTCAACCCGGGCATACCTCAGCACCTCATCACTCAAGAAATCCGACAGGCCGGAATCCATCTCCTACGGGCTTCCAGGATATACAACGCCACCGGACCCACCTATATGCTGAGGCTACAACTGCAAAGACCCCAAGAAGCCCAAAGATTGATCGAGCAGGGGATCAGACTATTCGGCCGCCAACATCGTGTGGAGCCATCCCGATCTCCCCCGCAACCCTCCCGCCCATCCACCTCACACAACCGCACCCGACTCCCCAATCCACAATCCCATCAACTAAACTCCCAGACCCGAACCTACCTACTCCAAGTCCTTCTCACATCTTTACTCAACTTCTCCACCCTATACCAACAAGTAACCCAATTCCTTCTACCTAACCTCCAACAATAACATGTATCACTGTCTTATAACAATTGTCTTATACCAATTGTAAATCATAAAGCTCTGTAAACCATAATTGTAAAACCCATGCATATATGTAACCTCTGTATCTTAAACCCAATAAAAAGCAAAGGAACAGATCTACACCCTTAGCCAAGAGGCCAAACACCCTAACTCCTCCAAATCCAAAGCTCCTTTATTCTAACTACAAACCACTCCAAATCCCCGAACCCCGCCAAATCTCCTGGCCAGAGAGAATGCGTTACCTTCTAGGTGGCCCGCCCCTTCCCTTCAGGAAGGGGAATGAAAACATCCCCCTTGGTCCTTGGAATCTATGGAACGTCAATTTTCATGCTTTTTTAGTGTCATCCGAAATACAGAGAGGTACACAACAGTGCACCTTCTTCTCAACCTCACAGACACTCACCGACAGAAACAATATTCACAATAAATTGCACAAAATCAACACAGCATCACAAATACTCCGCATATCACAATGTTAAAGTCCGCCAAGAACAGAACCTGACATCTAGCGGCCAAACTGTGAACACGGTCGGGCCGCTTTTTCGGCGACAAATTTGTAACAGAACCTGACATCTAGCGGCCAAACTGTGAACACGGTCGGGCCGCTTTTTCAGCGACAAATTTGTATCTATGTCCCGGCCTTGTATATCTCGTAGGCAACGTTCCAGTATATCCCTTTCCGCAAAATAAGATGATTTCTCGAACGGAATCCGATAATTTCGTTCTCTGAGCTTGGCGACACTGGTAGCTTAACAAGGCAAAGTTGGTAGGGTTGGTAACGTAAATCATTGGTTCAATGGACATGCGCACATAGTGCTACGCTTTGGGGGATGGAAAGTCTCTCAAATCTAGATTTTTTTATTGTAAACATGATTTTATTTGACAAGTTTCGCTGATATTTATGGGTATAGTGCTCCTAATTTGTTTCATCTGATCTGTACAGTGTAGTTTAAATGCTGTGATTAAGTCCGACTATCGGATTAAATTCATCGTAAAGAAAATGAGAGTGTAAGTCCTTTAGATGTGATCAAAATGCCACAATAAATTGGTGAATGTGTCCTCTCTTGAAGTCCATATGTATGTGCTGAAGCATTACTTGAGGTTGCTTTGGTTGGATCTGGCAAAAACTGAGTAAATTATGAACAGCATATTTTTAAAACAGTTTTACTTAGTTTTGTTGATTGGTTCGTAAAGGAAATTTACGTTCACTTCTCCCCTATATATCTCGGATACAAGAAACTAGACGATGGAAAATGACATAGTAAAGAATTACGTGACTTGAAAACCTTGCCAGTCACTTGATTGTATTTATCTTGTGACTATTCGTGCCTCATATATTTTTTAACCTAAATCGGGTGCATTTTCGTGTATTTCTTATGTTCTCCTCTGGCATATAAATTTGAACTTCTCTTAATAACTTCATTCAGCATTTACTTAGCACCCCAGACCTCTGCACATATTTCCTTAACCTGACTTGACAGTAGTTCGAGAAAGAAAGGAAATTCTTTGGGTGTTTTTATAATCACTGTTGATGGGGATGTATGGACCTACTCCCAGTAATTCCTTCAAATTAGGCGTGCGTGATAGCCGAGTGGCATGGGCACTGGCTTGTCACCAGTGTGGCCGCGGTTCCATTCCTGGCTCCAGTTTGAAGCTAGACAAGATTTTGTCTCGGGATGTGCACAGTTTTCGTAATCACAGTCTGAATCTGTTTCAACCGAGCTCGATAGCTGCAGTCGCTTAAGTGCGGCCAGTATCCAGTATTCGGGAAATAGTAGGTTCGAACCTCACTGTCAGAAGCCCTGAAAATGGTTTTCCGTGGTTTCCCATTTTCACACCAGGCAAATGCTGGTGCTGTACCTTAACTAAGGCTATAGCTGCTTCCTTCGCACTCCTTGCCCTTCCCTGTCCCATCGTCGCCATAAGACCTATCTGTGTCAGTGCGACATAAAGCAACTAGCAAAATCTGTTTCATCCGGCAATCTTAATAGAAATATTGAATTCTGAGTCCTATATGTCTGAGGGATCAGCTACTTGTAGGCCTACTCCCTTTCCAAATTCCTGTTTGATTTCCTTTACTGCCTGTTCTACATAAATATTAGAGGAGGGGACAAACTGCAGCCTTGCCTTAGTCCTTTCTGGACTGCTATTGCTTTTTCATAGCCGTCGATTCTTATCATTGCAGAATGATTTTTGTACAGATTGTGAATAATCCTTCTTTCTTGGTATCTTATCCCAGTCACTTTCAGGATCCCAAAGTTTGGTCCACTTAATTCTTAATTTGTTAAGAACGAAGCCATACTTTTCCAGTGTTGACTCAGTTAAATGTAACTAAAGGCTTTTCAGCCTGTCCAACGCACAAATTCAATATAGGCCTAAATATTACACTATAACATACCTGTAAGAGAGCCTCCGTGGCTCAGATGGCAGCGCGTCGGCCTCTCAGATGGCAGCGCGTCGGCCTCTCACCGCTGGATACCGTGGTTCAAATCCCGGTCACTCCATGGAGATTTGTGCTGGACAAAGCGGAGGCGGGACAGGTTTTTCTCCAGGTAGGCCTACTCCGGTTTTCCCTGTCATCTTTCATTCCAGCAACACTCTCCTTTATCATTTCATAGCATTTATCAGTCATTCATAAATCATTTTGGGAGTGGCAACCCCATTATAATGATAGCGTATATATGGTTCATTCATTACATCGCTGACCTGGTCAGTAACTGGAAAACAGGTTGTAATTTTTTATTTTCAACATACCTTTAAGAAAACGCACTATTAAGTTAAATTTTCTCAATAATAATAGATTTTATTGCAGCCAATTGTCATACAGATGTAAGATCATGTTACAAGAGGTAATATCAAATAAATTCCGTTTTTATATTTAGTCCGTTTTATGTCTTACAGAAGTCTGTTAGTGAGGTTCCTCTGTTTTTGCACCACTTTACATGGTATCGGTCGCAATTTGACTAGCATAGCTTGGACTTGCACTCGTCTTCTGGGTTATGGTATTGCTCTGTTTTGCATATTCAGTGGTCAAACCCATGGACTGCTACTCTCATCATAATGTGTCGTAGGTCATATTTGGCTTCAGTCCACTCTCTGTAGATAATCGCGTCCATGGCGAACTCCAGCCATCTCTCTTGTTTCTTCTTGGTGGATTCTCCTAGTAGATCTTTGTGGGCATTGGTTGCTGGCAGGAGCATGTCTAGGCGAAGTTCTTCTATGAAGAACTGTTCCTTTGCTAGCACGTAGGTGAGGTGTGAGGGTGTGTACTTTGATAGACTTGGAACTCTTTTCAGGAAGTGACCATTGACTTTTTCTATGTCTTCTAGATTTTTTGTTTTTTTTTGTTTAGGCCCTTCCATATCACCTCTAATCCATAGGTCATAATTGGTGCGATCTTCAGGCAGAATATGATCATCACTGTTTCCCAAGATAGTTTTCTCAGATTCTTTATACTATTTGCTGCCACCCTGGCTGTTGAGGCACGTTCTCTTATGTGTAGGTCATATGTGTTCCCTCGGCTTTGCAGCGTGATTTCTAGGTTTTTGAAGTTTGATACGTTTCGCAGTGGATTTCCTTTATACAAGATGTAGTCGTTCGCTGGCTGTCTTCCACCCCTTCTAAATGTCATTTTCACTGTTTTCTTCTTATTTAGATTCAAGTTGTTTCTTTCGGCCCACACTACGAATTTGTTGAAGGCGGTTTTGGCGTTTTTAAGTTCTTGGGATACAATTACCATGTCGTCTGTGCAGGTGTATATTTTGACATTTTCTGCTACTATTTCTTCTGGTACTGCTGCATAGTCTATTATGAAGGGCAGGGGGCTCATAGGATCACCTAGAAGGACACCGTTCATTTGTTCTATCATCTCTGTTCTTGAGACTGTCTTCTATTTATATTTGGTTTTTGGATAGGATGCTATGTATGAGTCTGGTTTCTTGATTTCTTCCTGTGATTTCTTCTATTCTTTTTATTATCAGTTGCCTGTTTAGAATTTGATCTTCTTAAGTTTAGACATACTGTGAGGATTTCTTCTCGTGTGCCTACATTTCTTCTGTTGCAAAACTGATCTTCTCCCACCTCAGCCTCAACTTGTCTTTGCATTCTTCTGTAAATAATAAGTCTATGGTAGTTTCCACACTTGTCAGCACCTGCTTTCTTGGGAATATGTAATGTATCTTAAAAGTTTTACATTCTCTCAAACACACTAGTTCAAAACATACATTAGGCTATATGGTAACATACCTGTATTTTTCTTTTTTTAAATCACAACTATTTAAACAATAATTCATTTGACAAAAACATCCTCAGATTCTATGAAATCACTTCAAATCTTGCTCAAATATGTACAGTATTGTTTATGTTGCATAAACTTAGTAATTATGCACTTCTTACAAAATTGTACAAAATTATGTTGATATTCTCCTAGTCAATGCTATAATATTACAAACTTTACATAGACATAGACATGTTTTGACCTGGCATAAGGTCATCCTCAATAAGACATAAATAATGAATTAAGAACATCAGACACACAAAATGTAAAGTATTATAGTATTGACTAGGAGGATATCAACATAATTTTGTAAGAAGTTCAACCGTCAATATGGATCTAACATGAGATTCATAGTTTGTAATGATTATGAATTCATGATGTTATGAACAAATAATAAATTATAAATAGGTCAGATAACGTGTCTTGATATGAAATTGCTCCATGCGTTGCCCGAGTACTTTATTGAATGTTTACTTTTAGGATTTATATTACCTGTTAACTTGTGTGAAGCAAATGTATGTAGATTTCGTTATTGTGATGTTCATTGATATTTTACGAACTACAGTATTTTGTAGGCTGTGTGTTTAATTTAAACTTTTAGTTTTAGATAATTGTTTCTGGTGGGTATTTATCCTTGTTGCAACCCGTAAAAGTTCCTTTCGGGTTAATTGTAAATACCTAGGTGTTAATATGAGGAAAGATCTTCATTGGGGTAATCACATAAATATGATTGAAAATAAAGGGTACATATCTCTGCACATGGTTATGAGGGTGTTTAGGGGGTGTAGTAAGGATGTCAAGGAGAGGGCATATAAGTCACTGGTAAGACCCCAACTAGAGTATGGTTCCAGTGTATGAGACACTCACCAGGATTACTTGATTCAAGAACTGAAAAATATCCAAAGAAAAGCAGCTTGATTTGTTCTCGGTGATTTCCGACAGAAGAGTAGCGTTACAAAAATGTTGCAAAGTTTGGGCAGGGAAGACTTGACGAGGAGATAAAGGCCAAGTTAAGCTAGCCATATACATGAAATCTTCAAGGAAAAAGCCTCCGAGATTTCCTTGGGGATTTCCTCAACTGAACCCTCGCCCACACAGGGAGAGGATATCCTCAAGGAAATCCTGAAGGAAAGGCCTTGGGAATTTTCTCAAGGTTCAACTCCGAGTTGACTGGTGATGGTTGGTTGTTCACGTGGTGTTGCAAATAATTTTCATTATGGTAATTTTTTGAACTCACTTGCCATAAGAAAGGTTCATTCTGGTATATTTGTATTATATTCTGTTAATTAAAAGTTCCAATTCTTGAGACATGACGAAATAGGACACTCCCGACAATTACTTCACTTCACAGATCCTCAAGGCCTACTGCTGTCAACACATACATGCAGCAAGAGACTGGGAAAATCCAGCCTGCTTGGCCTCAAGGCAGAAAAGAATTGAATTTTGTTTGGGATTTTTTGATATCTCGCACCACACACACGTTGAGGAATTCCTCGCGGATTGGACTGTTCACGAGACGAATGGAGGAGGATCGGTTACCTAGGAGAATAATGGACTCTGTTATGGAGGGTAAGAGGAGTAGAGGGAGACCAAGACGACGATGGTTAGACTCAGTTTCTAACGATTTAAAGATAAGAGGTATAGAACTAAATGAAGCCACAGCACTAGTTGCAAATAGAGGATTGTGGCGACGTTTAGTAAATTCACAGAGGCTTGCAGACTGAACGCAGAAAGGCATAGCAGTCTATAATGATAATGTATGAATGATGTATGTATGTAAAATTAAACAAGAAAGAATGACGAATGCCCATTAAATGAACAGGACTCGCCTTGAAATAGGTGAATACCATACTTTGTTACTTCAACTCAAAGTTCACCCCGAGGAATTTTACGAATATTTCTGAATGGATGAACAGACATTTGACTACATCTTTAACTAAATTGAATCCCAGATAGGAAAAGGATGGTGAAACTTCCATCAACAGAAAATTATTTCTGAAGAACGTCTTATGGTAACTCTGAGGTAAGTCGTAGGACACAAAGTCAGTTGGGAGAGAAGACGGAGTCCTGATATTCAACCAAAAACATCAGAACTACATTTGCACAACACTTCAAAAAATATCCTTTGAGTAATGTATGAATAGAATGAAAAGTAAAGACATAAACAAATATGTAAAAATAAGAATCTGGTTACAAAACATAGGTACTATGTGACCATTTAAATTTGAAAAAGAAACGCTTGCTTTATGTAACACAATACATGCCTACGATAACTATGTTAAGTAAATAAACAAATGAATTATTTTTACTTGATTATTTACTTAGTTTTATACTATTGATAACTAGCTGATCATCTAAAACTATTCAACCGTTATGAAAAATCTAACCATACATTACTATGAAATAATGTAAGTTATATTGAGTAATTACTGATGTAGTTGTTTGACATAATAATGGTGACTTAAGTTGTGTTGTTGTTTATAATAATAATAATAATAATAATAATAATAATAATGGGCCTGTTTATTTCTCACTATAAAGACACAAATAAACAAACACCCATTTCAGCAGCTATTTCCTTCCATGCTTTGTCAACAACATTGCAGTTGGCATGGCCTTTCAACCTTCTGTCCCAAATGGCACTTTTCATAAATACTTTGGAGATTAAAATGTATTTATGCACTTCCATTATATAAAAGCAAGAGTAAGAACAATGTGCACTGTCAGAAGATAAACAGCAGATTGACCGGGCATGTTGGCCAGCAAGCGGTTCAAGCAGGAAAAGGAAATAATAATTCCAGTCGAAGTGGTTTGAGCTGATTAAAGTAGGCAGGCGGGTGCACTACAGCCGCCTCAATCAGTTTTCTTTACCTCTTTTTTTGTCCGCTTGCCCGCTGCAATAAAGCGGGAAGCGGTGCGCCCTGGACGCACCCTTGCACTTAACCCCTGTAGTAATACATCGATGACCCCCTGTGGCTGGGGGACACATACGAAGAATACACCCACGGTATCCCCTGCCTGTTGTAAGAGGTGACTATAAGGAGCAACCAAGGGATGATCAAATTAGAATCATGAGACTACTTGTAATTAGTACCATCATGCAGGGAACAACATGGGTTGCTTTTACTTGCACGTAGTGCCACTATGTTAGGTACAAAATAGGTTTGTGATTAGTAGCGACAGTGTGTGGCTCAGGATGCATTTTACAGTACCTGTGATTCGTACCCCTGTATGAGCAAAACCATGGTTCTGCCTTGCCTATGCTTAGTACCCACTATGTGAGGAACACCACGGGATAGTGCGGGTCCCGGTGGTTAGTGCACTTATATGAGGATCACTATAGGTTTGCGTTGCCTGTAAATAGTCCTGCAGTGTGCAAAACACCGTAGGTCTGTGTTACATGTGCAAATTTCATTACTTGTGAGTAGTACCACAATGTGTGGAATACCGCGAATCTACGTTACTTTTGATTAGTACCACAACATGACAAATCGCATGGTTCTATTTTCCTAGCGATAAGTACCATTATGAGGAGCCGAAGACATGGATTTTGGACTTGTTTAGACTACAGTACAAGTATCATCAATTCAGTATTGTGCTTTAGTAGTAGTCCCTTGGTCAGTAATACCATTGTTTAACGCTAGTTTGTGGGAATGTGGGGCATTGCGGGTCGGATCCACTGATTGTTTTAACTTCATATCCATCCATTGATTCTTTGTCCTCATGTTTTTTATTCTGGTCAGTGGAGGATTATGGATTTTTAAATTGTCATAACATTTCGTCTCATTTTGTACCATTAGGGACCGATGACCTAGGTGTTAGGTCCCTTTAAACAACAAGCATCATCATCATCATCAATACATTGATGGGAACAGAGCTTAGAGTACACAATAATACATAGTAAATAATCTACACAATAATATGTTACACTTCTCTAACTCACAGTCATTCAATCATACAAATTAGTCAGTTGCATTCATCAGGTAGTCTAGGCAAGCAGTCTTAAATTTTAACAGGCTCATGTGTGATTATGCACTTATCCATCTTAATATGAGAAAAGGATGTTAAAAATGGTTGAACTCTAAATCTGTTTCAAAAAACTACAAAAATTCAAAACATTGTAAACTCACTTCTTTATTTCATATGAAAGTGACAAACTATTGATATTAAAGGACACGTCCTTGTTTTAAGTGGTCACTGTTGTTAAAACCATACTCATCAGCATTGTGACTCACCAGTCACTGAAGTGGCTTATAATTACAGGCCTGTCCCAACAATTGTAATTGAAATATTTCTTTCAACTTCAAAATCATTTAAGAAATGACTAGTAAACAACTGATAGGGAAGCTGCCATCTGGGTGACAGCCCTAAATACATATCAATGGTGATTTGATTGATTGATTGATTGATTGATTGATTGATTGATTGATTGATTGATTGATTGATTGATTGATTGATTGATTGATTGATTGATTGATTGATTGATTGATTGATTGTAATGGCCCAAGCGTGTTGACCATTCAATTCAGGTCACATAGCTGTGAGCTTGCATTCAGGAGATGATGGATTTGAATCACACTGTGGACAGCACAGAAGATGGATTTCCATGGTTTCCCATTTTCACACCAGGCAGATTCTCAGGCTGTACCTTAACTAAGGCCATTTCTAGCCCTTTTCCCATCCATGCGTTGCCAACATTTTTGTTATATTAGTGTGATGTTACCCCACTAGAAAAAAATATATATAATGAATATGTAAGAGGTATGTGAAATAAAGGATGAATGACTTAGGTGTATCAAATTTTGTGAAAATCCAGTTAATGTTATGAGAGTACCTGAACTCAAATATGGAATGATAAGAATGTGAGCTCAAATAAGAAATATCTGTCAAGATAATAAGCTTACAGAAATTAACAGATTTGTCTACTTGCATGGAGTAGACTATGAGAGTATGTTTGAGGATAGAAAAGTAACCGCTGGGCTGATTAGCTCAGATGGTAGAGTGCTGACCTTCTCAGCTCGAGTTGGCAGGTTCAAACCCGTCTCAGTCCAGTGGTATTTAAAGGTTTTCAATTATGTCAGTCTCATGTCGGTAGATTTACCAGCATGTAAAAGAACTCCTGCAGAACAAAATTCTGGTACTTTGGCATCTACAAAAACCATAAATCAGTGGGACATATAACCAGTAACATTACCAATACTGTAAACATTTAAGATTAACCTATTCTGTTCCAATCACTGATCTGCATTTAGGGCTGTTGTCCAGGTGGCAGATTCCCTTCAATTATTTGTCTAGTCCTTTCTTAAATGATTTCAAAGAAGTTGGAAATTTATTGAACATTTCCTATGGTAAATTATTCCAATTTATTCCAGTCACTAATACCTCTTTGTGTAAAACAATAATTACCCTAATTTGTCCTCTTCAGTTCCAACTTCATCTCCAATTTTAAAAATCTCTATTCAAGCTACTGATGTTATTCCACACCATCTATTTACTGTGTGTTTTGATTTTATATTTCATTTTTAGAATTTATTAGGATCATGCACTGCATATTTTCCAATTATACAGTACAACAAAATTAAACTTTGTTTGTTCTCAGATTTTTTTTTATGTGGATGTGTCTAGCCGAGTGCAGCCCTTTTAAGGCAGACCCTCCGATAAAAAAAAAAAGTGGGCAGCATCTGCCATATGTAGGTAATTGCATGTTATGTGTGGTGTGTGAGTTGCAGGGATGTTGGGGACAGTACAAATACCCAGCCCCTGGGCCACTGGAATTAACCAATGAAGGTTAATATCCCTGACCCGGCCGGGAATCAAACCTGGGACCCTCTGAACTGAAGGCCAGTACGCTGACCGGTTAGCCAACGAGTTGGACTTCTCAGATATGAAAATATGTGATTTTAGTTAATTCGCATATACTGATTTAGAATCTAAATCTCGTTTTTCTCTATAGCCTAACTGTTATTTGAGAGGACATGTTGAACCTCCCGCAACATACTGCATACTGTTGTTTATTTGTGGTTTTTATATTATTATATTTGATCTAATTTCAACCCAAATCATCCATAACTCAAAATACACAACAGAAATATATTAAGTATTCTAAAATTGTATTTATGTTGCAATTAAGGCCTTATATAGTAATGAACGTTCTTACCTTCTTTAAACTTTTTCCTCGAAGACTTGCACCTATAAGATGGCTCCATTGAGCTCGATAGCTGCAGTCGCTTAAGTGCGTCCAGTATTCGGGAAATAGTAGATTAGAACCCCACTGTCGGCAGCCCTGAAAATGGTTTTCCGTGGTTTCTCATTTTCACACCAGGCAAATGCTGGGGCTGTACCTTAATTAAGGCCAAGGCCCCTTCCTAAGTCCTGATGGAAACTTTTCTCATGCTCATCACTGATCTCACCAAGGTTCGATGGAAAGAAATTCAAGTGCAAATGGAGGAAGTGAATCTTAAGGGACATGTTGCATCCCAATGTACTGTAATTATGTAAACAAATCTTCCACTAATATCTCTGTAATTGTCTGCTCTATAGTTTCCCAGAAAGTTCACACAAACCGATTTAAAAACAAGAATTTTTTTTTAACAGGAATGAGAGTCCCCTCTAATGCAGAATCGTGTAAGAGATCACATATTCGTGGCCCTGTAAAGATACCTTCCTTTAGTTTTGCTTCACTCAACCTTAACATTTTTCTGCTTAAATATTGAAATTCCCTTCCTGCTACGTGTATCATCTTAACAAAATTCTTCACCAACCCCAGTTTTATATGCAAAGGGGGGAAAAATTATTTTGATGACATCAACAAATAGGAAATTTTTAACACTTCTTTGTCCTAATGCTTCGCTTTCTCTTGACCACTCTCTAATTTCATAATGATTCTTCTTATCTTGACTGTCCCACTCGCAGAGAAAACAACATTTTGTGAATCCTGGCTGCATTCATGTTAGCATATCTATCACTTTTAGATCTGCACAGATCTGTCAGCCATGGTCTATGTAGTTCAGAGCCTTCAGAATTGTTTCCATACTATTATATGTTTCTTTCATACACTAGTGGAAAAAAATATCCAAACACTGTGAAATAAGGAATGTAGAATACAGTAATTTTGGTGTTGTGTTTGTCGAGGTAACATATTTAATTGATTAAAGGTACAAGACTACAGGTTGATATTTACGCAAGAACAGCCATCGCAAATGTGCCATGCTGGTCCATTAATAACACTAGGCTGCTATGGAATTGCTGCCTCCAAAGTTTGATTGTTTTGGGGGTATTTTTAGCATGCTGAATTCAAATTCAAAGCCAAAAAGTTCCTATCATGTACCATTTAATTTTTAAAAAATTTATTTTATTTTCATTACAGCTTAATTTTTGTATGCCCAAAGAGTAATTATGTAAACTGTAATACTTTACCATGTGAAGTTTTATGATGTCAGAATTTGAACACCAAATGTATTTAGAATGCTTTTAACATGTTTATAGTAAACGCCGAGGGCACCAGATGTTTCTTATCTGATACGGGGTGCTAGCGCCTCAGGAAGTTAGATCGAGATCACGTGCACCCTTGCCATCTTAGGTTTATTTGTGGGTGATAGCCACTCCTTGGTGACAGACACATCCTTATCTTTGTGAAAACTTACACATCCTGTCTTAGTTTCTCTCACATTGCATTAGTGTGTCATCTGGAAAATATATCAGTTTCAAGCTATATTGTGGAGTAGAATGTTGTAAGTTTGTAGTTCAGTCGCATTGCTCATGTATAAATGATCTAGACCACTTTTGTTATATATGTGGGAAATACACATTGCCTAAGCAGATGTGTAATATTACAGATTTTGTAAAAATAAAAATAAATCATATCTTGCCTATTTTGGAATCAAACTTGGAGACCAAAGTAAACTTTGGGCGTCCGACAAAGTATGTAGAGTATGCATTGAAGATCTTCGTCATTGGTTCAACGCCAAACAACCATCGCTATCTTTTGGAATACCTATGGTTGGGAGAGAGCAGTCAAACCATAGTAATGACTGCTACTTCTGTTTGTGTGATGTGAAGGGATACAATTCTAAAAATAGAAAGCAAATTTGACAGTCCCAAGTAGTAACATTGTAACTCACTTTTCTTGGGTTTCGAGTTAAGTCAAACATTGAAATTGTCTATCATTTGAACCATAAAAAATGTTATGTTTGCTATTGAAAAACAAAAGTAGTTATTTCCATCGCAGTAACAGTAACTAGATCCCCTGTTACAGGTATTAGCATTGTATCTTGGGTTACAATTATACTACTCGGAGCATTTCATTGTTGTGTAACATTGTTGAATTTTCAAATACAATTGGTAGGTTTCTTTTATCGTGTTTCCTACACTGCTAAAACATAAGAATCAAGCTTCTCTTGTTTTGGCACCTTTTCGCAGGTGATGGTCTGCAAATTTGTACTAAAGAAGCATGTATTTTATCTTCCTCACATTATTTCTAAGCATACTGTAAGGAAAACAATGAAAGATTTTAGTTTCCGAACAAGGAAAAAGGTGAAAATGGCACTCAATATCATCGAAAATAAACAAATAATTAGTTTAGGTATGTGTTTTTGGAATCATTATTAATATTTTAATTCTTTAACTTATAATTATATGAAATAATATTTGACTGAATTACTTACCGAGTCATTGTTTGTACGTTTCATTTGCTCCATATGATAAACTCATTCTCCGTTATGGACAACAAATTGTTGTCCAGCTGGAAATGCCCGCCGCACGTTATGGACGTAGATTTATCATAAGTTATTTTTATCGACCATGCATTGTATTTTACTGAATGTTTTGGAAAAATAATTTTTCTTAAAATACTGATATAATGTGTTTGTATCTTACCTTTTCCTGTTGAGTTTAGTATGATTCCTCGAAACAAGAGTTGAAGCACAGGACATGTTTCTGCAGGCAGCGCACATTGTTCTTACATTTTTCATAACACCTATTTTCTGACAAAACACAAATCGCTGGCTAGCATATTTTCGCTTGCCTGGGGAGGGAATCTTGGAGATGAAATGTCTCTTTTAGCCTATGACCAAAGCTGAAATTGTTATCTTTGTCTACCCCCTATGGGTTGGAGAGGTAGAATAACACCCACAGTATCCCCTGTATGTTGTAAGAGGCGACTAAAAGGGGCCCCTACGGCTCTGAACTGTGGTGACAATGGGACCCTTAGCTGAGTCCTGGCATTGCTTCTACTTATTCATGCCAGGCTCCTCACTTTCATCTATCCTATCTGATCTCACTTGGTGATCTCTTTTTCTTTTCAGCCCCGATGGTATTAGGTTGCAATCCTAGGGAGTCTTTCGTTTTGATGACCTCCGTGGCCCTTGTTTCCTTTGGTCGATATCTTCATTTTTCGAAGTGTCAGATCCCTTCCATTTTTTCTCTTTGATTAGTGTTATATAGCGGATGGTTGCCTAGTTGTACTTCCTCTAGTACATCTTCACCAATATATGTCATAATTTCCGTGCTACCAACACTCGGTATAGGCTACGTTGTGACCCATTAGACTCGCGTTGACTTGTTCAAGCCATACTTACAAGTGATTGTGTTCCAACCTAAATACCCATGGCATATTATTTGCAGCCTATAATATCATGAGCTATTTTTATTCAGTTGTAATTATCACTCTTTTTTCTTTCTTTCTTTCTTTCTTTCTTTCTTAATCCGTTTACCCTCCAGAGTTTGTTTCTGGTTTCTCCCTCAGACTTAGCAAGAGATCCCACCTCTACCACTTCAAGGGCAGTGCCCTGGACATTTCGTCATGGATACAACTGTGAAGAAGGACCAGTACCTCACCCAGGCTGCCTCACCTACTATGCTGAACAGGGACCTTGTTGGGAAATGAGAATATTGGAAGGGATAGACAAGGAAGAGGGAAGGAAGCAACCCTAGCCTTACGTTATGTAGTACCATCCTGGCATTTGCTTGGAGGAGAAATGGGAAAGAACAGAAAACCACTTTGTGGATGGCTGAGGTGGAAATCTAACTCCCCCTCTACTCAAATGACCTCCCGAAGCTGAGTGGACCCCATTCCAGTCCTCGTACCATGCTTCAAATTCCATGGTAGAGCCGGGAATTGAACTCAGGCCTTCGGAGGTTGCAGCTAATCATACAAACCACTACACCACAGAGGCAGACTTAATTATCATTATGTGTAATTTGAAATTTCATAGCATTATCTGTTTAAATCTATTTCTCTCTTTTGTATTAGGCTTAAAATATTGAATGTCAGATAGGCCGTAATTAAGTATTGAGTATAAAATAATTTATAAAGCGTATGTTAGAGATGAATCTATATATATAAAATAAGAGTTTTGTCTGTACATTGCTCAGAATTTGAAAAGAATGGTATTTCTGCATCGGTCATGTCCATAGTAATAAGGAAATGCACTTTTTACTTTTCCATAATTTCTGTCTGTCAGTATGTATGTACGTACACGCATCACTAGAAAACGAATAAAGAGTATTTAATGAAAATCGGTATGCAAAGTTGGGGAATAAGTTGCTACAATCTAGGCCATAAATAATTTTATTCATGCTGATATAAATGGTAGTTTAGGGGAAGGCCTAAAATTTAATTTAAAAATATTTATGTTATTAGTGGTCCTATCTTCATAAAAGTCTGTGTGCAAAGTCGGGGAATAAGTCAATACAATCTAGCCTATAAATAATTTTATTCATGCTGAGTCAAATGGTAGTTTAGGGGAAGGCCTAAAATTTAATTCTCAAATATTTGTTATTAGTGGTCGTATCGGTAAATACTACATAACAAAAGTTACATAGGATTAAATTTCCGACCATTTATGTCTTGAACAGTTTACCGTACCGGCTATGATAACACCGATATTCATGAATTTGTATTTTTGTTGCTAAGTCCATATCAACGCCAAGCCGTGAGAAAATGGGTGAACAGAATTTAATAGAGTCAGGGAATAAGAAACTACAGTATAAGCTACAAACAATTTTATTCACCCTGGATGAAATTGTAGTTTAGGGGAAGGCACCTAAAATTTAATTTTTAAATACCTATGTTTTTGGTCCTATCGAAAAGTACTACATAACAAAAGTTACAGAGAATACAATTTCTGATCATTTATGTTTTGTTCAGTTTTACCGTACCACTAAGAGTTGGAAGAAAACTATTTCTAAAGGCCAACAATATTGAAATTGCATAACATTGATCAACAATAACATTACATTGACCATTGTTTGTTGCGATGGTATTTTGCTGACTCTCAACTCCAATAGATGGGATTACGGTTGCGCACCGAGTATAATAGCCTGACTGAATATTGGCGGGAAAATTACCGGGCAGTTAGCAAACTTTCTTCTTTAGCATGCCACTCCTATGGTTCATACTTTTTCTGATACAGCTGGTACATAAGATACTGGTTCCTCATAGTATTCCAGTTATTCGATCCCTACTCTGACGAGCTGTTTAGAATGAGCAGTGTGCATACTTAAGGCAGAGGCTCACTTAGTAGTAGTAGTAGTAGTAGTAGAGTATGTCCTGGTCTAGAATAACAAGTTAGGCCTATTCCAAATTATAGCACCACAATTCACTAAGTAACTTAAAAATTCAACACTGAAAAGAGGGGTTTCTTCTCTGGCTTGGAGGAAAAGTTTGCCTTGAAGTCAGAAAAATTTTTCCGCCGCCAGTGTAGTGAATTGATATTTCCCGACTCATCAGGTACTCCTAGGAAACAGATTAGTAAAAGGGCATAGTTTTTGCCCTGGGAGTCCCCACTATTCGACCCTCTGCCCGCCGAAAAAAATGAAGAGTGTTCACGAATCACTGCTGTCTGCAGCTTGGTCATTACAGCTCTGGAACTTTGGACTGTTAGATCAGCTGTGTAGTCCTGTTCGTTAAAAGTGAGAAAATATGTGATGTTTCATTTGCTCGAGTATTTCATACAAAAGCATTGCTTTTAATCGCGCCATTCCTACTGACGTCATTGTAATGTATGTTCATTTCAGTTGGGAAAACCACTAAGACAGTCTTTCTGAGTATCTAAAAAGGCAGGTGGAGAGTGTACCATTATAATGAATACTCCCCAACCTGATTGTCACTGATGGTATGCAAGTGGGTCTATTATTACAGTGAAAATTCCCTAACTCAGTATTCATATGAGAAAAGATGTTTGGTGACTTCCCCGTCGCATTTCTAAGGTAACGTTAAGAGCTATGCAATTTAATACAATCTTGCTCACAACATGTACAGAGGAATTCTGCATACAATGTAGAATTCCGTAGCGAAGCACGGGTACATCAGCTATTAAATAAATGTTATCTATGTTGAAACACAGTGAAAAATGAAACGTACTTAAATCTTCAAATTCTTGTGTATTTTACAAGTATTATCATTGTAACTCAACATACAATGTTCATATTTTAAATTATTTAGAATCTGATTATTTTATCTCATGTAATTCTGTAATCAATACTTAAAATAAACCAAAAATTTTATATTTTGTTGTCTTCTTGTTCAACATCAACACTAAATTGTAAAAACAACACTAAAGTAGTTTCCCTGATTTGTGAGGAATGTGCAAACATTAAAAGTGCCATATCTCCAAACATTGAGTTTTGAGATACAATGTTACTACTCGGGACTGTTGAATTGTGTATCCAGTTGTTCGGTCAGCCATTTTACCTGTCCCCCATGGGCCTGATGTACCAATCCCTGTGTGACCAGAAAATTTTGAACAGTTTTCATCCGAGTTTGATGTAGAAGTGATGGGAATTGCGACGAGTGATAGTGACTACCTACCAGGATTGTCTGCTGCAGAACGTGGGTGTTTTAACCAGAGTGAATTAAGAGACTTGGTGAGGGATCTTGCCCTCTCTAAAAAGTTAGCTGAATTGTTGGCTTCTAGACTCCAAGAAAAAAATCTGCTCTGTCCAAAAACATCATTCTATTGGTACAGACAACACGAAATAGAATTTTTCTCTGAAGATGGCTACCTTGTATATTGCAATAATGTGAAAGAATTTACTGTATGCTAAAACTTGGACTTCCAAACTATGATCTAAGTGAATGGAGACTGTTCATTGATGCTTCCAAGCGAAGTTTAAAGGATGTTCTCCTTCACATCGGAAAGCTTTTTGGCTCAGTGCCTGTTGCTTATTCAGTAATCCTCAAAGAATAATACGCAAATTTGCAACTGTTGTTATTGAATAAGTATTATAAGAGAGATGAACAGAGGCAAGGATAAAGTGAGATGGGAAGATTGGGGAAGGAAAGGGGGGGGGGGGGGGTATAAGAGGTAGACAAGTGGGGTGGAACAGACCCATCCCAAGGTGAAAGATTAAGCATGTCCACTCACAGAAGAACAAGAGAATCAACATGGGGGCAGGAATGTGAAGTAAGATGACTCGGATTAATAGGCGGAGCAATAGATAAATGCGTGACGGATCGTATGATGGACTGGTTAACCGCCTCTGTGATTCGCCACGCAAAAAAGGGAGAGAAGCACGAGCTGTAGGTGGGGGTAATATCTGACCCGGGAGGAGTGGCTGATAACGGTGCTGGGTGGGATAGTTCTCTCCTTACCAGGGAATACCGCGACCAGCCAGTTGTCTCTTTTTTCTCTCTTTGTTTAGTTAGCTGTAGATAGTAGAATATGTGTTAGTACATTAAAATTGAGGCAGGGGATGCCCTAACATGCGGGAGGTGTTCCTCGCATGTCAGAGGCATCTCAATAGTTTTAGGCAAGGTGGTGCAGTACATGGTCTGGATTCCTCTGGTGCGGGCACCACTAAATGAGTAGAGTAGATAGTAAATAGTTTTAGTGTAGATAGTAAGAAGTTTTACAAGATATATAATAGTCTGTTAGTTCAATGTTTTGTTTTGTTTTTGGTTTATGTGTATTTCACGGTCTTTATTGCCTGTAAACCGATGATGTACACTAAGGTGGGCAATAAAGAGTTGTATTCATAAAAAAAATCAACTTGTTATTGCGGGTGAACTACAGTGAACATAACTGCCAAGTCTGTGTTGTTTTTTTTTTTAAGTTCTTGCTGTGCTGCTGGGTTAACAATCTAGTTTTACCAAATTTCTATGCTTTCTTTGCCTGTGGGATAGCAGGGCACGAGTTGATCACTGGACTAAGAAAGACTGGCCACCTCGAGAAAGTTTGGAAGTCAGTTCTAAGAATGTTGTGTGCCAAAGCCTTGCGAGTCCTCCTAAAGTTTTGGTGCCACCTCTCCACATTAAGCTTGGCTTAATGAAACAATTCATAAAAGCTTTAAATAAGGAAGGAGACTGTTTCAAGTACATATGTGAGAAATTTCCAATACTATCTGAAGCAAAATTAATAGAAGGTATATTTAATGCTTCTGATATTACAAAATTGATGTCAAATGCAGCATTTAAAAGCACTTTGGATGAAAAGGAGAAAGCAGCATGGATATCTTTCTGTGAAGTTGTTTCAAAAATTGTAGGTAACAACAAGGATCCCAATGACTGAAACATTGTGGCTAACATGCTTGAAGCATACAAGGAACTTGGTCGTAACATGAGTATGAAAATTTATTTCCTGTTTTCTCACCTAGATTATTTCCCTGAAACTCTAGGATCTTTGAGCGAAGAACAAGGCGAACAATTTCACAAGGATGTGCAAAGGTTCGAAAGGAGATACCAGGGACGCTGGAGCATCAGTATGCTTGCAGACTATTGTTGGATGTTAAAACGTGAAATACCTGAAGACAAACATAAAAGAAAAAGAAACAGGAGGACTTTCTCAAGTAAGAAGCAAAGCGTGTAAAATTTGTGTGAAACTTTCCAATAGTGAAGTAAACAAGACAAAATAAAGCAAAAACTCTCTAGTGACATGGATTAACAACCATACACATTAATTTCAGCAAGTTGTGTATATTAAATATTGTTTTTTCTTTCAAGTAATAAGCGAGCTGTTGATACTGGCCTCTTCGTCGTCATAAAGGCATTCTTGACCCACTTACAGTCACTCCATCCAATCTCACAGGTAACTAACGCTCTCACACAGTACACCCCGTATTTAAAGCAAACCTGATGTGCAACGTCATGCGACCACTACTAGTGCCACACTAATGTGATTTGCAGGAAATTTGAATCAACGTCATCTTTCAGATGTATAATGCCTACCAATTTTCGTTAATCTAGCACAGCCCCTTCTTGGTGTTTGTATATTTTTTTTCACCAGTGTGTTATCGGAATAGGCAACTGGGGGGTTTAACATTCCTTTAGAGTAATAAAACCAAGAGGCCAGTATCAACAGCTCACTGCAGTTGCAGTAAAGTTGCCCAGACAGGGAGATAATAGCACCTTCTCCTCCCGAAGAAAGTAACAGTCCTGCTATAGGGTGCGATACAAATATCTCAACATTATGAAAAAACTAATGTTTTTGTGATCAATGTGCTGGAAAGCATGGTAAGTGGTATATTTTGTGTCTGAGAGCAGTTCTCTGTTGTACTGTGTCATTGCAGTATTTAATTTTTGTATTTATACTTGCTGTTAAAGACTGTTCTAATTTTCTTTAATTTAAGGTTTCAATATTTATCTTACTTAACTTTCATGATTTTAATTATTTCATGTTTACATTTAACTTAAATTATGTCAGTTTTATAATAATTAATTTGTTATTTATTTAAATTCATGTTTAATTTGATTTATTGTAACTTTAACTATTTTTATTATTAATAAATTAATAATAAATTTCCACTGATAGTTCGAAACATACTGCTTAGTCGAGTAGCTCATCTCCTTACTCCAAGTCTTTGTAGCACAAAGTATGCAACATTTTCATAATACAACTCGTTTGTTGAAAATCGCTGAGAACAAATCATGCTGCTTTCCTTTGAATATTTTTCCAGTTTATGAATCGATTAATCCTACTCAGGGTTCCATACACTAGAGTCATACTGTAATTGAAGTCTAACCAGTAACTTATATGCCCTCTCCATCACATACTTACTACCACTCTCAAATATCCTCGTAACTATTCAGAGAGGTCTGTGAACTTTATTTAAAATTCCATTGATTTCATTACTTCTGTGCAGATCTTTCCTTATATTAACACCCAGGTATTTACAGTGATCCCTATGAGGTACATCCATTCCATCAATATTGTAATTAAAACTGAGAAACTTGGTTAAACTTACAACCTGACTTTTCACCCTGGTTACCATCACACAATTGTCTGCTGTCCATCTCACAACATTGTCCAGGTCTTTTATCAGTCGCTCACAAGCCTTATCTGTGATTCCAGTTGTTTACTCATACAATTTATATAAAACATATAGGTCCAATAATACTGCCTGGTGGAACCCTCCTTTCTATCATTACAGGATTAGATAATGCTTCACCTACTCTAATTTTCCGAGATTTTTTCCCTAGAAATTTAGCCACACATTCAATCACTCTTTCGTCTAATCCAATAGCCCTCATTTTCATCAGTCTCCCATGATCTACTCTATCAAAAACCTTCAATAGGTTAATAGTATGCAGTCCATTTGACCTCCTGAATCTAAAATATCTGCTATTTCTTGCTGGAATCCTGCAAGTTGTGTCTCACTGGAATAACCTAAAAAAAATCCGAACTGCCTTCTATCTTCTTCAGTTTTCAATTTTACAAACGTGTCTAATATAATCTTGTAATCTGCAGGCCTTTGGTCTGAGCAGTGATCGCTTGGTGGGCCAAGGCCCTTTGAGGCTGTTGTGCCATGAGGTTTAGTATGGTTTGGTGTAATATAATCAGAAAGAATGCTTTCCTATAGCTTGCATGCAATACATGTCTAGCTGACTGGCCTGTAATTATCAGCGTTGTTTATCACGGTTTCCTTGTATACAGAGCAACTCACCATTTATTTGAGATAGCTCTGTCATGCAAATAGTGATCAGGTAAGTACTTAAGATATGGTACTATATCTCAACCCATTTGCCTTTAGTATATCCCCATAAATCTTATCAGTTCCAGCTACTTTTCTAGCTTTCAACTTTTGTATCTTTTTGTAAATATTTTTGTATCATTGGTCAATTTCAGTACTTTTCTTGATCACCACCTGTACCTGGACATTATCCTTAGTCCAGTTATCTGTACATACAGTACTGCTAATACTTGCCTTCTGTAAATTCTCACTTATACACTCCCCTTGTTCATTAATTATTTCTGTAATGTCCTCCATGCAGCCTGTTTCTGTCTTAAAATACCTATGCATACCCTCCAATTTTTAACTACTGTAAAATACATATGGCTGCCAATTATGCATTGCATCACATTATCCTTAGCTGACCCTAGTTCCTTCACTCTCTCCTTACATCCACAACCACTCCTCTTGCCATCTTTGAAGGTGCATTTCTGTTTTCACACCCTTCAACAGTTGCTTTTAACCCATCTCATAGGCTGTTTACATTTGTATTTACAATTTTCGACCAATCACAATTACCGTATTTACGCAAATAATAACCCCCACCCCACCGAATAATTCCCGCACACTAATTTCAGGAAGGCTCATTTTGAAAAAAAATGAAATGAACTAAAATTCCTTCCATCGAAAGAGTAATATAGGTATAAACAAACATTTCATATCACTCGGCGAGGTCCACGTGTTCTTTATGCAAATATATGAACACGTTAATTTACGGATATAGCAGCTTTGCCTGAGATTATAAAAATACATTATCACTGCTATAAAATGCCATGTTAATTAGCAAGTAGGCCTACTTACGTGACAGGTATTTCATTAATGTGAACTTGCAATAGGCTCGATTCCTTGTAGATCGGAAGATTCTTTGTTTCTTGCATCACTAGAATCCTCTCCTACATTACAAATTCATCACGCTCCACGTCTAAAACTCTTCTTACACGCAGTCTCTTTTTAATAGGATATTAATACAACCAGAGCCTCCATGGCTCAGACGGCAGTGCGTCAGCCTCTCACCGCTAGATACCGTGGTTCAAATCCCGGTCACTCCATGTGAGATTTGTACTGGACAAAGCAGAGGCAGGACAGGTTTTTCTCTGAGTACTCCAGTTTTCCCTGTCATCTTTCATTCCAGCAACACTCTCCATTATCATTTCATAGTATCTATCAGTCATTAATAATTCACTTTGGGAGTGGCGACCCCATCGTACTAATAGCCTATATATGATTCATTCATTACACCCCTGACCCGGCCACAGACTGGAAAACAGGTTGTAGGTTTTCATTTTCAGTAATACAACCAGCGGTGGTTAATTCTTTTTGTCCAATGTAAACACTTAAAACAGACACACCGGCGAACTCAGATATTAGTTTTGTGATACAGTAAAACCACGTTATTACGTGATTTCGAATTAACCGCCAACTCGTAATTCAGAAATGCCAACTCTTGCCGCATCACAAAATATTCTGATACCTGCTACTGCATGCAATTAACATTGATTCACAGTTTAAACCTTTCAAATGTGATGGAAAAAAATCTATTTTTGAAATGTGATGGAAAAAATCTATTTCTGAAATGTATCCAACAAGATGTATTTAAATTATTCAAATAATACACTTGTATAACTCACTGGCTTGGTAGAACCACTAGTGTTCTCCGTCTTTTTATACGGCTGTGAGACCTGGACCGTGAATGCTAAAGACAAAAAGCGCATTGATGCCTTTGAGATGTGGTGTTGGCGGAGAATGCTACGTGTATCCTGGACAGAAAAAAGAACTAATGTTTCCATTCTGGACAAATTCTGCATCAAGAAATGCCTATCTTCCCGTGTGAGTGAACGTTACCTCCAGTTCCTTGGCCACATTTTAAGACGAGATGAAGAGAACTTGGAAAAGGTAATTTTACAAGGCAAAATTGAAGGCAGTAGACCATGAGGAAGAACAGCAAGCAGATGGATAGATCAGGCGAAGAAGATCACTGCGCTACCACTTCAGGTCATATTAACGAAATGTGAAAACCGCTCGGGATGGAGTCTTGTCAAGGTTGCAACAAGGAAATGATGGAGTTATGAGGTCAAGACGCTCAGTAATGAGCACAACGACTAATGATGATGATGATAACTCACTGGCAAATATAACCTCCCGCAGTGAAAGAAAAAATGCACGATTCAAAGACGAGGACATATTATGCTGGCTTCTGTCTGTGTTTTATTTTTTTGTTTACTGTACTGTTTGCATTTTTAGATGCCTTGTACTTGCACGGGAAGTGTCCGACACCCTTAAAACATCATGGCTTATCGAACTTTCCTATGAGGAAGGGAGGGAGTCTTTTGCTTCCGTCTGCATTGTAATAGAGTACAGTGAACACCATCTCCTGTAAAACCATAAGTCCGTCTGGGCTCAGCAGTAAAAAAAAAAAAAAAAAAAAATTATAATAAATGCAGTTTCACCGGCATTGCCAATATTGTTCAGTACATACAAATTGATTATAATTATGAGCCACGTTTTTTCGCCTACTGTCAGCATCGCCAGTCTTCGCAGATTCTGCTTCTCTGCACACTGCCTGCTGTGTGATATTGTGGCATTCCTTAAAACGCCAAATACAAAAGAATATACAATTTCACTCAAACTTAGCAGCTATGAAACACGACAAACACACCGAAGTGAGTGGAAGTGCGGAAAGCTACCCCTGCATGTTCCAGAAGACTCGTTCTATCGTGACGCGGAGAAATTTTTAATTTCAATTACTGTGTAAAATACAATTTTCTTAATAAAGGCAGTTTATAACTAAAAGTCTGAATAGTTTTCCATTTAAATATGACATATGGGTACAATTTTATTCCATCTGTAGTTATAGAAAGCATAACTGTACACCCAACAAAAAAAAACTAGGTGAGCCAGGAGTGTGTTGCCAACCTTGATGCAAATAAAACCTGCACCCCAATTTCATGCCTCAGTTTGTTTTAAAAATATGCGGGGATTATTTACGTAAATACGGTATGTTTTAAAATCTCCCTCATGTCTCTTGGTTTGGCTAGGTTCGGCATTTGAAATGCATGTGCCTTTGGCACAAACTCATCGTCCGACCACGTGGGTAGGCCTAGGTCAGTGTTCTTTCTTCCTTTCTCTGGCAGCAAATGATCACCGCTATGATCATCTCTGTCATTGCCTATCACTTCACTAATGTCCTCAATATCACTACCGTCACTATCAAAATTCACATCGGACTCGGTCTCCTCTAAAAGTGTAAAATTACCTCCGGGCACATTTTACTTTTGCATGCAGCAGCCATAATTCAAACACGATGTTTACAACTGTGTGAGAAAAGAAAAATAATATCCTGGAGAACTACATGCAGAAATAATATAAACTAGGCTAATTGGTTTAAAGTGTGGCTAATAGATGGCAGAAGCATATATGGTATACTCAATCGCAGCACTGGCAGGCCATTTTAGGCAGCTTGAGTATATTCGATCACAGCAATGAAGTCATTAAATTACATAATTCTATTCCTTTCCTTCCAGTACTTCTGCGGTCAATATTTTTTTAATGTGTGTATATAAAAAGCTATTGTAAAGGAAAGCAGTGGGAAACTTCCTCACTCCTTATTTCCCTAGTATTTCTGTCCAGTGACACCTTCAGTATTTGACAGCTGGTAGTGAAGCTGTTGAGGATCTAACCAGCCTTCGGGCTGAAGGCTTAACAAACAACTTTAATATCTTAATGCATAGAAATGTTTCATTAAATCTCCACGTCTCATGTGAGATTGTGAATGTTCTTAATTTTATTAAGGGATAGTCAGAAGTACAACTTTGTCATCCTCTACCATGGAAACAGTTTTATTTAAGTCTATTTTGTAAAATGTACCACATCTTGTTTATAATTTCTTTTTTTAATTGTAGATTTTGAAGATGGCAACAGACCAATTTTGCCTTCGCTGGAATAATTTTCAAGTGAACATAACTTCAGCACTTGAGAGCTTGAAATGTGATGAAGATCTGGTGGATGTGACTTTAACTTGTGATGGTCAGAATGTTAAAGCTCATAAAGTGATATTATCAGCATGCAGCCCATATTTTAGGAATCTTTTCAGAGTAAGTCATCCTTAAATGTCATCTTTTATGCATGCACTTTTGACTTGTTCAAAAGCTTTTCTTTAATATATGTTGTTAAAAAGCTATTGTAAAGGAAAGCAGTGGGAAACTTCCTCACTCCTTATTTCCCTAGTATTCCTATCCAGTGACACCTTCGGTATTTGTGACAGCTGACAGTGAAGCTGTTGAGGATCTAACCAGTCTTCGGGCTGAAGGCTTATAATATCTTAATGCATAGAAATGTCTCATTAAATTCTCCACGTCTCATGTGAGATTGTGAATGTTCTTAATTTTGTTAAGGGATAGTTTAGTAGTATCGGATTTCATCAAGTGAAACTGGAAATTACATTTCTCCAACTCAAGGTTACCTAAGTTATTGTACTCAACTCAAGAGTATTTCTAATAAATAAATTTGTGAAATTCCTGTTGTATGAGATGGAAGCTGCAAGCAAATTACCGTATTTACTCGCATATAAGACCTGTTTTTAATCCTATTTTTAATGCTGAAAGATTGAGGAGGTTCTTACATGCGCATATCTAAAAAATTTAAGAGCATATCAAAATATTCATTAAATCATTATACATTCTAACATCCTCTTAAAATATATTTCAAAACAGAAAATGTACTGTGTCTGAAATAAACGGAAAATACTGTTAGGGATATTCTTCTTTTAAAATTAAAAGCATCAAAATAAAAATAAATTGCATTTACCTATTGTTACTCGTTTCCACTAATTCCATAATATTTTTGCGTTTTATGTGCCATGCTGCTGCCGCTGTTCCTGGTTTCCTATATCCACACCAACACCTTCTTTCCAATTCAGAATATTTACCCGTTTGCGGTCCACATAGAGATCTTGCATTCTTTTTTTGCGACCATTAGGTTTTTTGTTTGTTTTTTTTTCCAATTTCTGATCATGTTTTGTTGAATAGTGAATTCACGGATGGCATCCCGCATACCATTTTTATCAGCAAACATAAGAACATTTAGAGTTGAAAGAAGCAGAACTTTTACGCTTACTGATATTAATGTTACCACACATAAGTAGTACACAACTAATTCCAGTGATATCGTTACTTTCCCTGACTACCAGCGGGTTACTGTCATTTGACTGAATGACCCCTGCCTGATAAAGCATATTGACAAAGACAAGAGTGAGAGAGATGCTTCAAGGTGACTGGCTGGCTTGGAAAGCGGCCTTAGGACAGGGGTTTCAGAGTTATTTTTGTGATAGAAGCTAACCACAACCTTTCTCCCGGTTACAAAAGAATGCAGTTTCTTGTTCTGTCACCCACAAAGTAACCTACGGTAACGGCATTTCATACCATACACTCCCGATGTTTAATGCAAGAATGTTTGTGCAATACCGTATCGAAAATAGCACTAACGTGATCATTTCCCATTATACAGTGTCTAATAAAAGGACCTCTGTAGTAAACACTCATCATTATTTACCTATATTTCAGGTCTAATATGCGAGGCAAATTTATTTTTATTTTTCCTGACCAAAAAAAATAGGGGAGGGTGGGGGATTCTATATGCAAGTAAGTACGGAATTTTATTCTTGTCAACTTTTTTCTTAACACGTTGAGTGCCAGACCGAATTTCATAGGACTGCCGTTCAGTGCCGTGAGCTAATAACATCGAGTTACTCCCTGGTGCCAAAACGTTCACAGGCTTAACCAAGCAAATGATCGCTGAAATGAGGATGTATTTATGATATATTACGTCAAATTATTATGTATATTAGGTAAAATATTGCGACCCCATATGGGGTCGTATTGGTCATTACGAATTGTACACGAACACGCGCCCCCATATGGGGTCGTACTTATACAGTAGTTACTGTCCCGACGCTCGGTCATACTTACCTTTTCCTTTGCAAGGACGCGTTATACGCTGTTGATTATGAGAGATGTGTTAGCTTGTTCATACTGGGGCCGTAAAAAGGTAGGATCCCCGATTTTAGGTCAGGAAATGTTTGTAAATGGCGATCTTCCGATTTTAGGTTAGGAAATTTTCGTATAAAAAGGTTGTTATATAAAGTAGTGAAAATCATGTAAATTTGGTTAATTGGGATGTAACAGAATATTAGTATAGGAAGAATTAGTAGTTACGGAATATTGAATAAGTATATAATTTTATTTGTATAACATTTAATTTGAGTGAGAGAACCCAGCAGCGATGATCGTGCAACATGGGAAACCAGTGACTATATCGTTGAAGACGTTCATATTGTTGCAACAGCTGGCTTGGAAACCCGGAATACAGCGGCGATGTGTATGCTGAAGACTGTAATTTATCAATATGGATGAACATGCGAGATCGCTATTTGCTCTGTACTGAGTTCAAAATTAATGTAACTATATACTACGTTTGCATCATTGTCTGACTTGTTCGATATATCGTCCAGACTATTTGCACTAAGTGTTTTACTGCTTGATTTGTTAGTAACGACTTAAGAAAAGAAAAGGAAACTCGCAGCACTGCACAATTACATACACAATCCGTGCGCGAGATAGGCAATGACTTTTTCACCTTACATAACACCCTTGACGTACCCATATGGGGTCGCGCCAAAACAGGAATTGAAGAATGGAAGGTGGACTATGCATGTACTTAAATATACACTATAAATTGAGGATAGTTATGTCCACCTTTTCAATACAAAAACAATGTGAGGTCATTAACACATCACATATTTATTACCTTTCAAACATTGGGACCGGTTTCGGCATTATTTGTATGCCATCATCAGCCATAGGAAACTTAGTGACAAGGCCTAAGTACAATATTAACATAACTTACAACATACATATATGTATATATAAAAATGAACATATTCTTACAATGACTATTTAAAAATTTTTGGTGTACACCATAAAACCTTATATTAAAATTGGTAGCATATTTTATGCGATATATTATGACTTTATACAATTATTTGACTAAAGTTAAAGCTTATTGTCAGTTTTTCTAAATATTACAAAATGTTAAAAGAGCATCCAGATAACAATTTTCAATCTTTAAAAACTTTTATAACTCCTAGGCGTTAAAGATAATAGTACATTTGTTTGGTCGATAGTACTAAATTGACATGCATTAAAATGAAATCGCCTACTGTCAGATGGGAAACAGTGACCTATTTGTACTAGGTATGGAGATAAGTTACATTATAAGTCTGTAGTAATTCTATAACTTGCGTTAATATAGTTTGGTTATTTAATAACAAGTCGAATAAAATGATAAATTCGGCTGATATTTTAAACTTTAAAATATTAATTGTCCATTGTAGAGGTCCCTTTTTCAGTGAAGATATATAGTGAGCAAAGCAGTTCCTCTTAGAATCGATTGCAGGTTCACTCTATTTTAGGTGGATTTTGGATTGAATAAATTTCTTATTTCGTAATGTAATGTCGTTAAGCAATGATCGTAATGTAATATTCCGTCATTTATGCTAATGTTCATAAAATGTAGATCGACTTGGTCGAAGTGGACTGGTGAACCAAATTTTCTTGGACCATAACATTCAAGGTCTTTGAGGTTCTAGAAATATCTCGATCCAAGACGGACCTAAGAAGAAAGAATATATATACTATGTATTAGCGTAAGAATAACTAAGTTTAATAGGCATTATTTTCGTTTAAGTCTGCTTTCTGCCTTTCCGGTAGACAGTTCCTCATCGGCTTCATTCTCGACAACACAGTGCTTAGGGTGAGTTTCTACTTAAACGAAAATAATGCCTATTAAACTTAGTTATTCTTACGCTAATACATAGTATATATATTCTTTCTTCTTAGGTCCGTCTTGGATCGAGATATTTCTAGAACCTCAAAGACCTTGAATGTTATGGTCCAAGAAAATTTGGTTCACCAGTCCACTTCGACCAAGTCGATCTACATTTTATGAACATTAGCATAAATGACGGAATATTACATTACGATCATCGCTTAACGACATTACATTACGAAATAAGAAATTTATTCAATCCAAAATCTACCTAAAATTGAGTGAACCTGCAATCGATTCTAAGAGGAACTGCTTTACTCAGTATATATCTTCACTGAAAAAGGGACCTCTACAATGGACAATTAATATTTTAAAGTTTAAAATATCAGCCGAATTTATCATTTTATTCGACTTGTTATTAAATAACCAAACTATATTAACGCAAGTTATAGAATTACTACAGACTTATGATGTAACTTATCTCCATACCTAGTACAAATAGGTCACTGTTTCCCATCTGACAGTAGGCGATTTCATTTTAATGCATGTCAATTTAGTACTATCGACCAAACAAATGTACTATTATCTTTAACGCCTAGGAGTTATAAAAGTTTTTAAAGATTGAAAATTGTTATCTGGATGCTCTTTTAACATTTTGTAATATTTAGAAAAATTGACAATAAGCTTTAACTTTAGTCAAATAATTGTATAAAGTCATAATATATCGCATAAAATATGCTACCAATTTTAATATAAGGTTTTATGGTGTACACCAAAAATTTTTAAATAGTCATTGTAAGAATATGTTCATTTTTATATATACATATATGTATGTTGTAAGTTATGTTAATATTGTACTTAGGCCTTGTCACTAAGTTTCCTATGGCTGATGATGGCATACAAATAATGCCGAAACCGGTCCCAATGTTTGAAAGGTAATAAATATGTGATGTGTTAATGACCTCACATTGTTTTTGTATTGAAAAGGTGGACATAACTATCCTCAATTTATAGTGTAAATCTAAATTCAATACGGACCAAAATGTTCTTAACTTTAAATGTACTTAAATAGACGACCAGCAGATGGCAGGAAGAGAACTTATACAGCTTCGAATCACATACTTACTGCGCACCCAAATGGGTTCGCACAGTTCTCGATATAGAACGAACGTACAACCCCATATGGGGACGTGAAGTTCAAAAACTTGACTACTCTCACGTACCCATATGGGGTCGCTTGGCACTCAACGTGTTAATATTTCATATCTCCATCAAGGATTAAAGAATGACTGAGGAATAATGCAGGTGTAGGAACAGTAGGCATGAACAGGCATTAAGGAGTATGAGGGAAAAGAGGGAGAGAGAGAGAGAGAGAGAGAGAGAGAGTTTGGAAGGAGATAAATTAGGATTCTAACAGAGAAGGAATTAAGTTCAAACAATATACAGGATATGTTTGGTAGACAGAAAGGACGGAAAGGAAGGGCAGAAGTTGTGGAAGACAGAAGGGATAATGTTTTAGGAAAGGAAATTGAGGGCCTAGGAGGTCTAGTCAGGCAGAGAATTCAGGAGATGTATTGGAGAGGATACGGAATGAGTTACTGAATATAGAACAGCAGAAGAAAGATGAGGGACAGGGAAATTTTGCAGATGATGGGAAGGTAAGAGGAAAGGGAAATGTAAAGTAGAGAATTGGAACAGGGTCATGAATGGGAGAAACTGGAGGAGGAAGTAAGTACTACAGCCATCAGAGAAGATGCAGGAGACCATGAGGGAAGGGATCTGATGAGGTGGGTAGGTTTGATGCATTGGTCATAGAGGCTTCATTGTTAGGCATATGCAGAAAGTGTATTAAGGAAAAGGAACTGGGGAGATAGTTATCCTGGAATTAGTTTCAGGTAGATGTTGAGGAAAGTAGAAGGAAAGGAGGAAAGTAAGGAGAAGGTGGTAGTTTTTCAGATTGGTACAAACAAAATAAGGTGAGCAGGAATAGGCACCAACATAGTTGAAGATGTGTGGGTGGTACATGTAGTACAGAAGAACTTAAGGGAGCAGAAATTATCAGTGGGATACTGTGTAGGAGCACTACTGTCTGGAAGGTGATCAGGGATTTAAATGAGACTATGGAGTGGGTATGTGGAAAACTGGGAATGAGATTTATACAGGGTCTTTATTTATGCTTGGAAGGGACTTTATCGCTCGAACTTGGCCGCCGATGACAGTTTGCTACCGGCCGCTGGCATGCACGGTTTCCAGCACTCTGCAGTTGTTGAGAGCTGAGCTCCGAGATAGTAGGGTGTTCAATGAAGCTACTGCGTACTGTATGTCGTATTGTATAGTGTTTTATTGTGATTGTGTATAGTGCTGTTATATGTGTGAAATATTCGTTATGTGAACATGTATATCTGCATAATACTTGCATTAAGTGCAGAAAATTGTGCGCTAGAAAAAGACAAAAGTTTTGAGCGAAATTTCCGGGGAGACCCATTCCTGTCAATCGGATAATAAAACAACTGGCCAAGAGCTTCAAACCTACAGGTTCAGTAAACAATAAAAATAGACATAAAAGTCCTTATCTCCTTACTAAAGCGTGTTTGGTACGAGGATCATAAATCTGTGGCCCCCTCGAAGCCCAGATTTAACGGCATGTGATTTTTATTTGTTGGGAATGTTAAAAAATGTAGTTTATGGGAACAACCCTCACACACTAGAAGAACTTAAAGACAATATAAGAGTTGCAATTGCATCCATCGGTACTGAAGAACTTGGTAGAGTAACCAAAAACTTCATTAGGAGATGCCGATTATTTTGGCAGCGCATGGGGAACATTGTCAGCATAAACTGTAAACATGGTGAATAAAATGCATGATAATGATTATGAGCACCGTATTCTGCCGTACATACGCACTCACAGTAGCCAGCAACTGAACCATCACTGGCGGCCAAGGTTGAGTGAGAAAGTCCCTTCCAAGCATAAATAAAGACCCTGTAGATCTTAATGGGGATAAGGATCTGTGCTGAGATGGCCTTCACTTGAACTACAGTAGTACATATAAGTTAGGAGGTTTGTTCGGAAGGGTTATAGGGAGATACATTCAGGGGAACAGAGTGTATTAGGGAACCTAATAAGAGTGCAGGGACCTGGAAAATAAGTAAATTTGTTAGTATTAAACTGTAGAAGTTTTGTAAAATTAATCTACAAATATTATAATAGGAGTTGAATAATGGCTAAGAAGTGATATTATGGATGTGGAAATTTTCTCTTGGAACTGGAGTGTTTTTTGTAGAGACAGGATAGATTCGATGGGAGGAGTAGGCCTATTCAAACTGACAAAAGAATTTGTGAGCTATGAAAAAGTAAAGGATAAGAAACATGAAATTCTATTTGCAAGGCTTATCCCTAGAGATAATAACTTGATGTTTTTTAGGTGTGCAGACCTGAAAGGGGTGACGCTGACACACAATTATTTGATAAGATAATCAGTCATGTGAGGAATGACACAGAAAAGAATGTGATTATAGTGGGTGGTCTTGATTTACCAAATGTTCACTGGGAAGGTAATGCGACTGACAGAAAGTACTGTATGACCAACAAATGTTAAATAAGTTAAACTAGTAAGGACAGCTGAATCACCAAGACATGGAACTAGCTAGAGTGAAGAATATTCTAGATGTAGTGTTGATGTAACCAGATTTATTTACTCGTGTCAGAAACATTCTTAATCATACAGTTAAAATAAAGTGATAATTAGACTGTTTACAAAACTTGCAAAAACGGACAAACAAAGGAAAATTGACCAAATTTACTATACATCTAGATGGTGTTTTTCCAAAACTGAGCCACACCTATGGCATTGTCATCAGCAAGCAATAAATCTTGCTCTGAACATGAAAATGGGCAGAGAGGACATTTATACATGTGGATTACTGTTTGTTCACCCCAGTCGCACTTGCGTTGTCCTCTGATGTGAAGCCCCATAACTTAAGTGAGGACTTAGCCCTGCCGACACCAGTTCTTAATTGGTTAAGGGACCTCCAAACACTCCAGTCTTCATTGTAACCAGCCGGAAGATGTTCACGTGGCTCCATCCATTCTTGCTGCTTAGATTTCCACAAGGACAGTCTTGCGTTATCTGGTGGTCCTTTCAAGGGCTTTGATGTCTGGAGGAAACTTTTTCTGGATTTCAGCCTAGATTGAGATTGATGATGACCAAACAGCGGGTGAGCTTCAACGTTCTCAACCTTCAGTCGTTCTTGATCAGCAGCGATTTCTCGACGAATACTTGGAAGTGCAATGTCAGCAAGACAGTGTAGCTTCTCAACAGGGGTAGGTTTCAGGTATCCTGTGATTAATCTACAAGCTTCATACAGGGCAGGGTCCACAGTTTTGGCATGGGATGATCTATACCACACAGGGGATGCGTATTCTGCAGCAGAGTAACACAGAGCCAATGCAGTGGTTCTAAGAATGTGTGCCTTTGCACCCCAGTTTGTACCTCTCAGCTTCCTCAGGATGTTGTTTCTGGCACTGACTTTATGTTTGATGTTGGAACAGTGTTTTCTGGAAGTGAGAGAGCGGTCCAGCGTTACCCCTAGGTACTTTGGGGTGAAAGAATGTTCCAAGAGGGTTCCATTCCAGGAGACATGTAATTTCCTTGATGCCTCTCTGTTTTTGAGGTGGAAAGCACAAAGCAGAGATTTTGACGGATTTGGCTTTAGGTGGTTAGCCTTGTAATATGTGCCTAACTCCTTGAGAGCGCCGTCAAGAGTGAGTTCTACCTCTTCAAAAGTTGAACACTGGCAGGCTAGTGCAAGGCCGTCTGCATATATGAAACTTCTTGTTTTGTTAGGGAGTGGTTGGTCATTGGTATAAATATTAAATAGCAATGGAGCCAGTACGCTTCCTTGGGGCAATCCATTTTTCTGTGATCTCCATCTGCTTCTTTGTCCTTGAAAGTCAACAAAAAACCTGTGGTTCTGCAACAAGGTTGACATCAATCTGGTAAGTTTTGAATCTTTCGTGAGTGTAAAGATCTTCTGAAGCAGTATACGGTGGTTCACTGTATCATATGCAGCACTGAGGTCAATGAAAGCTACCCCCATAATTTGTCGATTTTCAAAACCATCCTCAGTGTACTGCGTGAGGTTGAGAACTTGTGCAACAGCATTCTTGCCTGGTCTAAAGCCTGCCTGTTGTGGAATGAGGTTTTTGTTGATAGTCTGGATGAGTCTGCTGAGTATCATCCTTTCGAAAATCTTATATAGGTGGCACAGGAGAGATATTGGTCTGTAGTTCCTGGGATCTCTGCTGTCCTTTCCAGGCTTTAGAACAGCAATTACACGTGCTTTGCTCCACAATTTTGGAATCGTGGACATCTGTAGGCAGTTATTATAAAACTGTAGCAACCATTCTTTCGTGTTTCTTCCAAAGTTCTTTATTTGCTCAACTCGCATATCATCCAAACCCGCAGCTTTACCTGATTTGCACTTGATTATTGCATTTTCCAACTCGGTGAAATTGAAATGTTGCATGAGCTCAGATGTTATTTCATCCCTGCCTGCAGGTACCTTCAACGTAGCTCTCCGGGTTTTAGCTTCTTGTTTTATTTTGCCATTCATGAGAAGTTGGTGGGCAATCTGATTGGCTGTAACTGAAGAATGTGTGTTACTCACGGTTGGATCTCTGCTCAGCTTCTTTAGGAGTTTCCAGGCCTTTTGGCTGCTCTGCGTCATATCCAATTCTTCCATTAATTTTGACCACCTCTCTCTTTTCGATGAGGCTATTAAAGAAGTTAGGGCATGTGCTGCTTTAATAGTTTCCTCACCCATTGGGTTCTGTTCGAATAGCTTGTAGTAGTCCTCTAGTTGCGAGACTGCATCCAGATTAAGGCCTTCGATGTAACTGGTGCCACATCCATGGGGAATAGATATACAAGAACTTTTCTTAACAGCCTCAGTGAACTGTTCATATGATTCAGGAACTGGTTTGATGTTTTGGACCATATCAACCAGTACAGCAGAGAATTTTGACCAGTCTGCTTTTTTGAAGTTGTATCTACGACGAAAGGGAACATACTGAGGTAGGATAGCGGAGTAAAACTGACAGGATTGGTCTGTGTTGAGACTTGGGGACTGGGTTACATACTCCCTTGCTGCATTGTTGTGCTATGTTATTAGTGACGAAGATCAAATCTGGATTGTATCCTCTTCTCCAACGGCCACTGTAAAAGAAGGTGGCAGTTTACTATCATGAATAAGAGAGAGTTCTATAGCATCTGCCCAAGTGTTGAAGTAGCTCACCATTGCCATCACTGTGTTCATATCCCCATTCAGTACTGTGACAATTAAAATCTCCCACCACAAAATTCACTTTCTGGTTTCTAAAGTTCACTGGTTCTTTAAAGGAGAAATTGGAGTCTGGAGGCTTGTAGATCGATGTAACTGTACAGTTGGAAAGTTCAATTGTTATAATTTCAGTCTCATTCTCTATTGTAAATGCCGTTGACAGAATCAAGGTTTCAGGTTTTGTAAATATGGCACTTCCATATTTGCTATGAGGTATTTCAGCAAGAAGTCGCATGCCATGAATTCTAGGTCACACCTGGTTAATATCTCTGTGGGATTCTTGGATACACGCAATGTCAACGTTTTGCTCTCTGCAAACTCGGTTCAGCAACTCTTCTTTACAAGATGATATGCCTTCAGTGTTGAAAGACATGATTGTAAATTTGGGTCCTGAAAAGGACTTACTTTGATATTTCCTTGCTGTCATGTTAAAGACTAGCTGGTCACCTTAATGAAATATATTTTGAAAGATGCTTCTGGTGTGAGAGAATCAGCCATCTAGGAAATGTCCTAGTCCGTTGCCCAGGGAACGCCCGGATGAATTTAATCAATATTCTTAACACGTCCTGCGGGGAGGCTTCTCTCTTGTTCTCCATGTAACCAGATGACCTCTATAGAGAAACTGAAGTGGTAGAGGGTATACATGATAATGAAGCTTGTTTTGTCATAGTTAAAAATAAATGCTCTAAAAAGGAAGGTTGTTCAATTAGTTCTATTAGTTGGAATCCTTTTTGTGAATACGTTTTTCATGAATTCTTACATGCCTATAAGAGTTTTTAATGTCTATTACACAATTTACAAACGTTTTACAGTCATTGACATATTACCAGTTTTGATCATTTCACCATTTTTTGTGAATTCTTACATAACTTCACCAATTGCAAATATTATATTCAAGCTCTTTAGACCCTTTCAGTTGTGAAATTACTAGCATTCCACTCCAGTGTGACAGTAGGCTCGTCAGTTATTTATTTATTTATTTACTTTTGCATGTATAAATATATTAAGGTGCAACTTAGAATATATTTTGATACTAGCTGATGTACCCGTGCTTCGCTACGGGATTCTCAGAAAGACTGACTTTGTGGTTTTCCTAACTGAAATCAACATAGGTCATTACAAAAACGTATGAATGTAGCGATTAAAAGCAATGCTATCATATAAAATACTCGATCAAATGGAAAGCCGCACGTTTTATCACTTTTAACGAACAGTGCTGCGGTTAGATTGCGGTGCCAATCTAATAGTCCAAAGTTCCAGAGCTGGGATGACCAGGTCGCAGATTGCCATGAATACTCATCTGCCATTATTCCGCTAAATATGCACACTGTTCATTCCAATCAGTGCCTCAGAGTAGGGATTGAATAGCCCGAATGCTATGATGATCCAGTGTGTTACGTACCAGTAGTATCAGAAAATTTATAAACCAGGGGAATGGCATGCTAAAGAAGAACGTTATCTAACTCCCCAGTTACTTCCCATCAATATTCAGGCAGGCTGTTACACACTGTACGACTGGGCGAGTTGACCGTGTGGTTAGCGGTGCGCAGCTGTGAGCTTGTGTCCGAGAGATAGTGGATTCGAACCCCATTGTCGGCAGCGCTGAAGATGGTATTCCGTGTTTCCCACTTTCACACCAGTCAAATGCTGGGCCTGTACCTTAATTAAGGCCTAAGGCACTCCTAGCCCTTTCTTATCCCATCGTCGCTATAAAACCTATCTATGTCGGTGCGACGTAAATCAAATAAAAAAATACTCTGTACGCAGCAGTAATCCTATCTACCGGAGATGATGGGCAACAGAAGACACAAAGCACATCACGACAAACAATGGTCAATGTAATGTTATTGTTGATCAATGTTATGAGCTTTCTATATTGTAGGCCTACACATGTAGTTTTCTTTCGACTCTGTGATTTGTAAAATACTTTATACCGTAAACTGTAGTTTCCTATTCTCCGACTTTACATACCGATTTTCAATAAATACTGTTTACCCATTTTCTCGTTACTCGGCGCTGATATTGTGCCCTGACAGCAGTCCCTGTCACCATTTTGTAAATTTTAATTCAGTATCTCAAGGTTGGGTTAAGCCGCGGCGAAGCAATGCAGTCGGAGATCCATGAAGGCTCCACTCTAGGGACGTGCAAGTCCGACGAGTTGGGACACAGGTTAATTAAGTGGACTGTTATCGTCGTGGCTTTTAACGTGGAATGTAATCATCATTTCTGCCTAAATTACGTGAATATTCCTCAATAGAGTATTAAGAGATCGAAGATATTGGCATATTCGACGAGATACATCGACCAACATTTAATCTTATCCTAAATTAAATAACTAACCTAATATTCCTATGCTACTTTAAATGAAAACTCCGTAAAATGTTTTATTTTATGGAAGGATCTCCCGTTTAATGACTTAAAAATACTTTAAATGTATCAACTACATTAAAAACAAATTATTGGCAACACCAACGGATATAAAAGGAAAATATTATGTTAAATTGAAAATAAATACCTAACTTCAAGCTCTTGTTACAAATAAATACAACATCATCAATCGAAACAAAAGAGACAAAGTGTCCCTCTGCTGAAGGCTTACATGGAAAGATCAGTTATCAATCTCGCATTTTTCAAAAATAAATCACTGGGAATTATAGAATCGTCCACTTCAGAATGTTATTTCCTACCCGAATATCTCATAATATTCCGTCATTTCTCCTTTAAAAATCATCGCACTATATGTCAGTATCTGTCTATCTAGCAACTTGAAAATTACCGTTATTCTAACCATATAAAATCACCATACATGCAATAGAAATGTTTGAAAAACACAGGATCGTAACATAATATGACATCCACCAAAATCATGCATTTAAAAGACAGACTCGATCCTCTCGTACGTCCATCGGTGACCGTACCTAGATAAAAAACATCAAGTGACATTGCAACGTCTACGATAATCTTGTCTAACTACGTTGATTCTGCGCCTCCGGATACCACTGCGACGTTTGACCTGGAATACTACATTAGCACTAGGCGTCAACTCAAATGATCTACAAAATCCAACTAGCAAAGAAATGGCTTACTTACCATAGAAGATCATATTTCCTTTACGACATGACCTTAATATCTTTACGTTACCGATTATCTTGCGAAGATCCTAAACATCCCTTTAAAATCGTGCGCTCTGGTCAATCTTGTATTTAAATAGGATAAATGTGACGACCGACTACTAGTGTTCGAGAGTGCAACACCCTACAACATTATTCTAAAATACGGCCTCGTACCTAAATAAATTATTCATCACGACAACATCAAAATTCACGCATGACCAACATAGTTCCTACCGTCAATACCATCATCAGGACCTTCACATAACATCATCATAAAATTCGCAATCCCAATGACACGTCTATAATCATCACATCTCTCTATCCACGTAAATATTTTTCAAAGATCCTACCGTAACTAACACCTTATTACATCGCACAACTCGTCATGCACAGCGAATTCACAATACTAAAGAACAATCTATTCAGGCAATTACGTAAAATTACTAAATACGTTGCCGCATTAATTCCATATCACCACAATAGTATCACACTTTTATTATCAAACACTGTATTTCCACACAAGCACATAACATTTTGAAGACCACAGAATCGCACGTCGCAAAATACCGAGCTCCTCCGAGGTATTCTGAGCTCCAAGTTAAATTAGCGTTCAATACCATAACATCATTACGGTACCAATAACATCCATGTCGAAGAAACTTTCGCAAAACCTTGCTAGCAAACATTAAAGAAATCTTACACAACTATCGCATATTATCACAACGTAGTCTGGCACACCACACTAGACGTAACGATCATAAATATTACAACGCAATGTCCAACAAATAACGGTCGCTTTCAAGTTAAAATTGTTCATGTCAAAATTGACAACAAAATAAATACTACTCTACAACTACAATAAGCAATTACGTGGCGGAATATGTATAAGATATTCAAGTACTCATCCTGGGTTGTTGCTCCACGACGGTGTCACCTTCCGAGTTCAGCTCTCACTCAATAACATTATCAAGTATTGTCCACCACATTTCAGATCAGATCCTTTGAGGTCCCTCTATTTTAGTTGTTCATGTTGATACGTGCACACATTGTATCTGAATAAATAACTGCTGACGGTTCCATGTTACCTGAAACTCAGAGATATCAATTAGAACAAGGTCATACACCTTAATACAATTTTAACAGTTCAAGTGATACACTTGCCTTTTCATTCAATAACAAGATATCTTGTTTTACAATATTGTATGTTTATAATATGCCAATATCTCTTTAAATACTCCTTTCAATACAATCTTTTCCCTATGAATTCTTGCTTCCGATCTCTCTGAGATGCAGATTGAGAGTATATCAACTTCTTCAGAGACAAAACAGATTCTACTACAACATAATAATTGCAGACGGTTTGCTTTTCAGAATTCTTCTCAGCTTCTAGCTCCCATATGTTTCTGACAATTGGAAACATTTGACACATAATGTAAGACGATCTCGTACAAATCAGCTGTACTAGTAAAGGAACTTATTTAATAATTGCCGCCTCGTATTTAGGTTAGTAATCGACAGTTTCCTTTCTTCATCTCGATCGTCGGATCGTGCGAGACTAGATGTACAAGGTATGGCCCTCTCATATAAATTTATTGTTTACATATTTCATGGCCCTCAGTAACATTCTGTCGCAGATATACTGCCGTTCATGCATTCCGGAAACTTTACTTGAAGAATGCGTATTATTCATATAATCCTGCCCTATGTTTCACGATATTAACTATCTACTAATTTTTCCGAGATACCACGGGGTTTAGAGCTGGTTATCAATCTGCTGATATCTTCAATTCGGCGATGCCGTTCACGTAATTAGACAAATCAACTGCCTTCTAATTCATCTGGAGGTGTGATAACCGGATATGAGATTTCATTGACGTTATTTCTCGACATAAACTTCCAATGTGTTCACCAATCTCATCCTGACATACATTGGAAGGTTATATTCCTCCTCTACTCAAAAATGAAATTTCGTATGAAAGGAGAAATTTCATATTTATGCCAGATCTTATCATAATTATCTTCTTCAATGAAATCTTCTTTTATCACGTCTGAAATGAACGAAAATAACTCTGGTCTTGAGATACTGTTATACCATATCCTGTCTGGACTTCATCATACGTCATCTGATCCGTCGGTCAGCGAATAAACATCCCAAGCATCTCCGTTTCTTTCGTCTTCCACGATGATATTGACTTCCTCCTCTTCAACGATCGGGAAATTGTACTGTTTAAGACTTGAAGCATTGAAAATAGCAATGTTGTTGGACTCTAAACTCTGTATTTTATATGCGTTATTGCCCAGTGCTTCAATAACTTTGAACGGCCCGATGTACAAATGTGCAAACTTGGAATAGAATTTTTCCGTGGGACAAGATACGGCTGGTTTTCTTACAAGAACATAGGTTCCAACCTCCAAAGGTTCTCGAAATTTTTTATGCCTTAACTTCTTGAGACGTTTTTCGGCCTGCCTTTTCATACATGCCTGAGCTTGCTTTATGTTCTCTTCGACGCTAGGACTTTCTTCGACTGGTCTAGCAATGATCTCGTTCCAGGGACGTCTTGGCTGCTCGTTCATGTGAAGAACGCTTGGAATATTGCCGATAGACTCGTGCCATGTAAAATTTATACAATCGGCTATTGTCGGTAAACAAGAAGTCCATGTCCAATGACGTTCATGGCAGAAAATCCTACAATATTTCGCAATTTCCTTCATGACCCTTTCAGCTGCATTGGATTCAGGGTGCCTTATGGAACTAAACCGGTGTTGAATGTTCATTTTCCTTAAAGCTTCCGCAAATTCGTTTGACGTAAACTGTGTTCCATGGTCCGTTATTATGCATTTTGGTTTACCCATCTTTGGTATCGTTACTCTTTCTAAACTCCTAATTATGGATTTAGAGTTGGCCTTCCTAATGGGCTGAAGTGATACAAATTTTGACATCACATCGAGGACTACCAATACAAAACGGTTTCCACGTTTACCTACGGGTAAACTCCCATACAAATTCATGGCATATACTTCCCTAGGTCGGTCTGGTATTACAGCTATCGGTGGTTGATACAATAATACGGAGTTGTGTTTCACCCTCTGGCATATATCGCAGGTTTTTACTATTCTCCCGATGGTTCTCCGGAATCCAGTCCATGTGAAAGTCTCTCCTATTGTAGCTGCTAATTTATCTAGGCCACCATGACCAATCATTCTATGGATGTACCATATGAGTTTACATCTTAATTTGCGTGGCACCACCACTCTTAATTTCTTCCGATCTTTGTCTATGTACTTATACAAGATGTTATTCGTCAGCACATAATCATTTTTTTGATCTTCGGGTCCATCATCAGCTGACCTTCCTAGACAACACTCAATAATCTCTTTCAGAGATGAATCTTCAAGTTGCAGCTCTGGCAATCGTTTTAGGCTTTCCAAACATTCTTCATCCTCTTGAGTTATTTCAATAACATTGACCTCCAGAGGCTCTTCTGTTGGATTTCGGCTTAGACTGTCCGCCAACACATTACTTTTACCTGGGCAGAACTCAATTCTTAAATTAAATTGCTGCGCATAAAGTGCCCATCGTGATACTCTCTCGCTGGATAATGTGGTTTTTAACACAAACGTTAGTGCTTTATGGTCCGTCCTAACAACTACCGGATACCCATACACTATTTTCCTCCACTGTTGTAATGCGTAAACAATGGCCAACATCTCAAGCTCAGTGGTCGTATACTTAAGTTCATGGTTTCTTAATTTTCTACTAACGAAGGCTAAATAGTTTATATTATTCTCCCCATTACTCTCCTGATACAATACAGCTCCAACTCCAACTGCTGAGGCATCAGATTGTATGATAAATTCACGATCGAAGTCCGGATATCCAAGTTTTATACTGTTAGCTAGTAATTCCTTCGCGTTAAGAAAAGCTCGATCATGACTCTCATTCCACCGCCAACGATTATTGGTCTTCAATAAATCTTGTAGGGGAGCTAATATCTCTGTATACCTTGGACAGTGGCTAGCGAAAAATCTCGTCATTCCCAAGAATTGTCGGATATGCTTAATCCTTCTGGGCTTCGGAAAGTTACATATGGCCTGTATCTTAACTGGGTTTGGTCTTATTCCAGTTCCATCAATTACATGTCCAACAAACAAGATTTCAGATTGGCAGAACTTTGACTTGGATCGATTGATTTTGAATCCAGCTTCATCTAAATTTCTTAGCAGCTGTTCCAACTTGACTACATGCTCCTCGAAAGTTGCTGTCGCCAGTACGATGTCATCAACATAAATGGTTATAAATTCTTTCACTTTCCGGTTTCAAGTTCCTGTCTAAAGCTCGTACCAATGCAGCCGCAGAGTTAGAAATGCCGAATGGGAGTCTTTCAAAGATATACGTTTGATTATCAAACATGAAACCAGTAAATAGCTTAGATTTACTCTCCAAGACTATGTGGAAGTATGAGGAAGTCAAATCTAATATCGTGAAAAATCTCTTGTTCCGAAATCCTCTTATTATCTCCTTTATTACTGGGGCTTTATCATACTCAGGAATTAATTTGGAGTTGACCTGTCTCGCATCAATGCACACGCGAATCGATCCATTGCTTTTTCTTACCACTACCAGAGGGCTAACGAATGGTGTATGTGCTTTAGATATTATACCATTATCCATCATCTCCTGTATTACCTTCCTAGCCTCGGGCATGAATTTATCTGGTATAGGGTACGGTTTAATCTTAAACGGCCTCCAATCTTTCACTAATAACTTGTACTCAAAGTTCTTTATTGCTCCAGGCTGGCTCTTAAAAGCATTGCTATACCTTTTCAGCAAATTCTCAATTATCCCTTGCTGTTCAGAATTTCCTCCTATTCCACTGTCGATTGTCTGTCCACATACAGCATCTTCTGTGTCGTATCTTTCCATTATCTTCTCGGCAACATGTGCAGCTTCATTTATTGAAATGTTCATGGTTTTCTGTAGCTCACTCGTTTCCTTGTTTTCTACTCTAGCTGTGATGTCCTGTCCTCTTTCACCGTCACATCTGATCCTTATTTCTTCTTTCTTTAAATCAATTACTATGTTGTTTTCCCTGATAAAATCTGATCCAATAATTAAGTTATATTGGATTTTCTCCATGACTACAAATGGATGTTCCATTAAATTTCCTCCGATTTCTATTGGCAAAAAAGTTTGTAACTTGCATTTCGTGACCTTGTCTGGAATTATGCCCTTGATTTTCATGTTGGCAATCGGAATTACAGGCAAGTGTGCTTTGTCTTGCAACTCTGAGAATAGTAGTTTGGAGATGATACTTATACTTGCTCCAGTATCCAATAATGACAATACTCGAATACCCAATATTGTGACGTAAATAACGGGCAGTCCTCTCTTTAATTTTATTCCTTTAGGTAGGCCGTCTTCGTGCAACAATTCCTCGGGTTCAAATTCCCACGATTCGATTCCTGCTATGACCCATTCGTGCTGCCTATAATTTGGATTTAACTTACTAATTCTATTGTTTGTTACTGATTCCAAAACGAAGTTTTTTTTTTCACCCCGTCATTGCCTTGATTATTCTTGTCAAATGGTGCGGCTGCGGGATTTAACGTTTTATCAGCGCTTTCTTTTCTTTGTTCTTGCTGATACAACAGACTAGTCGCGCCCACGCAATCAGCGTTCATATCTTGACTCAATATCGCTCGTTCCCATTGCTTGCATTCCTGCTGCTTTCTTAATTCGCCAAGGTACCTTTCTCTTTCCTTGTTTATCTCCTCGTCCTGTCGAATATCTGATTGTCTTGAATTTTCCCGATACCTATTTCTGCGGTACGGCCATTTATCTCTGTTCCGACTCCACCTTGTATTTCTGTAATACCTAGGATATCTCCGCTCTTCGTTTCGAAACGGTGTCCACTTCTGGCGCGCCTTGTCACTCTTCTCGTCCCTATGTTCCACTCTTCTGTAGCCTTCATTCGTCCTAGGTCTGTCTCCTTGACCATGACTGTTGTATCCCTGGTTTCTTTCTACATCTTCATCTCCTGCTGGTGTTACCACGTTTACCGTCGGATCGACGTGTCTTACTATGCGGCTATTAGTATGTGTTGACGTGCTGTCAATTTGCCGAAGTATCGACTCTGCTTGCACGGCTGATTGAATATTTGCCGCCGTCAATAATCTCTGTATATCCGCAGGGAACTGTTTGATTATTGCTCGTACCATTTCTGTTTCTGTAGGTGGAGAATCAAGCTCCTTCAGTCGATGAAATTGCATCGTGAAGTATTCGGCAAACCTACTCGGTCCTGTTAAAGAATATTTCTTCGAGTATAGATCGAGTCTGATTCCTTGCTGAACGTCGATCCCCCAGAATTTATCCAAGAAAGCTTGTTTAAAGCCTGCATAATCCTCAAAAACGTAGTGAAAAGCTTTAAACCAAATGAGTGGTGCACCTTCTAAGTGTTTCTCCACTGTCTTTAACTGGCGCTCTGTAGATACCTTTGTCTCTCTAAAGTATTCCTCAATCTCTCTTAGAAAACCACGAGGAGTCATACTGGACCCTATATTTCCGTTAAATTTCTTAGGCCTATCCTCATAAGTTCGTATAATGTTAACAATCTGGGTTCCACTTCCTGTATGAATTGTCCCGTTGTCATTAATATCAACGCAAAGCTGAGGTATCTCAAATTGACTGTTTACTTCAGTCTTCCTTCCATCCTCAATTATCGTCTGCCGGTCGTTCAACGATGATACCAAATTCCTATTTGTTTCGTTTTCAATCCTCAGGTTCTGTACGTCCTTTTGAATAGCATTTAAATCGTCTTTTAAACCTTTTATTTGCTGGTTCATCAAAGTTTTATTCTCTTCAGTTTCTTCCGTTATCAAATTGAACCTGTCATTGATCTGCTCTCTTGCTTGGGTTATCTCTTTCCGTATATTCTCATTGGTGATAATGACTTCATCCGATACCTTCTTGAGTTTTTCATCCCAACTATTATCAGTCTCTTTTATCTTCTCCTGCATCACATCTACCTCTTCTTTGAGCTCTTTAAGATCATGGTCGACTTGAACTCGCAACTCTTGGATGCTTGACTTAAAATCATCCTTCAATTCTTCGAATTTTTCTTGAAAATTCCTCTTATTCTCAATCATCGCCGCATTCACTTCTTCTTTTAAATTTAATACTTCTCCTTGTACTTCAGCGACTTTCGATCCTAACGATACAATCTCTTCTTGCATCACCTTCATATTTTCTTGCACCATATCGGTGATTCTGTCGAAAGTTCCTTGCATTTTTTCGTGTGATTCGTGAATTTCTGCTCTAGTAGTCCTCTGTGATTCCTGGATTTTCTTCTCGGTATTTTCTTGCGACTCTCGTACTTCCTGAATCCTTTTCTCAGTACTTTCTTGTGACTCACGTACTTCTTGAATCCTTTTCTCAGTACTTTCTTGTGACTCTTGAATTTTCCTTTCTGTATTTTCTTGTGCTTCCTGAATTCTTTTTTCTGTATTTTCTTGCGCTTCTTGAATTCTCTTTTCTGTACTCTCTTGCGATTCCTGCATTTTATTCATTTTTCCAGCGAGCTCCTCCAGTAACAGTTTTACTTGAGCAAGAGACGCCATCGTAATTTCCTATATCGTCCCTTATTGATAATAAATCACTCTCAATCTCACTCTACAGTCTTTGTCTAGTGTTTCCACAACACCTATACCTGCCTAGCACCTCACGAATTAGATTCAATAAATGAACGTATGGGTCTCTCCGGATCTGACCCGAAATATGACGGACATCCTACAATAAGTGACACGGAACAACCTATCGCTTTATCCGAGTTAAATGACTCATTATCCCGACTAACAAGAGCTGAAACTTTACGGAAAATCCTTCCATAATGTCACAAAATGAAACTAAGTAAAAATCGTAGTACTGATTAACGGTCAAATCCTTCCAATATTACTCATAAAATATATGATTAAATAAATATTTCAAACATTCTTCACCAACAATGTTGTAGATTCAATGTTCCCTGATTACCAATGTCTTTTCGAGTTTTCCTCTCTTTAAGTCCACTGCCACGCGATAAGTAATTCGACTCTAGTCGTTCGGTAATAAAATAATTCAACTCTGGCCCCACAGTTGGGCGCCAAGTAAAATTATATAACCTATATGTGCCCTGACAGCAGTCCCTGTCACCATTTTGTAAATTTTAATTCAGTATCTCAAGGTTGGGTTAAGCCGCGGCGAAGCAATGCAGTCGGAGATCCATGAAGGCTCCACTCTAGGGACGTGCAAGTCCGACGAGTTGGGACACAGGTTAATTAAGTGGACTGTTATCGTCGTGGCTTTTAACGTGGAATGTAATCATCATTTCTGCCTAAATTACGTGAATATTCCTCAATAGAGTATTAAGAGATCGAAGATATTGGCATATTCGACGAGATACATCGACCAACATTTAATCTTATCCTAAATTAAATAACTAACCTAATATTCCTATGCTACTTTAAATGAAAACTCCGTAAAATGTTTTATTTTATGGAAGGATCTCCCGTTTAATGACTTAAAAATACTTTAAATGTATCAACTACATTAAAAACAAATTATTGGCAACACCAACGGATATAAAAGGAAAATATTATGTTAAATTGAAAATAAATACCTAACTTCAAGCTCTTGTTACAAATAAATACAACATCATCAATCGAAACAAAAGAGACAAAGTGTCCCTCTGCTGAAGGCTTACATGGAAAGATCAGTTATCAATCTCGCATTTTTCAAAAATAAATCACTGGGAATTATAGAATCGTCCACTTCAGAATGTTATTTCCTACCCGAATATCTCATAATATTCCGTCATTTCTCCTTTAAAAATCATCGCACTATATGTCAGTATCTGTCTATCTAGCAACTTGAAAATTACCGTTATTCTAACCATATAAAATCACCATACATGCAATAGAAATGTTTGAAAAACACAGGATCGTAACATAATATGACATCCACCAAAATCATGCATTTAAAAGACAGACTCGATCCTCTCGTACGTCCATCGGTGACCGTACCTAGATAAAAAACATCAAGTGACATTGCAACGTCTACGATAATCTTGTCTAACTACGTTGATTCTGCGCCTCCGGATACCACTGCGACGTTTGACCTGGAATACTACATTAGCACTAGGCGTCAACTCAAATGATCTACAAAATCCAACTAGCAAAGAAATGGCTTACTTACCATAGAAGATCATATTTCCTTTACGACATGACCTTAATATCTTTACGTTACCGATTATCTTGCGAAGATCCTAAACATCCCTTTAAAATCGTGCGCTCTGGTCAATCTTGTATTTAAATAGGATAAATGTGACGACCGACTACTAGTGTTCGAGAGTGCAACACCCTACAACATTATTCTAAAATACGGCCTCGTACCTAAATAAATTATTCATCACGACAACATCAAAATTCACGCATGACCAACATAGTTCCTACCGTCAATACCATCATCAGGACCTTCACATAACATCATCATAAAATTCGCAATCCCAATGACACGTCTATAATCATCACATCTCTCTATCCACGTAAATATTTTTCAAAGATCCTACCGTAACTAACACCTTATTACATCGCACAACTCGTCATGCACAGCGAATTCACAATACTAAAGAACAATCTATTCAGGCAATTACGTAAAATTACTAAATACGTTGCCGCATTAATTCCATATCACCACAATAGTATCACACTTTTATTATCAAACACTGTATTTCCACACAAGCACATAACATTTTGAAGACCACAGAATCGCACGTCGCAAAATACCGAGCTCCTCCGAGGTATTCTGAGCTCCAAGTTAAATTAGCGTTCAATACCATAACATCATTACGGTACCAATAACATCCATGTCGAAGAAACTTTCGCAAAACCTTGCTAGCAAACATTAAAGAAATCTTACACAACTATCGCATATTATCACAACGTAGTCTGGCACACCACACTAGACGTAACGATCATAAATATTACAACGCAATGTCCAACAAATAACGGTCGCTTTCAAGTTAAAATTGTTCATGTCAAAATTGACAACAAAATAAATACTACTCTACAACTACAATAAGCAATTACGTGGCGGAATATGTATAAGATATTCAAGTACTCATCCTGGGTTGTTGCTCCACGACGGTGTCACCTTCCGAGTTCAGCTCTCACTCAATAACATTATCAAGTATTGTCCACCACATTTCAGATCAGATCCTTTGAGGTCCCTCTATTTTAGTTGTTCATGTTGATACGTGCACACATTGTATCTGAATAAATAACTGCTGACGGTTCCATGTTACCTGAAACTCAGAGATATCAATTAGAACAAGGTCATACACCTTAATACAATTTTAACAGTTCAAGTGATACACTTGCCTTTTCATTCAATAACAAGATATCTTGTTTTACAATATTGTATGTTTATAATATGCCAATATCTCTTTAAATACTCCTTTCAATACAATCTTTTCCCTATGAATTCTTGCTTCCGATCTCTCTGAGATGCAGATTGAGAGTATATCAACTTCTTCAGAGACAAAACAGATTCTACTACAACATAATAATTGCAGACGGTTTGCTTTTCAGAATTCTTCTCAGCTTCTAGCTCCCATATGTTTCTGACAATTGGAAACATTTGACACATAATGTAAGACGATCTCGTACAAATCAGCTGTACTAGTAAAGGTACTTATTTAATAATTGCCGCCTCGTATTTAGGTTAGTAATCGACAGTTTCCTTTCTTCATCTCGATCGTCGGATCGTGCGAGACTAGATGTACAAGGTATGGCCCTCTCATATAAATTTATTGTTTACATATTTCATGGCCCTCAGTAACATTCTGTCGCAGATATACTGCCGTTCATGCATTCCGGAAACTTTACTTGAAGAATGCGTATTATTCATATAATCCTGCCCTATGTTTCACGATATTAACTATCTACTAATTTTTCCGAGATACCACGGGGTTTAGAGCTGGTTATCAATCTGCTGATATCTTCAATTCGGCGATGCCGTTCACGTAATTAGACAAATCAACTGCCTTCTAATTCATCTGGAGGTGTGATAACCGGATATGAGATTTCATTGACGTTATTTCTCGACATAAACTTCCAATGTGTTCACCAATCTCATCCTGACATACATTGGAAGGTTATAATATGGACTTACTGTAGTAACAAAAATCAAAATTCATGAATATCTTTGTGATCATAGCCAGTACGGTAACAATGTATAAGACATGAAAAATAGGAAATTTAATACTGTATAACCTTAGTTATGTAGCATTCATCGATTACACCTCTAATAAGAAATATTTGAGAATTACATTTTAGGCCTTCCCCTAAACTACCATTTCACTCAGCGTGAATAAAATAATTTACAGCCTAGACTATAGCGACTTTTTTCCTGACTTTGCATACCGATTTTCATCACGATAGGACAACTATAGGCCTTCCCCTAAACTACCATTTCACTCAGCGTGAGTAAAATGTTTTATAGCCTAGATTGTAGAGGCTCATCCCTCGACTTCACATACCGATTTTCATTAGACCACTAATAACATAAATAGTTGAGAATTCAATTTTAGGCCTTCCCCTAAACTACCATTTCACTCAGCGCGAGTAAAATGATTTATAGCCTAGATTGTAGAGGCTCATCCCCTGACTTCACATACCGATTTTCATTAAAGTCACTTCAACCGCTTTCTCGTGATGCGTGTACATACAGACAGACAGACAGAAATTACGGAAAAATAAAAAGTGCATTTTCTTGTTACTATGGACATGACCGATACAGAAATACAATTATTTTCAAATTCTTAGCAATGTACAGACAAAACGCTTATTTTATATATATAGATTTGATATTATGAAGTGATGATCTGAATATTGTGTTAAAATGTTTTGAATCCTTTCAATAAGCTTTTTGCATAGATATTTTGATTGGAACAGCATCCCTTATTGCGTATAGTATTTAATGCAAAATCCAGTCTCATCTTTGGTTTTGGCAATATGAAAGTGACTGATGTATGAGTGATGGTAGTAATGTCATTCCCTATGCAGCATTGTCATGATGAATGGTGTGAAAATGTTGTTCATAGGATCAGGTGGTGTATGCATTTCAGTGGACTTGGCAAAATGATATGTAACAGCACTTTTTGGCTTGGTGAGGAGGGCAATGGAAAAATACCTTGCTCCTCATTTCCCTAGTACACCTCTTCAGAGACACCTAGGCTACTTATGTCAACTGGTGCTGGATCTGTTACGGTTCACCCCAGCCTCGGGCTGAAGATTCGACATACATGCTTTATGGAAAAAGAGTTAATTTTTAAGTAGAATTGTTAGTGTAGCAAAGTGAATTTCTTATATTTCTTGGTCATACCCATTGCTATTATTATTGTTAGTATTGTTATTACATAAGCTTTTGCTTTATGATGCATAAAAAATTAAAATTATCTCAGCTTATTTAATGACTTTATTTACTGCTCTACACCTTCTTGTCTTGTTTATTACTGATTTTTAACCACCTTTTAAGTATATTTTGCATGGAAAACAAAGCATTTTTATAACCATTTTCTGAGGCCCCTAACTCTGAGCTGGTACCATATGATTGACAAGACAGGCATTCAAATATCTTTTTTTTTTTCTTTTTTTTTTTTACATCGCACCAACACAGATATGTCTTATGGTGACGATGGGATAGGAAAGGTCTAGGAAGTGGTAGAAAGCGGCCGTGGCCTTAATTAAGGTACAGCCCCGGCATTTGCCTGGTGTGAAAATGGGAAACCACAGAAAACCATGTTCAAATATCTCGGAAGTATGATTTTCAACAGGGGTACTGCAGATAAAGAAATAGTAAACAGTGTCTAGCAGTTCTGACCTTGACAACCTCATAAGACATCGACTTTGGGATAACAAAGTGCCCATGAGAATCAAGGTGTCTATGTATACGTCATACTTTGTGCCCATTCTCACATATTCTAGAAACATGTACACTGAAAGAGAGAGAGTAAATTGCAAGCATGTGACATGAAGTTTGTATGAACTACTCTTCAAAAAATACGCAAGGACCCTGTAAAGAACAATGACATCAAAATGGAACCGGAAGTGGACTCCATAGAAGAGGAGCTAAGGATTTTGAGACTAACATGGTATGGACATGTAAAGTGAATGCCTAGCACAAGAACACCACATGCATATCTAGAAAGAACAGTTGAAGGAAGAAGACCAGTGGGAAGACCTAGGAAGAGATGCCTGCACCAACTGAGAGACGATGAGGAGAGAAGAGGCGGGAACTGGGAGTCAGTGATGGGAGAGAAGGCATTTCTGGACAGACAACAATAGCGAAGGTTCATTCAACACCTCTCCACTCGATACTCTGCAGGGGTTCTATGATGATGAAGATGATGAATTACGATTGGTAGAAAATTGTAAATAAAATTTTAAATGCCTGTGGGATGGGTTTAAAGCAGTTGTTGAGGAGTGTACTACTACTGGTTTGTAGCCTTAAAGATAGTTTGTTGTTTGTTTGTCCAACCCTTGCCCCATTTCCCCACAGGGTTGGGTATGAGGTGAGATGAATTTGTCGTGGTGGGTTTTTTATGACGGATGCCCTTCCTAACATCAACCTCATCAGAGGAGTTAATGAGATGAAATGAATGACTTGATATATGATAGTAGGTAGAGGGTGAAACCCGGTGCCAACATATAGCCTACTCCTGTCGAATAGCACCAAGGGGCCTGCTCAAGGCTTAACGTCCCCATCCGACGGATGAACGGATGAATCACCATCAACACCGTCATATGCCCTCACTCCATATGAGCACTGCGGAGAGGTTTGGAATTTAATCCAGGCTTTTGGCACGCAAGCTAGTGATTAGAAATTGTATACCACCACCTCCCCTACCCTGCCGGACAACATTCTGATGGTGAAATTTTTTTCGTCCAATGGGACTCGAACAGGCTAACCTCGGTGTCAGACCATTTAGACTTCAGCGCCTTAACGATCATGGCCGCCAGGTGGGCTTTGTAGCCTTAAAGATAGTAAGAAATAATAATATAGACTCACTATATTATAACAGAGAAATAGAGAGACTAAGAAAGGTGCAGGTTAGAAGGAAATAGATTTAGGAATGATTGCAGAAGTAAGGAGAGATTGAAGGAACTTAGCAGAAAATAGTTTAGTGCAAAAGTCAGCTAAGGATAACATGATGGTAAGTATAATTAGCAGTCGTGAGAATTTTAGTAAAAGATGGAAGTGTACATATACATACTTTAAGGCAGAAACAGGTTATGGGAAAGACATTCCAGGATTCATTTCATCTATCTTGAAAACTGATTTATTTCAATATGCCCTCTGTAAGCATTTATATCCATGAGATCCAGGGAGCAGGAAGGGTACGGAATACAGTTCTACGAGAAGAAAAAAAATATTTGTTGCAGAATCCCCTACTGGGCAAGTTGGCTGTGCGGTTAGGAGCGCGCAGCTATGAGCTCGCATCCGGGAGATAGTGGGTTTGAACCCCACTGTCAGCAGCTCTGAAAAAACTGGTTTTCCATGGTTTCCCCACTTTCGCACCAGGCAAATGCTCGGACTGTACCTTAATTAAGGCCACGGCCGTTTCCTTCCCATTCTTAGGCCTTTCCTGTCCCATTGTCGCCATAAGACCTATCTGTGTCGGTGCGACGTAAAACAACTAGGAACAACAACAACTCCCCCTCCCGGTGTGGGCTGTAGGTAGCTCAATCTTGCTGCATCCATTCTTGTTGGTTTCTCGCGCTACAAAATCGGCAGAAATCCTGCACAGATGGGATAATAATGAGGCCTCTATGCACTACCTGGTCCACTGTTTTTTTGAGTCTGTAAAGCAGAGGTGGGCATGCAGGCAACAAAAGTGCGTCCCGCTGAGCAGCAGTGGGCTTTGTCTGCCCGCAACAGGACGAGTGACTCAACAGTTCAACCTGTGGCGTGTGCATCGTTATGCTATGGGTTTACACTGAGTTTACAGAACGTAGAACAGAATGTGGAATAAATGCAAAGTCTAGAGAAAGCATTTTAGACTGATTGGAACTGAAATATTTACTTTCGGTACATGAATTAAGTTAAAACATAATCAAAACATAACAATTGTACAATGAAAAAACCATAATAAATGCTTTTTCTTAAAAAAAAAATTAATTCTGGTAAGTACAACACAAAACACAATTTGTATAACTTTTTGTACTATAATGCTAGCAAGTTCAAACAACTTCATGTGAAAATAGATGTTTTCTGTCTTATTTTTACGCAAGTGAATCACTACCAGTGCTAAACGCGGTACTGTTTTTTAATGTTGCTAGTCATTGTATATCTGGTGATAAACTTTTGGTTGCACTTAAACGCAGTATGCACCTAAAAGTGTGGATCTCATACGTGACTTTTTATTTTCATTATAGAAAAAGTTGCTCACATGAACACATCATTCCAAACATAGAAATTATCTTTGCAACCCTTTGATGGAGACAAGGGAAGCGGTCTTGCGGTAAATGTTTATAGAATTCTAAAATGTTTCCACTTGAAGTTCTAAAAATATACTGTATTTCGGTGTTGAATCACCCTTCCAATGACTTCTAGTTGTACATTCCCCGGGACATCATCAGTATTTAAGGAAAATGGTGTAAAGAATAGCAGAAAGTCTGTTTCTAAAGAATTTAGGTCTTTGAATCATCGATAAAATTATCTGTAGAGACAGGAGAGTCTTTCAATATAGGCCTATACATACATACATACATACATACATACATACATACATACATACATTAAAGACTGTTATGCCTTTCAGCGTTCAGTCTGCAAGCCTCTGTGAATTTACTAAATGTCGCCACAATCCTCTGTTTGCAGCTAGTGCTGTGGCCTCATTTAGTTCTATACCTCTTATCTTTAAATTGTTAGAAACTGAGTCTAATCATCGTCGTCTTGGTCTCCTTCTACTCCATAACAGAGTATTGTGCAGATATACACGTTCATATAACGAATATTTCACATACATTACAGCACTATACACAATCACAATAAAATACTATACAATACGACATACAGTACGCAGTAGCTTCATTGAACACCCTACTATCTCGGAGCTCAGCTCTCGGCAACTGCAGGAAGTGTCGGAAACCGCACGCGCCAGCGGCCAGTAGTGGCCTGTCATCGGTGGCCAAAGTCAAGCGAGAAAGTCCTTGCCAATCATAAATAAAGACCCTGTATTTGAGATTCAGGAGGTCAGTTAGACTGCATCACTATTAATGACATACTAATTTTAATGTAATGAGCATGCACATGTTTTTTTTTTTTTTTTTTTTTTTTTCATAAAGTACAGTTTTAGGCTACTAAGGTTTATACATGTAATCCACAACATATTAAATTTTAATCTTACCCTTGTTTGATGTGATGAAGTGCAGCAACTCGGCATGTTGAGTGAGATTATTGAAAATTATGGAATGAAAAGCAATGAAAAAAAGAGTAAGACTATATTGTTGACTAGAGGAGAAAGAGAAGGATATTTTTGGTTTTTTATAATTTTATTAAGGAACAAAACCGTGAAATTTTGGAGAGCTTCAAGTACTTGTAAAGCAAACTGATGCCGGATCTGGGGCTGGACATGGAGATATTAAAAGGATTCAATAAGGAAATGCATTCTACCAGTGTGTGAAGAAACTGGTGTCTAGGATAGTAATACCAGTAAAGTGTAGAGTGATGTATAAGATGTATTACTGCATAATAATGGCATATGCAGCAGAGCACTGACAAAAGGATAGTCTGAGAATAAAATTCCAGGCTGGTGAAGTTAAATTTTTAAGAATTACGATAGGGAAAACAAGAAAGGACAGAGTAACAAATGAGGATGTTAGGAAGGAAATCGGAGTGGAAAAACTTTACAACAGAATGAAGAGTGATAAATTTAGGAAGTTGGACATGTTAGAGAAATGAAAGAAAGTAGAATGCCGAAGAAGACAACAGAGACCCAGATAAAAGGACGGGGACAAGAGGGAGACCATATATTGCATTTACCATACAATTTATCAGAATTTATGGGAAAACCCACTCAGGAAAATAAGGGGGGTCCGTTCTTATGTAGCCTTGTACTTTTAAAATTTTAAAGAAACGTTTCCTGGAACCCCTTTATAATTGAAAACACAGGAAATCATTCAAAGTAGAAAGAGGATTTTTTCTCACCGAGTATTGACTTAATAGTGCTCAAGCCCTCTCCTGAATTAATTGTTGAACCTTTTACTTTGATCCGTATGGGTGGGGGATGCAGATGAAGAGTACACCCACGGTATCCCCTGCCTGTTGTAAGAGGCGACTGGAAGGGGCCCTAGGCGCTCTCAACTTGGGAGTGTGGGTTGGCGACCACGGGCCACTTAGCTGACTCCTGGCATTGCTTCCGCTTGTGCCAGGCTCCTCACTTTCATCTATGCTGTCCAACCTCCCTTGGTCAACTCTTGTTCTTTTCCAACCCTGATAGTTTTAGAGCATTCAAGGCCTAAGGAGCTTTTTCATTTTCACGTCCTCTGTGGCCCTTGTCTTTCTTTGCCTGGTACTACATTTTTCAAAGTGTTGGATATATCTCTCTCTCTCTCTCTCTCTCTCTCTCTCTCTCTCTCTCTCTCTCTCTCTCTCTCTCTCTCTCTCTCTCTCTCTCTCTCTCTCTCTCTCTCTCTCTCTCTCTCTCTCTCTCTCTCTCTCTCTCTCTCTCTCTCTCTCTCTCTCTCTCTCTCTCTCTCTCTCTCTCTCTCTCTCTCTCTCTCTCTCTCTCTCTCTCTCTCCTCTCTCTCTCTCTCTCTCTCTCTCTCTCTCTCCTCTCTCTCTCTCTCTCTCTCTCTCTCTCCTCTCCTCTCTCTCTCTCTCTCTCTCTCTCTCTCTCTCTCTCTCTCTCTCTCTCTCTCTCTCTCTCTCTCTCTCTCTCTCTCTCTCTCTCTCTCTCTCTCTCTCTCTCTCCTCTCTCTCTCTCTCTCTACTCTCTCTCTCTCTCTCTCTCTCTCTCTCTCTCTCTCTCTCTCTCTCTCTCTCTCTCTCTCCTCTCTCTCTCTCTCTCCTCTCTCTCTCTCTCTCTCTCTCTCTCTCTCCAGTGCCTGTGTGAGGGGCGGCTAAGGGATGATTGAAATTAGAACCATGAGAATACTTGTGAATTGGTACCATTACGTGCAGAACGCTGTGGGTACTTGCGACTAGTACCACCTTGCGAGGGAAAACACAGGTCTAAGCAGTACCATTATGCAAGAAACACTATGGCTCTGGGCGTTGTTTGTGATAATGGTTGTGTGTTTATTTCACCGATCAGTTCCACTGTGTTCAGAATGGGTCTGCATTTTCCATGAATAGCACTACTTTGTGAGAAACACCATGGGTCTATGTTGCCTGTGATTAGTGCCACCAAGTGTGAAACACCATGGGTTTCACTGGCGCCCATGATTAGTACCACTATGTAAGTAAAACCCTGGGTCTGCTTTGCCTGAGCGGAGTAGTACCATTATGGGAGGAACACCATGGGTTTGTGTTGCCTGTGGGCATTGCCATAATGTGTGATACACCATGGCTCTAATTGCATATGATTAGTTCCTCTAAGTGAGGAACACCACGGGAATACCGGCGCCCATGATTAGTCACTCTGTGAGGAACACCCTGGGTCTGCGTTGCTTGTGAGTAGTGTCCTTATGTGCAAAACACCATGGGTTATGTTACCTGTGAGTAGTGTCATTGTGTGTGACATACGTAGTGTCATTGTGTGTGACATACCATGGGTCTACATTACCTGTGATAAGTAACACCATGCGAGAAATACGAGTCTACGTTACCTGTGATTAGTACGACTATAGGATGAACACCATGGTTCTGTTTTACCAGTGATTAGTACCATTATGGGCGGCCGTTGACCTAGTTGGACCCCTTTAGATGATAAGTATCATCCCAATAATGAAGGCATTGTGAATTGGATCCACTGATTTTGTTTCGTGATCATTTTTTCATCATTTGTTTTAGATTCTAGTCAGTGGATACATTTTGAAGTTTTAATTTTCGTTTCGTTCACATCTTACTATTAGGAGCCGATGGCCAAGCTGTTAGGACCCTTTAAAAAAGAAACATCATCACCCTTTTACTTTGTGAGATAAGACATTGCTCACATCTTGTGGTTGAAATGCATAGAACAACAGTTCAATACCAGGCTGAAAGTTAGGTTCAGCAACTTTCCTACTTTGCAGGAGTTTTACAGCCAAATTCCTTTGCAAGTTTATCTGAGACTCCATAAGGAGGTACTATTACGTGCAGAACACTATGAGTACTTGTGACTAGTACCACCTTGTGAGGAAAAACACAGGTCTACGTTACATAGGAGCAGTACCATCATGTGAGAAACGCTACAGGTCTGGGCGTTGTTTGTGATAATGGATGTGTGTTTATTCCGACAGTATTAGAGCATAATACCAATATAAATGGTCCGTTATTGGACATTATAAATTTTCCAGCTAACTCATTCCTGGTTGCCAGCGTTTCGCCCCCGTGTGCTAGGCTGGGCTCATCAGTTGGTACTAGCACACCCACCAAGACGCTGGATAGTGCATACCGTGGAGGCCACTGCGTAGGCTAACTGTAGCCACCAGCAGTGCCAATGCACTATGAGAGACCTTGTCTCATTATCAAAAATTGATACCTGCTTGGCCATCAGATGATGTAGGTGTTGATTCCCATAGGGAATCAGAAATAATTGTTCCGAATGAGTAAATTTATAATACCAATATAAATGGTCCGTTATTGGACATTATAAATTTTCCAGCTAACTCATTCCTGGTTGCCAGCGTTTCGCCCCCGTGTGCTAGGCTGGGCTCATCAGTTGGTACCTAGCACACCCACCAAGACGCTGGCCAAGCAGGTATCAATTTTTGAGAATGAGACAAGGTCTCTCATAGTGCATTGGCTCTGCCGGTGGCTACAGTTAGCCTACGCAGTGGCCTCCACGGTATGCACTATCCAGCGTCTTGGTGGGTGTGCTAGGTACCAACTGATGAGCCCAGCCTAGCACACGGGGGCGAAACGCTGGCAACCAGGAATGAGTTAGCTGGAAAATTGATAATGTCCAATAACGGACCATTTATATTGGTATTATAAATTTACTCATTCGGAACAATTATTTCTGATTCCCTATGGGAATCAACACCTACATCATCTGATGGCCAAGCAGGTATCAATTTTTGATAATGAGACAAGGTCTCTCATAGTGCATTGGCACTGCCGGTGGCTACAGTTAGCCTACGCAGTGGCCTCCACGGTATGCACTATCCAGCGTCTTGGTGGGTGTGCTAGGTACCAACTGATGAGCCCAGCCTAGCACACGGGGGCGAAACGCTGGCAACCAGGAATGAGTTAGCTGGAAAATTTATAATGTCCAATAACGGACCATTTATATTGGTATTATAAATTTACTCATTCGGAACAATTATTTCTGATTCCCTATGGGAATCAACACCTACATCATCTGATGGCCAAGCAGGTATCAATTTTTGATAATGAGACAAGGTCTCTCATAGTGCATTGGCACTGCCGGTGGCTACAGTTAGCCTACGCAGTGGCCTCCACGGTATGCACTATCCAGCGTCTTGGTGGGTGTGCTAGGTACCAACTGATGAGCCCAGCCTAGCACACGGGGGCGAAACGCTGGCAACCAGGAATGAGTTAGCTGGAAAATTTATAATGTCCAATAACGGACCATTTATATTGGTATTATAAATTTACTCATTCGGAACAATTATTTCTGATTCCCTATGGGAATCAACACCTACATCATCAAGTATTAGAGCACTCGAGGCCTAAGGAGTCTTTCATTTTCACACCCTTCGTGGCCCTTGCATCCTTTGGCCGATATCTTCATTTTTCAGTTCTACTTGCATCTGTGAAAGTCTTCTTTTGGTTTTAAAGCTTATCAGGCAGATATCTTTCATGTATTCCCGTGTGGGAGGGGGTAGTAGAATAACACCCTCGGTATCCACTGCCTGTCGTAAGAGGCGACTGAAAGGGGCCCCAGGGGCTGTCAACTTAGGAGTGTGGTTTGGAGACCACGGGGGCCTTAGCTGAGACCTGGCATTGCTTCCACTTACTTGTGCCAGGCTCCTCGCTTTCATCTATCCTATCCGACCTCGCTAGTCAGCTCTTGTTCTTTTCCAGACCCGAGTCAGCTCTTGTTCTTTTTCAGACCCGACGGTATTAGAGCACTCAAGGCCTAAGAAGTCTTTCATTTTCACACCCTTTGTGGCCCTTGTATTCCTTTGGCCGATATCTTCATTTTTCAAAGTGTCGGATCCCTTCCCTTTTTTCTCTCTGATTAGAGGATGGTTGCCAAGTTGTACTTCCTCTTAAAACAATAATCACCACCACCACCTCTTTCACATGCAGCAACCTCTGTCACTGTGTGTAGTTGGCTGTTTCATGAATGCTTGTTCCCAATATAGAAAGAATAGTAAATAAAAATTATGGGCAGTAAATTACAGTATGCTATACCCTAATGTACACTGACTGAGCAAATGTCATGGGATAGCGGAGCACTGATGCGCAGGTGTGTTGTCTGCGCACCACACGCCCCCTGTGCCAGTGGCAGTTGTATAGGAGACCTTATGAGCATTGGCTGTGCATGTGACAGGTGTAACATGGAACGTCGTCGTGAGCTGACACCGTTCGAACAGGGTATGGTGGTCGGTGCCCGACGGATGGGAAGTGCGATTTCGGAAGTGGTGCGGGAATTCGGCTTCACACGATCAACCATGTCCAGGGTGTATCGTGAGTGGTTGAATGCGGGTGTCACAGTCCACAACAGACGAACGACCGGCCGTCCAGCCACCCTCGATGACCGTGACCGGCGACATCCGAGACGGATTGTCAATAGTGACAGATGGGCAACCGTGCAACAAATCACGGCTCAATTCAACACAGGCCGTGCTAGACACGTCTCCCAGTGGACAATCTGTAGGAACATGGGTTCTGTGGGGTATGGGAGCCGGCGCCGCACACGGGTGCCACTGTTAACCCAATGTCATCGGGCACAACGAAGCGCATTTGTCGCCAGTCACTAGGGATGGACACTGGAACAATGGTGTAACGTGATACAGTAGGACAAAACACGATTTCAAATGCACCATGCCGCAGGCACCGCAGACCACATGAAGCGATGGATCCCGCCTGCCTCGAAGGTGCGGTCCAGGGCGCTGGTGTCTCTGTTATTTTCCTGGTATGGAATGTGCCCCCTAGTTGTTCTGGAAGAGACTTTGAATGTTACGCGGTATGTTGAGCTGGTCAGAGACCATCTCCACCCATTTTTGGCCTTCCAGCACCCAGACGGTTCTGCGGTATTTCAAGATGATAACGCGCCGCCACATCGCTCCCACATCACCCGGGAATGGTTCCAGGAACATGTAGCGGAGGTCCAACGACTGCCATGGCCACCCAGGAGCCCTGATATGAGCCCTATCGAGCATATCTGGGATGTCCTGGAACGCAGGCTCCGTGCCATGGATCCTGCACCCACGAACAGACCAGCATTGGCGGCCGCTCTGCAAACGATTTGGTGTCAGCTGCGTCCATAGGACTACCAGGGACTTGTCGACTCACTTCCATGGCATCTCGCTGCAGTTCGCAGGGCCAGAGGAGGCCTCACACGCTATTAGGTGACTATCCCATGACATTTGCTAAGTCAGTGTATACCAAATGTAAATAAATGCAGACTATAGCCACCCACTCAAATTCTTGCAAAAATCAGTTTCTTCCCATACATTATACTGTATATTAAAACTGCATTTGCATAACATTCAGCAAAGCTGTTAATGTGACTGTGTTGCCAGGTGACCACAAGCAAATTGGTGGGCGCTCGGCATGCTGTAATGCCTAGCACTCAAAATTTGGACAAGACTCGCCTATAATAGGAAGAATAAACTTCTTACTGAAATCAGTTGAGTGATTTCAAAAGTTTCTCTCCATATATAAACACAGAAATCTTCTCTCTTTATAATATTAATATAGATGTAGTAAATGTGTATTTGTTGTGCGACTGAGTGAGCGAGTTGGCTGTGCAGTTAGGGTCACGCAGCTGTAAGCTTGCGTTTGGGAGATAGTGGTTTTGAACCCCATTGTTGGCAGCCCTGAATATTCTTTTCCATTGTTTCCCATTTTCACACCAGGCAAATACTGGGGCTTTACCTTTACCTTAATTAAGGCCACAGTTGCTTCCTTCCCTCTTCTAGCCCTTTCCTATCCCATCATTGCCATAAGACCAGTATGTGTTGGTGTGACATAGCAAATTGTAAAAATATATCTTTGTTTAACCTCTTAGCATAAAAGCCCGAGTATACTCAGAATTTTATATATTTGTATAAAATAAAAACCAGAGTATACTCGGGAATGTTGCTCACTGATCAGTACCTAATTTAAAGGCCCGAATATACTCGTTTCTTGTTGTTTTTCAGTATTTCTGCCAGATATTTATAAAATTATTACTTCAGCTTCCTATTTTTGCCAAAAGATGTCTCTGACTCAACCATAGTGGATGTCGGTGACTCAGGCAGCTCATTCTTGCGGCCTTTCCATATTTATTGCTATCTACTGTAAGTATACTTCGTCTGTTAGGTGAAAATGGAGAGTGAAGAAGAGTTTGACATTGAGTTTAGTGAGCCTGGATTGTAGAGCTTCATTCCCTGACTTTACGTACCAATTCTCTTCACAATAATAATTGAGAAGCGTTTTTTCAAAACTCGACATTTACAGCAAACATCATTTTTCAGGAAATGTGTTTTTTTATTTCCACTTAGAAGCATATGCATGAAACATTTCAAATTTCCGTCGATGTTAGTTCCAGTGCAAATATTCTGGTAAAATGGAACTTCACATTAATACCCTAACTGAATGATATACTTTTGTTTACGGAATTATTTACTTATTTTTATTTTTGTTATTTTGTGAATAATATTTTTTGAAAATTTATTTATTTATTTATTTATTTATTTAATATTTATTTATTTATTTATTTATTTATTTATTTATTTATTTATTTATTTATTTATTTATTTATTTATTTTTGAGCTCCATTGTCATACATTTTTTTAATATAGGCTACTTGGTATTGTAAGATTACATAATATTATTAGATTCTAATATACTGAGCATCAAGCAGTGTAACATAAAACAAAATAAGGTATTAACCTATAATATCAATCCCATTGTAATGAATGAACACATTAATATCACACAGGTTAAATTAAAGTCTTACAAAATAAAGTCAATTAATATTTAAAAACTCATCAACACACTTAGCCATCAGAAGGCTGTTACTTGTCTTCTAACACGACCCTGTAGAAATTCACAGCATCATCCGGTATTTCAAAAAACTTCAACAGAGCTTGAACATCCTTCTTCTTTTCTTTGCTCACCACATTTTACATACATACATACATACATACATTACATACATTATCATTATAGACTGTTATGCCTTTCAGCGTTCAGTCTGCAAGCCTCTGAGAATTTACTAAACGTCGCCACAATCCTCGATTTGCAACTAGTGTTGTGGCCTCATTTAGTTCTATACCTCTTATCTTTAAATCGTTAGAAACCGAGTCTAACCATCGTCGTCTTGGCCTCCCTCTACTTCTCTTACCCTCCATAACAGAGTCCATTATTCTCCTAGGTAACCTATCCTCCTCCATTCGCCTCACATGACCCCACCACCGAAGCCGGTTTATGCGTACAGCTTTGTCCATCGAGTTCATTCCTAAATTAGCCTTTATCTCCTCATTCCGAGTACCCTCCTGCCATTGTTCCCGCCTGTTTGTTCCAGCAATCATTCTCGCTACTTTCATGTCTGTTACTTCTAACTTATGAATAAGATATCCTGAGTCCACCCAGCTTTCGCTCCCGTAAAGCAAAGTTGGTCTGAAAACAGACCGATGTAAAGATAGTTTCGTCTGGGAGCTGACTTCCTTCTTACAGAATACTGCTGATCGCAACTGCGATCTCACTGCATTTGCTTTACTACACCTTGACTCAATCTCTCTTACTATATTACCATCCTGGGAGAACACACAACCTAAATACTTGAAATTATCGACCTGTTCTAGCTTTGTATCACCAATCTGACATTCGATTCTGTTGAATTTTTTACCTACTGACATCAATTTAGTCTTCGAGAGGCTAATTTTCATACCATACTCATTGCACCTATTTTCAAGTTCCAAGATATTAGACTGCAGGCTTTCGGCACAGTCTGCCATTAAGACCAAGTCGTCAGCATAGGCCAAACTGCTTACTACAATTCCACCTAACTGAATCCCTCCCTGCCATTTTATACCTTTCAGCAGATGATCCATGTAAACTACAAACAGCAAAGGTGAAAGATTACAGCCTTGTCTAACTCCTGTAAACTTCTTTGGTAAAATACTTCATGGCTGGATTTCATTTTCAGAACTTCAACTCCCACTGGGCATGCAAAGTAGGTATCCTGTACTAATACAGAGACTCTTTTATGTCTCTTATTATATGTGATAACATGTCGACTATCCATTTTAAATGGCAACCTAGCGCGTAGTACCTTCTGTGAACTCTCTTTTAGTTCTTTGATTTCCCAGTCCCTGCTCAGAATTTTAAGGGTGCCATGCTTCTCTAAGATATCATAGTATTGTTTGGGAGACAGTATGTTTTCCTGTCTTCTGTAAGATTTCTCATTTCTACCGAACACTCTGTCTGGAGCCATGTAGCTGTGTCCCCGAATAGGGAAGAAATGTAGAATATTACTGAATAATGTGCTTATTTCCAAGAAAGCAGTAAGTGTGGCCAGGATGACACTGTTTTTGTTTTGGCTGCTACAAGAGTCTGAGATTAAATGTATCGTGGTAGGGCCATCTTTGTGCAGTTTCTTTTCCAGGTTAAAAAGAAAGTCCAATAAAGCTGAAGCAACTTGGTTGCAACCTCTTGAAGATCCTGTCTAGCCAAGTATAGAAAAATATGTCCTCCTTTCTCTGCTCCTTTGAGTGAATCATGATGCAGAGATTGTATAATCACACTTGTCTAGCATAGAAAACCTCACTCACTGATAACTTTGGAATTGGTTGATTCTGTTACATGTCAAAACATATCTTGATGACACCTGGGTTTTCTTCTTTCATTATTTGATAAAACCGCTTTGCACGAAGTTTATGAAATCTATAACTTGTCCTCAGTTCATTCTTCTTCTCTAGGCATGTTTCTGTCTGTATTTTCATCAGACTAATTTTATAAGTGGATCAGGTATCAGTGTGAGGAGTTTTGAATGACAGATTGAAACACTTATAGACTATATACTTGTATTTTGACAGTGAGCACAGTTTCAATCCAGAACTTTTCCTTTCTTCACAGAATGTCTTCCACATCTTATTGACTGAGAGATATGATGGTAAATATCCTCTCTTAGACTTTCCTCTGCCATGATGGCTCTCTCTGCTTTTATACCTTTTGATGTGATTCTTAGTGGCAACTGTTATGTCCTTGTGTTCCTTGCCTGTTCTGTCACCACCTCGATTTTCCTTAAGTAACTTCGCAGTATGATGAAACCTACTAGCCAAATAAGATAATCTGTCATTTGACATGCCAGTAATTCCTTAAAAAGTTGCAGCACAGACAGGAAGTATTTCACCAGTTTTCTTCCTAATGCTGTACTTCACAGAAACAGTTTTCTTCTTCCTAGCACTTTCAGTGTTCACTACCCTGCACTGCGGTGTAGAAACGTGCATATGCTTCAGTAGAAAATTGTCTTGATCGATCTTGTTTAAAGAAGTCACATGATGATGGAATTCTGTGATATCTTCATAGCAGAGTTCAGTAGCTTTGCATAGTTTCATCATTTTAGTTTCTGTACTTGTGGGCAAGTCTTTGAGTCCATGAATGCATTTACTATTAGGTTCGTTTTTAGTTCTAGCCAGCTTTCCAGGTACTCTCTTCTTGTATCTAGACTTTCTTCCACCGACACATTCCTGAACCAGCACGCCAGCTTCAGTATCTTCAGATTCATTATTCATACTGTTATAGAGTGAAATAGTTCCTCACACAGTAACTTGCTTAAAACTTCTCAGGAAGTGAGTTTTATTCTGTCGACGTCAATGAGGGCTAATCGCGGGAACATGTGGCATGCAGTTCCAAGAATACATCCTTTCAATAAAGGTGTCCGGCGTTCCATTGTTCCACAGAATAACACTTCTGATTATCCATGAGAATGCCACGTGATTAATAGTTAACTGCATTTATCGAGTTTTGCTTTAACTTTCCGAGAGGATATATCGACTTTTGCAAAAACCTAGTGATTTCAACCACTTCTATACACGGCAAATATCGACTTATGCAAAGGATGATTACACAGAATGGTGAGCAAGGTCAAACTGATAACATTAGCATGCATAACTCAATTTCAAAATTTTTTGCATTTATCGAGTTTTGCAAAAACGCTCCTCAATTAGGTATTAAATTAATGTTGTAATGGTCCATATTTTCAATACTATAATATGCAATATTATAGAATTACATTACTAAACTAGGGACTAGTTTCAGCCTTGGCTGGCCATCTTCAGCCTTAATGTAATACATCTAATAGGCCTAACTAAACTAATGTACAAACACACAATTAACATTAAAATCTGGGATGAACTACGTGTAAAATCTGAAAAATAATAATAAATAATTATGTTAATTGTGTGTTTGCACATTCGTTTTTATGTCAGTTGTGTGTTTGTACATTTGTTTAGTTATTAGATGTATTACATTAAGGCTGAAGATGGCCAGCCAAGGCCAAAACTGGTCCCTAGTTTAGTAATGTAATTCAATAATATTGCATATTATAGTACTGAAAGAGGTGGACCATTACAACATTAATTTAATAATTGTTATTGTGATCACAATTCAATACAGATCAAAACCATGAAGTTTATATCCTATGGCAATTGTCTTCAGCCATTTTCTAATGATGCATATATGTAACGTATGTACAGACAGACATGACGGAAAATTACAAGGAGCATTTTCTTATTACTGTGCACACGATCGATACAGAAATACCATTCTTTTAAAATTCTGAGCAATGTAAAGACAAAACTCTTTATTATATATGTTTTCAAGTGTCTAGTGCAAATGAATAGACAATGCATACTATTTTCTAGTACACCTTAATTAAGTGGAATCTGTCTTTAGCAGAATTTTTTTTCCTTGTTCCTTGTGATTCCATTGAAGACATGTTTTGTTGTACAACATTTTAATCTTATTTTGAATTCTTCTTACATCAAATACAAATTACCAAGCTCGATAGCTGCAGTCGCTTAAGTGCTGCCAGTATCCAGTATTCAGGAGATAGTGGGTTCGAACCCCACTCTCGGCAGCCCTGAAGATGGTTTTCCGTGGTTTCCCATTTTCACACCAGGCAAATGCTGGAGCTGTACCTTAATTAAGGCCACGGCCGCTTCCTTCCCAGTCGTAGCCCATTCCTGTCCCATCGTCGCCATAAGACATATCTGTGTCGGTGCAACGTAAAGCCAATAGCAAATACAAATTTCCATGGGATGGCAATTATGACAATTACAATTATGACACATGAATGTACATTACATTAAAATTCAAAATCAAATTTTGGTAACTGCAAAAGTGGGTGGTAATACTATACAGCATAAAATAGTGGTGTTTGTGCCACACCAAGGTTCTCTTGTGTCGCACCATTCTTGAAGAACAAGACAAGAGGGATTCATGAAAGAAGGAAGGACTCCCTTTACATTAGATGCCATAATATCACAGTCAAAAGGAAACTAGATGTGAAGACCTACAATATTGGAACCCGATTCTTGGCTTTCTTTTATACCAGAAGGAAGAGATCAAATCAAGATCAGCAATAATACAAAACAATATTAAATTGCAAAGGGCCACAGAGAGCAAGGAAGTAAGTACCTCACCCCAAGCCGTTGACAGGGAGTGCCATGTTAACTTATGTGCCTCAGAATCTGGGGAACAACATGAGGGGCGGAAAAAAACATAATCATGCACATGCTAAGTAATTATCTCGTCAACAACAGGTACTTCAGCTAGTATTAAATATTAACAGAATACATTAAATTGATCACTTTTATTACCAGTACAGTAGACATGTGAAAACAGATCAAAAGTTATCAGAATATATTAACTGGGTGAGTTAGCCGCGCGGTTAGGGACGTGCAGCTGTGAGCTTGCATCCGGGAGATAGTGGGTTTGAATCAGCAGCCCTGAAGATGGTCTCCGTGGTTTGCCATTTTCACACCAGGCAGACTGGGGCTGTACCTTAATTAAGGCTACGGTTGCTTCCAACTCCTAGGCCTTTCCTATCCCATCGTCGCCATAAGGCTTATCTGTGTCAGTGCGACTTAAAGCCACTTGCAAAAAAAAAATTAAACAGATAACTTTCCTTACCAGTGCAGTACTGTACTCTACATTATCCAGCAGTGAGAAAGAGTTTTCTCAGTTGCATTGTTCTTACTCTTGATTGCCAGACTTTCCACTAAAACTTAAGCCTCAGAAATTACACCAAGCATAACCAAATCATTCTGTAGTAGGGTGAATTCCTGTAGCTCCTTTAAACTTCTGACATCATCTTGATAAGTCTTCATCGAGTGAGTTTGCTGTGCAGTTAGGAGTGCGCAGCTGTGAGCTTGCATTCAGGAGATAGTGGTTTCAAACCCCACTGTCAGCAGCCCTGAAAATGCTTTTCCATGGTTTCCCATTTTCACACCAGGCTTCCTTCGCTTCCTTCCCACTCCTAGCTCTTTTCTATCCCATCTTCGCCATAAAACCTATCAGTGTTTGTGAAACGTAAAGCAGACTGTGAAAAAAAAAGTAATAATTTGTTGTGTTTCCTTTTTGTGCTGATGTGAAATATGTTTTGTGCCTTTCATAGTCAAGTCATCTGAATTTTTTTTTTTTTTCTTTTTTCCGGAGTGTGTGAAGGGATCCATTGTAATGTTAAATATTTGCACTACAAGTTCAGGGATATATTTTGGATGTCTGTGAGCAAATTGTGTTATTGCTTACAAAATTATAGGGACTATTTCAACTGAGTTATTTTATTTTGGTTACAGGAAAATCCATGCCAACATCCCATTGTAATACTGAAGGACGTAAGTTATGAAGATGTAACTGCCTTGCTGAACTTCATGTACCAAGGGGAAGTTTATATCACTCAGGATAGACTTGCACCCTTCTTGCACACAGCTGAATTGCTACAAGTTAGAGGCTTGGCTGGGGCCACTAATCCATTCAAAGAATCTGTAAGTCTCTCTGAAAACCATAAAAGTAGTTAGTGGGACATAAAATCATAACATGAACGAATCTGTCTCTTTGAGTGATGAGTACATTTTTGGAGCATTAACATCTTAAACCACTTTATGTAATGTATACGTGATGTGTGGAACATCCCGAGTATTGTTACATGTATTCTATATGGTCATCTAAGTTTCAGTGTTTTATGCACAGTGAGACGATTTAACTAAGAATTGGTTGCGTGGTGTTTTTCCTGTTGCCAAATGTGACAGTCGCCGTGTGACAGCAGAATCGCATTTATGCCATCCTACAACAGTATCGTGAAGTTTTGTTTTGTTTTTTTACTTACCGACGTTATAAAAGATGATGCTGAAACTGGCCACTTTCATTGTCCACAAATGTTTGGCACCCCTTAGTTCACATTGCATAATGTCATTTATCTGGCAGTTATGTTGTTTCAGTTCTTCTAGAGTTTGCAGACTCGCAAAGAGGTGGAACCGGGCCATGTCCAAGAAAAGTATTAAATTTGGGTCTATTTCACCATTGTGTATACTGTACTATTCCCGTCCTAGAAAAGTCTTCCGGCACCGTCGGAGAGCTGCTTGTTAACAGTTCGTAAAGAAAAATCAGGGCGATAAATAAACCAATATCTCAGGACATACCAAGTACCATAGGTGCGGGAAACAGCAACATAAATCCATGAAAAATTAAATACGGGGTAAGATGGATTTATTAGCTAAGAACATTATTGAATATTCATACTATAATCACAATTAATCAAATAAAAGCTTGAAATAGGCTCAAATAAATGCCAAAATAAAAATATGTGCCGAGCACATCATAAACAAATTAATTACAAATTACATGGAAAGTTGGGCAGTGTCCAGAATAAATGGTAAAATATATACAATTGAATCTTGGGGAACACTGCACTTCACTTTGAGTCGACAAAGTTAAGCTCAACATGTTTAATCCCACATGGGTTTAGTTTCATATAAATGGCCTCTAAGTCATACCATGATAGAAGAAAATTAAACTAGATCTGATCCATAATCACATATATCTACGTACAACAATTATCAACAAATCAAGTTTATCCAGGGGTCCTTAACATATAGCTACACTGAATTTACAGACAGACCGTTCTGTCGCAATTTGGACAGCTTGAAAGCTGACATCCCATCAAAGTGAGCTTCGGGCTCATATTTAAGATACAAGTCTTTAAACAACATTGACAATGACACATTGACATCAGTAAAATAAATTTGACACAATTAAATATAAACACAAAATCAATCACTTAAAAACTGCGAATAAAATGGAAAAAACAAGGAGAAAATCACTGTGTGTCCGCTTATCTGAAGTAGAATTATACATGAAGTGAAACGCTTCTTATTGGAAACCAGTGGGAAATCCTGACCCAGTTACATACACATCGAGGGTAGGTCACATCACCTGGCACGTCATGGCATATATCTGCTATCACTTCTTATTGCTCCAGCTGTAAGATGGCCTGTCTAGCAAACGATGACATCCGGTAATTGTATCTTTACTGCTTGCCTGAGAGAACCTAACATATTGGGGTACACATTTAACGCTGCAACTTACTGTTCTGTTTATTGTAAAATAACTAGGCCTCTGCTCAACTCAGTGCTCTTCACTATGCATTAATACAGCCTCAATCACACATTTCATTTCAAACACAGCTAAATTATAAAACAAACGGCACATCCGGCCTTACACCTCGCGGTACAAGAGTTCAAATCTTGCTGTATCAATGAACAACTCAGGCAAATCAAGCCCTTCTCTGTTTACTCAGCCATAACAAGTACCTTTCCCCTTTATTGAATTTTCACAGGCATCTCAGTCCTGTCTTAACACACCCGTAATAAATCTGTTTCTCAGGCTATTCTCGCCTTACTCTCATATTTCTCACACACCATATTCCCAATTAGCTTGTCCTCTTTGTATAACTGAAAGACACTAACTCTACAATGTTGCACTTTCATGCTGGATACATTTGCCATGCAATTCACCTGTAAATCATGCTTCATGCACTTAAAAATTTCTATTCCCTACTGAAATATGTTCCCAGTCAAACTTAAGGCTGCAGAGCCTCTTCAATAAAAGATAACACATACAGGAATACATAGTAATATCATAACAGACACACACTCCTAACTATGCCTAATAATTTCCCTCTTTCCCATCTAATAAAAAGGAAAAATAAAACAAGAAAAACCCAGGGTTCGAACATGCATTTCCCCTGGAATCCAATCATTACTTTACATTAAATAAAAACACAGCTCAGCCACAAAAAGACTGACATTTAATATTAATTTTATATTTACAAAGGATTGAACTAGGCTAATTCTTCTATCTAAGGCATGCTTATAATTGTCATGATGAACTTAACTTGTGCCTATCTCAGCTTCCATAACGGTCCCCAGACCACTACATCCTTGTAGTTTTCACCATCATTGCAACACACTGCATGGCGTTACAAAACACACTGCTGGTCCTGGCTGTTGCCATCACCGTCTTTGAAATGTGGTGCTCCTATAAGGAAAATGTTATTATGTTCTCTTCTCCGCTCAAGTACACGAATACTTTGTATATGTTTACACGAATAGATGGTTTTAAGTAACAGCCAGTATATAAAATATAGCCATTCACACGGTTAATTCAGGGTTCCAGTCCCAAGCATAGCATTATACGGAGCGTTAAATAACGAAACACACTCACTTCTCGCGACCACGGTACGCGAACGATTAGAGTTTATGCATTACGTGAATGCTAACTGAGTCCACGGGCTTTGTGATACCGATAACATATACCGTCTTATTCAGTTACTTGTTCCCGTGCCTTGTTACCGTAACGTAACACACATATAGCAGAGGTGACTACTTCATAAATCGTACTGTTCACTCCCATGTTTAATTAAAGTCACTTGCACAGGGATAGAGCATATTATTAGTTGAAATAATGTTTCACAATTAACGATACATAATTCTTTACACTTATTTAAAGAAAGGGTCACTTGTAATAGCACAAAGTTCAACATGTGACAGGCGCATCAACTACTGACCAGCACATCCAAGAAAACAGGGCAGAGTGAGTGTCAGATCGCGTCCCACGCTGCACGCTTCCCTCAAGACTTCCTGTCCTTGTTCAAACGCAGGGAATTCCAGTGATACGATGACTCATTGGTCCAACCGCCTGCTGGGGGACAAAGCGCTGATTCATTAAAATATGTTATTTCTTTACTGGATCAAAATTAATTAGTATTCCTGCATACAGGTAGTTATAAATTCATAATTTACTTTTTGTTTATATCAAAACCGTGGAGTGTGGCTTAATAACAGATTGCCTAAGTTAAATGATGATGGTCCAACACTGCAGATATCGAAGTTGGTAGTTTTGAGTTCATTTGTTCTGGGGATCCCTGCCGTCAAAAACTCTGCCTCCAAGCTCATGATTGATCTCTTTCAAATGTACTGCACTCAGGCGATCTCGTGATACTCCCAGCTAACTTATTTGAAATATCTAAACTGCACGCTGTTGCTAGGCAAGATAACAGCTGGTCTCCAACTCCGCGTGCTCCAGAAAACTTGCATTGTGTAACTTCCTCCTACACCAAGCCATCCCTCTTGCAATGAGTCCACAGTATTAAGCAATATTGCACATTATATTCATGGGGCATATATGATATGTCACAATACATTATCCAAAATCCATCAACAAAGGTGTGACTATGTATATTATCATCCGGTTAAAGACCTTCTAGCACAATTATTTTAAATTAGGAAATGCCCATGCTGTTCTGCGATATTCTACATTGTTTACGGATTTCAACATAAATTACTGTACACACAGTGAGTAAGATTTTATTAAATTGGATGTCTCTTGGTGTTATCCAAGCGGGGAGGTCGTCATACATTGTTTCCCATCTAAGGTGCGAGTTGGGGAGTTTTGATGATAATGGCAGGCCCTCTTTCCTACTGCCATTCACAAACGAGTTTGGGAGTTTCGACTATAATGGCAGATTCACTTGCTTACTACCAGTCACAGTCGATTTGCAGAGCCCCAAAAGACCTAAAGAAAATCTAATGGCAAAAGTTTAATTTTAATGTAAAATATTGTGGACTCTCCACAGTTTTATTGTGTAACACTGATAGGTGACCAAATGTATTGGCATAATCTGCTGGTAAGCATTGCGGAATTGTGTGTGATGTCATAAATACAGCCCCAAACGCCACATCTTTTGTTTATGCCATCCCAAGCTTGTCTTAAATTCAGTTACCGGAACTTTTAACTTATATGATGACTCCAATGCTTTCATTCTGATAACTTCTTGACTTATTGGATAACTACGCTTTCATTTTTCCTGCAGGAATCCAGTAACAAGCCTATAAGTGTAATTAAATTTTCCTGTCTTTGTTCCTCTGATTGCTTTTATTTATGTCCTGTTGTCGCTATAAGACCTATCTGTGTCGGTGTGACGTAAAGCCAATTGTAAAAAAAAAAGTAATAATTATTATTTAGTGTCATTCTTTAAAACTTTTCTTTGTCCTTCTGAAAACATCATATATGTTACATTACGCACAGAAGCACCAAACTTTCTCACAGCCTGTACATTGTAAGTATATTTTGCCTTGTGTAAAACTGTAACTTAAAAGCTTTTCAGTCTTTCAGACACACAAGTTCAATATAAATATTATATCATAACATACCTGTAAAAAAAACCACACTATTGAACAAGGAATAAAATACACACTATTAAACAAAGAATTACATGTTTTGCTCTTGAAGGAACATCATTAGATTCTATCAAGTCAAACTCAATATTTGGAAATATTTATATCCAAACACCTATGAAATTGAAATCTGGAACTTAATGAATTCCTGCCTTGTCTCACTCCAGCATACAATGCAAGACGTTTGAAAAACCGACAGACTGAAAAGCTTTTAAGTTACATTTAACTGAGTCGACACTGGAAAGTATGGCTTCCTTCTTACCAAATTGCATAAAACTTGCAATTGGAAGTTTATATCATAACCTTCCTGTCTTTTATTGAACTAAAGTAACAAATACACTCTTGTTTAAACATGATCTGTCATGACTGGAATTGTGACCAAAACTGAATGCAATAACACAATGATGCCAACCAGAGCAACAACAGATCACAAGTCATAGTTTGGAAAAAAGTCATCAAAGCTCAAGAAATTTTGGTTTGTTTGTGGCCATGCCTGTGGTTTTTATTAGTACGTGGTGGGCCAGAAGTTGGATTGGGAAGTATTTCAAGTAACTTAACATATAGTTTTGCAGTTACATGGATCTGGAAGTGTGTTCTAGGTTGAGAATAATGTTCATCTCTGCCTGTAGTACGTCTGTCTTCTGGTAGAGGTCACCCAAATTACAACAATGCAGGTGATATTTGCTATGCGTTACTCCATGAAAATATGGCATGTGATAGTGTTCTGTTTTGCTTGTGGTTCTGACGACTGCTACCAAGGTGATACTATTGTAAACATTCGTGTTATAATACCAGATGCAAGCAGATTTACAGTTGAAGAACGTCATCTTCTTAGTGTATGGGCGGACAAAAGACAACCCTCATTGTTATGAAGAAATTAAGCAACACCCTCCTCATGTAATGCTAGGGGCCGGTGTTACCAGTAGATATATAACTTACCCAGCCACAAGTGGAAGCAAAGAAATCTGCACTGAAAACCCACCCCATATATTTAAAAAAAGGTCAGGGACCCCAGGATAATACTGAGCTAACTACCAAAAAATAACACGGTATACTTTTCATTAAAATTATAATTACATTTTAGTTACAGAATACACCCACACAAAAAAATATCATAAAACCAATTAATCTTATAAATAAAGTTGTAGGGGGTCCACTGTCTGTATTTCCTTTTGTTTTGCCAAATTTTCAAATATTTATCCGTTTTAGGTCAACTCAAGACCGAATTTGGTGGTTTTTACTTTTCTTGTCTGTTTGTTTGTCTGTTCCACCATCACATCGAAACAGCTAGATAGATCTCAACCAAACTTCATATTTAGAGTATACTCTTCCCGGGGAAGGTTTCGATATGCATATCATTTTAAAATCTTTGAAAAGACGGGGGTTTTATAGGAAAACCACAGCAGTTTTCCTCCATTTTCTCTTATACTATTGATTTTCTGTCAACTCTGTGGACCGTATGTGAAAGGTCTCTTCATTATAAACAACTTTCGTTATGTTCATAATTTACCTTACTCTTCAAATGATGGAGAAATTTACTATTTTCTGTCGATACCATGCTCTGCATTGAGTGACCGACAGACCGACAACGATTAAATGGGTTACCATGGCAACGTCTCTGGCTGCTTGCCAGCAGGGAAGTAACGTATTGCCATTTTCCTCATCATTCCTTTAAATTCGTGGTTGTTCCTTGGGTAGAAAGCAAGAGAGTCGTCAATCGGCCATTCTGCGGGATATTGGCGGAATATCATTGGAGGTTATAACCGTCCTCGAATAGCTTAAGTAATAACACAAATATTCATCTTCTTATCTGATTACCTAAGAATCCCTACGCCTAAATTTCTCTCCGATTACCGCTTTCTTATATCCATAACTCACACTGGCATAATTTATTGAGGAGCGTTTGATTTTCCAATACATTAACTTGGTATTTACATACCTGTTGTCATCTGGATGTCCTCAGTTATAATCCATTTTCTGTTAATTTCAACTTACTAAACTATATTATTTTCTTCCTTAATTACCACGTATGTATGCGAGTGCTAATCCCGAATGCTGGACACACTTTTCTTTGAGGAAATATTCTAAGCTATGCAAATGTATAACTTTTGGCCCAGAAAAAATTCTGAAATATGGGTGCAATTTTAACGACGGTGCAGACCTTTGTTTCGGGGTAATTGGTGGCTAATCAGTAAGTCGTATCACAAGTAAGAAAGTAAATGGCGTTTCATTTTGGAGAGATCTACAACTTTTGTCCTATGACTTTTCGTCGTATTTCTATCCCTAATGTGTTAAATACAGCTGTATTTCTCGATTTCAAGTTGATTTGGTAATTTTACACGTATATGTTATCTTTTGGCACAATTATAGGAAAGGTAGAATCATGACATTCGGCACGCACATTGACATGACCATTGGCCATGTTATAGCCAAATTTTATGATTCTAGCTGTCACATGAGAATCAAAAATATAAAGTAGCATCCAAAAACTGTACAAGATTTCACCCCATTCAATGACTCTAACTCAATCTAACCCATGAATATAGGAGATACGAGAAGATGTCATAGGACCAACCATGTAGAGCACTGAAAGGGGCGTCTGATGGTCAAGTCCGTTTGTAGATACGTCGTACAGTTTCAAAGCAGTAACTATCGAAATAAAGGTCTGCACTTCTAGAGTGTGTCTGTACATTGACAATTTCGGCAAAATTTCCGTACAGTTATCCGTTTCAGGTGTAATGACCATCTGCATATATTCAGTTTTGGTGTCTGTCTGTCTGTCTGTTTGTCTATAACTTGGAAACTACTGGATATATTTCCACCAAACTTGATATTTAGAATCCACCTGTCCTTTGGTAGGTTTTAGGGCAAATATTGTTTCTAAATCCCTGAATTGACTGGGGGATTGTACGAAACCGAAACCGTGATTTTGCATTCCCACAAAATATACACAACCAAACTTAATGTAAATTTACCTGCCTTAATGGAAATTAATTTCTAAGCCTTTTTCCTCATGTGCATCATTTCAATACGAGGATTAATAAGGGAGATATCATTAACGGACCGTTTTATGGTACAAGTCCCACCGGAAGAGCGGGTGCGTGTAAAGCGTATTTTTTACAACTTGAAAACTACTGAAGATATTTGAGTCAAACTTTACATTAATATCCACCTGTCCAACGGTATGTGTTAATCGTCAATAACATTTCATGTTCCCGGAATGGACTGGTGGTTTATAGGGAACCGAAATGGTGATTTTACTCTTACACAATATATACAATATACCTGACTGGAAATCGACCAAACATGATGGAATTCCATCTCTAAAACTTTTTTTTCATGTGCATTTTTTCGACAGGAGGATTAATAAGGGAGATATCATAAACAGTCCGTTTTTCAGGTTAAGTCCAGCGGATATAGCCCAAAATGTGTTTTTCGTGGAGCAGGTTCCTTATCTATGTAAATGAAATCGTAACGACTGTGTGCCTGTACATTGACTATTTTGGCGAAATTTTCGTACAGCTACACGTTGAAGGGGTAATAATGACCATCTGCATATTTTTTGGTTTAGTTTCTTGAAAGTCCTAATTTTTACACTCCTCACCGAAAACCCAGATTGCGCCATAATCTACCAGTCAAAGAAGGACATTGAAATTTGGCAAAATTATACGTTTTAGCCTGTAACGGACGGAAAACTTCCAAGATCTTTAAATTTTTCCCTTTTTATCCCGATGAATATCGAAATATGGAGGCAATTTTAATGATGGTGCAGACCTTCGGGAAGTATTATCACATAACGGATGGCACAATCCCCGTTCAATTTGGAGTGATCTACAACCTTGGGCATACGACTTTTTGTCGTATTTCTATCCCTTTTACGTTTGATTTTTCTCTATTTCTCGATGTTAAGTAAATTTGGACTTTTCACATACATAATTCATACCTTCCATCACTTATAGGAAAGATAGAATCATCAAACTCTACACGAAAATTGGTCCACCCAGTAGCCATATGTGAGCCAAATGCTATGTATGTAGCTGTCACTTAATTATCCAAAAAGCAATGCAATGTGAGATAATCTTACACAAATTTTACCCTATTCCACGTTTCTAACTCAATCTGACCCATGAATAGATGAGATATCATAAGACCAGCAATTTAGGCCGCTAAATCCGGCGTCTTATGGTACAATCCTTTCTCGATATGATGTACCGTTTAGCAGCAGTTAATCTGTAAATGAAGGTCTGCAATATTGTAAACAAGCACATACTTTCGTATGTTGAACTATATATATTCACTGATGTCGATTTTGTAGCGATCGAGAAAGGGTGTGTCTGTTATTGTAATCAGTACTCCCCACACCGACTTTGACTGGCAGTAGGAATGGGGTCCTTCTCCAATTCCTGTGTAACTGGCATTAATAAGGCAGGCCTACCATTGTAATGAATAATTCACTTCTCGATTTGACTTGCAGAAGGCAAGGGAGCATGTAGTTTTGTTCAAAACTCCCCTTACCCGATTGTGTTTGGCTGTAGGCAAGCGTTCCCGCAGTTATAAACAGATGTACCCATCTAAAATGTGACTGGCATTAGGCATACTGGCCTGCTATTTTGATGGAAACTCACCAACTTGGTGTGACTGGCAGTAAGCTGGCTGGCAGTTGGAAAAGGGGCCTGTAATTATAATGATAACTGCACAACTCAATTTTGACTGGTTGTAGGGAAGTTTCCTGCCATTATAATAAAAACTCCTCAATTTGTAATATGTCTGGAAGTAGGAAAAAGGGACTGCCATTGTAACGGAAACTCCCCAAATCGATTGTGACCGCGCAGTAGGTAATGGGGCCTTCAATTATAATGTAAACTTCCCAACTCGATTGTGAATGACAGTAGGCAAGTAAGCCTGTCGTTATCATCACAAATCCATAACAAGCACTTTACATTGGAAACGACGTATGGGGACCTCTCCATGCTGTTTCTCGGATAACGCTAAGAGACATGCTATTTTAAAACAATCTTATTTAGTGCATGTACAGTATTTACTTCAATGTGCGTATACAATGCAGAATACCGTAGCGAAGCATGGGTACATTTGCTAGTCATATAAAGAAATGAACTGGCGTAACCATGGCAACATCAGCTCCAGGATTCTACAGCAGCGAGATTATGCATGTACGTTTGGGCATAGCTGCCAACCAAAACTGGTACACATAATTCCTGAGAGACATTGGCTGTATTTTATTTTCAAAAATATTCATGGAGGGGGGAACGATGGGAGGAGATATAAATTAATAGACTAATATAGGCGAAATATCGAATTTGTCGTACAAGGACGAGACAAAGCTCATTTTAAGACTCTAGACGCAAAGGACAAAACTCGGTAAGCCATACGAGCCTGAAAACCATGCCTTAAGGCCTTAAAACCAACCGTTATGGAGATATTGGCACCACACTACTCCTGCTCTAGGAATCGGATAGAAATGAACTGCCGTAACCATGGCAACGTCAGTTCGACTATTTTACAGCAGCAAGATTATGCTTGTACGTTTGGGCATTAGCTGCCAACCAAAATTGGACACATAAACCCTGAGCATATCTACAGTATATCTCAAAACTTAACATTTTACAGATGTGAACATTTGTATGTATATAAATAAAATCGTGGACATCTATACACCTTCTTCCTCATGTGCATTATTTTGATACGAGGAAGAATAAGGGAGATATCATTAACGGACCTTTTTTCGATAGAAGTCCCACCGGACTTCATTCAAGAGCGGGTGTGTGTAAAGCGCATTTCTTATAACTTGAAAAATACATGAGATATGTCAACCAAACTTCATATTTAGCATCCACCTGTCCAAAGGTAGGTTTTTAGGCCCATACCATTTCAAATTCCCAGAACGGACAGGGGGTTCATAGGGAACCGAAATAGTGATTTTACTCTCCCACAAAATATACAAGACCAACCTAACTGGAAATCCACCACCCTTGATGGAAATCCATTTCCAGAACATTTTTCCCATGTGCATTTTTTCGATAGGAGGATTAATAATGGAGATATCATGAACTGTCGGTTTTACAGACTATGTACAGCAGACATAGGCCCAAAGGTGTTGTACGTAGATCGTGTGTCTGTACACTGACTATTTTGCCGAAATGTTTGTAGTTACCCATTTCAAGTGTAATAATGACCATCTGCATATTTGTTAGCTTTAGTTTCCTGAAAGTCCTCATTTTTAACCCCTTCCCACAAAGCAAGATTGAGGCACAATATTCTAGACGAGCTAGAAAATTGCAATTTGGCAAAATGATTATGTCTTAGCCTGTAATCGACGGAAATCCTCCAAGATCTTAAAATATTTCATTTTTAACCCCCCAAAAATATTGGAAATTGAGGTAATTTTAATATCCGTGCAAACCTTCATTTCGAGGTATTTCGCGGCTAAATGGTAAGTCGTATCACAAAACAAATGGCACAATCTCAGTTATATTTGGAGTGATCTACAACTTTGGTCCTATGACGTTTCGTCGTATCTCTATTCGTTATATGTTACATTTGTCTCTATTTCTCGATTATACCTATATTTTGCTCTTTGTACACGTATAATTCGTAGTTCGAATCACTTATACGAAAGGTAGAATCATCTAATTCTACACGAACATTGGCCGACCCAGTATCCATACTTGAACCAAATTCTATATTTGTAGCTGTCATGTTAGTACCCAAAAGTAATGCACTGTGAGATGATGATGATACTTGCTATTTAAAGGGGCCCAACATCTAAGGTCATCGACCCTGCACTGTGAGAAGACCTTACCCAAATTTTACCCTATTCATCGTTTCTAACGCAATTTTACCCATAAATACATGAGACAGGAGAAAATATCTTAAGACTAGCCATTTAGACCGCTAAATGAGGCATCTTATGGTACAATATTTCTGTCGATATGATGTATCATTTAGTAGCAGTTAATCTGTAAATGAAGGTTTGCAATATTGTAAACATGCATATACTTCGTATGTCGATCTGTATATATTCACTGAAGTCGATTTGTAGTGATATAAGGGTGCGTTTGCCATTATAATTAATATTTTACATCGATTGTGACTCTCAGCAGGAGGGCATCTGCTATTGTAAACATTACTATTCACGTCGACTTTTACTGGCAGTAGGAATGGGATCCTTCTCCAACTCCTTTGTAACTAGCATTAGTAAGGAGGGACTACCATTGTAATTAATAGTTCCCTTCCCGATTTGACTGGCAGAAGTCAGGGGAGCATGCAACTTTGTTCAAAAGTCCCCTAACCGCTTGTGTTTGGGAGTAGGCAAGTGTACCCGCCATTATCAACAAATTCACCCATCTAAAATGTAACTGGCATAAGGCACAGTGGCCTTGCTATTATAATGGAAACTCACCAACTCGGCGTGACTGTAATTAAGAAAAGGGGCCTGTCTTTATAATGATAACAGCACAACTCAATTTTGACTGGCATTAGGGAATGTGCCTGCTCTTATAATAACAACTCCTCAACTGTAATCTGTCTGGAAGTAGGAAAGGGCGCCTTCCATTGTAACGAAAACTCCCCAAATTGCCTGTAACCGCGCAGTAGGTAATGGGGCCTCCAATTATAATGAAAACTTACCTACTAGATTGTGAATGGCAGTAGGCAAGTGAGCCTGCCGTTATCATCACAACTCCGCAACTCGCACTTATCATTGGAAGCAACGAATGAGAACCTCCGCCTGCTGTTTCTGGATAACGCTAAGAGACATGCAATTTTTAAAAATCTTATTCACTGCATGAACAGTAATTTACTTCGATATCCATATACAATGTAGAATACCGTAGCGAAGCACGGGTGCATTTGCTAGTTAGTAAATAAATGAAAAGGGGCTGCCTGGCCGAGGCGGTAAAGGCGTGCTCGGTTCGCCCGGAAGGACGTGGGTTCGAATCCCCGTCAGGAAGTCGTAAAATTTAAGAAATGAGATTTCCACTTCCGGAGGTGCATATGGCCCTGAGGTTCACTCAGCCTACACCAAAAATGAGTACCAGGGTAATTCCTGGGGGCAAAGGCGGCCGGGCGTAGAGCTAACCCCTCTACCCCATCAAGTGCCGAGGTTACGGATAGTGGAAGCCTTTACCTTCCACCCCTCCAAGGGCCTTCATGGCCTGTAGGGAGATGACTTTGCTTTTGACTTTAAATAAATGAAAATTTGAAAACATAAGGAAATACAGTAAATAGTTATAATATAATAATCTTCTGTAAAATATATAAATTAATGAAAGTAACATAAATATAGGGTCTTAAAAATAATTTTTCTCCCTTAACAAATAGAAATAGTGCACCATTAAACAACTTTGACTTAAACAAGCTTTGAAAACTCATGAATTTAATAAAGTTTAATGTGGAACAAAAAGTCAGGATGAGTAACCGTGAGGGGCTTATGACAATCCCTAGTGGAGACATCACACACCTGAAATATGGTCAGAGGCATAGATCCATTAATCATCACATGAAATTAAAACTAAGTATATCCAGATGAAAAATATTTAACACATAACCAGCCCAAAAATTAGGGGGGAAAATCAGACACAAATAAATAAATAAAACTTAAATCCCAAATAAAATCCAACGGATTAGTAAATCAACTAAAATAACTCCTAGTCAAGAAAATAGAAATCAAGGCAGGTCCGGTAACCCAAGGCGTCAACACACACAGAGAGTCAAACACGATCTCACGTCAAGATGAAAACAATAACAACGTTAGCGATGCCAAGCAAGAACCAAAGACGAATGCCCAAGATAAGAACAATAATGACACAGTTACATAATTGGGCAAAACAGAGATAAGATAACGCAACAATGCAAAATAAAGATAAGGATTACAACGGCTAGAAACTCCCACAAAATAATATATATATATATATATATATTTAGAGAACTTCTTCTTTACAATATTACATTTAAAAATATAAGCTTGAATAAAACTTAGTTAAAATTTATTTTATGTCCCATTTATAAATGAATAATATGTAGAAACATACCCAAAAATTATTTATATGTATATAGGGACAGTAATATTTGTACTTGATATGAAGTTTTAAATAAATGAAAGATATTAATATAAAAGGGAGCAATAAAATTTATATTACTAAAATTAATAAATAATAATAATAGGATCTTAACTAAGAAAAAAGGGGTGACAAAGTGGTGATTACACAGCACATAGGTCAATACACAGTCATTACAGTGTCGAAACAAATGAAATTAACATGAATAAACCAAAACTGAATGACAGAATGAAAACTAGCAAGAATACGGGGCAAGGATTACCATATCAACAACCCACAAGAAATTCTAAATAGCAATAACACACGCGCCCATGAAAATAATACAAGGAAACACAATAAACGAGCAGAATAAAATATAAATCAGATAGGGAAAATAAAAGAAGGAAAAACAAAGAGAATTTCAAAGTTACCGGTCAAACAATGGGCATATCATTTAAATGGTACCAACATGGTGCACAAACAGCAAATATAAGTAGAACACCAACCAAATATCACCATAATTCCCACAGCAGTAATCAAAATGACACATAAATAAAGAATAATGTACCCCACCAAGAATATAAAAATAAGGTACTTACAGGAGTGAAGAAATATACTATAACATCTTACCCATGCTGACCCATGCGCCGGAAATCACCGTCACCAAATAAAATTTAACACTAAGCAATCTTCCATACTACAAAATTTTTTTAAACCTTAATTAAATACACTAATAATCCCTAAGTGGGATGTTAAGTTCCTTTTTTATCCGACTCCTGTTGGGTTGAGCTTCATCCTACAAGATGAGGGGGAGGACATGGCTTCCAGCGTCCGTCCTCGATCAGTCTCAACAGCAGATAGCCTCTTTCCTAAGTAGTCCATGCTAGCAGTAGTGTCTGGCGATCGTTGTGCGCTCTGGTGATAAGAGTCCGTACACAAGACTAGTAATACAGTTCACAGGCAGATGGTGTCGGAGTTCACTCAGCCGTCACACACACGGCACATGCGGCTTACAATGAAGGAATGTTTCACAATAAATTTGATGACGATATGCCACCGTAGGCTCATTTAAAATGAGCAGAAGAAAACGTTGACGATGTCCAATGCATATTAGCATTTAAGGTTAGCAATGCCATGCAGACACGTAATTTAAAATATACTGCTTCTCAAGTAGAGTCTGATCCCGAGTAATATTTTGTTACTGTAATAATGTTAAATTATGGATTGGACGTGGAAGGCCTCCTATATGGCTGCCCAGAAGCCCGGAGTTAACAACGAGCGATAATTGTCTTGGTCCTTTTTATAGGAAAAGATTTCCACAACTCGTATGACTTTCTTTGAAGAGCTGAAAGAAAAGATTACCCGTACCCTGAGAATGATCACTTCCAAAATGCTGTGCTAGGTTAGCAGATGCAAATGTGGCAGCAAATCCAACTCTGCGCTAAGAATGGTGGTCAGTATACCGAGACAGCTTGAAATTTATAAGAACATTCATTTCTGTCTTATTCCATTCTTGCATATACTTTTTTTCTGTTAACCCAGTGGCTGCCAAGATTTGATGTAAGCCGATGCTCTGTGAATCGTAAAACTGCCGTGATCCGATGAGATCCGATGCCATAAAGGCTGATTTTCAAAAACCATTTATTCAGGTTTAACACAACAGATGACTCCCATATGCACGTTGGCTGATCCTTGGTATCTCTAACTACAAGTAAATACCATTTTCTCCCTGACGAGAATATAACGTTCTTATTTTCTATTTCTTTGAGAGGTTGTCACGCACTGGCCATGTCATGTGCGCCACGAACTTTGCACAGCAAGTTTGTTTAACGCGAGGTATTGCTTTTATCGTGTTTTTGCATATTATATTCTGAATTTGTATAGGGTAAGATGGTAAAATATTATTTGACAAGTTTTATGAAGCATTGAGTGACATCGTGGTCAGGGTCAACAGCAAGGATAGAATAGTGCTAATGGGCGATTTCAATGCGAGAGTTGGGAATAGAACTGAAGGATACGAAAGGGTGATTGGTAAATGTGGGGAAGATATGGAAGCTAATGGGATTGGGAAGCGTTTGCTGGACTTCTGTGCTAGTATGGGTTTAGCTGTTACGAATACATTCTTCAAGCATGAGGTTATTCACCGCTACACATGGGAGGCTAGGGGTACCAGATCCATAATAGACCATATCTTAACAGACTTTGAATTCAGGAAATCTTTTAGGAATGTAAGAGTTTTTCGGGGATTTTTCGATGATACAGACCACTACCTGATCTGTAGTGAACTAAGTATCTCTAGGCCTAGGGTAGAGAAAGTGAAATCTGTGTGCAAACGAATAAGGGTAGAAAATCTCCAGGACGAGGAAATTAGACAGAAGTACATGGATATGATTAGTGAGAAGTTTCGAACAGTAGACGGTAAGCAGGTTCAGGATATAGAAAGTGAATGGGTGGCATACAGGGATGCTGTAGTAGAAACAGCAAGGGAATGCCTAGGAACAACTGTGTGTAAAGATGGGAAAAGGCGAACATCTTGGTGGAATGATGAAGTGAGAGCAGCCTGTAAACGTAAAAAGAAGGCTTATCAGAAATGGCTCCAAACAAGGGCCGAGGCAGACAGGGATTGGTACGTAGATGAAAGAAACAGAGCGAAACAAATAGTTGTTGAATCCAAAAAGAAGTCACGGGAAGATTTTGGTAATAACCTGGAGAGGCTAGGTCAAGCAGCAGGGAAACCTTTCTGGACAGTAATAAAAAATCTTAGGGAGGGGAAAAAGGAAATGAACAGTGTTTTGAGTAATTCAGGTGAACTCACAATAGACCCCAGGGAATCACTGGAGAGGTGGAGGGAATATTTTGAACATCTTCTTAATGTAAAAGGAAATCATCATGGTGGTGTTGCAAACAGCCAAGCTCATGGGGAGGAGGAAAATTATGTTGGTGAAATTATGCTTGAGGAAGTGGAAAGGATAGTAAATAGACTCCATTGTCTTAAGGCAGCAGGAATAGATGAAATTAGACCTGAAATGGTGAAGTATAGTGGGAAGGCAGGGATGAAATGGCTTCATAGAGTAGTAAAATTAGCTTGGAGTGTTGGTAAGGTACCTTCAGATTGGACAAAAGCAGTAATTGCACCTATCTATAAGCAAGGAAACAGGAAGGATTGCAACAACTATCGAGGTATCTCATTGATTAGTATACCAGGCAAAGTATTCACTGGCACCTTGGAAGGGAGGGTGCGATCAGTCGTTGAGAGGAAGTTGGATGAAAACCGGTGTGGTTTCAGACCACAGAGAGGCTGTCAGGATCAGATTTTCAGTATGCGCCAGGTAATTGAAAAATGCTACGAGAGGAATAGGCAGTTGTGTTTATGTTTCTTAGATCTAGAGAAAGCATATGACAGGGTACCGAGGGAAAAGATGTTCGCCATACTGGGGGACTATGGAATTAAAGGTAGATTATTAAAATCAATCAAAGGCATTTATGTTGACAATTGGGCTTCAGTGAGAATTGATGGTAGAATGAGTTCTTGGTTCAGGGTACTTACAGGAGTTAGACAAGGCTGTAATCTTTCACCTTTGCTGTTTGTAGTTTACATGGATCATCTGCTGAAAGGTATAAAATGGCAGGGAGGGATTCAGTTAGGTGGAAATGTAGTAAGCAGTTTGGCCTATGCTGACGACTTGGTCTTAATGGCAGACTGTGCCGAAAGCCTACAGTCTAATATCTTGGAACTTGAAAATAGGTGCAATGAGTATGGTATGAAAATTAGCCTCTCGAAGACTAAATTGATGTCAGTAGGTAAGAAATTCAACACAATTGAATGTCAGATTGGTGGTACAAAGCTAGAACAGGTCGATAATTTCAAGTATTTAGGTTGTGTGTTCTCCCAGGATGGTAATATAGTAAGTGAGATTGAATCAAGGTGTAGTAAAGCTAATGCAGTAAGCTCGCAGTTGCGATCAACAGTATTCTGTAAGAAGGAAGTCAGCTCCCAGACGAAACTATCTTTACATCGGTCTGTTTTCAGACCAACTTTGCTTTACGGGAGCGAAAGCTGGGTGGACTCAAGATATCTTATTCATAAGTTAGAAGTAACAGACATGAAAGTAGCAAGAATGATTGCTGGTACAAACAATGGCAGGTGGGAACAATGGCAGGAGGGTACTCGGAATGAGGAGATAAACGCATAAACCGGCTTCGGTGGTGGGGTCATGTGAGGCGAATGGAGGAGGATAGGTTACCTAGGAGAATAATGGACTCTGTTATGGAGGGTAAGAGAAGTAGAGGTAGACCAAGACAATGATGGTTAGACTCAGTTTCTAACGATTTAAAGATAAGAGGTATAGAACTAAATGAGGCCACAACACTAGTTGCAAATCGAGGATTGTGGCGAATTTAGTAAATTCTCAGAGGCTTGCAGACTGAACGCTGAAAGGCATAACTGTCTATAATGATAATGTATGTATGTATGTGTATTTGGAACACTTGTGTTAAAAATACGTTCAGGCTATGTTGTTAGGAAGTGACAGTATTATATCTCGTAGTGATGAAAACAGTAAGACAGACATTAACAGTTAATGTGACAGATATTAGGCTTAATGGTGTTATCCCTTCTCAAATTACTACTACTGCTGCTGCTGCTGCTGCTGCTGCTGCTGCTGCTGCTGCTGCTGTCGAAAGTGAAGATAACAATTATCTTAATATTAAACAGCGAAATGCAAGTTACCACGACGATGAATCTAACCTCAATTTTCAACTTTCAATTTCAAAACCTAAAATCATTTGGACATTATTAAACGTACAGATTTAAAACTTTTAACATTAAAAGATAACACAGTTTAGTGTTTCTAACAGTGACATTAACATGTATATGAAATAATTATTACTATGCAAAATACTAATTCAAATTTGCACAGTTAATTACAGAAAGTGGAAATCATCAATTCGTTTTTGTTTTTTTTTTTCTTCTTTCGTAAAGACATGTGCGCCAACAAAGTAAATCACAGGACATATACATGGCTATATCATGAATCATGAAAAAAAATTCATCTATATAGATTCAAAACTGAGGCGAGTGCAACATTTTCAGTACTACAGCATTTTAGCTTGGCAGGGAAAGGGTTAAATACAATTGTTTGCCTTTCATGTGTCTTCTTGTTTCAATAAAATAATATTAAACATTTCCAATCATGACTTCTGGCCTACTCTGTACATTTTAATGTAAAAAAAGTCATTGTATATTAGGGCCAATACACTATATACTACTACTCCATGTGGAATACAAAAGATTGAAACTACAAGTAAAGAGGAGTATCAAGGAAGAAAAGGAGAAATGGTGGGGAGAGTTTACCAACAAAATTGAGCAAGATAGTCGTGAAAAACAGAAACTATTATACAGAGTAATAAAATCGAAAAGAATAAATGAAGAAAAAATCAGGGCATGAGAGAGAGTAGATGGATCCATAGTACATGACGAAAAGGGCCTTCAGAAAGTGATGTTGAAGTATTGTACTTTGAAAATATAATGAGGATGACTGCTCGGAGGAAGAAGGAGATAAGAAAATGGAAATAACAGATGGAGAAAAGGAAGAGAACCCAATAACATGGTTGGAACTTGAAAGGGCAGTGAGAGCAATGACAAAAGGTAAAGCAAGTGGAAAAGACTAATTCAATGCTGATATGATTAAGGCAGCAGGAAGCATTTGACTACATTGGCTATACCAAGCCCTCAATGCCATATGGAAGGATGAAAGGATACCTGAAGATTGGCAACAAGGAAGCATTGTACCATTGTTCAAAAAAGGAAATAGGAAGAAATGTGAAAATTATAGAGGGATAACCCTATTATCACATGGGCTAAAAATAATGGAGAAAGTCATAGACAAAAGACTGAGGGATATAATAGAAACACAGTTAAGGTGCGTCCACACCAAGATGTTTTCGTTAACTTTGTTAATAAACATTGTTAATGAACAATGTTCATGAACATTTCTGTCTGTTAATAAACAAAACAGCGTGTTCATTAACTTTTCGAGCATGTTGATAAACAAAATTTCTTTAACTTTTGTGAATGAAACTTTTCATTTCGTGTTTTCGTTAACATTTCGGTTCGCACATGCGCAAAGACGCAATTAGAACACACAAATTCATAGCGCGGAATACAATACTTTTATTTATTTTTCGAAATCGACCGTCGAATCACAAGCAACTCATATACACCATACAAATACATAAGTGCAGTGTAGGAGTATTTCTCTTACACTCTTACATGATCCTTAGTAGGAGTCACAAGTCGCTAGGAATCTTCAAGTTATACTTAGTCTAACATTAATGCAGATGACATTCCGATAAATTTGTATCATTTCCTGCAATTTCAGACTCAATTACTGTCAACAAGAACTGAAAGTCTTGTGGGGACATTCTCAGAAAGTTTTGAAAGCCTGCTGCATCATGAATTGAAAGTTCTGACATAGGCCTAAGTGTCCTCTCCAAACTTAATTCTAAACGCTTTCCCAATATTTTTCTTTGCCACACTTTGCGTCTGCATTTTTCTCTAATTGCACTCATTAAAATAATGAAAGCTGCAGCTGTATTTTCTTCTTCCTGACGCTATCCATTGTAACCTCACAAACAGATATTTTGGTGTGGACACAATGTAAAGAAGTTTGTTAACAAAAGTTTATTAACATCTTGAGAAATGTATTCCTTAACATTGTTTATTAACTTTGTTTCGTAAACATTGTTTATTAACTTTGGTGTGGACTAACCATTAGAAGAACAATATGGCTTTAGACCGAATAGATCAACAGTCTGTAGACTTGATATTTACAGTGCAAACGATAATGAAAAAACATCTGGAAAGGAACAAGGAAATCATCTTTGTATTTTTAGATTTGGAAAAAGCTTATGATACAGTTAAGAGAAAACATGTATGAGAATGCCTACTGAAAAGGAATGTACCAAAGTCATTAATTATCAAGATAAATATGTTGTATCATGAGAGTAAAAGCAATGTATAAGTGGGGAGTGGTGACTCTGAAACATTTTATACATAAAAAAGTCTCAAGCAAGAAATTGCACTGTCGCCATTATTATATTGATGGATGAAATCATAAAAAATGTAAAACAGAGTATCAGTAGTGATGAAGTGAATGCTTTGGTATTTGCAGATGATGTGGTGATTTGGGGAAAGGGTGAAAAGGAAGTACAAAGGAGACTGGACATTTGGAATGAAAATCTGCAGGAGTTTGGAATGGCAATTAGTAAAAAGAAAACTGTAGTCATGCACTGTGGAAAAGAGAAAAAGAGAAGCCAAGTGAACATAGATGGAGAATGTAGAGCAGTTTACATATCTGGGTAGCATTATTAATGGATGAAATTAAATCAACCCTGAAATGAACAACAGACTAAGTAAAGGTACAACATTTTATTGAGTCAGAGAGCTCTTATAGGATGACAAAATACCCAAGAGAATGAAATTAACATTATATAAACAGTATTTCCTACTAATAACATACAGACTAGAAACACTGGTAACTAATAAGAGACAATAAGAGCTCGGCTATTGTACAGTTGTGAGGATGTTCAGAATATAATACTGTTGTGAGGGTGTTCATACAGATACCCTCAGCTATCATCGTAGGTACGTATGATGCAGAGATAAAATAGTATACTGTATTAGTTGATATATATATAGCTCAAGCATACATGTGGTAGAAGAAGCAGCACAATATAATAATCATAATAATAATCATAATAATTTACGCCAGAATTCGCGCAGTGAGAAGGAATAGGACCAAGAGAAAGTGACAGGAACAAGAAAAATCTCGAACTTAACAAAGTAAATAAGATATGTATATAACAAATAAAATAGTAAACATTTCTCAACAAGTAAGAGTTTGCTAGACTGAAATATGTAGAGGAAACTTTGAAAGACAAGGAAAATGTGCCACATTTACAATATAGATATTTAGAAATACATCAAAACCGTATGAATAAGTATTAAGGGTACAATGAAGAATAATAAAAGTCGAAATAGAGGAAGCAACCTGAAAGAAGATGTGAAAAGAAGGGAAAAGGAAAATGAAGTAGGGGTGGAACTCGGAAAGGGATTCTCTTCGCCGGGTGAAGTTTCGCTGCAGAATGTGTTATTATAATTATTATATCAAAAGGTAGCATTGGTTCAAGGAATCAGATATTGTGATTTCAAAATTCCATTGTCCGTAGTACAGTTCGTGTTTGAAAGGTTTTAGTCGAAATAATGTCCTGCATATATATTTTTGATGCCGTAATAAGCTGGCGAAAGTGAAGTTCAAGTGGGGCAGATGGCCCAATGAAGAATTTAATGTCAAAATAACATTATGAAAAAACTTGCTCACCGGATAACCTGAAGAAAATAACAGTCCAGATGGTAAATCACAATATAGAACATAGTAGTTGTATGGGTGCTTCCACCACTCTATAACGAATCCAGACTCAATTTTTAGAGCGGTGGAGCGAGATTATATAGTCGTACAGAAACGTCGAGAAGAATAGAGAAGTTGAAAGCCAGCATATTCCAGAAACATCGTAATCACGTGTCCAATAGAGGTTAGCGCAAGCACACACACAGGCGGAGAAGGCGGTGCGTGGAGAAGAAGATAACGTCAGGATCACGTGATGAACAGGGTAGGCAGACGACAGGTGAGCATAGCAGAAGAGTGGGTGAGGCAGTGGTGGCATGATCGGCGAAAACCAGCATGCGAAGGTAGGAAGTATACGTAGCAGTAGCGGAGATCATTCATAACAATAGTAGTAAGATCCAAGCAATAGAAATGAAATTTTCAAGAACATCGGTTAAAAAGACAAGAGATAGAATTCAAAATATTAAAATCAGAGAATAGCTAAATATAGAACCGTTGGTACAGAACATACAGAAAGCAAGAGTGAGATGGTTCGGACATGTAAAAAGAATGGGAAAGGAACGGGTAGCAAGAAGGGAATTGGAAAGAGAACTTAAGGGATAGAGACCAGGTGGAAGACTGAGAAGAAGTTGGATGAATCAGATTTGGAAGGACATTAGAGAAGCTGGATTGGATGTAGCAGAAGTAATGGAGCAGGAAAAGTGGAAGGACAGAAAGGAGTGGAGGAGGCTTGTTAACCACACCCAGGCGACTGGAGTGGGGCATTAATGATGATGATGATGATGATGATGATGATGATACCGGGCGAGTTGGCCATGCGGTTAGAGGCTCGTGGCTGTGAGCTTGCATCCGGGAGATAGTGGGTTCGAATCCCACTGTCAGCAGCCCTGAAGGTTTTCCGTGGTTTCCCATTTTCACACCAGGCAAATGCTGGGGCTGTACCTTAATTAAGGCCACGGCCGCTTCCTTCCAACTCCTAGGCCTTTCCTATCCCATCGTCGCCATAAGACCTATCTGTGTCGGTGCAACGTAAAACCAGTAGCAAGAAAAAAATATGGCGGTGGTGGTGATGATGATGATGATGATGACACTATATACTTCATTATAGAATGTTATGCTTTTCAGCACTCTTATCAGCCTGTGTGAATGATACCTTTTTCAGCATTCTGTGTGATAGCCTTTTTGACTGACGTAAGCACCTCCACATCCTTCATTTGCATCTACTGCAGCTCTTTGGCAAAATCCAAATGCCTTGTACTCACTCTGCTGAATTAAATTTAATTTTTTCAGGTATTTTCTAGTTTCATTAATCTTGCGTTAGTTGCAACAGATTAGAAATCTTCACAGTTATATATAAATATATATACATATATAAACTAAGTTAAAACCTAAAAGAAAGTAGCTTTTGCTTAAAAACTAATCATTCTCCGTATTTTTTTGTAAATACTATAAAATAAATTATAAATTATGAGAATTATAAAATTAAAAACTATTAAAAGCCAAAGAAATGTCACATAATACAGCACAGAATATGTTGTAAAATGAAACAAAAAGTTTTCTTCAAACACAAGAAAAGCAGTAGTTTTTTTTTTCATCATCAGAGGCCTCTATGCATCATAGTCAAGCAAACCTATCAGTAGGTCACACTTGCTTGCTCATAATGGACTGGCTGAAAGGTGTGGTCGCATTTGGACAATCTGAAGGACACAGGAGGTGGTTGACTTTGCTGGTGTGTTACATGGTACAGTCAATCGTGTTCAGAAACTGGAAGGAAATACGTTGCACATCAAACTGGCATGCTAATTATGAACATCATCTGCATATGCCAATTTCGGAATGTACACAACACACTCTTCTGGAGTATCGTACTACGTAATAGCCCACTTCTATTGTTTCTACAAAAAAGCACAACTTCATTAGTCTAAACACCATAAGAACTCGACAGTGGACAACTGGAAATGGGTCATCTGATCTGATGAGTCCTGTTTCTGACTTTACAGTAACAATGCCAGATGTTGAGTGCACCATAGATCTCATGAAGTATAGTTGGGGACAAAACATGACGACCTCAGTTCTTGGAAGCGACCTGGAAGCCAGCTGTAAATCCCACCCTGCACCCTGCCGAGTTAATGAGCTCCATGTGATCCTTGCATGGTATGGAGAGGTTGCCAAACCACTCTCTTCAGTCTTGACTCTTTCTTCATGTTGAGGGCAGTGTAGTGACCTAGTGAACATTATTAATAGTAAGATATGAAATAACTGATATTTGTAATATTTATAACATCAGTTTAGCGCAAGAGCAGTAATATGTCAGTATTCTTCCGGCCGTGGGTAAATCATAGTGTAACAAAGCGGAATTAAATCAGCTGCCTGGACCTTCTTCTTCTCCTACCTTACCAAGAACTCCAACTAAAAGTGACAAAAATGTGATTGGCAGAGGTGTTAAATTACAAAAACAAACCGTGATGTTGGCGAGGAACATTAAAAATTTCTTACGAGGTGTTTTAGGAAATGGAGGTGTTATAACTGGTAAAAATTTAAATAATTTTGCTTCGGAAGCGACAGGAATCTATGTTACTACGGTGAAAAAAAGTTAAAATCAGTGATGTGAACACCTATGTAACCCTCACAAAAAAGGAAGTTCACCGGGCTAGTTGGCCTGTGCGGTTAGGGATGCGCAGCTGTGAGCTTGCATCCGGGAGATAGTGGGTTCGAACCCCACTGTCGGCAGCCCTGAAGATAGTTTTCCATGGTTTCCCATTTTCACACCAGGCAAATTCTGGGGCTGTACCTTAATTAAGGCTACGGCCGCTTCCTTCCCAATTCTAGGCCTTTCCTATCCCATCGTCGCCATAAGACTTATCTGTGTCAGTGCAACGTAAAACAAATAGCAAAAATAATGTTCGGAAGCAGAAATTCTTGTAATATTATCTTTTCATGAAATTGCTTGTTCTACTCTTGTAGTAGTTGTAGTTGGGTAATTATGTTTTAACTTTACTTTATCATCACACTAATGTAAGTGATCATTGCCACCTGTTCCCAATTGCGATGTATTTGTTAATAATAATAATAATAATAATAATAATAATAATAATAATAATAATAATAATAATAACTATTTTTTCTGTGGACCTACACGTCAAATTAAATGTATGTTTTCCCTTTTACAAATATTTATGGATAATAAAGTAAAATAAAGTAAATAAATAATAACTAATCCAACCTATTTGAAGCTTTTTATCGTTTGCAAAACACCCTAAAGTGGGAGTTAACGCCTTAAAGTGTATTAATTTCCCTTAACTGTCAGAGGCTACCACCTGGGCCACGGAGGAGTCATTAATTATACTAATTATGAATAGTTAATAATAATTCAGATGTCTCATCTTTCAGTATGAATACATTATTATTTTCACTTTTTAAAATGGTTTACTTTACAAACTGTGCAACCTATTGGTGGGATAAAAATTGGGTAATTTGAACATTAATTCTTTTAAAAATTAGGCCTATATAATAGCAACAACAACAGCAGTAATTATTATTATTATTATTATTATTATTATTATTATTCATGTGGCTATTTCCGCATTATAATGTTCCGGCATTTACGTGAAATGGAAAGCTACAAAAATCATTTCAAGAACAGCCGGCTGGATTTGAACCCATGGCACCTCCTGACTTCGGGTTAGTAACCCGTCGCACTATAACTGAGCTAGTCCAGTTTTATGGGTCGTTTAAGTTTGTGTTTTAGTATTCAGGAGTCTCTCGTCGTTACCTCATAAGCTACACTAAATCGCCATAATACAATATTAACATTAATTTTTTCATGTCTAAATTCCAAGCTAAAATAATAATGATAATAATAATAATATTAATAATTCAGTTTACATCGAAATGACAAATACATTCCTTTAGAATGCTTTATTCGTGCTCTGGCTCATTTGGTGCTAATGAAGTTGACGATTTGGCAACTCTGACTACGGCAGAGGTAGTAAATCCTATTAGCCCCTAATGGACACCGGGCTGCCGCTGGAGGGTAGTGGTGTGAGGCGAGGTCGTCATGTTTTGTCCCCAACTATATTCTGTGAAGACTGTGTACAGGGTATAGTACAAGATTATTATTTTGATTATTATTATTATTATTATTATTATTATTATTATTATTATTATTATTAGTTGACTTTCTCTTTGAAAATTTTACTGTTGGGTTCTTGTGATCTGCCCAATAGTTTTTAATTCATTCACTTAGTTGTTGTAAAAGCTAATTTTTTGGCAGTTGTAAGATGTGGAAGAAATATGAGATTCTTTTCTTCTTCATTATGCTGGTGATTGAGTCAATCTCGCAATGGACAGTTTCATTAGGAAGGATTTTTCCAGACTCCTTCAACCTGGTATTTTTTATTTATGCAAGTTCTAATGATTTTTCTTTCAGTTTTGAGGAGCTGATCAGTTCTCCTTCGTTTTTCGTTTTTAATTTGGAACAGGTTTTCACAAGCATAAGTAGCTACTGGGAGAGTTACGTTTTTATAGTTTTAGTTCTTAGTGTCTATTGACAGACATATTATATGTTGACCAGGTTAGAAATTGGCCTTTTTTCATTTTGTTATTTCTATTTATCTGCATTTCTTTCTTGTTTAAGTTTTGTATGATGATTTCTCCAAGATATTTAAATGGTAGAACTATGTTAATTTTTTGATCTTTTATGAAGGTTGTATTTCAGCGGTTTCATGAGCATAATCTCAATTTTCACAAACGATATTTGTAATCATAATTTAATAATATAATAAGAAGAAGAAGAACTGGTACGATGTGTAGACAGCCTCCACGATGGTGTACCCTGGGCAGTGGTCTGCACGGTAACTGAACTAGATCTCGTATCTCTCCTGGTTTTTATGATCTACAAATGTATCCCAATGGCTCCTTTAAGAGCCAATGCACACAGAACTCAAAATGCATTGGACCTTGTGCCCATGTCCTGCAACCGAACATTGAAGGCATATCCAAAGATAAATGCGAATACCTGAGTAAATTATCTAAAGAACATAAAATTGATCTCATCGCCCTACAAGAAACCCATCTAAAAGATGATCAGGTAGAATCTAGAGCAAGAATACCTGATTATAAAATTGTAGGCATGCTTGGTTCAGAGATTTATGGTTCTATCATGTACATTCGCCAGGACATATCCGATTACAGTGTTACTTCTTGCTATCGACAAAGTAATATTGAAATCATCTCTGTCAACGAAATGGGAATAACAATATCTGCAGTGTAAAAACCACCACAGGAACGCTGGCCAAATCCCCCTCTTTCAGCCATAAGTCATCCAGGTGTTTACCTTGGAAATTTCAACAGTCATCACACTTCATGGGAGTATGACAAAAATTATAAAAATGGAGAAAAGCTAACGGATTGGATGGACCAGATCCAACTTCACCTGTCCTATGATGCAAAAGACAAAAAAATCTTTCCATTCTGCTAGATGGCGTGAAGACACCAATCCTGATCTCTGTCTTATAACAATGGATGCTAACCGTATTCCTTTACCTCAAACAAGATATTTACTATCAGGTTTTCCACACAGCCAGCATCGTCCTATTATTTTAACCACCTGTTTACAAGTCCCATTAATTAGAACTAAACGGAAACCCAGATGGAACTTCAAGAAAGCGCAGTGGATGAAGTATTCTCATGAGGTTGATTCTCATCTTTGCTGGATTCCACCTAAACTAGAGAATTATAAGCGCTTTGTTGGAACCATTATTGGAGCAGCAAAACTTAGCATACGTCATGGGTATAGAAGGAACTACATTCCTTGCTGGAATGAAGAGACTGAAGAGCCTGCTAAAGCATATGAAGAAAACAGAGATCCTACCTTGGGCATTCAGATTATACAATCCTTGAACACTCAGTGAAGGGAACACTGGCATAGCACAACAAAAGGTCTTGATTTTACTCACTCCATTCACAAAGGTTTGTCACTTCTTAGAAAACTTGGAGCAACAACACCAATTTCCAGAACTGGACTTCCGTTGCACAACACATTAAAAAGAAGTCAGAAGATGTTCCGATCGATGCCTGCCAATACAAAATTATATAAGAGAGTCTTAAAGCAATCAATGATCAGCTGGATGATAACACATTTTATTCCTCTCCTTTTCTGAGTGCTGAACTAAATCAAGCAATTTGATCTCTGAAATCTGGAAAAGCAACTGATCTGAATGGTATATTTCCAGAATTTATAACTCACCTAGGAAGTAATGGCAGGAAGTGGCTCAGGAATTTCTTCTCAGATATCCTCGCCAGAGGACAAACACCACCAGAGTTCAAAATAGCAAAAATCATCGCAATCCTTAAGCCTGGGAAACCAGCAGATGACCCAGCAAGCTACGGTCCAATTTCACTCCTCAATGTTTGCTATAAAATTCTGGAATGCCTAATTTACAACAGAATTTATACTGCACATTAGACAGCAGAATACCACCAGAACAGGCTGGATTCAGGGAAAAATGAAGCTGTTGTGAGTAAGTCTTAGCTTTAACATCTTTTATAGAAGCAGGTTTCCAAAGAGGATTGTAAACATCTGTGGCTTTCATCGACTTAACTGCTGCATATGATACAGTGTGCATTGATGAATTAATGCTGAAGATAAAACAAGCACTACCATGTAGAAGACTCACTGCCCTGTTATCCACCATGTTAAGGAATCGTTATTTCAGAGTGTGTGCAGGTGACAAGATGAGCAAGTTGTACACCATCAAGAATGGCCTCCCTATAGGATCTGTCTTAGCCCCATTGTTCATCAACCTATATACAAGTGATGTACCAGAATGTCCCATAAGTTCTGCTATGCTGATGACTCTGCCATAGCAATTCAAACTAACCATCTTGAAGAAGGAGAAGAAATCCTGACACAGGATCTACAGAAACTAGAAAACTATTTCGAACAATGGAGGCTTTGCCCAAACCCATCAAAAACGGAGGTAACAGCTTTTCACCTTAACAACAGAATCTCCAGGACAGAGCTGAACATTTCATTCTGCAAAAAAAGAAAAGAAAAAAAAAGTGAGAAACAATCCTAACCCTAAATCCCTAAATACCTAGGAGTTACTCTGGACCGCTCTCTGACTTACAGAAAACACCTCGAGAATACTGCAGGAATACTTAAGTCCAGGAATAACATAATTCGCAATCTGGCCGGCACAACATGGGGTGCTGATGCAAGCACTCTTTGTATGGCAAGCCTTGCACTAGTCTACTCTGTTGCTGAATACTGTGCACCGGTATGGTATAGAAGTGCTCATGTCCACAGAGTGGATACTCAGCTCAATGAAACTTTAAAGATCATAACGGGCACATTAAGATCAACCCCTGTGCCATGGTTGCATGTACTAGCAAGTATACCTCCTCCACAGCTGAGAAGACAAGAAGCTGCTGCCCATACTTGGAAAACTTACAACTGTCCTGACTTCAATCACCTTGCGATTCACTCAGTACTGAATAATCCACCAACCCTGTATCTGAAATCCAGGAAGCCTATTTGGGATGATAACATTATTAACCCTTGGAGGGTCAAGCGGGTACATTTTGTCCTCCAGCCACATTTTTCAAAGTTATTTAACAACATAATGATTTCTGTGCATCAATATTTTTAGTAGCTGACTTTTAATTATTGTGGAATGCAATAATAATATACTCAGTTCATAAGAAGTAGTATATTCTATTCAGACAAGGATTTTTCTTCTGGGGTCCAAAATGTACCCCACTTGGCACTCTGTGAAATTCCTTTTCATGAACTACTTTTTGGTACTTTGTGGTAACATTGTTACAGGGAAGTTGGCAGTACAGATTCATCAGCTTAAATTCACTGTGTTGAACTTGTAACAGTTAGTATAGTTGACAACAATGGACCGTATACCAGTTACTGATGATGATGAAATAGAATGAATGGAACAAAAATCACCCTTGTGAGAAGAGAAACCTTGTTCCTGCATATAATGTTGAAATGAAAGCTTTCTTCGGAATATTGCTTGTGGCTGGAGCTTCTAGGGACAATTGTGAGAATATAGATGAAATGTGGAAAACAGACGAAACTGTCAGATTGGATATTTACGCCGCAACAATGTCCTAAGCTAGGTTCAAGCTTCTACTCGTCCTCATTCGCTTTGATCTACAAGAGAAGAAAGGAGGCACCAAAAACAAACCTAGCAGCTCTACAGGATGTGTGTAATAAATTTGCTAGAAACTGTGTGGAATGTTTTGAGCCTGGTGCCTTTGTCACAGCTGATGAACAATTGGTGTCATTTCAAGGAAGACGCCCTTTCAGAGTTTATATGAAATCAAAATCTAAAAGATACGGAATAAAAGTGTGGGTGTTAGCAGGTGTGAAATATCATTACACTAAACTTTCAAGTGTATCTGGGGAAAGTTGGTTCACAACCAGAGAAAGAGCAGGCAAAAGGAGTTGTTCTTGATTTGGATCAGGGCATGCCATAACAGTAGACAGTTTCTTCACAGGCTTTGATCTGGCACAGGAACTTCTTCAGCATAAACTGACTAGCAGGGACAACGAGAAAAAACAAGAAAGACATACCGGTGGAACTGGTTAGTAACAAAATCCCAGAGAAATCTGTGTTTGCATTCACTGACACTATGACTCTAGTTTCGTATGTACCTAAACCAAAGAAATGTGTGATTCTCCTGTCAACAGAACACCATGATGCCACAGTACTAGAGAACTATGAGGAAATAATTTCTAAAATGAGTGCTCACTATAACAAAACAAAGAGCAGAGTAGAACCCGTTGACCAGATGGTACGAAGATACACATGTTGCAGAACAACCCAAAGATGGCCACTCCACCTTTTTATGAATATACTGGACACAGCATCTTTGAACACATATTTTCTATTCACGTTCACTAAACCTGATTGGACCGAGCTCGATAGCTGTAGTCGCTTAAGTGCGGCCAGTATCCAGTATTCGGGAGATAGTAGGTTCGAATCCCACTGTCGGCAGCCCGGAAAATGGTTTTCCGTGGTTTCCCATTTTCACACCAGGCAAATGCTGGGGCTGTACCTTAATTAAGGCCACGGCCGCTTCCTTCCCACTCCTAGCCCTGTCCTGTCCCGTCGTCGCCATAAGACCTATCTGTGTCGGTGCGACGTAAAGCAACTAGCAAAAAAAAAAAACTGATTGGATGAGTGGAAGAAATGACAGAAGACAATATTTTTTTATTGAGCTCTGTAAATACCTTGTGAAGCCACTTATTGAACGACACAACACTGAAAATCCAAATCTATGTACCCATATTATAAGGACTGCTGCAACATTTGGGGTAAAACGGCAACAGCAGATGGAGCTAAGTAAGCCCACTAGGAGAAAAAGTGGGAGATGCACATTTTGTTCAAGAACCAAGGATAGAAAGACTGATTTCACTTGCTCAATGTGCCACAAGTGGATCTGCAAAGAACAAGCAAGGAAAACGGTTAGCTTCAAGTGTGAGAACTGAACTGAAATGTGGTGGGTAACAACATTCTGAAATGTAAATGTAAAATAGAAAGTTTGTTTCAAGTGTTTCAATCGAGAACTGAACAGAAATGTATGAATAGTTAATCGGTGTTTGCTTGTACTGCGTGTTTTTCTATTTATTTTTTTCATTTTTACTTGTTCAGCTTACAATATTTTTTGTTGAACTTCATCAATACACTAAATACAGTTGTAGAAATGACTTAATGACTGTTTATGAAGTGTACTTATTATAAAATAACTTTGGATCGATATTGTACCCCACTTGGCACTCTGCAGGTGTGAAAATGCTTGGCCCTCCAAGGTTTAAGCAGCCAGGGCCTTTCAACATTAATAAAGTCTGGAAGGAAGGGTGGAGAGATTTCTCATCATCTTGTCAAATCCAATTAGATGATCCTTCCCAGCATGTTCCAAGAACTGATCTACCAAGAGCTACCTTGTGCCAATTAAACCGCATACGAACTGGTCATGGTAGGTGCAAAGCAACGCTGCACAAATGGGGATGGCTAGATTCACCTGCTTGTGACTGGAGAGCTCAAGAACAGACGATGAACCACATCATTCGGGAGTGTCCACAGCTTAGCTTCACAGGTGTTTGGGAAGGGCTCCAGCGCTTTCCTGGTCGAAGAGTCTTTGACGTTCATTTTTAATTTATTATGCACATATTTGTTTGTAGATCATGTAGAGCATTTGTTCCATACGAAATATGTATATATATATATATATAGAGAGAGAGAGAGAGAGAGAGAGAGAGAGAGAGAGAGAGAGAGAGAGAGAAGAAGATAGGAGACCACACTGACCCCAAACAGCTATCGAGGAATTTCTTTTTTACCTATTTCTTACAAAGTATTTTCCAAGGTGCTACTAAACACAGTAGAAGAACAGGTAGATAATTAAATAGGTGAATATCAAGGGGCTTTAAAAAGGGAAGATCCTGTGTGGAGCAGATTTTTAGTCTGAAAAGTATCCTCAGAATTAGAGCTATACAAGAGAAAAATACGGTGGTTGTGTTTGTAGACTTAAAAGCCTATGTCTCCATCGACCAGTAGACACTCTTCAGTGTTTTGAAAGAATTTGGAATTGATGATCCCCTAACAAGGGCATTTGTAACTAACACTGATGAAACAAATCTCCAAAGTTAACTTTCATGAGGAAATCTCAGATCCCTTTGAGATTCAGACAGAAGTCAGACAAGGATTATCACCGATTTTGTTTAACATTGTCTTGGAAAAAGTAATGAGAACTTGGAGGAAGATAATAAAAGAAGGGATAGAAGGAATCTATTTAGGTACAAAGAAGTAGAATTTGAAGGTGGATTGCTTAGCATTGGCTGATGATGTGGCATTGAATTGTTAGCAGGAGATAAAAAATTAAGCCCAAATAATGCTTGAAAAATTACATGAAATTGCAGAGAAAGCAGGACTCAGGATCTCATATCTCATAGAATACAAACTTAATAAAGAAAAGCATCTGGAAACAAAGCATGGGAAAGTCAAGAGGTCATATAAATATAAATATCTTGGTGAATGGATCCAGCTGAAGGGGCTTGATAAAGAAGCTAATAAGGGAAGGGCCAGAAAGATGCAGTTAGCCTATAGATTAGTGCAGAATAGGTACAATAAAAGAACGATATCTTACAGAGCAAAGATCAGACACTATACCGTGGTTATTTAAGCCAGTGGGACTTTACAGTTCAGAATGTCTGATACTGAATAAGAAAGAGAAAATGGATGAACTAGAGACAAAAGAAAGAAAGAAAGAAAGAAAAATCTTGAGAAAGATCGTAGGACCCTAAAAAAGAAAGGATAGTACATGGAGAAAGAAGATAAATGAAGATCTATACAGACAGACAGAAAACATCACAGACACCAACGTTAGAGGAGACTGAAGTTTTAGGGGCACCTCACAAGAATGAGCAAGAGTCGACTAACAAAGAAAATCTTTAACTACATCATGAAATTAAAAGCAACCACTAAATGGGTAGAATAATCAAGAAAAAGATGGCATCCGTCCCAAAGAAATCTTAAATAGAGATATGTTTCCAGCTAAAATTGATAAATTAAAGGAGTTCCTCGAAAAGCAAAATGAAAAGTCCAAGAATATGTGGTCAGAGGAAAGGAATGATGAAGTTCTGGGAAAAGAAAAAAAGGACTAACCAGCAAGTCAGTTGTTTACCGTGGTCCAAAGTTGGCCAAAATCCAAAAAATAAATAAATAAAATAATGTGTGGCCTTCGGAGAGACCTGGAGCAGAGCTTTCAGGTTGACACCCTATAGGTGACCTGCGCATTTGTGAGGATGGAGCCCTTTCTAAGATGAATTATAATTTTGAAGACAGCACCAGAAGACAGAGCCAGAGGAATTAACTAATGAAGGTAAAAATCCTCAACCTGGCTGGGAATTTAACCTGGGACCCCTTGGACCAAAAGCTAGCATGCTAACTTTAGCTGTGATGCTGGGGCTGACTTTTATTTAATATCTCACCGATGTTCCAGCTCTGAACACACCCATTTGTCAGGACAATAATTGTAGTTTGCATCAGATCTGAGCTGGTATGACAAATTTTCCAAGGAGCTTTCCTGTCTTTCCTGGCCTGTATAATTCCCAGATATGAGTACTATTGAAAACCCCTGAAAACTCTTGGAACAATGGCTTGAGCAGAACCAAAGGAGGTTATTTCTTGTTCATTTGTCTGTATTAAATTAACCTGCTCCAGATATGCAGAGGTTGTACGTTTCATTCTCTTGTCTAGGGCTGACTCAGACGTAATCATTAGTAGATATTCCCACCTTGTCCACTTAATTCCAACTTTTCTTCTGTCTCTATCTCTTCGCTTTTCAGCTTCTTATGTATCCTTTCAAGGCTTTTGCCAGTCAAAACATCACATCATATTGAATTGCTCCTCTGAAGAAAATAAGAGGAAGAAATAATATTAAATTATTTCTTTTTTGTATTATAATCTTTGCACGTGTCTTTCTCATTTGGTTTTGGTTAGTTGCTCTCCTGTTTCCTAAACCATCCTTTTTATTTTCTCTCCTTTTTCCTTTAATTATATGTTAAAAACTTTGAGTTAGTGTTCCAGAAATTTTGTATAAAATATTTGCCATGCATTTTTTTTTTTTTTTTTAATATGAGCTATTTTCTTTATTAACAGCAGCCTCCATCACTACAGCAGCCACCTCATCAGCCAAAGCAGCAGCAGCATCAGCCTAAGCTCAAGAAATCTACTCCCCTTTCTGCAGGACAGTTACGAAGAGTTACTCCTCCTTTATCAATATCGCCATCAATCATCCCTCATCATCCATCTTCCAAACCATTACCATACACACCTTCATATCGAACAGCGAAGAGTCCGTTGGTTTCACCTACCTCCAAGGATACACATTCAGCCACTATATCCACACTTCACCTGAAAGAGAAATCTGTAGCTCTTCCACATTCATTTTCAGTGCAGAACCGTGAATCAGATTTAAAACTTTCCCTTAGTCAATCAAATGTCTCTTGTACATCAGTATCAAACTATCCATCAAGTAATGAACAATCAACAACTAGTTCCTATGCTGCTCTCCCTGAGCAGCAGCCATACTCTTCTGGTCAGTCACATTCAGCTGCTTTCCAACAACATGCCAGTGAACTTAGCCCCACATTCCCTCCCATTCCGTCTGACGAACCAAGTTCCTCACAGCCTTCCTCCCCTCAACCTACATCCACCAAAAGACGAAAAGCATTCCCTCGAAGGCTGAGCAGTGGTAGTAGTAGTCATATCCCTACTGGTGACGAACCAGAACATCCCAAGGAAGCCTCTGCAGATGAATTTGAAGTTGTCAAAGTTGTTCCTCCAATAGTGAAGCAAGAACCTGTAGACGGTGAGGATTTAGAGGGTGATGCCCATGATGATGTGGACACAACCTCTAGGCAGAGTGCTGATTCTGAAGACATGGAAGTGACAGGTTTTTATGCTCAGTCAAATGCAGAATCAGAAGAGCCAGTGTCTTTGGAGCAGAATATTGTGAAAGAAGAGGCAGCTACTGAAGGTTCATCGGAAGTATCTCCTCATAGTATGCTGTTGAGATCTTTGGCCGGGGTACAAGTTCAGCAGAGTGATGGTAAGTTTGTACAGCATGATTCTTGTATTAGAAGTTTGCTTTTAGGCTTGTTGCATGTTTTACAAGGATAGGGCCTGTAAAAATAATTTAAAATTATTGAAATTATTCAACAGTAAAGCATGAATAGTCAATTTGTGTGCTGGTTTCTTATGAACAACATACTGGTCAAGGTCATTGGACTTCTGCACCGGGAGAGGTTCACAGCATAAGATGAAGCTTAGTGTATGTTGAGTTGTAAAAGAACTCCGATGAACACATTCAGTTTGGCAATATAATCTTGACATATTCATCCATTTATATAGATTTCAATTTTGCTCTCAAGAGCACCAACTAATTCACTACAGTAGCAAAACCTGAATATTGAAATTGATGTGTATTATCAGCTTACAAGATTTACCTTCAAACAACCAAGTCATACATCATTGTAGTATGGAAATATGACGATAAAAAACTGTTGATTATTGGTTAGATTGAGCGAACAATTTTCTTACACCTTAATGTCTCTGGTAATCATTAGAAGTTGATCCTCCAAACATATGACATTTCATATGTAATCATCTGGTAGACATTGCACAATTATGTGGCTGTTACCAACAAGAAAAGTCTCAGGAGTGTACATTTTTTAAACAAGGATGATAACCTTAGGACACTGAGTTAAGGCCGACTTTGTTGCCAATTTATTTGTACTGTGCTCCTTTTTTTTCAACCTTTCCTGTCTAGGTTTTATGGTTAATTAGTCACCTTTCCCCTGATCTTAATGCTATTTGGATTCGAGATCAGTATTATCCTGTCCATTCCACCTGACATTGAAACAATTTCTTAAGATCTCAGCCATCAACATACGGCCTCAGCCATACAATTTTACTTTTTGAATAATAGTATGAATGCAGAGTTCAAGCTTAAATCATATCAACAACTAGAGGTTTTATAATAGTCATACAAAGACTGTGATATTTTAAATACAAAGGAAAATTTGTATACGATATTAATCTTATAACTATATATTGTGAGGGACTGTTTTACATAAAAACGTACAACTCATACCTTAACCAAAGAACAGAGTTCTAGAAATTATGTAGGCCTATTCAACACGTCAGATGTTATTGAAGGACTAATGATAAATTTTATAAGGAATTCCTTGTACTTTTCTAGGCCAATTACAGACATTTTTAACTATGTAACAGCTTCGTCGACGGTTTACATTCTTTACCCGATACCTCCATTTTCACTCGTCGTTGGGCAGCCTAGTTAGACGAATTGGAGTCGCTCAGCGGATACCTCGGGGTTTTCTTATGGCAAGTAAGACATGTAATCTTACTGTAGAATTCGCTTTACGTGAGTTCAAGAGAATCCCAGCTCACGGGTTACACCTACCGACACTCACGACATAATAATAATAATAATAATCGTCGACAACCTTTATCAGAATATTGACTTCGAGAGAACTTACCATAGTTAAATGAAACACTCAATTACTCAGTACCTCTCTAGCTATGAACTAACCTACGAACAAGAGAGTAATTAAAGAATTCATGACACAAGCAATTATAGAAAAATAACAAGATATTTATTAATAAAATATTAAATTATTAAATTACTATATTATGCGACGCATCATTTAAAATTGACTCAAAATAAGTATGGAGAATGAGTCAGCGCTGGCTCGTAAAATAAAGCAAAAATAATATTCAGTATTTAAAATTATTAAGAAGATCAGTTCCTTTGTGAAGTAGAAGTTAAGTATTTACACATTTACAATAGATCACTGGACACATCTCAGGTCCACCTTGCAATTGGAACGTAAGTATAACATCAACACAATTAACTTGTTACGATAGTTCACTTTCTTTAGTCTGATTAAACCAGTCTCACTTGGACACAATATCCAGCCGAAATGCATCTTGAATACACTAATAAGTTAAGTCTGACTAAATTTGAATACATGTAAATAAACCTGAGTAAATCAAAGGAAATCGAAAATAGATCTGAGTAAATCAAGATAATTTTGAGTAAAATCCGAAGTCATGATTTTGTTGCAACGATCTCGTTGTATGTGGATAACTACTTACGAACTAAGGCATTCTTTCCTAGTGCCTGGTAAATACGGCTCCTACTCTAGCTTTATCCTAGCTGAAGTTCGTTAAAGAAATGTACGTTCAAACGGAGAATATTAATCGATCTAGCTATCTAACTAATTTTCAACATAATCTTTGGCTGTCATACACATGTCCTTTTAGGTTCAATGTCCCTTTCTTTAGTTATATTCCAATAACATTCAACTACAATGCAAGCTACTTTTCTCTCTCGCAACTAGTATGGAAGCGCTATGCCGCGAGGTTTAGAAACATAATCTCATATACATCGGTGTCGTAATGCATCTGGTTAACTACAGCTATTCAAAGTATCGTAGTATTCTGATGTTCATTATAAATCATCTACACTGACATACGATTACGTCACGAGCATACATCTATAATAGTAAACCCAGTTCGTACCTTGGCTTGTGTCGCTCCAGCGGTGAGGGCAATCTTACGTAAACGAATCATAAAATAAACTTGTAGTGTGGCATATCTTAACTTGCAGGTACACGTTGGCTCTGCATCGCGTGAAACATCTCATATCACTATATATAACTCGAACCTTTCATCCAATTAACATAATCATATCCTTATTACAACATCCATCTAATATATATTACCGTAGCCTCCATAATAATTTATCGCATTCCCAACTTCACGACTACGTCAAAATACCACACTGTTTCTTAATATAACACCTACAAGTCGCTGCTTCTCATAACCCAAGACTGAGTTCAATGCCCTTTCTATGAACCAAACAATGCGTAATTCCATTTGTTTATTTCTATACCGCGCACAACCACTCGTGACGTCAACTTTAAACATTACTTCTATGAAATCTCTATAATCTCCCATTATGTCATTAAAATCAGCTGTTTCACACTTCTCTTTCAAACCTCACGCTTCATACAAGTATTTTAGTCGATATACATTGACGTATATATCCATTACATCATAAACTATTGCTATATTACTAAATCATGTAACTACGAACTTAAATATCTGACACTTCGCTGATAACTTTCACTTGCATTGCCATATTTATCGGTCTACAATTAGCCCATCGGCACATACCTAAGGTACATGTGTAGGCAAACCAAAAATTATGCGATAAAATATTGTGAATGACTTAGCTCGCTCATGGTTGTCCCTGGTCCAGCTGTTCGGTTCCCAAATGGATGTAGTTGGGTCTTCGGTTCGGTCACGGGTTGAACAAATGATACATCATCCGCTCCTTCGTTCTGGAAATACTATCTGGATTCCCGTTGCCTTGCCTCGTCATGGCTCGGTCGGATGGTTACCCGTCGCCTTCCTCGTCATTGCCTCGTCGTATGGTAAGATGAATTGTTCCCAGGTTGGTCCATCATGTATATTTAGCACATCATCTTCATCATCTTCTTGTCAGTCTCAAAGTTGAAGATTATATTGCAGTATACAGCCATTTTACTATTCTTCTCTGACGTCTCTAATCCTTAATTTTGTTTCTTTTTATTTTTCTTCGTAGCTCTCCGACGTATCAGCAATTTCGTAAGATAATGAATTCAGTACGTCTATTTTCTGTCTGAACTGCTTGTGAATCTTGACAAAAACTTATTCTTTATTCTTATTCAACCGTTGGAAAATACTTCTTTTCTTATGCGTGATCCTTTGCTTCTCCTAAAAGAATTATTCCGCTGACGGTAATTGCGTCCGCTCTCTACGTCGTGAAAATTCAAGATGAAGATTTTTAATAATCAAGTTTTTTCTATTTTTTTTTAAACAATACTGTAGACCGTCCACTGTCCGTTTTACCCGAATATTTGACCATTCCATGACGTATATGGTCCTCTGTATCAACACAACAGGTGTCTATTCCTTGCTTGCAATAGATTACATGGCCCATACCTTCAGTCGGCGCCATTTTGTAATCTGTCGTGGACGTGCGAATGGGCACAACTATTAACAGAATTTTTTGACATATAAGATAATATTGTGTTTTAAGATGTATTTAACTTTCTAAAGATTAATTGGTCTTTGCTACTTAGTCAAATATATTTTTTTTTTTTTTTTTTTTTTGCTAGGGGCTTTACGTCGCTCCAACACAGATAGGTCTTATGGCGACGATGGGATAGGAAAGGTCTAGGAGTTGGAAGGAAGCGGCCGTGGCCTTAATTACGGTACAGCCCCAGCATTTGCCTGGTGTGAAAATGGGAAACCACGGAAAACCATCTTCAGGGCTGCCGATAGTGGGATTCGAACCTACTATCTCCCGGATGCAAATATATTTTAATGTATATATGTAAAAAATAAGACTTGCTAATCAGAATAGTATGCTCTGTATATATTTTATATTGTACTAATAGTTTATGTATTCATCCAATATACCTTGCAATAATTTTCTCAATGGCTGATGATGGCACGCGAGATGCCGAAACCGGTACCATAATGTACACCATAATGTTTATTATAAATATGTGATGTCTTAATTGAATCACTATGTCAATGTATTGAATAGGTGGAAACCTTTTATCTTCAATAAGCATTGTAAATCTCGATTCAATACGGACCATAATTAAACTCTTATTATTAAATGATACTATTAATGGAATACATATTGTCCCCTTAGCCCCGCAGCCCAATACGGGGTTGGGGATGAAGTGAGATTATAGTTTACACCATATTTTCATGGCCGGATGTCCTTCCTTATGCAAATCTCAGTTGAAAATATGACGAATATGAAATGAATGAAACTGGGTAAAGAAGTGGAAGCAATTGGCTGTGGTTTATAAATAGGAACTGCCCCGACATTTTCATGGGGGCGCAAAAGGGAAACCACAAAAAAATCTCAGGACAGATGACGACGGGGTTCGAACCCACTCACCTGCTGAGTGCAGAGCTTGGCCCCATAGCCATAGCATGTTAATACGTGCAGCTACTCCGCTCAGTGATACTATTACTGAAATATAACATAAAATATTTTATCCAAGAACTGGTATTATCAAAATCATTTATGTTTGGGGAAAAAATAATTTCTATGAGGAAGAGGTGATAATTCTGCATGAGATTCATCATTACTACTTTGTCTTGCACTGTCTTGTAGTTAATTATCGCCACTTAGATATTCTCCATCTTCATTATCAAATATAGCTCTCCAGAATCACTATTTATGAGGAAACATTCAATTTCATCATCAACAAGAGATGAATGTAGACTTCAAGACTCCATGATGGCTACACGTTAGCGGGAAAGATGTTCCACTCCAACTAAGCTGAAATAACACCAGATCGCTTTCAAAACACGCAAAATGGATTGGTATATCTGCCGTACAGAACTACTTTGAGCATTTCCACGGAATCTCAAAGCATGATACTATATCGCGTTCATTTGTGAGATTGGTGAAGTACCCACTGCACCAATATATATATATATATATACGGGTTTGGCGGACAAGACACAGCATTCAATAACGTATATATATGGGTTTGTCAGTAAATGGGTTTACAGGAATAAAGACTGTAATATTGAGTTCTTGAAGAGGAATCATATCCACAGTACGATTATTGTATATACCCAAGAACTCCTCTGATATTTTATTCAAAATTTGATGGAAGAACTCTTATTTGCATTTAATGCTGGAGAAATATTCTTTATTGTAAAATATGCGGAACAGATTGGTAGCCATGCTGTAGGAAGAAAAGATGAACTGAACAAATGTTGTGTCCACTGAAGTGGCTACATCCTAAACAGTCAGTCAATCAATCAATCAATCAATCAATCAATCAATCAATCAAACTGACAAAAGGCATAGTTCTCATCGATTCGCAGAATAGCCTGCTATGGAATTACGATATTTTCTTGTATATTAGACCCACCCATCCCCCAACCCCCTCCCTGGCTTTTCAAGATAAAGATAAGAAAAAAATAAAGCTTGCGTATGAGATCCCCCAATGTAACTCATTAGAGAAGAACAGTGATTATGCTTTGAAGCAGGTACAGGCCATACTGCAGCTCCGATAGCATCACACAGATAGGTGAATAGTTTCGTCCATCCAACCTGCTCAATGCAAACATGCATTTAAGTGATGCAGTACATCTATGTTTCATAGTTACAAAATGTCCACCTGTGTGGTGTACTGAAGCTCCGATTACGTCACACAAATAGGTAAACAGTTTTGCATATTCAACCTGTGCATTGCAAACACGCATCAGCCATGCGATATGTCTGTTTTGTAATTAAGAATAGGCTATCTGCCACTGCAGCGTAGCGGTTAGCACAATTAGCTGCCATTCTCAGGGGCCCGGAGTTTGATTCCCGGTATTGCCATGATTTAAGAATGGCAGGAAAGTTGGTACGAGGTAAAATAATAAAGATCTGCACTACCTCGGGATGAGGACACGAGTTTACTTTAGTTAAGTTTAATTTACTTGTTGCTATTAATATAACTATCATTAACAAAGTGATTGTTTAATAACTTGTAACTCAGGCCAATAAGGTAATTTTTTGAGAAGTAGGTTCAAAATGTGATAAAAGCAATCCAATCATAACGACTGTTTTACTCGTCAACGTACTTAACAAACCTTAATAATAATGTTAGCCTATTGTTTTTATGTTCCACTACTTTATTTTAGAGTTTCCGAGGACGCCAAAAAATCATACTATGCATTAATAAAAACATGGAGACAACGAACGTATGAAATTATAAACATTATGGTATTAAAATGCATTACCTCCACACCTTTAAATATACATACATTTTTTTCTTCCTGTTTTCATGGCACTGTCCGTGCACTTAGAGATAGTATACCTAACCTAAACAATGTGGTCCCTCTGTCTCAATTACAACTGGTTGGGTAAATCCTGATGCGATAAATTTAAAGAACAAGCATGACATATGCTTAAAAATAAAGGTCTGGCTTTCGACAGCTGCAGTTATCCAAAGAATGCTTCCAGTCACTTTGCATTACATTCTGAACTACAACTCCTAACATTTGCTAGTGATCAGCTTGACTCAGCTGGTAGGTTGGTATGCTTTCTACAGCACAGCTTTATTCAGAAGGGGGTGGCTTCTGCTACACATACACCAACTGAAAAAATACAGAGACTATCTCTAGAAACCATTTGCAAATATATTCTCGCTGCTTGGACTATTTATAATCGGGAATGAAACTATTTTTAAAAGTTCCATAAAGACCAGGATCTCGAATACTCCCGATGGCAGTGAAGATGATATAATTTGGGATGAAAATGCCAGTAGCAGGGAAGTAAGCGGCATAAGACGGTAATTACATGTAATATTACATGTAATCAAATAAGACGGTAATTCAAATGAAAACAGTGATTAAGTTTACTGTGTTATAGGCCTGCTACTCTACTGACAGACACATGACTGGCATCAAGTTCCTTTTCATTCTATTGTATTAACATTGCATAATACAATAAATAAAACTGTATGTCCAACCCTTATCCCTTTTCTCTACAAGGTCGGTTATGAAGTGAGATGAATATTTGTAGCAAGTTTTTATGATTGGATGCCTTTCCGAAAGAAGATAGCCAGTAATTTATATACTGTATATGCAAATGTAAGCCAGAAGACTCAGAATACAATCATAAATTTGTTAAAGAATAGTGTAGAATACATACATGTACAATTTATAGTTCTTTATATCCAGAAGTCCTGTGTAATTGGAAGTTGTCACTGATTGGGCCCCCCTTACCTTTTGCGGCTATAAAGGCAGGAATAAAAGGGGGTCTAATACGCTAGGAAATATGATATGTGAATGAAGAGAGTTAATTTAGAATTCAACTACAGGTGAAGTGTGTCAGCTTGAACAAAAGAAGAATTGCTTTAGACATTACTGGGCAGTGGTTGTATAACTCATACAACAAATTAATTATGTTCAAAGTAATTATCAGTATTTTCTCTTAGTATCAGTTTTGTCAATATTTATGCAGTTTGTTATATCAACTCCTTTCTTCTCATCAATCCTATTTTATAAATTTGTTGTTCTTGCAACCCTCACTATGTTCTTTATAACTTCCAATCTTCTTTTAAATGGTGAACATCCTCCTTACATGTTTTCTGACCCTTTTCCTGTACTTTGTTCTCAGTTACTTCAAAAAAATCCTTTATTTAGTCCCTTCGATGCCAACCTCTTTGTTGAGGTTTGCATGTCTGCCTCTTACTCATAGGCCCCAGGTTCAATTGACTGATTCACAATTCCTGGGCAGTGGGCTGGAACAGGGTTTACTCAGACTTACTAAATTAACTGAAAAGCTGTTGGATATAAGAGACGGCAGCCCCAGTCAAGAGAGAGAAGCAGTATAGCCGAGGAAATTGTCAAGCTGACCATGTAACACTCCATTGTGTCTAGATCATCGGGAAGGCAGCAGTCATTTTAGGCTGTATGTACCATATATTTATTTTATATTGTTTAGATAAGGCAGTAATCTTTCACCTTTGTTGTTCATAGTTTACATTAATCATCTGCTGAAAGGTATTAAGTGACAGGGAGGGATTTAGACTGGTGGACTTCCCTTCAGGCTTCTCGAACGGAAGCAGTGGTATTATGTTGTCTTTGGATCAGCCACGGTATACTAACGCACTCCCATCTATTGAAAGGAGAACCCCCGTCCGGTGTATACTTGCGGCGATCATCTTACCGTGGTACACATTCTTACAGAGTGCGTGGACCTGGTCAATTTGCGCCGTAGGCTAACACTCCCAAGTACCATCTCCCTCATCCTGCGAGATGACAAGCAATCAGCAGACCTCGTCATCCATTTTATGAGGGATAATACTCTTTTTTATTGCATGTAATAATGTCCTTCATCTTAGTGTATTTGTGTTAACTGCGCTTTTATCCCTTTGACTCCATTTTAGTTCATGTTTGCGTCTACCTAATGTGTTATTTTAAATTCTGACATGAATTTTATATATATACTTCCAGGCAGTGCCTTGTTCCATTATCACATCTATTTTCTATACTTTTATTAGAAAATAAGGCATTGCAAATTAGATCCACTGATTGTTTTAATCTCATAATCATTGTTCATCACCATTTTTAAACTCTAGCCAGTGGAAACATTTTACAGTAATATTTTAATTATCATCTCATATCGTCCATTTCATACCATTAGGGGCCAATGAATGACCTTAGATGTTAGGCTCCTTTAAACAACAAGCATCATCATCAGTTTGGTGGAAATGTAGTAAGAAGTTTGGACTATGCCGATGACTTGGTCTTGATGACAGATGTGTTGAAAGCCTGCTGTCTAATATCTTTGAACTTGAAACTATGTGCAATGAGTATAATATGAAGTTAGCCTTTCCAAGACTAAAGTGATGTCAGTAAGTAAGAAACCTAAGAGAATTGACTGTCAGGTTGGAAATACAAAGCTGGAACAGGTAGATAACTTCAGGTATTTAATATGTGAGTGAGACTGAATTAAGATGCAGCAAAGCTAATGCATTGAGTTTGCAATTGCGATCGACAGTAATCTGTAAGAAGAAAGCTCCAGGATGAAACTATCTTTACACCAGTCTGTTTTCAGACCAACTTTGCTTTACTGTGGTGAAAGGTGGGAGTATTTGGGATATCTTATTCATAAGTTAGAAGTAAGTTAGAAGTAATGATCACTGGTACAAACAGGTGGGAAAAATGGCAAGAGGGTACTTGGAATGAGGAGATAAAGGCTAAGGGTAAGCCCCCTGTCACACAGAGCATCAAACGATCAAGAGCAACCAAGAGCCATTGAGTATTAACAACTAAATTCATTTACCCTGTCATACTCGTCATTGATCGAGAGGGATCAATTGCGCAGAAACAGCTGATACTCCTGCCCAGTACCATACACGCTACAGGCGTATTTATATTCACGAGCGGAAAAGAATGTGTTGTGAAAGCGATAATTCGGGTGGAGATATTATCCTAATGTATGAATATATTCAGAGAAATAAATGAACCAGAAAATCACAGTGGACAAGCCAAATTTTCCTTAAGCGTGAGAGCCTTGGAGAATTCCGCCAACTTGTGCCTTCTTTGTGGAATGACGAAGAAAAATTCAGGAGCTAGTACCGAATGTCCATCAATACTTACAAGGAATTAGTGGAAAAAATGAATTCACTAATAGACATCAGGTAAACAAATTATAGGGAAAGTATAAGTTTTGAGGAAAGGCTGACAGTGGAAAATTCTAAATTCCCATAGAGGGAATTAGATATTTTTCACCAAAAGAGCCTGTCAGAAATGTCAAAAACATATCAGATGTAAGGCTTTTCATGCGTTTGCTCTATTAACCAGCATTTCGTCTTAGGTCTGACACTAGACTCATCCCACTATGGGTATTTAGAATTTTCCATTCGGAATTGCTAGGTGGGCAAAATTCCATTGTGGAGATTTATCTCCCGTATGCAGTTATCAGACTGTGCCTCTTATAAGGGCTTCTGATAAGTTCACCTGCATACACCCCAGCGTCAGTGGGTAGGGTCTGACACATCCCACTCTTATGAGTCTAGTGTCAGACCTAAGACGAAACGCTCGTTAATAGAGCAAACGCCTGAAAAGCCTTACATCTGATATGTTTTTGACATTTAAGGCTGACAGTATCGTTAAATTCATTATTCACAACGATTTTTTAAGGTTAAAAGTTAGAAGTGACGTTCACCTCCGAAACAACTGTCCATGGAAAAATATATAAAATAAAAGATTAGTGGCAGGTACATTACGTTGCATTCTACAGGTTGCTAATAAAGTATTGATTTTAAAAAGGACTGAAAACAATGGATGCATTTATGTACATCAATTTGAATTCATAATTTGAAGGTACAGAAGAACCTCGTTTATCTGGATTAAGTGGGATCGGAACTGATCCAGATTATCAAAAATCTGGATAATCCAGTAAAAGCTTTAAAAAAAATACATACAGTACATGTTATATAATCTATTAACATAAGTTATACAGTAATACCTTTTTTCAGTTGTACAAAAACATATCAGAACACTTTTTGTACATTTATGACTCTGCTTTATGCACTAATGTGAGTTTTTCTGTTTTACATTTGTATAGTGTTTGTGTGCAGCACAATCAAGAAAGACATTTTACTAACAACAATTCTGCTGGTGTGGTTTCAGTCAAGGATTCTAAATAGGCCATCAGTTTGTCCAGCTGCATTGTTGCCTCTCCATGAGTCACTGTTATGGAGCGCTGGTTTAATTTTCGAATTCACCACCAGTGAATTAATGGTGCGTTGCATTCAGAAGAGCGTGGGTTCGAATCCCACTTCAGCCGTCCTGGGAATGGTTTTCCACGGTTTCCTATTCTCAATTCCAGGCGAACGCTGGGATGGTACCTTTGATAGACCATGGTCGAATTACTTGCAATCTGTCCCTAACAGTTCTTGGCGGAAGAGACATTCAAGATATTTTCGATCCGGATTAATGAGAGCCGGATAAACGAGGTTCTTGTGTACTACAATTAACTGTGGAAATATATTTATTTTGGCCTGCAAGTTTCTGGCCACTAGTGACTCGTACATGTTTGCATCTTACAGATTTAAGATTGCTCACAATACAATCAGTGGATTTGTTCCTATTATATGTGATGCCATTCATAGAGCATTACAGCCAGAATTTTTGACTGGGGGAAAATTGCAACAAAAGCCTCATAACAGTTGCTCATTGTACTTCAATTATAAGACTTTACTGCTTATTTGTTTAATGATGCTGGTTCTTGGGACATAATTACTGTCTTTTCAAATGATATTTTGAGGTGTTTATTAGATTCAGGTTAGAAGTTTTTAAATTATTTTTATTTTTTCATACCACTTGGTGAGACTCCACCTACCAAAATACCGTATAATCCTGAATACCACCCTCCACCGAATAAGACCCACACCCCAAATTTGAGACGACAAAATAGGAAAAATATAAAAAATCAAATAACTTGCATACCTATTTAATTTTCTGCAAATATACCACAAATATAGATTCAAACAGCTTACAGTTAATAAAATCATCACAAAAATCATAAATAAAATCGGTCCAATACTCGGATCATTCACAATTCACCGTCGTCATCTGAAGTTTCACCGTAGGAACTTTCGTCGCTGGCATCTTTCCACAAATATTCGTCCTTACTACCATCCACAGAATTTGAATTCCGCATTTCCTAAAGCTTTTGGACACTAGATTGTTGGGTATGCGCACCTATGCAGTCTTGATCCAGCTGCATATTAGTCCCACTTCAGGCCACATCACTCGTCCGGTTGGTGTTAACGCATGATCACCCATCAGACATCCATTCGGTGTACAACCATTTAATTGCAGTGTTGAAAGGCCAGTTCACGCACACATCCAACGGCTGTAGAATAGAAGTGAGTCCTCCGGGAATTATCGCAAGTTTGGTTTTTCCTTCCCTCATCTTTTACGGTGTCAGTTGTATGTCCTTGGTAACTGTTCAACACAAGCATGTTTCGTTTTTATAACAAAGCTCCTGGGTGACGTTGCCAAACGCATTTCACCCGGTCCTCAACTAACGCACTGTCCATCCGGCTGGATTCATGTGTTCTAACAATAACACCAGGCGGCAAGTTTCCTTTTGGAAGTGTTTTCCTTTTCAGAACCACATATGGAGGGCGTTTGGTTCCATCCGCTAATACGCACAACATTACTGTGCATCGTTTCTTTTCGTTACCACCTGTTCTGATGGTTACACATTTAGAACCCTTTGTATCCACTGTATTATTTTCCAGCGGCATTTCAAAATAGACAGGTGTCTGGTCAGCATTCCCAATTTGCGACAGCAAATAAGAATTTTGCTTCCTCAAATGAATAATGTGACTCTGAAAGGCCATTAATTTTTCTTCATATGCCCCAGGGAGACTTTGTGAAATAGACGTACATCTCGGAATGCACAATCCCTTTCTCCGATAAAAGTTTTGGATCCATCCGTGGCTTGCAGTAAAACCCTGTGTTTTGAGTTCTTTTGAGATCTCTAGTGCTTTCAGTTGACACATTTCACTAGAAACTCCATATCCTAACTCATGTTTTTCTATCACAAATTTGTGGAGTTGTTCCTCAATTTCCGGAAACACTGCACTCCACCCGCAGAACACTCTACGATCGCCGTTACTTTTTAGAAGTTATTCCTTCTTCTTCTTCCACCAATCACAAATACATGATTCATCAATATCGTACTTTCTGCCAACGGCACGATTTCCACATATTTCAGCTTCGCTTACAACTTTAAGTTTCTCACACACAGTAAATGACCGCAGACACCATTTTGAATCCATCGCTTATTATCGAGACAGCACTTTCACGGGACAGATACGGAACTTGAATGTGAGCGAGGTAGACTTCGGTAACCAACAGTCTCGACTCTCGCAAAGTACGATATCCTGCAGGATCAGCTATTCGCGCACCCAGCATGCCAGCAACACTTGTGAAATAAATGACAATCGAGCATCCGCAGCAGCGGCTTTCATATTTACCGCATATTTACCCATATTCTTTGATTTACCGTATTTTATTACCTTACATTTCGCATTTACATGCCACTGTAACCGTATTGAGAAAAAATCAATCTTGTTTTCTAGAATGCAACTAAAACACAATAAGACCTGAATGCCCATTTACATATGGTATATTGTGTACGGTAACCGTATTCAAATCTATTTCAATACTCCACGTTAACATAGTAAATATTTACGAGAATGAACGGCTTGAATACAACCCGCACCCAAGATTTAGAACCAATGTTTTGAGGAAAAGAGTACTGGAAGTTGTCTACAATATCCATCTCCTCATCTCCAATTCTTAGATGAACAGTTGGAGAGTTTCTACTCATCACCAAGCCAACGTCTTCATTTTGCTGATTTTTGAGACCTAAGGTTGTAAAAGCTTCATGCCAGAGATCTAGTCTAGTTTGTACTTCTGCTTCTGTCTCACCCCATACCATTACATTATCAGCAAAAACCAGGGCATTAGTTGTTGGATCCTTTCTCTTAACCACTTTTAGAACTTCATCCATTATGATTATGAAGAGAAGTGGTCAAAGACAATTTCCTTGCTGGACTCCACTCTTCACTTCAAACCAACCTGACCTTCCATCGTGGACCTGGACACAACACTTGGTTTCATCACATAGTCATTGTACTCGTGCTATGATGTCATTGGGCACTTTCTTATGTCTCAAACATTCCCATATATGCCTGCGTGGTACATGATCATATGCTTTCTTGATGTTCAGCAAAACAGTTATAAGTGTTTTACCTTTTTCCCAATGCTTTTCATAGAGCATTCTGGGGGCAAAAATGAGGTCTATAGTTGATCTATGAGGTCTAAATCCATGTTGTTCCTCCTCAAGTGTAGGTTCAACATATTTTCTAATCCTGCTTTCAAGGATGGATCCGTAGATTTTGAGGCCATGTGACAGCAGAGTTATACCTCTGTAGTTGGTACATTTCTTTCTATCACCTTTTTTCAACAATGGGATGATGACTCCTTGCTTCCAGTCATTGGTTATTACATTCTCTTCCCAGATTCTATTTAGTACCCTGTACATCCACTGTCCTCCCCTGCGTACCATGTGACCTTGCCGCGGTGGGGAGGCTTGCGTGTCCCAATGAAGCAGATAGCCGAGCCCCAGGTGCAACCATATCGGATGGGTATCTGTTGAGAGACCAGACTAACGAATGGTTCATCGAAAGGGGGGTAGCAGCCTTTCGGTAGTTGCAAGGGTGGCAGTCTAGATGATTGACTGATACGGCCTTGTAATAATACTCAACATGGCTTAGCTGTGTTGATACTGCTACACGGCTGAAAGCAACGGGAAACTACAGCCGTAACTAACTCCTGAGGACATGCAGCTCTCTCTGTATGAATGATGTACTGATGATGGCTTCCTCCTGGGTAAAATATTCCGGAGGTAAACTAGTCCCCCATTCGGATCTCTGGGTGGGGACTACACGAGAGGGGGCGATCATCAGGAAGATGGATACTGACATTCTGCAAGTCGGAGCATGGAATGCTAGAAGTTTGAATTGTTGTGGTAGGTTAGAGAATCTGAAAAGAGAGATGGATAGACAGGCAGTTGGCCTTTTCCTCTTTGAGCATCCTACCTGTGGAGCATAGACTTGGATCACATTGTACTTTTTCCCTCCGAAGTTCACAGATAACTTAATTATCCTTTCACTAACAAACTCAACTTCACTACAAGGATCCATGTCTTTATGTATTAAAAATCCTACTCCATTTTTAGACTCTACTTCATTTCCAGACCAGTAGAGGCTATAGTCCAATCTGATATTCATTTTCCCAGGTTTCTTCCACTTTGTTTCACTCAGGCCCATGATCAGAAGTTTCCTCCTTTCCATGAGGTCGACCAGCTCTACAGTTTTGTTTGTCAGTGTCAGGATATTTAATGTTCCCACTCTGATACTTTGTCTTCGTTTGGTTTGGGTACCTGGTGTAACATCGGGCTGTAAACCATCATTCGCACCAAACTGATGTCGTCGTCGTGAATTCCTACATCCGAGGCTCGTATTATTCTTGAAAGCAACTTCTTCAGTAATCCCTCTATTGACCTGCTGAGCCTAACACAGACGGAGATTTTCTTTCAGGGTTTTCTCCCTTAGCCTGTGGTGTCCAGTCACCTCAACCTACAAGGCAGCAGGTTGTATTCATATCCTGTTCGTTGTGAGCCAACTTGTGAATTGAAATTACAATTAGATTGTCATACTCAGTGTGTTCTTCCAAGTTATTATGGCAGTTGGCCTTTTCCTCTTTGAGCATCCTACCTGTGGAGCATAGACTTGGATCACATTGTACTTTTTCCCTCCTAAGTTCACAGATAACTTAATTATCCTTTCACTAACAAACTCAACTTCACTACAAGCATCCATGTCTTTATGTATTAAAAATCCTACTCCATTTTTAGACTCTACTTCATTTCCAGACCAGTAGAGACTATAGTCCAATCTGATATTCATTTTCCCAGTTTTCTTCTGCTTTGTTTCACTCAGGCCCATGTACATAGAAATCAAAAGGTTAACACAGAAAATGGTAGCATGGAGACCTGCATCAAACCAGTCTATGGACTGATGACCCAAACAAATACAATTATTGTAATTGTGATTGATCCTGTGCTCATATCCTCAAAAAGCTGCATTTCATCCTGTTAAAAAAATGCTCTGGGCAACTGCTAAATCATTTGCGGTTTATAGAGAATGAATTTGAATTCTGCAAGGTAGCAGGTATGGTTTTGTAGATTTATCAGCAGTATACCATTTTGTTGACTGTGGGCTCCTACTTGTTAAATTCTGCTATCTGATCAAAGATACCAAACAAACTAGATTCAGAACCACAGGTTCTTTCTTGAGTTCCAGTGGCAGTGCTGTCCTTGGAGAGTGCAGAAAAATATCCTTCTCCAAGGATGTAACTGTGTATATATGTCTGTCGGACATGAAAATATTATTAATTATGATTATTGAAATTGGAGAGCGTTTCAAGTACAGGTACTTGAGAAGCAAACTGATGCAGAATTGGACAGAAGATTAATAAAATGATGCAACAGGGAAATACAATAATAAAAATAGTAATGTTATTGCTTTTTCTTCCCACTAACTATTTTACGGTTTCAGGAGATGCCGAGGTGCCAGAATTTGGTCCCGTAGGAGTAAATTACCTGCATGAGGCTGATATATTTGAGCCCTTTCAAATACCACCGTACTGAGTCAGGATCGAACCTGCCAAGTTGGAGTCATTAGGCCAGTGCCTCAACCATCTGTGAGCCACTCACCCCAGCACAGGGAGATACATTTTACAGAGTGTAAGGAACTTCATCAAGAACGAGGAAGTGTAAAGGGATGATGCATAAGATTTATTATTGCCCCACAGTGACACGCAACTGAGACCTGAATGCTGACGAAAAGACAGGAAGTAAAAGCCATGCCAGTGATATGAAATTTTTACGTATCGTGGGAAGCACAAAAAAGGACGAGATAAGAAATGAGGATATTAGGAAGGAAATCAGAGTAGGAAAGCTTTTCAACAGAATGGCGAAAATTAAACTGACTTGGTTTTGGCATGTTAAGAAGCAGGAAGAGGAAAGGCTACCAAACCAGATGACAGAGGCTAAGTTTGAAAGAACAAGAGGTAGACCCAGACTAACGGGTTGGACTAAAAAAATACGTAATATGGAACCTATAGTGGAATGCAGATGAGCAACAATAGTACTTGGATAGAGGAAGATGGAAGTACCATCAACATCTTAACCCAGATGTAGCTGAAGAAAGAAAATAGATTGTTTTTTTATTATTATTATTATTATTATTATTATTATTATTATTATTATTATTATTATTATTATTATTATTGTTGTTGTTGTTGTTGTTACTACATGGAGATACTACTACTACTACTACTACTACTGCTGCTGCTGCTGCTACTACTACTCCTCTCTGTTCCACACGTTGTAGTGACTTTTCTGTGACATTACATAATTTCTCTGCCCTTCTTACTTCTTCGTGAAATATGAAACACCTTGATACTTTTAGCTCTTAATTTTATGTGTAATGAATGGTATGTAACTTTTACTTGTCAACAAAGTTGGAATGCATTTGAGGTCACTTTTAATTGCCTTGTTCTCCAACTTACCATGCACGGGCCCACTCCATACATTCTGCAACACCAAGATATAAGTAAACGTTATTGAATTTGGTTAGTCCCAATAGACGGCTTAAATTAAATGTATAAACGGTTTCGCATTAATAGAAGTTGTGTGCTTGGTTGTCTCCTATAACTCATATGTCGAGTATTCAGCCCGAAGGATGGTATGATCCTCCAAAGTTCCGCCAACAGCTGTCATAGATAGCCTAGGCGTCACTGAAGAGGCATACTAGGGAAAAACTTTTGATATTTTCTTCAGGTGTTAATTTTATAATGCAGTTATATTAAGCCAGATAATTCATTTGCGAGAGAATCTGGAAATCTGTAGTAAAATTAGAAGATGAGATTTTAACTGGTTTCCAGTACTATAGTAAAAATTGTCTGTAGTTGTGAAGCTATTAAGGAAGTGACATCAAATGCCGAATGAAGTTCCGAGTTTTCTGAGCCCAAAAGAATTATAAAGGTGCCACATTTTGTACGTTATTTTTTAATTCCGGTTCTAATACAGAAACAACTTGAGTGCTGGTATCTCTTGTTGTTGCAGATGTTGGTAGTAGGCCTTCTTCCATCCACCCTCATCGCAGCCTGTGGCGGTGCATGCAACCCCGTCTTTGCCCCGTCTGTTTCAAGACTTTCAGTAATTCATTCAACCTAAAGCAGCATGTTCAGAATGTTCACTTACCAAGTCTGGGGGTGCAGTGCCCTGTGTGTAGAAAATCATTCAAGAATAAGCGTTACTTGAGGAAACATTTGGTGTCATTCCATGGTGCACCCTTGAGACGCATTCGCAGTCAGGATGGCCAGATAATTCATTTGCGAGAGAATCAGTAGATTATAAATAATATTGCTCCAATTTTAATAGTCCAGAGAATAAGTGAACTTTATGTGGAATTAGTGCATAGTAATGCTGATGCTCAATGAAAGTCAGGATGTCTCCTGGAAACTGTGGATTTCAAGAGAAATGTCCTCAGCCTACAAAGTACTTGAACTTGTGCTCTCTGATTTCAAACCAGGCTCTCTATCGATTGTGTAAATCCTGGCAGTGTCATATTAGCCTCTCAGAGATCAAGCATTTGAAACCACATGCTCCCTCGTTTCTTTGTTATAATCCTAAATTTTGGGAAGCTTTTTATGTTTTATCAACATTTGAAAACAGTTTCCCCAGTTGCTTGGATGGTGTAATGCTTATGGAGCACACACAGAACTATTCAAAATACTCATGTACTCCCCTTAATAAGATAAAAGCATACATTTGGAATAAGTTTCTCTTAACTGAACAGAAATTAATTCATTTGTTGCAAGTATATTTTGACTAAGTTATGTGTTTCACTTGCACAAAGTTTGTGACCACCTGGAAATCCCCCTTTGATGTAAGAGAGGGCAAGTAACCTCTAATTTCTTACAATCATTGCAATCTTACTATAGTCACTATAAAATGACAAAGCCATATTTAAAACATTGCTGATAAATCACAACACAGTAGTTAGTGAAGCTAATACAGTCTGTATCAGCACAAATTAAAATTTGTTAGAACCAGTTTTCAGAAGCTAATTTCCATCATGAGTAAAATGATTAATAGTTAAATTTAAATTTCTTAAATATGCCATGGCACATTTTATGTTGACATTCTGGAAATTTAAATGAATTCATTGTTTTGGGGGAATTTAGTTTCAGAAAACCAATTCTATAAAGTTTAATTTGTGCTGATACTATCTGTTTACTATTGTATTTACAATCTTTACTTAATGAATATTGTGAAATACCTGATGTAGCAATACTATGCCAAGTTCACTCTCTCAGTTGCCTGAATTCACCAAATAAGTGGAGTTTTATGATCTTACATCCCATACGCTTAAAGCAAGAAATTCTTGGGTTACTAACTAACATTTTAAGAAACTTTTGTAAAACTTTTATTTAATTAAACTAGTGCATATGGTCTACCATTCAGAAATTGAAAAGTTCAACATTTAATCTAATGAGTGTCAAGGAGAGAATTTACTCTCTTTATTGGTGAAAAATCAGTAATTTGCCAAGGGACACAGGTTTTTGAAAAATCTTATTTAGATACTTTGAAGAAAAGTCAACTAATGAGGATTTCGGCTGAACATTTCATTCTTCTGTCTATAAGCTTCAGGTATTTGTTACGTGAGATCTGAGGATCATAAAACTCACTGGTTTCTGTCAAACTTACATTGCTTTCCCATTCATTGCAGAGTTGTAGAAGGTTTATTTTTTCTTGTGTGTGTGATGGCTCTGAAATGGGAACAGGAACATATACTGGTATTAGGATGGAAAGTATGTTTTTTCTTTCTTCACATTTATTCCCACCACTTTTTCACCATTACATTAGATTTTATTACCTCAGCGTACCTCATGCATAATGAACCTGTCATTGTTGATTCATATGATTTTCCAAAAATATGCATAGGCCTAGTGTGTGTGAGATTTTTCTGCTTTAGCGATTTGATTGTCACAAATATTTAATCATACTTTCAGGAATGTGTTGTATGCACATATAGGTTGTTGAATGAAATTTTCTTGTTTTTCATTTCTGAACTTGGATAAACAAGTCTTAAGTTAAATTTTGAAGTGGTCTTTTGGATATTTATTGACAATTTATACAGAAGAGTCAAAGGATGCCCACATATGTTCACTGAACATTATTAGAAAATTTGATCTTGTTTTTAGGACTTTTTTGTGACCCTGAAATGGTGACTCCTCTATTAATTACCAATGTTAACAGTGTGGTGAACCATACCATGCATGCCTTCGTAGTGATGACTCTTCATATCATTTTTGAGTCTATTTCTCAAACAATGGACAGCATTGAATAGAGATATTAAAATAAATATCTGATAAGAACAGTTCCATTCTCAAGTTCAAACCGTTTCGAGTAATTATAGGTGATGTAATGACTTCTGCTTACAGTTTTGATGAACAGAATGTGAAAACGAGCCTTAACATGTTGTGTACTGTTATCTGCTGAAAGCATGAAGTGATTTGCCATCCAGAAATGAAACTCATAATAAAGGGGTATTTTAGCATATATGCTCCGTGCTGCAGAATATTAGTAATATTAGTGAAAACACTCATAAAACATCATAATAAATTTCATTAGGAGGCCACACAGTATTGATAAAAGGCTTTTTTTTTTTCCTCTGTAGTATAGATAATTGTTTTAGCAGTGATCTAGTGTGAAGATACAAAGAAATTCAAGACTATTCCATTGTCAAATGATACTGTTATTATTTATTTATGCCTTTATAACTGGCAAAGTTGAAACTTTTAGCCGGCCCTCTCTGACACTGAACTATATTCTTTGTTATAGGTTAGATTTTTCTTTTCTTGCAAATTAACATCATAATGATTATTATAATGATGGTGTTGATGGGCGAGAGGAATTTTTAACATACAGTTTGCTGTAAAAAGGGGAATTTAATAACATATTGACTAAATTCTGTGTGTAACTAAATGACTGTGGGTATAATAATTCTAACAATTATTTAAAAATAAACAAGTTAAGTTATTACATAGTATGCACCATTGGTTCTGGAGTTACATAGGAAACTAATGATCTGCACGACTTACGAGGGAATGGTACGAAGTCGGGCGGCGATTTTCGATTTGATTTTTACATATTTGTGAAGGTCTTTTTAAGCTGAAACAGGTAGTGGAAGTCTAATTTTTCGCTGGTCGTTTTTAAGGGGCCATTTGGGAGCTCAAAGTTGACGGTGCACGCATTGAATTGTACAGTACATGCCGGCACATGTCACCGCTCACAGCCAGCGGCTGTCTTGCCTCGCCTTCCCTCTCCGCTCCTTCGGTTCTCCTCTCTTCCCCACCACATACGGCTGCCTACAGTTGTAAACAGGGGGTTGCGGGTGAAGACTGACGTTAGTTGGGACATTTTATTTACAAAGATGAATTCATTATGGAATAAATAAACAATAAAAATTGTTTACAAATCTCTACTTAACATATAAATAATACATAATCAAATATCATCTGCATCATCATGACATTCAAAGTGTTAAGAAATGATTTTATTGTAACACGGTCTTGTATTGGTCCATTGTTCATGGCATGATAGTGAAAATCTAACACAAAATGTGCATAACAAAACACAAGACAGCAATGTGCGCACCTTATAAACGAAAAATTGGTACAATCATTTTTCAGCACACTTTGTATCAGTCAAATCATGAAAATTTGTTTGTGAGACAGTATGAAATTGTGGTATATTGTCAGCACTGGAATAACCACCCGCTTTCCAAGCATATTTCAGCATTGGTACAAAACAATCACCTTGTAATTGGTTATGCGCTAGTATTTGACTAGTTATAATGAAAAGTCTTGTTTTTGGATTTTAATTTTGACTGGCCATGTAAATTCCTTACCCGGCAAATGTTTTCCATTCGATGGACTAAACATTTTAGTTGTCGGAAGAGTTCAAGATCACACGGCTGGCAAAGATAAGTAGTTCCTTTCGGTATGTATTCAATTTGTACATGTTTGTTCGTCAGGGATTCAAGTTGTGCATTTTTGTCCTGGCCACTGAATGAATCTATGAGAAGAAGATTTCTTCCGTCTTCCTGTAATTGCGGATGGAAAACGTTTTGAAACCAGTCACGTACATGCCCTTTCCCCATTTTCCCGGAAGATGAACAATGAATTACGACATATTTAAAGGCATCCATGTAGGCTTTGATACTTTCTTGTACTCTAGGTCCAAACTTTCCATTAATTTCTTGGAAAACGATCAAGAACAAATGTCCCATTTCTCCGGCTTTAGAAATGTGATATTGCACTGTGTGGGAGTGCGTAAAACTATTTCGGCAAACAAGCGTAGCAAGAACGTCTTTCACACCACGAAAATCATAACTTCTCTGTGTTGCCATTTCGTACTCAACTCGGGACTGGTCCGAATTCCAGATATTGGCATCCAGTATCTCTTTCTTTTCTTGCACTTCATTAATGAATGTTACAAACTTTTTAGCCACTTTGTGTCGTACTTCTTCGTCTGTTTTAAATATTTTACTGACTAGTTTGGTTACTTTTCGGAACCGAATTTTCAAATGCCTTTTAAGGTTTGTCAAGTATGACTCGCTTTGGAGAGAGTGTTTGGGGCAAAACAACTCTCTACCCTCACCAATAATACGCTCAATGACCGATTTTGTGACATATAAATAACGCATCCTTGCCTTGGTGAACTCTTCTTTCACATAAGCTCGAACCATCGCACATTTCCTAATTTCTCCATTGTGTTCAACGTGGTTGACGATTCCATAAATTTATCTCCGAATCTTCTTATACTTCCGTATGGCGTACATAGGTCCTCGTTCCTTTGATTTTTGATACATGTCCAACAATGATTCGGAATCATAATTTTCCGCTGACTTGCAGGACCTTCCTCGGCCATCACAAGACTTGTTATCTTCGTTAAACTCATCTCCGTGTTTGCATTTTTTTGGTGTTGTTGTCCCATCCTCAACACCATCTTCGTCTTCTGAATCAACGAAAACGGCTTCTTCCTCCTGAATAAATTTGCATTTTCCCTCCAAAATTGCATCAAACATTGTCTTTGTTTATACATGATTTGCTCTTCATCAGAAAGCTCTATAGATTCCTGAATATTAACACCGTAGGCATTAATAAGAGCTGCAATAATGTTGCAAGCGGCCATAACAAAGTAAAGAATCCAATGCGATCTCCTGTATGTGGAATAGCCATCAGTCGTGGAGAACTTGAGCGAATAGAATAGGACTCGTCTCATATACACAACTGTTGGCAGCCGTATGTAGTGGGGGACAGAGGAGAACCGAAGGAGTGGAGAGGGAAGGCGAGGCAGGGCAGCCGCTGGCCGTGAGCGCTGACGTGTGCCAGCATGTACTGTACAATTCAGGGTGCGCACCGCCAACTTTGAGCCCCCAAATGCCCCCTTAAAAAAGACCAGCGAAAATTTAGACTTACACTACCTGTTTCGGCTTAAAAAGACCTTCACGTATATGTAAAAATCAAATCGAAATTTGCCGTCTGACTTCGTACCATTCCCTCGTTAGTGCATCATAATATAAATATGAATTATGAATCAATGGAAATACTTAAGTGCTAAATTATTCTTTCTCACATTCATCCATGCATTCATACAAGTGCTATGCACTTAGGAGGAAATCCTGGCAAGATTTTTTTAAATGAGGCTAATGTGCAATTTTTAACTCTCTATGGGAGAGAATTCCATAACCTAGCACCAGACACAAGGAATGAACGATTATACACTGATGTATGACTTACAGGTATGGTAAGAGGGGAATTGGTTCAAGTGTAATGATGATGGGTGGAGGAGAGGTAGGTAAGATACTGCAGGGTTGCTTCATTCAAACTTCGGGAAATGAGTGTAGCAATGAGTAAATATCTCATTTCCGAGATGTATTTGTGAAATTGCTTGAAGTTCGAAAACCACTAAAACCAATAAACCAATAAAGAGCAGTGTGCTTATTTATCTTAAGCTTTACGAATCTGCTGTTATCTCTAATTAAGCTCAACTGTAAATTTTCATCAGTAAAAAATTCAGATGGGTACAGTATAAGAAGATATAGTCACAATTGAAAAATTAATATCAGTAGTGCTGAATAGAAAATACTCTGTTTTTACAATTTGCTTTGCACCGCACCGACACAGATAGGTCTTATGACAATGATGGGATAGGGAAGGGTTAGGATCGGGAAGGAAGCAACCATGGCCATAATTAAGGTATGGCCCCAGCATTTGCCTGATGTGAAAATGAGAAACCATGGAAAACCATCAAACCATCTTCAGGGCTGCTGACAGTGGGGTTCAAACTCTGTCTCCCAAATGCAAGCTGACAGCTATGCGATCCAAACCATGCAGCCACTTGCTTGGTCAAAATGGACTTGCTGTTTCTTATACCATTATGCACTTATAGGCAGAAAACTACCTAATGCGTATTTCCATATCCTGTAAATATTGTGATGTGTTTAGAAGGCAATCTTTATAGGCTATTACATATATTGATGATTTACTGAGAGGAAATGGATGCTGTACATAAAAATCTATGGTTAATCACTGAAGTGTAGTGACTTGCCCACTAAAGTTATAAACAGATTGTTTGAACTGAGATTGGAGATATTTTATTTCTACAAAAGGTCCATTTCGAACTTGCAGAATACTTCACTCCACAAAATTGGTTGTTTTAGCTCGCATATTTGTGTGATATCTTGACTTATTTGAATCCATTAAATATTGACCTACAAGGATGAAGCAAAATCTTATTTTTGGTCCTAGATAAAAATAAATTGCTTTACAGAGATAAAAAAATGTTTGCACAACAAGAGTTGAAGATCGAAGTTTTGAAAACTTTCCACTCCGTTTGAATTTGCTAAATGTCCATTATTAAAATAAACACCCTTTACATTAGAACATTGTTGAAGTCAGTATCTTTAAGTTTTTGACTTTAGGTAAGTTCTTAACTGTGTGGGCAAGTTATAAGGGGAGACCATGCTGAATTTATGTCATGACCAGCTGATTGAGCTATCTTCCTATCTTTGTAATTAAAATTGTACAGAGAGCGAAGAATACCCTGAATTGTTATCACAATTTTCATACTTCTGCTTTAAAACAAAATCAAGAAACAGATTATATTTTAAGCAAGCTTTTGGATTGTTAGGCTGTGTCAATCGTTTAACGTATACTGATTTTGCCCCTGCAAGTGCAGCTAGCATTCTCATTGTAAGTGATATTTGGATTAATCAAGAGAATATAAATTTCAAGTGTTTTGTAGCTCCATTCATTCATTCATACTCAACGAACTTATTTTTCCTTTTGATGTGTTAGTGTTCTTTTCAGCTTAATAAAATATTTTATTTTTTAAATTCATTTTAATTCCCCCATTGAATAAATAGTCTTATTTTATTTTCATTTTTGTTTCCACTTAATTTGTTCAGAGTGGGTGGTTACCAATGTAGAAAATGAAGGTATTAAGAGAAAATCTGAAACTGAGTGAGTGGCTACACGGTTTGGATCATGTACTTCCTCTTAAAACAAACATCACCGAGTAAGTGGGTGCACGGTTTGGTTCACATAGCTGTCTGCTTGCATTAATTAAGGCCATGGCTGGTTCCTTCCCACTCCTAACCCTTTCCTGTCCCATTGTTACCATCTATATACAGTATATAATTTGAACGTGTAATACAATATTGTGAGAGAACTGCAATACTAATGCCTATGTATTATACATCAAAAGAAAGGTCTTCATTGCAGGATTACTAGAAAAATATTATTTATTTCATTGAGTCCTTCATTTGCATAAAATAGTCATTTATTCAAATAATCCAGTGATTGGGTGGGTCATTGCAGTTCACTGTATTCGCCATATATGGCTCTATGAAAGTTGTCCCCGATGACCTTTCTATGTTAGTCTGATAGATGGCTCTGTGAAATCAAGTTATCATCAGATTGTTAGTTGTTGCTCCATGTTGGTTCTAATAAGTGAAATACAGAAAGAAATCCATCTCAGGGTATTCTATTTCAAAAAGTCCTTTATTATGAAACTTGCATTGAATTATTCAGTGTAGAGTTATTAAATGAAATCTGTATGCACTGCCAAGCATGACATTTTGCTGCAGATGTACAGTATGCTGCAAATAGTTTCCTTGCAGGAATGGCATTTCACACAACACACATTGAGCACACATCATTGACATTCGCCAGTTAAGTTACACAATTGTCTAAATGTTCCTTATATTCATTCTTAGTATTCTAAATTTCAAATAAATTATCTAGACATGTACCAGTATATTCTTTAGTTACTGAATCTCCATCCATTCATTAATAATCACAGAAAAGTGAGGTGGGTCATAAGTGACCCAGCCGCGGTTCTAGTGGTAATGTTGCAGATATCAGGAACAAACACTAATTCACAATTCTCTCTCGTCATCAGACTTGGTTATATGAGGTGTGGCTATTAAGAAAGAGGACTGATATTATAAATATGATTTTTATTTCAAGAATCTTATAACTTCACTTATTCATCTTCAAAATACTTGCCTTGTACAGTATATCTATGTACCTACTACCTGACAATGCTCAAAGTTATTAACTGTCAAAACCATACTGTACATTTGCTGTTTTTGCTTTTGACTGTTTATGGACTGAAAATGAGTTCCCTTCAACATACTTTTCATTGTGAGAAAAAGAAAAAAGTTGCAAAGGGCTATATTTGATGAGCATGGGGTATGTTCAAACACTGGAATGCATTTATCATCCAAACCTTTCTTCACAGAAGGGCATTGTTAGCAGGTGTGTTGTCCTGATGCAGGGACCAGCTTTGAACACACTTTTCTCTTGGCTGGGCTTAGTAGCTCAGATGGTAGAGTGCTGGCCTTCTGACTCCAAGTGGCAGGTTCGATACTGACTCAGTCCAATGGTATTTGAAAGTGCTCAAACATGCCAGCCTCATGCCGGTATATTTACCAGCACGTATTAAAACTCCTGCAGGAAAAATTCCAGCACCTCATTGTCTCTGGAAACTGTAAAAGTAGTAGTGGGATGTAAAACTATTAACATTATTACTACTTTTCTCATGTTCAGTTTCTCTTTATCTGATAATCAGTCGTCGATCTACGTGCACAATTTCAGTAATTTTCTGATTGTTTTCTGAATGTTTTGGATGCAGTTGAATAGCCCAGATGCTCATCGTCTTCCACCTCCTCCCAACTCTCACTAAACCTTTTTGTGCCACTCAAAAACTCATATATATGATATAGAAGAATCCCTGTACATTTCATTCATTTAGTTTAAGCACTTAGTAGGCATCCCCACTGCTTCAAAGTTATAACTTCCTCTGGAAATTCTCTCTCCTGCTACGCGCATAGAAGGCAGGAAAACAGACCCATTTATCAATAGCCACACCTCGTATGTGGTTCAATGGCCTTTATCTGCAGTGTAGAATTTCATTTGAAAAATGTTCCATTTTTCTTTTCTGAACCACATGGTGTCTCTGAAAACCGTAAAAATAGTTAGTGGGACGTAAAACCAAGAACATTATTATCCTGAACCACATTGAGTAGTGCAAATTTACTTGAAATTTAGGGAATCCATTAAATCGGAATAGTGTATATCATATTCAAGGAAGTAGACTTCTGTTGATCCCAAATGTAGCCCAACTGTAGCCTATGGAAGAAGAATGATACTAATCAATGAGTCAGTCTGAAACTCTTTATCAGATTTGTTAAACTGTATTCTGTCAAGTCCTTCACATCCTTCATAATGTGGTATACATATCCCTGTGATTATGAAATACTGTTTGGTAACTATGCATACCATGTTCAACTATTTTGATTTTTCATATAGTATTAGTGGAACTATTACTAATTTAATCATCTTTATATGTCTAAAGAAGATAATTTTAATAACTTGTAATATTAATGAATATAAAACACATTTTGGTAGAAAGATCTTTTCCCTCAGTTATTTATTTTATTTAGCTTATGATGCACACAAAACAATAAGAAAATACATTTACAAAAATTTACAATTTACAGCATGAAGACCTTATCTCTTCATATTTGGTTTGAAAGGTTTGTAATCCATGCAATTGCTTCAGGAGTTACTGAGCGGAGTTCGTCCAAGGAATCTGGGTATGATTGTAGAAGGCTATCCTGCGTGATATGTTTAATAGCCCGCATTTCAAAATCAGTCACATTGAGGAGAGTCTATCATAACCTGTTGATGTAGGGCTGCACCAGTTCAAGCAATACCACATTGAATTCTGTTCAGTCTTGACCATACTGTCTGGGACAATTGAAACCAGCTAGTCTTTGGTATGGTCACAGGTTTCAATAAGGCCACGGAGGTGATGAGTTTAACCATTCATTTCTCCAGGCATTTCAGAGGTTGAACTGAGTGGTTGTAAGATCCATAGCTGTTTGACGTCATGATGAATGGGAAGAGCATCTTATTCTTAATCCTATACCATGCGCAGGTAAGGGCATGCTGTCTCCTGATGTGAGGGAGGAGCAATATTACAAAGTACATGTATTCATTGTGAGGGAGTGCAATTGGTGGGTACAGTGATGATCCACATATTGTAAGACTTACAACTATCAAAGAGAAAATGTAGGAAAGAATTTGGCTGATCAAACATAATTTATAATGTAAATGAAAGATTTAAAAAAATTATGAAATTAAATCAGAATGACATATTTCATTATCTTCAGATTCCTCAATTCACATCAGAGTTAAATCATTTTGAAAATATATACAACTACCAAATATATTGTAAACTTGTTGCAGGGCCACAAAAAAAAAGGGAGATTCAGTAGTTGCAGTGTAAGCAGCATCATATGACCTATAAATAAATAAAAAAGTATTATACTGTATACCAATGTGGAGTGGGATTGTTGGATTAGCTTATTCTGCTGTTTCTGTTGATCCTCTTTCCACATAGCACAACTAAGGAGATGTGTTCATCTGTTGCCAATTTTTGTGTATCCTGTTTGTCATTGTAGAAAAATGTTTATATGTAGGCCTACTGTTATACCTGTTTTATCTCTGTTTTGACCAGAATCAATATGTACATTCCATTCCAATTTATTTGATGTTTTTTCCCCAGACTTATTTTATGAGTTTTGGGATATTAGATTATTATATTGTATAATAACCATTGTCAGCTTTGCATGTTGCTTTGGCATTAGGTATGGTGCTATTACCTCTGTGCAATATAAAGGTACATGGTGAATCATCTTAGATCTCTAATTGTAACTTTTGTTTACAGTTATGAAAAGTGATGTTTTGGCTATGTACTTAATAGCTGTGCCATCTCAAATGATCTAACAGTAAGGATTTTTAACCAAAATAAGGTCTACTAAGTTATACCTCAGTTGAATTTATGAGAAATAAAATATTGTGACTCACTGATATTTGTTTTATTCCTGATCTCTAGACAGATAAATGTGAGAAGGCATTTAATTAGAGAAGATCATTTTTGTTGTAACAGTTTTAAAAAAAATTGATAATACACTGTGCAGTTCTTAGCTCAATATATTTCTCTAAGATACTCTGTAAATACAACCTCAACCTAAAACACATCTTTCCGAGTATTGTAGAAAGGTTTTTTTTTTTTTTTTTTTTTTTTTTTTTTTTTTTTTTTTTTTTTCTCTCCAGAAGTGAAGTATCATAACAGTAGAGAGGAATGCATACGTAAAAATACATAGACAACATTTGTGGTCACGGACTAAACTTTTGTGGACCAAAAGCTGATACCACTTGCAGATGGAACAGACTGGCAACAAATGGTCTGCTCTGCTCCACATCTTTGCACAGTGTATAATCCACACTGATGTACCACTTCTTGTGGTTTATCCTGCATTTCATGGCACCCTAACACAGTCTGTTGAGTGATTTCCAAATCTGCCATGTGGCCATTTTTTCTATAATAAAAAGGGAAAAGAAATTTCAGAAAAAAAATAGTAGTGGTCACTAAGTTTTAACAAATTCAAGATTTTTTTCTGTGGGGAAGCAAATAAATTGAATAGTAATGTAAATAGTTTCAATGAAATATACATAACTGTTTATAGAACGCAGAACACAGCTCCTGTTTTTTCAGACTCTCTGCAGAGATTCTCATCATGGGTGATTCAATTGTCAGGCATGTGGGGTAACTATGTGGAGGAAAGAGAACCAGGGTAGAGTGTTATCCAGGAATCAGGTTGAGGCAGATGTTCAGGAAAATAGAAGGGAGGGAGAAGGTTAAGTAGAAGGCGGTAATTTTCCATGTTGGTACTGATGTAGCCACAAAGATGCACCCACGAAATGCTGTCAGTTATGTACACTATTTTATTCACAAGTTATTTACACAAATTCTATACACACAAACTAATAATCTGCCATCTTAAACAAAACACTACTACAAAGAATAAGAAGAAGACTGCAACAGATGCATGTCAACTACCAACCCAAAAAAATTCACATACTTGACTCAGCCAGCATGACTTTACGACTTCCACACGTCTCATTAAAACAACTCCTCTCTACTCCCAAGACTGCCTCTTCATATATGTTGCCTGGCCAGGTTTCTAGAAGAATATGACATAACACTTTTTCTCATAAATTCAAGAGTCTCAAATACGCTATTTACAATGTAAGGAACTTTCTACATAACTCTAGTCACACATAGTGTTATTCTGGACTTATTACAATGTGTTGCACAATATTGCAGTGGATTATATACAGGTAATAAGAAATTATATACTATTAACCCTCCAAGTGCTCATTGTTTCACTCTTAAGTGCTAAGCATTCTTAAGGCAGCGTGCAGATACGTTTTTAAAAATTATAATAAATACAAATTTGTAACTACATATGGCATCAATTTGTTCAGGAAGAATTAGAGAATAAGATAATTGTAGGATGTTTTACTTACAAGTATCCAGCAAAAGTATAATGGATGATAAGTCATATTTAAAAAATTAAATTAAAAGATATTCCAATTTTTGAGGTTGGTCACAAGCACTACATTATCTGGTATTAAGTTCCAAGATACACAAAATGTATCAAATTTCATTACAAGCACAATGATATATACTAATAGAAACTTTAATGAATAATAAAAAAGTCACAGGTAAAAAGACTCAGAGAGAGTCTGTTGTGGTGGGTCATTAGGTCTAGATGTTCCTGGTAGGGTTAGCACGTTTGGGTTGTCTACATCACTGTGGGTATCTAAATTAGGGTCATATTCTTCCCCACTTCCAGAAGAGAAATCATCAGGAAAATCTTGTACATTACCAATTTCGTCTTCACTTTCATCACTCCCAAACTCCTCCAATGCTTCTCTAATTGCACGTGAACCACTTAGTTCACTCATGTTTATATTATAATGATCACTAAACTAAAATAAACCAATTAAAATGGAGTAAATCAGGCACACAATTATCACAAATTGGTTAGCAAACAATCTTTGAACGCTCGAAGCAGCTGGACAGTTTGAGTAGACTTAAACAAAGACCAGTTCACAGCTGACAAAATCACCGCTTACTGCTTTCCTCCCCCAACCAAAGACCAACTTGCACTGCCTGCCAGATAGAGAATATTCATAAAATCGATTGTTATACCGATTTTATGAGTTGTTATATCAATTTTACGAATCGGCTCACTGCGAGATGATAGCACTTGAGCCGGTGAGTCAGAACCTGAATCATCTCGTAGTGAGATGATAGCACTTGGAGGATTAATTACATGTTCCTACATTAAATAAACTCATATTAATATATATACACAGCAGATGTTTCATAACATAACCTCACAAATAATACGATCGTCTGTCTACATCAATAATACTAATACAACTTCATAGCCACACCTCATAAGTCATAATAATATAATAATAATAGATATTTCCATTATTTAGAGCCTTCGTGGCTTAGGTGGCAGCACACTGGCGTCTCACCGCTGGGTTCCGTGGTTCAAATCCCGGTCACTCCATGTGAGATTTGTGCTGGGCAAAGCGGATGCGGGACAGGTTTTTCTCCGGGTACTTCGGTTTTCCCTGTCATCGTTCATTCCAGCAACACTCTCCACTATCATTTCATTCCATCTGTCATTCATTAATCATTGCCCCAGAGAGTGTGACAGGCTTCAGCAGCCGGCACAATTCCCGTCCTCGCCGCTAGATGGGGCTTCATTCATTCCATTCCTGACCTGGTCGCATGACTGGAAACAGGCCGTGGATTTTCATTTCATTTCCATTATTTACCCATGGGTTAGAGAATATTGTTTCCAAGTTATCTTAGCCTGTTACACTTGTGTCAGTACCACCAACATAAGGCAAGCAGGAATTGGTACTAACATAATTGGAGATGTTTGGGATCTGGTTACAGCAGCACGGAATAAGTTTAAGAAGGCAGAGATTTGTTATCAGTGGGATAGTGAATGGAGGGTTATTGGGGATTTACAGTAAATGAGAATATGGAATGAGTATGTAAGAAATTGGGAGTGAGATTTGTTGATCCTAATGGGTGGATAGTAGATAGGGATCTACACTCGGATGGCCTTCATTGAACTGCAATGGTACATATAAGTTAAGAGGTTTGTTTGGAATTGTTATAGGGAGGTATATTCAGGAAAATGGGGTGGACCAGGGAGTGGTGATGACACTATAGGAAACATGAAGTGGAGTAAGGATGACATAAAATTGTTGGTGTTAAACTGTAGAGGTATTTTGAAGAAAAGAATAGAATTAAGTAATTTGATAGATATATATTTACCAGATATTGTAATAGGAATTGAATCATAGCTGAGGAGTGATATTATGGATGCGGAAATTTTCTCACGGAACTGGAATGTTTATCATAGAGACAGGTTAGGAACGGAGAGGGAGTATTTATGCTGGTGAAAGAAGAATTTGTCAGCTACGTAAAAGTTAAAGATGAAGAACATTAAATTCTAGGTTTAAGACTCATCTCTAAACACAATAGGCAATGTGATGTTTTTGGTGTGTACAGACCTGGCAAGGCTGGCACTGATGCTGTAAGATAATCAACTATGTGGGGAACGATACAGAGAGGAACATTATTTCAGCGAGTGATTTGAACTTGCCATATGTTAACTGGAAAGGGAATGCGAATGACAGAAAGCATTACCAACAAATGGTGAATAAGTTATGGGAAGGACAGCTGAATCAGAAAGTGATGGAACCAACTAGAGGGAAAAATATTCTAGACGATGGCGCTGATAAAACCAGACAAGCTTTACAGGGAAACTGAAGTGATACAAGTGATCATGAAGCTTGTCTTTGTCAGAATTAAAAATAAATGTGTTAGAAATTGTAATGTGTTGTAAAAGTAAGACTATTAGCAATACCATAGGCTGATAAGAGTAGAGTGGGGAAATATTAAAAAAAACAATTATGATCAATGGAAAATGGTAAATAAAAATGTAAACACTCCATGGGATGGGTTTAAAGCAATTGTTGGGGAGTGTAAAAACAGATATGTACCATTAAAAGTGGTAAGGAATAGTATGGACCCATTATATTATAACAGGGAAATAAAAAGACTAAGAAGGAAGTGCAGATTAGAAAGAAATATAGTTAGGAACACTTGCAAGGGTAAGGAGAGATTGAAGGAGCTCATTAGCAAATTGAATTTAGCGAAAAAGCTAAAAATAATGTGACGGCAAACGTAATTAGGAGCCACATTAATTTAAGGAAGCAGTGGAAGGACATGTATAGGCAGAAACAGGTTCCCAGAAGGACATTCCTGGGATCATTAACCAAAAAAAAAAAAAATATATATATATATATATATCAAAATATCTTTATTTGCAAATGAGGTGTCTACCTCGGTGGCAAATGGTACACTAAAATACATTATTGTCAAGCACTAAATATTAAATTAACAAGAGAAGAAAATTTTCCTATAATACAATATTATACAATTTACGCTAACAATGTTTTCTATTAAATACACAGCTGATCCTTAATAAATTTATATTGTTTACAAAATTCTACTTATAATATCTCCTGTACTACTTACAAATATAGTCAACTGATATACAGTATGTGGAATTACTTCAAATGATACTATACAACTGGTATAAGATTAATATTTACATTGCAATTACTTTTTTTTTTTTTTTACCTGTTCTGGAACCTAAGTAGCATAACAACCTGCTGCGTCTTAACCAGAGCCCCTTTTTCCACCACTTTTCAGAGTTCCTGAAGGGCCTTCACAGCTACCGTAGCGGTCCCAACGAACACGGGGAGTGTATATGCGAGGACTTACAGAAGGCAAAAGTATTCGGTTAGCAATATATAAAGGTATTGGATATAAAGATAATGTCCTGATAGAGGAGGTGACTAATAATGGTGAAAAACTGAAATTTACCTATGATAACAAAGACGCTTATAAAAAGATACACAATTTGAAAGCTAGAAAGGGAGCTGAGAATGATATGATTTCTGGGGATATATTAAAGGCTATGGGTTGGGATATAGTGCTATATCTGAAATACTTATTTGATTACTGTTTACATGCAGGAGCTATACCAAATGAATGGAGAGTTGCAACAGTGACCCCAGTAAACAAGGGAAAAGGTGACAAACATAAAGTGGAAAATTACAGACCAGTCAGCTTGATCTATGTAGTTTGTAAGCACCCCTACCCATTGTCGCCTGACTTGTGTTTTGTAAAGGTCTGCAAATATACTGCAATAGCCTGTCTGGTATTTTCTTTTCAAAAGTTTGTAAAAGTAATTGTCTTATCCCTTGTTTTAGAAGAAAGCAATTGAGGAGGTATTATTGCTTTTACTTTTCTGAAAGAAAGACATGAAGATCAGCTGACTTTAATGACCAGTCATACAATAGCTGAGGCTAGTACACCAAATAGCAAATAATAATACAATACACAGGTTTCATGCCATGCAAAACAGTTATTTTTCCTTTAACACACTACAGTTTTAATTGGTTTGATTAATTCATTAATTGGTTCAATTAATTAAATTGACAGGTCTGATTTTTTAGTATCTATGAGGATATTCTGCCATGTCAAAGTGTCATGTGTCTGTGATCCTTTATTCACTGCTTGAGTAGGGCTGGATGAATTTAGCGCGTCAGTTATGTAGTTCAAATCACTTGTGAAATTTTCCGTTGCTTCACTGTCATCGAAACCCAAGTTTGGGAGATGTGTGACATTCATAAACTTTCCTGTAAAATTAATAACCAACAATATCACCATTGTATTTTACCTGTACTTTGTCATGAAAATTATTTCTTATACACTTAAATATATGTGGTGTATCTGAAAATGCCCACAGTTTTCTAACAGAGTTAGCTAGATTGGAAATTGAATACTTTAGATTCTTTATGTTGCCAAATATTCCTAAGCATTTCTATAACTTTTTATTCAACTGGCTACCATTTTACATGAAACTAATGATTCCTACTCCTGCTTGCCCTAATTATGTGATGACCTGAATCAGAATTTTTGTAATTATGTCACCAGGGGTGGCGTTCCGGCTTGCACATATTGCTATGGGTTGGATCCAGTTGTACAGAAAGGAAAAAAATTATGAAAACTAGAGCGTGATTTGCCAGTGGATTGTTGTTTACCTCTGAAGTAAATGTTCACAAAACCAACAAAACCGTTCGTAATGAATCATGGCTCAAATTTCTTCTCTTTACCTCATCAAATATCAGCATTCCTAGGCATTAATGCTCCTCCTTTCCACTAAAAATGTTTGCTACGGCAGCAGTAGTATGATCATTTATGCCATATGAACATGTTCATTTTGGTATCTCTATTCTTTTACCATTCATCGTAAATGAGTGTATGTTTATTAAAAAGTTGTTGCAAAAATGAATATCATACATTAAACAATTATGAGTCAGTTTTCTCTCAGCCTTCTCCCATTTCAGGAAAACACTAGGCCTACTCTTTTGGGAGTCTAATGCCTACCTGAAGATGATCGGTCATCTCCAAATCTACAGCCGGATACAAAATGTGGTCATGTTGCAGCAGTACCTCCTGCGGTGAAACGCTGTCTTCAAGCACAATAATGATGTAAATTACTGTTTTTAAGTCATAACACAACACAACTATTCACTAATGATTACACCAATCGTGTAAACCGCTTAAATCTCTTAACAATGACAATGGAGGGCAATATATATTCCAATAACTTGACACAAATACAACGTGCACTAATGACAAGTCTCATCTGCTGCCAGCTCAGACGATTGTGCTGCCACTGGTGGAAGGACCACCACTCTTTTCGGTTGGCTCTTCCTCTTCAATACACAATGCTTATACCTTGCTTCCAAACATACTGCCCACCTAATTTATACATAAATTACAAACATGAGATAATTTAAACATCATGAAGTAACAGTCAACTTGAAAAATGTCAGTTCATAGGGAAAGGTTAGCACACTGAATGGTTACAGATCAGATGTATTCTTCCCTCTGAATTTTCACTTTTGTCCATGTAACTGTGTCCTGCAACATTGTCTCAGTTAGTAAAAATTTCCACACTTTGCAAGGATCTTTTTTTTTTTTTTCCTAGTGGCTTTACATCACACCGACACAGATAGGTCTTGGCGACAATGGGATAGGGAAGGGCTAGGAATGATAAAGAAGTGGCCGTGGCCGTAATTAAGGTACAGCCCCAGCATTTGCCTGGTGTGAAAATGGGAAACCACGGAAAACTCTCTTCAGAGCTGCCAACAGTGTAATTCGAACCCACTATCTCCCGGATGCAAGCTCACAGCCACGCACCCCTAACCGCATGGCCAACTCGCCCGATAGGATCTTCTTTAGTTGATCTTTGAGCGAGAGGGTGTAACTGAGGGAGATGTACAACAGTATTTTGGTGTCTTGTTCTGGAACAACCTGTTAAAGTTTCTGAGGACCACTTGTAGTTATTAAGAGTAGTTTACAGGTTCACTGCTAGAACACAAAACTTCCTCACGTTCTTCAGCTGTTAATTCTAAACTAGATGTATGATCACACTCAGGGACATAATCTTGTTCATCTCCAGGCTCAACTTCACTATCCTCATCCTCCATCCACTCAAGCACTATGTCATCCAAGTTTCCATCAATAACACAGACCTTGTGAAGGACCTTGTCTTGCATTCACTGTGAGAACAGACAAAAACAATCCCGCTAACACAGATGTGTGGTCTACGCGACTACTAGCAATATACTATGCCTAATATCTCCAGTACTATATGAAATAACTGAACGCCACTAAGTCCGCTGCACAACTAGCTTCCTGCCGGAGGGTACATATGCTTTCACATTTGAAGATTTGGCGCAGTCGAAGAGACCATACGTCTATGTTTGAGGGATAATATTTTGGCTTGTTGGTCTCCCTTGTCACAAGTGTTGATCTGCATATTTTGTCATAAGACGTAAAAGGCAAATATATAATACTAGCTGTTAGTAGCTGTCGTTGACGGGACAATCATATAGCATGTACAAAGTTATCTAACTCCCCAGTTATTTTATGCCAGTATTTGGACATGCTGTTTTACTCAGGTTGCAGTTGTCCATTGTTCTAGGAATTTTTCTGATATCCAAATCTTCTGTAATATCATATGAAGGGATGTCTGAGTTGCATTGCCAGCATATTTCCACATCTCTGCAAAATCCTGGTCTTCTTCATATGCTTTGTAGTTCTTCATTTCCTTAAGCACTGTTTAAACTTCTTTTGCTGTAGGTGGGTTTGTATTTTCTAGTTTAGTTTTTATTAGGGTATGTGTATCAGTTAATTATAAGAGCTTTTCAGGTTCATCACTGTTCAAGAGCTTGTTAAATGCTTTCGCCATGATTTCTGCGTTTTACTTATTATGCACTATTTTTCCATCTTTCTTTAACAATAATGTGGGGGTTGTATTTTGTAATTGTTTACCAAAGGCTTTGTAATAATCTCTAGAATTGGTTTAGTGAATATTTTCCTCAATAAAGTTTATTAAATCTTTTTTATATTTTCTCTTAATTCTTCCAATCATTTGGGTGAATTATTTTCTGACATTCTTGAGCTTCATGGCATTTTCTTCTGTTTTGTGGGCTTGAAATTTCAACCAAGCTTTGATGTCTTTCTTCATGTATTCTATCACAATCAGAGGTCCACCAGGCATGTCTTTTCCTTGGATATAATGGAGCTAAATCTTCTGCATTATGTTTAAGAATTGGTATTAGGTCGTCTAAATTGTCTGTTAGTCTTTTACTGTGCCAATACTGGGCATTCTGGATTAACTCATGAGGGTCGTATGTTCTTTTCTCTCAAACTCTATTTCGTCTTTTTCTTCTTAATGGAGAAAATTTAATCTTGATTTTAATTAAGTACTGATCTGAACCAGTGTCTGTTCCCCTTAGAACTTTGACATTGTGGATTTCCGTGTGAAAGAATTTGCCCATGCAAATGTGGTCTAGCTGCCATTGTTCTTTTGTCCAATCAGGATGTTTTTAAGTTTGTGTGGTTTTTTTTTTTTTTTCAAAATATGAAGATTGGAGATTAGTCCATGGGTTCTGCAAATTTCTTTGAGTCTTTGGCCATTTCTGTTAGTATATTTATGAGGAGCCCACTTTCCTACTACAATTCGATACTTCTTTTTCTTACCCAGTTGACCGTTAGGTCCCCTATAAGGATCTTGATGTTATTCATATTTATTTTATTCATTGTCTGATCAAGAAGATCCCAGAAATTATTGACTTCTTGCAGAGTTTTTGTTAGGAAAATTTTTTCATTGGTAGGGACATGAGCATTCATGATGGTGTAAAGTTTGTTTGTGGTTTGTAAAGTTAGAATTGCAATTCTCGGTGAGATGGCATTAAAATCAATTACGGAATCTATTCTTTTCAAACTTACTATAAATCCTGTACCAAATTGGGAACAATATTTCATGAGCCTTTAGCCTGGCTTCCCATTGTACACTCTGAGATTCAAACGGATCTTCTGTTAAATTTCTCATTTCTTGGAGCCCTACCACAAGAATATTGTAATGGTTATAGCATCCGCCATGCCAACTGGCTATGGGCCCGGCTCGTCACCGTATTCAGCCCACCCCCTTACTTCATCCACGCCAATCACAAGTAGCACTTAACTGCTAGGCCAGCCCCACTCGCTTCCGCCCGCGGTCCCGTAGCAGAGGAGTATGGAAATGACTCCACGATTAATCTGGAGTCTTCCATTTCGCGAGGTTCCTGGATTCATCGAGCATCCGGACTATTCTAGAAGGGCCAGCGCAGGTATATAAGAGAGGAACGACCTGCCTGGAGTCAGTGAGAGTTAGAGTGAGAGTTAGTTAGTGAGTGAGTGAGAGCGAGATTGAGTTCGCTGAAGCACAGTCAGTGATGGCCTGGGAGAGTGCCGCCTGTTGGAGCCAAGGACTCGTTCCTGTTTCCCTGACGTCATGTGTGTGAGTCCCTTGGGGCCAGCTGCTGGAGAAGAACCTTGGGTGTTCTGGAGCAGTGCGAAGCAAACATTGGGTGATGAAATGTGCAGACCGCGAACGGAGTTCGACGGATTGAGTGAATAGCGGATACTATCCCGACCTGCGAGACTGACGTGGTGGCTGTGGACCATGACAGCGCTAACGAGTGTGACTGAGTGGCTGAGAGAGTGTAGTGTAAATAATCAATGACTCTGGTGTGTGTTATTGTAGATGGAACATGAGAAACTAAGAGAGAGAGCGCGAACTGTGTAAGTGTGTAACAGTGTACTTGTGTAAGTTGTAAGCTCGGCTATCACGCGTGTGCGCGTGTGTGTGTGTAATTGTAGCGCTTTTAATAAATCTTAGAAATAGGACGCTACCAGGTTCTGTACTTATTTATTTATCTACCCCGCCAACACGTTATAATATGTTGCCTATCTAATTCATTTGTGAAGTTCTTGAGGTTTCCGGTTTTCAAATCAAATCAAATCATGATGTGTTCACAAAGACGCACACAAAATGCTGTCAGTTATGTACATTCATTTATTTAAAACTTCACATTAAACACACACATCAACAAACCATCATTTTTAACAACTGCCTATCATGAAGCACAAGGAGACTGCAACCACTGCATGTCAACTACCAACTGTACAAAACCAATTCACATACTTGAAACACGACTCCTACACATGTCTCATCAAAACAACCCCTTTAAACAATAACTCAATTCTACCATCAAGACTGCCTCTTATATATGTTGCCTGAACAGGCTTCTAGAAGGATGTTACACAACATATCTTCTCATAAATTCTAGAGTGCCTAAAGCCTAGTTATAATGTAAAGAACATTCTACAACCATCTAGTGTCAAAGATACATTATTCTGGATGTTGCACAGTGTTACTGTGGATTATACATTATATACACAGGTAATAATAAATTATATATTATTAATTACAGGTTCTTAACTAAATTCATATAAATGCAGATACAGCACGTGTTTCATGACATAACTTCACAAATAATACGATCGTCCGACTACATAAATAATAATAATTCTAATACATGGATGTAAATACTTCATAGCCATACCTCACAAGTAATAATAATAATAATAATAATAATAATAATAATAATAATAATTCAAGCATGATATTGCCATTATTTACCCATGGGTTAAGGATACTGTTTTCAAGTTATCAGTCCATTACACTTGCATCAATCAAAATCACTTTATTTGCAAATGAGGTGTCTACCTCAGTAGCAAATGGTACACTAAAATATATTATCGAGCACTAAATTTTAAATTAACAAGAGAAGAAGGCATTTTCCTAGAATACAGTATTATACAACTTACACTAACATTTGTTTCTATTAAACACACAGCTCATCCTTAATAAATTTATATTGTTTACAAAATTCTACGTATAATATCTCCTGTACTTACGTAGTCAATTCAGTAAGGAGTTTATATTGTGCATCGCAATTTAGTTAATATGCTTATGTTTGATTCTTTGTTTGTATGTTTGGTTATATGTATGTATTTTTGAGTGTTCAAATTCATTCTTGTCTTTTAGGCAACTACCCACCAAATCCGATGTAGTCTTCTCCATCCTTTAGGGGTTGGAGGGTGAAATTCTTTTAGTAAAAGACTTTTCCATATCTAACTATCAAAGGTTATCAACCTTAAGTGGAGCAAGCTCTGATTTAACAACTACGATTGTTAGCCGCAGAGGATATTTATTCAGCTGCCACTAACACATGGAACCATCGTGCCCTTTATTGCCACAAGATGTTTATTTTCTAGCTGTAATTTTATGGCTTTAAGCAAACCCACCTCTTTTTTCTGGGCTTGGGACCAGCAACAGCAGCTACCGAGCTACTCAGTCCACCCAGCAGATAAGGTCATTCCGGTAGAGTTGCCACACTTTTTATGTATTTTGTTATATCTCGGTATATTTACTTTCAAAATTATTGCAAATTCATCGAGCATAATTTGAAAACATTTACATTTGATCTGAGTTGAACAAAATATTGGTAATTGAAAGTAATTGGGAGAAAGGAGAGAACAAAGGAAATGTTGCATCAGCGGCGTCTCTCCCTGGAACCTGGTATAGATGCCGAATTTGCTCGAGAGAGATGCCGCAAGTAAAATAATTAATGACAATATCAAATTTAAGCCAATTTCTTCAACTTTAATATAACCGAACATTGGAATGTACTACAAGACAATTATACCCATATATAATCTTTCAATGGTAAAAGAATCTATCTGATAATTTACAACATTAAATTAATCATATTTTAATTTCAATTTACTATGAATGTGCATGTGCAATGGATTCTTCACTGTGTTATATAAAAACCCACGGCACTTAACGCCCTTGAAAGGGCTCTGGCCTGCCCAGCGACCGCTGCTCAGCTCGAAGGCCTGCAGATTATGAGGGGCCGTGTGGTCAGCATGACGCATACTCTCGGTCGTTATTCTGGGCTTTCGAGATCGGGGCTGCCATCTCACCATCAGATACCTCCTCAATTCTAATCACGTAGGCTGACTGGACCTCGAACCAGCCTTCATGTCAAGAGAAAAATCCCTGACCTGGCCGGGAATCGAACCCTGGACCGCCAGGCGAGAGGCAGGCCCGCTACCCCTACACCACGGGGCCGGTGTGTTATGTAAAGGAAACAACAAAATCATAATGAATATAATTCTGTCCTGACACAGTATTTTGCAAACATGTCTAAGGCAGGATTCTTGATTCCAAAACTGTTTATCCTCTTACAAGTTTTTACAGATTGTTTCTTGATGATGTTTTTTGTTTAAAAGGGCCTAACAGCTAGGTCATCGTCCCAGATTGTTTCTTAAAACTTTATTCTCCAGCAATTTTGCTGCATCAGTCGTTATATGTAGAGCAAGATTCATGCAGCCACTGGTTGTAACTCAAACACTGGATACACTCATCCTTTTTCCAATGTAATTTTGACTTCGGTGATTATTGAAGTAGCTATACCTGTTGGACCCAGAGAGCCTTTTTCCAGATTTCCTGACTGCATTCTAAATTTCAGTGTTCATTCTGGAATTCTATAGTATCATTCTGCCTCCCTGATCAGTATTTCCTTTGCTTTCAGTCTTTTAACAGCCTCTCTTAAACTTTCGTCTGTCCATTGAGGTCTTTTAACAGTGTCCTTACTTTTATACTGAGCAGGCATGTCGCAAATTTTTAGTTCTGTAAATAACATAATTTTATATAATAAAACAATGTTACCAATGAAAGCAATAAAAATAGATTTCCAGATTGCTTGTAGAATCTGATAGCAATGAGGCATCTCAGCTGGATTGTTGTGCGGCAACTCTCCCAATCGTCAGGTAGAGACGCCGCCGCATCCTCCTGTTGTCGTACCTCAAGGCTATCACAGCCCAAAATTAGCTTACTGTCAACTACAGTTATGCTTCTGACTTCTACTGTACTAAAAACGCCTGATTTAAGCATTTGAAACCAACTTAATATGCAATAAATTAACACATAGAAAAACTTTGTCAGGAGGAAACATGTACTCGCCTCAAGATATCGGCTATAATTGGCGTAATATACGAGCAAATTTCGTCAAACTTGCAGATAGTAGTTCTTTCTTAGAAACTGAAAAACCACACATATTGCCATCTAGCTGTAATTATGGGAACCTATAGCTACAGTGTATGCGGCATCTCTACCGGAGCGGCATCTGTCCCGGATTTACCTTACTGCAGGCAGAAATTAATTATAAAGACATACATGATCAGAAATTTAATTTTATATAACTTTCCTTGTTATGTGGTATTTATTGATAGGACCACTAATAACAAATATTTGAGATTTAAATTCTAGGCCTTTCTCTTAATTACCATTTCATTCCGCATGAATAAAATTATTTATAGCCTAGATTGCAGTGCCTCATTCCTCAACTTCACATACCGATTTTCATTAAATTCACTTCAGCCATTTTTTTGTGATGCCCATACATACATACATACATACATACATACATACATACATACATACATACATACATACGGACAGACAGACAGGACAGAAAATTAAAAAGTGAATTTCCTTGTTACTGTGGGCACAACCAATACAGAAATACCATTCCTTTTAAATTCTGAGCAATATACTGACAAAACTCATTTTATATATACCTTATTATATATTATACCTTTGTTATGGACAGTGCAACCCATTTGAGTAAGTTGAAAAATTAACACGTTCCTTGCAGTTCGGGTCACCATGTGTCCCAAACCATGTTACTCTTATCCATCAGCGCGAACTTCCCAAAATTGCGGAGTAAGTAACTACGTTCTAGTTACAAATTTCCAATAACTAATGGCAACATACTGTTCCTATTGAAGTAAGGGATAGAGGCATACTGCTAGTTTTGATCGGCCAACCAGTGACCCGAAGGAATTTTTTGCATCTTCCATTCATAAGAAGGTGTACAATATTATAGGGAAGGATCCACCTTTCAATACTCCGTAGTAAGTTGAACTGAAAAGTAGTTACAACCTGTTTATTGGGACCGGTACAGAAATACCATTCCTTTTAAATTCTGAGCAATATACTGACAAAACTCATTTCATATATACCTTATTATATCTTCGCTAATTGGCTGATGATGACACTTGAAATGTGTTGAAACCGGTCCCAATAAACAGGTTGTAACTACTTTTTAGTTCAACTTACTATGGAGTATTGAAAGGTGGATCCTTCCCTATAATATTGTACATCTTCTTATTTCTCTATTCAGTACGGAACAATCATGAAGTTTTTATCTTCCATTCATATCGCCTCGGGTCACTCTGTGTTCGGATTGTTGTCTAACCTACATTTTTTCGCAGGAATAGCTTGCGTGGTTATGGTGAATAAAGCCTACAATGTTGCTGCCTTCAGATGGCAGATTGTTGTGTATTACGAGGAGTACCACCCTTCTGACATGTCGTGTAACCTATTCCTTTCTATATAGCTCTCAGGTAAGCGGGTATAAGTTTTCAGATTTTCATTTATGATATGTTTATTTTCTTCTGTAGATAATATTTACAAGCAAGTTTACGTTCCCCTTTTTTTAGGCATGGAGCCTTCACATTCTGACACACCGGTGGCACGGAAAAGAAAGAGGTTTTGGACATCACTGGATCCCGGACAAATTCCTCATGATCTGAAACAAAATTATGACATTGGCGGTGATTTCTCTCCAGTACCCTACATACAGCCTCATCTTTTGCGATATTATGTTGTTACTAAGCATAATATGAAAATAATTAACATGTGCCTATCATATTCCCATAAAAACAGATCAGTGAAAGAGAAACTAACATTTACTTCTGGGGTCATTTCTGGGTCACACGTTTCTTGAATGGAAAAACTGTTGCAAAGGTAAATACATCGGAATATCTCCTCAACAATAACGTACACAACAAATGCTTCATTATTGGTTTGAATTTTATAGCAGGGACTAAACCAAAGTCAAATTAGTCGGGTCACCGGTGACCCAAACTGGTAATAACTAAAGGCAGCATCGGGTCACCAGTGGGCCGATACGACATAAAATTAAGTCATCGAAATTCACTGCCGCAGGGAACATGTTAACTTTTGCTGGATGGCAGTATACTGTAAGTGCCTTTACATGTGGCTGCCCTGCTCTCATCTTAATTCTGTTAGTTAAAGATTGTTCTGTTCATAATTGAGAAGGAACTGTTCATGTGCAAGTGGTCAGGTAATCCTTCTTTAGCTGTCATTATCCAATACATTTATCCCAGAAACTTGATCAACTGCAACTGCATTTTTAGCCATCAACTATATATTTTTTATAAATATCTTTATCATAAATAAATTTCAGTACTTTGCTAGTATTGAGTCACCTCCTCTATCTGGACAGTATCCTTACATCCAACTATACCGCTGACTAAATACATTTACCTTCTGTAAATTCTAATATACACTCCCGTTGGTCATTAATGATTCCTATAATGTCATACCTGGAACTTGTTTCTACCTGAAAGTACCTATACATGCTCTTCCATTGTTTTCTATAACTCAAAGGATTCCCAATTATGCTTGCTTTCTATTATGTTATACTTTGCTGGCTTTTATGTTAAATTCAGTTTCCTAGTTTCTTCTCTCATCAGTATGTACACTTCCTTCTGTCAATTCTTCCCTATCTCTACAATAAATACTCCAGTTCTGGGAAAAAATTTCCACGCCCATGATATGACTTCTCAGTCATGATTCAACTCCTCTTACAATATGTGGTAGATATATATATATATTTACTTAATTTTATTCCTTCCCTTACAATACTTGTGCAGACATGATATAGGCTTTGGGGCTTATGCCGTGTCAAGAAAATATGGTGAAATTCTTTGTTTTGCAGAGAAATTTGCTCTGCTTCATCAGAAGAAAATCTCGACTGTCCACGAGAAAGGCTTCTCAAACAATGAGATTCAAATTTAGGTGTTATAGTAGAAGTGGAAATGGTACATTCATTAGTCTGCAGATGGCTCTCCGAACACAGTACAGCGCTAACGTCTGAAGCAGAAGCTGACGGAACCATCAGAATCAGTTTGAGAGGGTCACGTAACATAACACGTGTATGCAACATATGACATTGACACAAGCCCGGAATGAAACATCTGGCAATGAGGAACATATGAATTTGGAAAACACCAAAACCAAATAACAATAGTGAAGGGACAGGGAAGGGAACTACCTACGTAAATCCTTAATGGCTGGCAACCAGGTATTACTTAATTGATAACCAGTGTCCCTGTTGAAATTGTTAGGATTTCTATGTATTTCCACAGCTTCCCATATAATCCTGGACCTGTAGTGTCTAGTGTGGGTAAGAGCTTGAACATCTTGGAACAGGACATCATGACCCGGCCCTTCAACCTAATGCACTTTTAGTGAGCTTCGATGTGGAGTCCTTGTTCGCTAAAGTGCCGATTGTTCGGTCATGTGTCTCATTGAACACCTGTTCCCTGAGGACATTACTAAGCTATTTTACCACTGCATGACTTCCAGCTATTTCTTGTGGGGTGGAAATTTTTACCAACAGACAGACAGAGTGGCTATGGGAAGTCCACTTTAGCCCGTAGTGGCTAATTTCTTTATGGAGCATTTTGAAGAGGCTATTGCTTTGGTGCCCGTCAAACCTATGATATGGTGGAGGTAAGTTGATGATACATTTGTGGTCTGGACAGAAGGTCCTGAGAAACTTCATCTATTTCTAAACCACCTAAATCAGCAACATCCTTCAGTTAAATTCACTATGGAAATGGAGTCAGGCGGATGCCTTCCTTTCTTGGATGTTCTAGTAAGAAAGAAACCAGACAGCTCCTTAGGACAAACCGTCTATTGTAAGCCTACCCACACAAATGCTATCTTCATGCAGATTCTCACCTCCATCCAGCACAAAAACAAGGCATTCTCAGGACTCGCCAAAAGGGTGAGATGAATTTGTAAGCCATCAAATATCCAGGTGGAGATGGACACGCTCCAAAGTCACATTCAAGGGTAATGGTTACAGCAATTTGCAGATTCATAGAGCCCTGCATCCCAGAGAAATGACCAAGCAAAGCTCACATAAGAATGAAGAAGTAAAGGGAACTGCCTACTTGCCTTACATTCACATCATCACAGATCGAATTTGCCAAGGTCCTCCGCAAACACAATATAAAAACCGTGTTTGGCACCATCACAGTCTGGGTAAAACCAAGGACAAATTGTCCCCACTTTTACATCCTGGGGTATACGAAATTCCCTGTACTTGCGGTAAGGTATATATTGGCCAAACATGCCGGTCCATTGGTACCCATATCAGGGAACATGAACGTAATATTAGTCTCAACCAGCCAGACAAATCGGCAATAGCTGAGCACGCTCTATCGTCGGGTCATGATGTCATGTTCCAAGATGCTTGAGTTCTTACCCACACTAGACACTACAAGTCCAGGATTATACGGGAAGCTCTGGAAACATGTAGAAATCCTAACAATTTCAACAGGCAAAAGTTCTCTGCGAAACATAAATAATTTCACCTTATTTTCTTGACATGGCATAAGCCCAAAATCCTACATCATGTCTATAAGTATGGGCTGTGAAAGCATCAATGGCAACAATACTTGTGCAGTTTAACTCTAACAATTTTACATCATCCTTACTCAACTTCCAGCTCATTGTGCATTCATCACTGCTGCCTTGTCCACGCTATTTCCTCTGAATGTACTTCCTTATAACCCTTCTAAACAAACCCCCAGCTTGTATGTATCCCTGAGGTTCAGGTGAAGGCCATCTGACACAGATCCCTATCTCATCCCCACCCATTAGGATCCCCTCATCTCAGCCAGTTCTTCCACATAACCACTCCTTAATCTCATTTAAATCCCTGGTAACCCTCCAGCCAATATTATTGATTTAAGAGGAAGTACAGTTCCCACTGATAACAATCCCTGCTCCATTAAACTTCTCCCCTGTTGTCAAAATCAGGTCCCACACATCCCCAATTATGCTGGTACCTATTCCCTGTTACCTTATGTTGTTGATACCAACATGAAAAACTTTCATTTTCTCCTTACCCTCTTTCTCCCCATCTACTTTCCTCAGCATCTGCCTTAACATAATTCCTAGTTTCCTTTCCTCCATACACTTCACCTTGTGCCTAACAATGGAGTTCCCCTTGATCAGAGCCTCAGCCCCACCCAAAATATTAGATCCCCTCCCCTCCTGGTCTCCCTTATCTTTCCTGATGGCTGCAGAACCTATTTCCTCCTCCCTTTTCACCCTCTCATGACCCTTTTTACCACCCTCTGTCTTCTTTTACTCTTAATACCCGTAGCCGACCTGCGCGTCGTGACGAGGATGATATGATGATGAAGATGTCACATACACCCAGCCCTCGTGCCAGCGAAGTTAACTAATGGTGGTTAAAATTCCCGACCCTGCCGGGAATCAAACCCGGGATCCCTGTGACCAAAGGCCAGTACGCTAACCATTTAGCCATGGAGCCAGACTCTACTAGCAGTGACTCATATCAATACCTCCCCTGAACTCTCCCCCTGAGTAGATGTTTTAGCCCTCAGTTTCCTTTCCCATAAAACATTAGCCTACCTGTCTTTCTCAACTTCTCCCCTTATTTCCCGTCCCTCTCGTCTACATACCATACCCTGTACATTGTTTGAATGAGACCTACTTTCGTTCCTGTCCTCCATTAGAAACTGAATTATCTCCATCAAACTCTGTAACTCTTCCCTCATACCCTTTAATTCTGACTTATACTTGCATTCCTCAGCCGGTCTTTACTGTTCTTCCATAGAAATATGCAGTATTATGAAAATACCAACAAAAATAAAATAATGTATTTTGTGAATAAAAAGTAGCCCAAGGAAATAAATACTGTATTCTACACCAGGATCACACGACAATAAAGGTAACTAATAAAAAAAAAACTACAGTACAATTTTACTTAGGCATATTCCTAACTATACAATAAGAGGAATAACACGTTAACTGAAACTATAAAAATCTAGTTTAAACTACTGTAAATACACGAATACATAGGCAGATTATTTTATCCTGCTACTTTCTAACATAAATGAAAACTGATGTTAAATGCTGAAATATCTGAAGGATTACATTTTAATAAAGCAAGCGAGATACTAGATAATAACTTTGCATCTGGGAGATAGTGGGTTCGAACCCCACTGTCGGCAGCCCTGAAGATGGTTTTCTCTGGTTTCCCATTTTCACACCAGGCAAATGCTGGGGCTGTACCTTAGTTGAGGCTACGGCCGCTTCCTTCCCACACTCAGGCCTTTCCTGTCCCGTCGTCGCCATAAGACCTATCTGTGTCGGTGCAGTGTAAAGCAAATTCTAAAAATTAATAATAATAACTACACTACAATTCTAAACTGCACTTAGGCGTATCCTAATTACAAATGAATAGAAGAAAAAACTTGGGTAAATGTTTTAAAATAATTAAGGATTTTCAATAAGAAAATCTTTCTGAAGTCTACTGCTCTTCCTTACTCTGCAGTACTTTTGATATCCTGTTATTCCTGTTGATCAACAAATATGTGGTTGGAACTTATTCCTGATGTCTGATGTGTAATCTAAAGACATTTCTTGTGTGTATATTAGATAATGTATGTCTTTATTGAGGTCTTTTACTGAGATTTTCTAACATGTGAATTTGAAGTGTTTTAGTGAGTTGTGTAGGAAGAACTAAGCAATGCAAAGTTTATCAGTGTTGAACTAATACATTCTAATCATGTTGCAGTGGTAGAACTTCAGAAGTCATTTCATCCACAATCTATTGTTTTTCAAAATACTTATTAGTGGTTTCAATTCACCAACTTTACCCCTACAATTCTTGGAAAATGTCAGATTTCCTAAGCTATGTAGCTTTGGCCCTTCATATTTATTGTTCTCTAAGTAGCCTTTCCTGCTTACAGAATGTAGATATAGTTGTAATATTTAAAAATTTCTTTAATGATCAAATTCGTAAGTACTAATATTTAAAAATTTCTTTAATGATCAAATTCGTAAGTACTTTGCAACTGTTTCACCTTTCTTCAGTAAAAGAGGAAGGAAGAGCCAGCATGAGTGAAGCCTGACTTTACCTAGAGACCTTGTTTCCCATCACAGGTAGTGTTGGTGGCAGCAGCAAAGTGCCGGCTCTGCCACATGTCCCTCAGTGCGGAACTTGTCCACACTGCGGCCAGACTTACTCAAACCAATCAGCCTTGAAATACCACGTGCGACTCATGCACACGGATATGACAAACAGACACTGCTGCCACCTGTGCCCACGCTCCTTCGCGCTACGGGATGTTTTCAAGGCTCACATGTGGTCCAAGCATAAGCAGAGGTATTAGCATAACGTAAGTGTTACCAACTGTGATAATTGCACTACAGGCAGACAGCTTGGTGGTTGGATCACCTTATGCTTTTTAAATAAACTTTTTCATTATAACCTGTTTGAAACAATGGTCTTAAACTGTAAAGGACAGAACAGAGCAACTATTTTGCATCCTAGATTATTACATATATTGGAAATCAAATTATGTAAAAGCAGAACTATGATTATTTGTTGGTCTTTTTTATTGTAAATTATATTTTATTATTTGAGACAAAAAATATGTTTATTTGCATCCATTGAACACATTGAAATGTGTATATTTTTATACCCAAGATAAAACAAGAGATAAGCTACTCTTTATTCATTATGTTACTTTGTTCTATAATCCAGTTTTGACTTCATCATGTAAGAAAATTTCAATCAAATCTCTCTCCTCGTCTTTGTTGCTCTGGAAAGTGTAAGTTAGTTATTACCAACTTGAAAATTACTGTTAATGTAGCCTATCCAATAATTACAGTAACAACTGCCCAAATATTACTACACATCCAAGTGATTTGTTAAAGATTTCAAAATCAATTGCAAGCAAACCTAGCAAGTCATTCACTGAAAACATTTATGTGTATCTTATCACATGCTTCTTCACTGTACCTAGTTATACCTTTTTTCTAAATATATGTTGCATATATAAAATATTTCAGTGATAAAACTTTGTAAATTCAAGCCTAGATCTATTAAAGAGATTCTACTTGTGTATAATGAATGTTTTTAAAGATTTGTTTCTGGATGTCAAAATTACTTCACCCACCAAGATGTCTGACCACAGTTTTCCTGTAAAAATAAACATGAACTAACCCTAGTAACACTTAAGTAAAGCCAGGCTTCACAAATCTCTGTGTGAAAGACATTAGTTGTTGCATTCTGAACTAAAATTTCTACAGGTTCGTATTGTTAATTTCAGTGCAAATAGTGGTGTGGGGCACTTATTTTATTGGCATGTAAAATAATTTTATATTGTGCTCAGTATGCAACAATCTGTCTGCCCTGTGTTCATAAGACAGCATTTTATGTAACAATTTTTGTTAAATTACTGTTGAAAGAAAAACTTGAATCTCCAATAATTGAAAGGTTGGTGGTTGTTATTGGTGGTTTGTTTTTCCCCGGCATGGTGTAACAACTTAGCTCATCTTTGTGTAATTTGCATGTTTAGACAAAATTCACATTTCTCCAAACATCTAACTTCCAGTTAAATGCCATTCTTGATCTATACACAGTGGAGGTACCGACATTCAACTGGTCGTAAAGAATAGTATTAAAATTGTATAATTTTCATACAGGTCAAACATTTCTGTTATATCTCTGTAAGATCATGCTGCAAACATTCATTGCATACTTACTGTGTAGTGTTCAAGGGGATGTACAGGGTAACCAAAAAAGTCTATCAATATTCAAGTTTCAGACACCAGATGGTACACAGCAAATGTTACATACCTTCAGTCCTCAAAGTAATCCCCATCAGCATCCAACACGTGTTCTCAATGTCTCTCCAGCTGTGCAATAAAAGTAATTGGTCTTAGATGCAAGGAAGTCCACAAGTGTCTCCCGTACACCCACCTCATTGTGGAATGATTCCCATGAAGAGGGTTGTCCAGAGATTGGAAAAGATGGTAATCTGTTGGTGCTAGATCTGGGTAATAGGATGGATGACACAGGGTCTCCCAGCCAAGTTGCTATATGGTCTCCCTGGTGACTTGTGCCGCATGTGACCAAGAGTTGCCCTGCAGGAACAAGACACCCTTGCACTTAAAACCAATGCTGGCTGCTTCTACTTCCGTACCTGTCGCACACGTTCCAACTGCTGCGAGTTCAAGTTCACAGTGATGGTTTAACTCGGTCATAGGAGGTCATAGTGCACCACTTGGCAACTAGTCCACAAGATACAGAACCGGATCTTGCGTTGGAGCAGAGATGGTCGGGCAGTGTGTGGCACCGAGTCCGACGATGACAATGTCTGCCACACTTGAGTGTGTCATAGAGGACCCAGTTTTCATCACCGGTGAGCACTCAATTAAATATGAGTGCATTGCAATGTTGTGAAAGCAGCGATAAACAGATTGTCACTTGCTGTTCCTCGTTAGTGTCTGACAGTATCGCGGTATCAACTAGCTCAATTGTACGCCTTCTCTATGCAGTGCGGGTGAAGTCGGACTGTTTCTTCAGAGACTTGGAAATGTGTGGCATGCTGGTCACATGTTTCACTGCTATCCTCTTCTATGACCTCCTGCTAGGCCTCGTATTTCACCGCCTGGGGGGTGGCTACTTATGGGGATTGTGAGAGATCAAAATAGCCTGACTTGAACTTTGCAAACCAGCGCGTGGCAGTGTGTTCATGCACAGCAGTCTCTCCAAAGGCTTGACACATGCAGCAACTCAATTTGGTTGTTTTAAAGTTATAAAGCAAACAGCCCCAAACAAGCTCTGTTGACTCCTCCATCTCTCTATACTGCTGCTCGAGCTATAACTGCTGTAACTGTACACTTCGCATTCCCAGGTCAAGGATTAAGCCCTGCCTCCCCCTCTGGTTGCATTCCCGCCACATGGCACACTTACTCCGGCATCTGTGACCTCATAAGAGATATGAGACATTATATGATGTAGCTTATTTATTGTGTTTGATGACCATAGAACATTGTATTTTTAAATCCACTCAAGTTAGTACGAATCTTTTCCTATAGAATTGGATAATAAAATAATGGAATAAATATTTTTTGTGGAGTATTTCTTGCTCTTCTTTTGTAATTTTCAGTTAGTTTAAGTTTCACTGCTCAGCAGACATCTTTCATACTTATCTTGTTAATGACTGTTTACTTAGTGAAGGTTGATAAATATCATGTGAATTCAGTACAAACTTTAATTGATGATTATGATTTAAATCTCTATACTTTTCCATCACTAAAAGTCATTCATTCACATGATATTTTATGAATTATCCTTACTGGGCAAGTTGGGGCACGCAGTTGTGAGCTTTGATCCGGGAAATAGTGGGTTCAAACCCCCACAGTCAGCGGCCCTGAAAATGGTTTTCCATTTTCACACCAGTGTACCTTAATCAAGGCCACGGCCGCCTCCCTCCCACTCCTCGCCTTAATACTTGCATAGAACAATTCATTTCACCAAGTGGATCCTGTATTCAGAACTGACTCATTATGAAAATCTTCTGTCTCACAGTACTCATAAATCAGGCACCCCGGTATTCCCAGATACTAAACATGTAAAAGTATACAAGCCTATATGAGAATATTTGATTTATCAAACATATTTGACATATACTGTTAGAACATAAAGTGTGATGAAATAATTGTCATGTAAATTAAAATATTTTCAGTCATTGCATTCATGAGCCATATTTCATTATACACTGAGTGGCCAAAAGTCATGGGAAGACACTGAATGTGATGTTAGTCATGAGTTGCTCCTCTGCAAGCCCTCGAAACAGCAACAATACAACAAGGTATCGATTCTATAAGAGTGTTGGAATAGTTCTGGAGGTATCTGGACCCACCCATCTTTCACTGCTACCCACAATTGGTCTTGTGTAGTTGGTGCGGGGTTCATGGAGCGTACACCAGCATCAACAGCATCCCTTAAATGCTCAATTGGATTAATATCGGGGGATCTGGAGGGCCAATCCATGGTCATAACTTCACTGGAGTGCTTCGCCAACCACCTGTGTGCCACCACAGAGCGGTGACATGGCGCATTGTCCTGTTGAAATATGGCATCTCCATCAGGGTACTCTATCGCCAGAAAGGGATGCAGATAGTCCGAGAGGATGTCCACATAACGTGCACTTATCAGTGCTCTCTGCAGCCGGACAGTGGGGTCTAATTGCGACCATAGTGATTTCAGACGAATTGAGAAAATTATGATCGGAAAAAATGAAAAAGTACTGAGCAGATCACTAGAACCAAACAGTACAACCTTCAAAGAGAAAGTGAAATGACTCAAATGGTTCAGTGTGTCCAGTAAAGTTAATAATAATAATGTGAATTTCATTAATTTACAATTTTCACTTACAGAATTTACATACTACATAAAAATCAATTGTTTATAATTTTACAGTGTTTTGAATTTGCAAAATTACCTATAGCCAAAATATATTTCATTTTAGAGATGGAAGTTAAATATCATAACATGATAATGTACCCTATTCCATCACAGTAGGCTGTTCCAGAAATATTATATTCCACTAGAGACCCTAATACAGAAGTAACTATCTCAGCAAAATGAAGGTAAGAGATAAGAATTCCTGATTGGCTAATGGATATTAAGCTCCATAAGGTAGCACTTCTGCTGGCTTAAACATGCACTCCTGTGCAGTTGCGAGCAATAATTTTGTAACAGCTGACAGGCATTACTGGCATTCCTACTCTCTTATTGTTGGCCAGGTACAGATATTCTTCAGTTATTTAAAGTGCGTTGTATTAGGCTTTCTGATGATACATACAGTAGTGTAATTTCTCAGAACAGTTCCTTGTAGTCTTTCCACTTTGCATTTCATGTTTCACGCTGTACTTTGAACAATGAGCAAAATACCTGGTGCGATTTATGTGGACAAAAATTCAATTACAGGGAAATGGTTTCTGATTTTAAGAGACGCATTGAAAAACGAAACCCAATAATGAGGATGATGATGATAATAAAAGATACATTTTTAAAATCTATAAATTCTGCATGTGCATATAGTTCTGATAGTGTTCAGGGTATTCAATTATCAGGTCCTTAAGAGCCATCAAAAGTGCCATGACTTGTATCTATCCCTCCTGAATGTTCGTCTTCGACCGCAATCTGTGGGGCAGTGCAGTAACAGTTGCTATCACCATTTTTACCAGTACAAAAGAAAATGAGTAGCTAATATACAGAAAAGAAACTGGTCGAGCAACTTCCACATTTGTCTACTGAATATTTCCAACCCTTTTTCTCTGGCAGAAGATGAAGATTTTGTAGCCTTTTTGCTGGATTTACCAACGAGTTGGCTATGCAGTTTGAGTCGCGTAGCTGTTAGCTTGCAAACCCTACTGTCGACATCTATAAAGATAGTTTTCAGTAGTTTCATGTGTTCACACCAGACAAAATTTCCTTAGTTAAGACCACAGTCGTGTATCAGTGCCACATAAAAAAACAAATAGCAAAATAATATGCTGGATTAAACACTGCTTATGTTTTGGCTGATAGAAGGACTTTTTTCTCATCCCTTGTCTGTTTAACTACAGATCCTTCAAATCTAGGAGTACACAGAGCTACCTAGCTGTCACAGCGCTTTTTATAAATATAAGTTACGAAGTATTAATTCTAGGAGTGTAAATGAGTCATTGCAGAATATTCTTGGAATACCGGTAGTTCAGAATGTAAGGACAAGCTGGTGAAAGGGACAGTAGGAGAGAAGAAAGCAAGTACTGCTATTTGTATACTAATGTGAGGCTAGGGGCTGCAAGAGGTAACAGATTTAGTGACTGTTGTTCTCAAACATTGAACTGCAACTTGTATTATGTTACTTAATAATCAAGCCTAATACTACAGTGTAACAAATACACTGGAACATGACACTGGAAAGTAACCATTTGTCCCAGCCCTATTTTATGTAATACTATTAAAGTGTACAATTTTTGCATTTGGGTAATGTTGGTGAAATGGGGGTCCACTTCAGATATTTTGACTCATTTAGATTATCCTTTTCACTTCATTCTTCAAGTCTCTGCGTCACTAATTATGTTTTCAAAAAATGTGTAGATGAGGGTGTAAGCAGTAATTTGTTCATACCAGTTTTGGAGATTTTAGCATAAATATATTCACTAATTCAACTTTTTTTTTAATGGGAAAGATTATACTTTCTGTTTATATAGAAGAAACTTGGATAAGAAAATGTTATTATTTAATTAGGTCTATGTACATAGGTATACTACTGCATAAAGTCAGTTTAAAATCAATTCACCTTCACACTCCAATAAACTATAACACTTCAAAATCCACTAGCCTTTTTCCAGTCATTTGATTGGGTCAGGAATGGATTGAATAGGAATAGGAACTGTGCCGGCTGCCAAAGCCTTTTGCACTCCTTTGGGGCAACGATTAATGACTGATAGATGAAATGAAATGATATTGTATTGGAGTGTGTTGCTAGAATAAAAGATGACCGGGAAAACCAGAGCACTGATGGAGACTCCAAAACTATAACACTTCACGCAAATAAATATAATACATTAATGTTTATTGTAACAATTTATATAGTTTATATGTTCCCGTAAAACTTGCTGGTGTGTTGTAATGTTAGAGTAAGTAACTCATGAGATCACAATCAAACTATAACTGTTAACAATTAACAAGTATATCTGTCAGCCTATTGCCATAGAACCCAGGTTCATTTCAAGGACGGACCAAGGATATTAACCACGTTAGGTTAATTCTTCTAGCTTGGAGGCTGGATGTTTGTGATTGCCCTAATATACCTTTCCCTACACAAAACATATCACACTATATACTAACCACCACAGAAACGTGCAATAGTAAATAAATTCCTCCCACATAGGGTTAGCTTCAGGAAGGGCATCTGGCATCCATAAAACAGGGCTTAATCCACATTAGTGCCAATCTCAGATAACTGGGATGAAGGTCAGGAAAGTAGAAGAATCTCCTAAGTATATCTGAAACATGATCTACATGAACTGATAGCAAATTCGTCCAAAAAAATAGTGAAGACAATTGTAAGTTTGCAGACATACAAATATATAGGTGTTTCAACACTTATAATATTATTCAATATACTGGTACTTTTATGTTTTGCATTTTATGTATTTATATGACACTGAAAAAAAAAAGGCCAAGTAAAACATTTCAGACAAGACTAACTTGGTCTGGAGTGTAAATAATTGAATGATGGTGCAAAATTTATTAAAAACATTAAAAACAAGCAAATCTCACCAAAATTAAAATTTTTCACTTATTTTGTCAGTAAATTTGTTAACTGTATTCATAGAGAAACTTTTAAAGACAGTGCATTTTTATAGGATGAAGTCAGTTGTTTTATTTTCTAAATTCTTGATGTCATAATAGTTTAGATTTAATGGGTTGAATTTTCGAAAACCCATGTGTGATGTTTAAATTTGTCAAGTCATTTTTCATTTTGGTATCGGGGGCAGGTGTTGAATCCCCCTAATCCCTCCCCTCCCTGCTGGGTATGGCCTTGGGTGCTCAGATGTCCTAATGAACCATTCAACAAAAACTGGTATATTTTTCAAGACACAGATTCATCTTTCTGTATAAATTTGTAACAACACTAGTCTCTATTCCACACTTTCTATGGAATAACTTTGACCATTTGTTTGGATAAATAGGTTTGACCCTTTGATTAGGTGATATGATGCCTTAACAGTGAGAATTTTACATACACCTTGTTAAGAGAATTATGAGCAAGATGTGTTTTTATTTTTTCATATACAGTCTACATACTTCAGTCCAACCTGAAAGTATTTCTGTAGTGGATGCCATGGTAATTAAGCATTGCCAAATTGTTTGGAAACAACAACCAATCACCTTTTACATAAGCTGATGGGAGGAAAAAACTACTTTTGAGTCTATTGTAATTTGATCACTCTTGTGACACTTTGCCAAACAGAAAATTAATTAGTAATATCTAAATAGGAAAATGTAACTTATAATAAAATACTCTTAGACAAAAGTAGGCAAGTAATGGTCAGTTACATTTTGCACTTTATACAGTGAATTTTAGGCAGTTAGTTGCTATACTGGTCTGTGTGGATTTTTTTTTACTACCAAGATTGTGATCAATAGCCCAGGATCACTACTTCTATCTAATAATTTTCTATAAAAAGTAAATTTAATTTATTTTATTTTTGCAGATCGTTTCATGAGTCGTCCTTGTACCTTGTGCAACAAAATAATCTCAAACCGTTCAAACCTTCTGAAACATATGAGGATCCGGCATAGCTCCATGACTCGAACAGAATTCTGTAATTTTTGTGAGAAAGGTTTTAAAAACAAATATAATTTGAAATCTCATGTTAACCTGTTCCACAAGCCTGTGAGACATGAACACTAACCATTCCAATAGTGACCAGAAATTCTTTTTCTTCAACATTGTAACTATGTAACTAGTGGCAGTTTCATCTTTACATCACCTGTACAAGTACATCGGCCACTGACTTGAGGGACTGAACTTGTCTGGTACGTACATAATTTGGAGAAGATACATGCTTTGTACTCTTCTATAATTACATCTTAATATTTACGGAAATAGGTTTATTTCAGAATAGTGTATTTATATATTTGTTCCTATTACCCAACACTTCTGTCTTTTAGTTTCTGAAAGTTGATCAACTTACTATCTATTGTGAAATATACAAGGCATCTCATTTATTTTGATGCACCAGATAGCTGGATGTTGTTTGCAGTTTGCTAGCAATGAGACATTTGTGCTTTTTAACTGCCTAACTTTCTTCACTACTGAACTGGAAGATTAGTTATCTAAACATTTTTTCCCTATCAGTTGATTAGCAGCTTTACTCGAGCAATGGCGATGCATTGGTGATCAAAGAACTATGAATTTTGATTTGCTTTGGTTTTCTCACACTTGCCCAAGAAACTGATCAGCAAGCTACCGATGTGGTTGGATGTGTAAGTTGGTATACATTTTGCGAGGTAAGCGTGTGGTAATTCCATTATAGATGATCAGTTTTCTATTAAATTAACAAGGTACTTACAAAAGGAGATCTGTTTTGTGCAATAAACTGCTCAATTACAAGAGCCCAGAATTACCATGCTTTAGGTTTTCTAAAGATCCCGTACAGTAAAGCTTGAACTACTGTTTACATTTTCAGATAATAGAACATTATTGTGAAGATTCTGAAATGTATCTTAGAGAGAAATCCGTCTAATTATGAAATTAAATAACATTTTAACACAATTGTAACCTCTAACACATAGCTGTGTTTTAATTTTCAATGTGTAGAAAATTGCTTGTCCCCCCTCTGGGGTGCAGTGGTTGGTGTTACTAGCTGCCACCCCTGGAGGCCCGGATTTGATTTCTGGCTCTACCACGAAATTTGAAAAAGTGGTACGAGGGCTGGAATGGGGTCCACTCAGCCTCGAGAGGTCAACTGAGTAGGGGGGGGGGGGGGGGGTTCGATTCCCACCTTAGCCATCCTCAGAGTGGTTTTCCATGGTTTCCCACTTCTCCAGGCAAATGCTGGGATGGTGCCTAACTTAAGGCCATGGCCGCTTCCTTCCCTCCCCCTTGTTTTTTTTCCTTCAAATCTTCCCATACTACCTCTCCCCCACCCCACTACAAGTCCTTTATTCAGCATAGCAGGCGAGGCCGCCTGGTTGAGCTACTGGTCCTCCTGCCCATTTGTATCCCCGACCCAAAATCTCGCGCTCCAGGACACCGCCTTAAAGGTGGTGGAGGTGGGATCCCTCGCTGAGTCCACGGGAAAACCAACCCTGGAGGGTAAACGGATTAAAAAAGAAAGAAAGAAAGGAAAGAAAATTGCTTGTAAATGTTAGGAGGGCTGATTTATTGAAGAAAAAAAAGTACAATAACAAACTTATGTTCAAATCATTTTGAAGACAGCCAGTTTATGTCATCAGAGAAGAAGAAATTTGTATGGAACAGCATTCCATTCCAAATAAACCTCCTCAGATTTCTTCAAAACGAAAGTTAGTGATAAGAGATGATCAACACATGTCAAAGGAGCACAACACACAGATAGGTCTTTTGGCAACGGTGGGACGGGAAAGGGCTGGGAGTGGGAAGGAAGCAACCATGGCCTTAATTAAGGTACAGCCTGGTGAGACAATGGGAAACCAAGGAGAACCATCTTCAGGGCTGCCGACAGTGGGGTTCAAACCCACCATCTCCGGAATGTAAGCTGATAGCTGCGTGATCTAAACCGCGCAGCTACTTGCTCCATTGTCAGAGGAGCAGAAATTATCTTGTAGGAAATTGAGGAGAACTGAGAGAATGGGCTGTTGTTAGGAGAATGCTCACGAGCTTGGATGTGGTATACTGTTAATTCCCTAAAATGTAAATACCTGATTTTCCACATTAATGCTGTGAAGTCATTATTGTTGAAATTATTTGTGAAGCGAAGATGAGATTAGATTGTGAAAGTTTGCAGTGAAAGTTTTCAGTGCTATTAAGAAAAAACTCAAAGTACTTAAACTCAGTCATTTAGGTTGCTGAGATCTTTGAATATTATTTGAATGGTCTTTTAGTTCATTGCTGTTTTTATGATTTATGTGAAATTACCAAAATCAGTTCAATAATAGGATTTCAAAAATGGCTAAGATCTTAACTATAGTGGTGTGATCAGATATTCCTTTGAAAATAAAATATTGTTGTTTTCCTTTGGTATTATTACCATGCTGTAGCAATACGTAGTCTAGTGTATCAATGTGTTTTCTTAAAATTTACGATTAATATAGTTGTGGAGGTGGTTACAGTTTATATTTTATGTGGGAAGGTGCAATCTGCTGTTGGGTAGAGAACAGTACTGGCTTGCTGGCCGCTGCGAGTGTTGGTGTTCCTCCACTTGTCAACAGAATGCCATTTCATCACTAAGGAACTTTGCAAATATGTATATTAGACTGTGATCATGTCTAAAAAAAGTAACTTTGTCTTGTAATCAGTTTGAGACACGCACTTGTTGGTGTGCATGCATTTAAAGAAAACCTGACCTGTTGTTACTGAACGTTTGATTGTTGTTATTTCCAACAAACTCTCATTACTTTTGTTCCCTTCATCTTTGGACAAAAGCTTCTGTATGCAAATATCAAATTCTGTTTTTCCAAAAGATGAAGTCTAGTTTTGAAAAACTGACATCATATAGAAGAAATTAGTGTAATTACAAAAGAATATTTTAAGAATTACTTTTATAGAGGTATACCTGCCAAAGCGCCAAACATAAGCTTGTAGTTTTCTGGTCATTCATCCAAGCACAGAGCATGTTTTTAATATCTTGATTTGCTCCTTCAAAAGACCCTTGGCACGGACTGTGCCAGGGTTTTCCATGCGCGATTTGGAGCTTGTGTCGCAAAATTGTCATTTCTACAATAACATAGTTCACAAATCTCACCTGTGTCCGATTGTAGTGTGCACAGGGCTCCAAAAGTTAAAAACTGGTAGGCTAACTCCTCACCTCTCTTCGTTTGTGTTACGGAGATTCTGTGGTGGACAGAGGTGAAAGAAGGTGCGGGCATGAATGGGTCGATATAAGACAGTCAGAAGATTAATTTAAAACTTTAAAATTAGACCTCTATTTCTTTCTCTGCTATCTTTTGATTTCTTTTCAAAATCTCAACTTCACAAACTCAGGTACAAAGATTTGTAAGATTGGGTAACAATTTTAGAAAATCGAATAATAATCAATTAACAAATTTGAGCTTGAAGCTCGTTAATTATAAATGCTCTATGAGTGCTGAGGCTCCTTTCAACAAACCGACAAGGAGACGGACCTCCCAATTTCTTTTACATCAGTAGTAAGAACATACTATCCAAAATATACAATCTTAAAACAGCACCTTTGCTCCACAAAATTATCTAGGAGACTACTCTCCAAACATTATAGCATTACAGCCTTCCAAAGGCACCATTCAACCTTTACATTAATAGAAGGAGCGTCTTTGCTCTATAAATTTACATTTAGTAACCTATTTCCAGAAATGTTCAGGCCTATCAAAGGCACAACCTACATATTTCAAGGTCAAAGTATTCACCATCTGGAATGCTCAACAACCTGATATCTTTAACTTGAAAAGGAATGACATTGATTGTAACAGGGGTAGCATGTACCCATACTACAAGGCCTTCGGTAAAAACAAAAGGTTAACTAATTGGCCCAAAAACCAAAATGGAAAGGAGGCAATCTCTTGCACTCCAAGAAATTTATTGAATGCATAAAATCCTGTTTGGGCTTATGGCCCGATGTTACAGAGGCTAAGCCTATACAACTGAGGTGACTAGATGGAGAGAATAATTTTGTCAAAATTACATACAGAAAAGATCACAAAATCGTAGTCACCTCACAAGCTAGTTGAAAAGGAATTCGAGAGGGTATCTCCCTTCCCTGATTTCAGCTAAGTTCTTCCGACTGGTTTGAGATTTACATTTAGAATTTGAAATTTACATTTTAGAGAAATGAAGTTCCATTACTAAAGGTTTGAAATATTCCCCTTGAGCTAACTTTAAAAGACTCTCAGATTTTAGACTGAATTTGCCATTACCTTGAGCTGGTAGACCTCCTGAAGATGGACGAGGCGCCTCTTCCTTTTACAGACACAAAGACTGGAGCAATCAATAAGACAACCTGGTCCAAAAATATGCCAGCTTTTATACCTGAGGGGAAAGTTCCAGAAAACTCTGGGCTAAGGCCCGACACCCCCAATTCTTATTGGGTAATCAAATAAATACCAGACAATGTTGATTGGATGAAAAATAAACATACAAAACTTTCTATTGGCCAACATCTTAACTTGACAGGAAGAGATAGAAGTGGTGTAAACTTTAACACACCAAAAACAAAGAATAAACTATTCAGTTTAGTAAATGTTAGAATACAAATTACTCTACAATTTTAATAGGCAATCTTCACACCAGAAGGCAGAATATAAGTTTGTAGTAGCGACATCTGTAGAGAAAAGTCCAAACTTCTTGTATTAGTTGTTGCAAACTTCATATATCAGATGGCATTCTCCAAGGTTTTTAATTTAACTGTAGGGGCGGGTGTACCTCCGGTACGGACCTCCTCTTCCCCCCACCCCCGAGAGTCCTTCCTGGGGAGACAAAGTTGAAATTTTACTCTTTAGAAAAATTTGAAGCTGAACTTTACAGACAGAAAATTTCTTGATGAAAGTTCATCTGTAAGTAATTATGTCAAAGACAAGTCTTGAAGTCTTCCTTCAGCCATAAAAGTCCGGATATACAGTTCAGGATTGACGGCAATTGCTGCCGCTGCTGCCGATACCCACGGGGGGTTCCCTGAACTCCCCCCCCACCGGTACCCTCAGATACACCTCTCCCGCTACCTTGAGAGGAGTAGCCATGGTGACGGTCGCCACAGACCAGATATTGAGATACTGCTCTAAGGTGAAGTAGGTGGTTGTGTTATCGCACCTCAGCCCTTGCCGGAAAGGATGGTGCTCAAAAACGGTGTCATGAAGGAAACTGGGCCAGAGCGGGGTGGACCCTTACCCTACGCCAGCATCACTTGCCAGGTGTTGTATCTCGGTTGCAGATGCAAAAGAGGGCACTGAAACAGTAATTTACTTGGCGACAGTGGTGTTTCTATGGAGAGCAAGAGTTTGTTTATTTTTAAGCTGTAGGGTCAGATGAGGCGGGCGGCATCTAGGATGAGTGTGTGAAATGCAGGCTTGGTTTTGGAGGCGGGGGGAAAGGTAATGGCAGACAGGCAACAGAAGAAAAGCAAATTTTTACTGGAGGGGAAGGTTTTTACAGGATGATATACAGCAACAAGGTAATACCATAGATGCATATGGGCAGGGCAGAAGGCATCCCCATACCCCTTACAAAATAATTTTACTAATGAATTTGAAGTTACTGAGCTGTTATGGAAAGAAATAGAACTGTTTTCTTACTGCCATGACTTAGCAGCCTATACTGAAAAACAAAGATTTCATACAGGTTTAATCTGAGAAAGGTGAACTCTAAATATCCTCTCATTGGCTGGGTTGCTCACCAAAAGTGTGACCGATGTTAAGAAATCCAAAATAATACATGGCCCATGAAATCTGGGGCAAGCTTGTTGCAGGTACTAAATTCAATCTCCGACTTTTAAATTGGTGGGCCTCTGTCCACGATCATATCTCTCCTTAACTTTCTCATGAGAAGCCTTAAGGTTACTTTTAGCCTTCTTCCACAGATCCCTGATATTATCAGGGTCTATTGTCTCTGGCAATGCCCCATTGAGCGACCAAAGATTAGACAGCGGTGAGTTGGGAACAAACTTAAACATGAGAGAGGCAGGAGTGAACTTGTGGGTCTCATGAACGGCCGAATTTAGAGCAAAAGATAACTAATGCAGAGAAGCAGAGGGATGTCTTCCCGCATCGCACTCACTTGTTTCTCTCCCTGGCCGCCTTCTGCGTGACATCATGTGATATGAGGACAGCACTCACCCGTTCTTCTGACACGTATTACCACTACAGTCTAAAGTGGTCATAACTTCTGAACCATTCATGCAAATAATGTCCTGACAACGTTATTGTAATCCTTATAAATTACTGGAGGAGGATGTTAGGAAAAACTTAAACGGTCCACCTTTTCAATACAAAAATGTTATATTAACATGTATTTGCACTTGGAACTAGTTTCGACGCTGTGTTTGCGTCATCATCAGCCAAAATGTGGGAAATAGGCAAGATGTAGGCATTTATATTACACAAGGCGTTACATTAAACAATACACATCTTATAAGGAGATAAAAACAGGGACGAATATAGAAACAAATGAATCTTTGAGAAAACAAAAGTTATACATATTAAAAATAACCTTAACCACATATCTTGCAGTGCGAAAGTGTTCTTCTTGAATGATTCCTGAATATAAAAAAAGAAACACGCGCACACATTTCTGGAGAGCCAGCAGGCAGGACAAAGTAAAGTGAAACCTTAAGAGTTCTTCTGAGAACTAACTAATGAAGTCTCCCTTGAGTTCCTGATAAACATACATAACAGGAAATTCACCTTCACTCTCAACAATAGCTCTAAAGACCAACGGTAAAATTTTTATTTTAAATATTGTGCAGAGACGTGAAAGCATGATTTTGAACATGATATAACTCCTTCATATAACCCAGTTTTTTAATACAAGGTGTTGCATTAAATAATACACATCTTACGAGGAGATGAAAACAGGGACGAATGTAGAAACACATGCATCGTTGAGAAGGCAAGTTATTAAAAATAAGCTTAACCACATAACTTGCAGTGCGAAAATATTTGCCTTGAATGATTCCTGAATACAAAACGCGCGCGCGCACACACTTCTAAAGAGGGAAAAGTAAGGTGAAACCTTAAGAGTTTTTCTGAGAAGAGATCATGATTCTTTCTATGATCTGACTAACTAATGAAGTCTCCCTTGAGTTCCTGATAAACATACACAACAGGAAATTAAACAATACATATCTTACAAGGAGATGAAAACAGGGAAAGTTATACATATTAAAAATAACCTTAACCACACATCTTGTAGTGCGAAAATATTCGTCTTGAATGATTCATGAATACAAAACACACGCGCATACATTTCTGAAGAGCCACGATGCATGTGTTTCTACATTCGTCCCTGTTTTCATCTCCTCGTAAGATGTGTATTATTTAATGCAACACCTTGTATTAAAAAACTGGGTTATATGAAGGAGTTATATCATGTTCAAAATCATGCTTTCACGTCTCTGCACAATATTTAAAATAAAAATTTTACCGTTGGTCTTTAGAGCTATTGTTGAGAGTGAAGGTGAATTTCCTGTTATGTATGTTTATCAGGAACTCAAGGGAGACTTCATTAGTTAGTTCTCAGAAGAACTCTTAAGGTTTCACTTTACTTTGTCCTGCCTGCTGGCTCTCCAGAAATGTGTGCGCGTGTGTTTCTTTTTTTATATTCAGGAATCATTCAAGAAGAACACTTTCGCACTGCAAGATATGTGGTTAAGGTTATTTTTAATATGTATAACTTTTGTTTTCTCAACAATTCATTTGTTTCTATATTCGTCCCTGTTTTTATCTCCTTATAAGATGTGTATTGTTTAATGTAACGCCTTGTGTAATATAAATGCCTACATCTTGCCTATTCCCCACATTTTGGCTGATGATGACGCAAACACAACGTCGGAACTAGTTCCAAGTGCAAATACATGTTATAAATAAATATAACATTTTTATATTGAAAAGGTGGACCGTTTAAGTTTTTCCTAACATCCTTTCTCAGTTCAATACGGACAAAAATGAAATTCCTATGTTTAAATACTGGAGGAGGTCAAACAATTTATTTTGATGGGGAATTCGAGGATAATATCGAAATATTTATTTAATATTATGGAGTTATAGTTTTTACCACTGACTATAGCATAAAATCACTTCTAGAGGGCAACCGGTTGGAAATAGGTATATACCATCGCAGACTTTTTTTTTGTAGAGGTTTCCATGCTCCATAATTCGTACACTTACACTTGGTGTCTATCGTTGATGGTTCACACAGCGTAAGCCAAGAAAGCAAGTGACCGACCGACATTTTTGTCTCTTTCTACATATTTACTGTATATCGGATCACGGATACTGTATTATTTCACGAGCCTCGAAATATATTCAGAAATATAAGTTATTAGCACATAATAATGTTAATGTTATTGGTTTTATGTCCCACTAACTATGCATTTGAGCACCTTCACCACAGGACTGAGACAGGATCAAACCTGCCAAGTTGGGCTAAGAAGGCTAGCGCTCTACCATCTGAACTGCTACTCAGCCCGGCTATTAGCACATAATAATTTTATAGTGGTTCACTATGTGAACAGTGTTCGTGTTGTCAGTATCTGAAGTAGAACCACTGTACTGATTAAAATGCAGTCAACATATTATGGAAACGTGTGTGGTGCCATAAATTGTCGGCATGTACAAGAACTCCCGTGAGACAAAATTACGGCACCTCGAGTCTCACAAAACCGCAAATGTTGTTAGTGAGATGTAACAAAAATAACATTATTATTAATTTGCATATTATAAAGACAATAACGATAACAACCATCATAGCCAGTTAGTTTGCTACTGTGATGGCATAACAATACTTCCTCATCAGCAATGCTTGGTTGTTATACACTTTGTAATGAAACTGTTGAATATCTCCATCATTACAGCTCATTCTTAGTCCAACTTGGCTGGTTCGATCCTGTCTCAGTCCGGTGGTCAAGGTGCTCAAATACTTAGTTAGTGGGCCGTAAAATCCAATAACATTAACATTATTATGTGCTAATAATTTATATTTCTGAATATGTTTTGAAGCTCGTGAAATAATACAGTATCCGTGATCTGATATGCAGTAAATATGAAGAAAGAGACAAAAATGTGCGAGAAGGGACCTGTTACTGGATCTCGGTTATTTCAAAAGGGGGCCTCACACATCCCAGTCATGGGTGGTTAAAAAACATAGCCCAGTTCGAAATTACATTTGGTGTGTTTCACAGTAAGACTGTATCCAGATGCAAAAATGTAATGAAGAATTTCAATTATTAAGTCAAAATTTCCAGTATTCCATGACAAAATAATTTGTCTCTACCTAAGGACCAGGACATTTTTTAGGATACGGCATTTAAATTAAAAGAGTAAGGAGCTAGAACTGAGAAAATATGCCAATAAGAAGGCTAAGCTTTGGGCTGGTTCATCAACTAATTAAGTCTCATGACGTATGTTTTAATACTTTAATATAATTCCATAAAGATGCCGATATGATGCATATTTTCCTATGCCATTTGATCTAAATATATACTTCATCAGGAAATAAATTAATTCTTTTGAGTTGCATGGCAATATTTTATTTCTTAATGTATTATATATCATATATTTGATAGTTGTTCTACCTGTTCAGCATGTGACGGAATTTAACGCATTTTCACGTTTTTAAATCTATTGGAAGTACTGTTACGTATCGACTCTGTACCTTACTCGCTTTCGTTCATATCGCGTGACGTCATAGCGCTCCAACCAGTGGGAGCTTCAGCCGCCGGAGTAGCCTACCTAGTAGTCTAATTACCTTGGCAGAGAAGTACCACTTGTAATGATCTTTATGTTGAAAAGCTATCAAAGCAGATCAAATAATACAGTTGACCCGCTCAGCCAGAGATGGTTGAGGATAATAATCGGAAGTAGTTACATCAAAACAGAATTTTCGGAATAAGTTAGATGTGAAAGCCTTTGCATTATCGGACACTACATATTGGCAAGGACCAAAAGAAGCAAAGATAGTATTAAGGCAAGAAATGGTAGACTGAGCGGTAGCCAGCTTAGTTGGAAATAACCATGAAAATCTAGTGAAGCCATCTATACATACAAGGATGAATTTATTCCCATTCCCCTTCGATGGAGGGAAGGGCCCGACCTAGTCTACATACAAACACTCCATGGGGCGAGATGCTTAATGAGATGACAATAACCCTAGCTTAGTAGACAAGGTACCGAGCTCGATAGCTGCAGTCACTTAAGTGCGGCCAGTATCTAGTAATCGGGAGATAGTGGGTTCGAGCCCCACTGTCGGCAGCCCTGAAGATGGTTTTCCATGGTTTCCTATTTTCACATCAGGCAAATGCCGGGGCTGTACCTTAATTAAGGCCATGGCCGCTTCCTAGGCCTTTCCTATCCTATTGTCGCCGTAAGACCTATCTGTACAGATCAGATGTAAGGCTTTTCAGGCGTTTGCTCTATTAACCAACGTTTTGTCTTAGGTCTGACACTAGACTCCTCAGAGTGGGATGTGTAAGACCCTACCCACTGACGCTGGGGTGTATGCAGGTGAACTTATCAGTAGTCCTATATAAGAGGCACAGTCTTTGATAACTGCATACGGGAGATAAAATTCCACAATGGAATTATTGCCGCCTAGCAATTCCGAATGGAAATTCTTCCCAAGGAGGGAATTAGATATTTTTCCATCAATAGAGCATGTCAAAAGACAGATCAGATGTAAGGCTTTTCAGGCGTTTGCTCTATTAACCAGCGTTTTGTCTGACACGTCCCACTCTGATGAGTCTAGTGTCAGACCAGGCCTTGCATCTGATCTGTTTTTTGACATGCTCTGTGTCGTTGCGACGTAAAACAAATAGCAAAAAAAAAAAAATGTAGACAAGGTGGGCTTACTAAGCAAGCAAGATTTACATGCTTTAACCATTTCTCTGATTTCGCCGTCCATACTCTTCCAAATAAACATTCCTCTGATTTTTCCCTCGGGTTTTAAAGATGCCTGGCGGGGTCTCATAATAGTATTTGAAGATCATGGGCACAAGAACAGCTGGAACAATACTTTTATCTTCTGATCGTGCCTCGAAGGGCAGCACAGAATCCCGTTCCTCAACACATAACGGAAAACATTCCCCAGAAGAAAGGTTTTCCGTTATAGGAGTCAGCACTGGATCTTCTCGTTGATATTTCTCAATATCACAAAACAACATAGGGACATCAGTCAGAATAGCACTAACACCAGAAGGTATGGGCATGGGAGGAAACGGACTGTCCTCCTGTTCACTGGACTCAATGTCAATAGAAAACATGCGGCTTAACCCATCTGCGACCACATTTTCTGATCTCCTAATGTGTCGCACGTCAAATTGAAAGGCTGAAATTACGATAGTCCAACGGGCGATACATCCAGTATGACGAGCCCTACCTAAGACCCAACTTAAAGCTTGATTGTCTGTTTCTAATTCAAATTTGACATGCTCTAGATAGAAGTGGAACTTCTCCAAGGCAAACAGGACTGCAGGTCCTTCTAACTCATAGATGGAGTATTTGGCTTCTTTAGCCGATAAGGTACTAGACATATAGGCAATAGGCCACCTTCCGAGCTCAGTTTCTTGAAGAAGGACAGCAGCAACAGCAGATGAAGAGGCATTGGTTTGGACTATGAATTTCTTAGAGAAATCAGGCATAGCTAACACTGGGGCATTACAGAGAGCCAACTTAAGATCTTCAAACGCAGCTTGCTGCTACGGCGCCCATTCGAATTTGACACCTTTCCTACGAAGTACGTTCAGGGGCGCCACCCTATTAACGAAGTTAGGAATAAATTTCCTGAAGAAATTCACCATGCTTATGAACCTAGCGATTCCCTTGATGTCCTTAGGAGACTTGAAGTCACAAATAGCCTGCGTTCTGGAAAGGTCAATAGAAACACCTTTGGGCAACACAATATGCCCTAAGAATGACATACAAGGCTTAGCAAAAGCTACCTTAGGTAACTTGACAGTCAACCCAGCCTTACGAAGGCGATCGAGGACTTCCTTCAAATGATCTAAGTGTTCTTCAAAGGTCTCCAAAAACACGACATTGTCGAGATAATGATAAAGAAATTCAAACTCGATGCGGAGAAGACCCTATCCAGCAGTGTAGTAAGGACAGCTGCGCCCGTGGGGAGCCCAAAAGGCATGCGGTGGCGAAAGCCGTTAGATGTTTGGATTCTTTTGCCGGAGGTATCTGATTATATGCCTGGTTAAGATCTAAGATGGTAAAGAACTTAGTCTTGCAAAACCATGAAAAACAAGAATGAAGATCAGGAAAGGTCATAGATTGTAATACAACCTTACGGTTTAAAGCCCTGTAATCAATGACAGGCCTGAAACCACCTTGGGGTTTTGGTACAAGAAAAATGGGCGATGAATACACCGACTTTGAAGGTCGAATAATACCATCTTTTAACGTCTGATCAATGATGCCCTTAAGAGTTTTCATTTTAGGTGGAGATAGCCTATAAGGAGGAAACCTAACTGGAATGGAATTGGTTACCTCAATCTTGTACTCAGTGAGGTCACCAAGGGTTTCCAAAAATACATCCAGAAAAGACTGACACAACTTTTGAATACTCTCAGCCTAGTCCTCGACATCTCATTCTGGGTAGGCGAAATAGATGAAAATGATACAGAATTACTTTTCAAAAGAGGAATATTAATGTTACTTGAGAACTTGAATTTGCACAACATTCTCTGAAGATCGAGCATAAGACCCGAATGAGGCATAAAATCAGCCCCCAATATTACAGGGCACAAATAACTTAATTTCCATGTAAATTTTGAGATTCAAACTTTAGCAAAAATAAAGCCTAAAATTTCTAATAGTGATGAATTTGCCGAAACACATTTAATAGAAGACAAACAATAGTCCGGATATTTACAACAGGCTTTCAATTTAGAGTACCACCCCTCAGAAATAATGGAGCTAATGCTCTCTGAATTGAATAGCGTCATAACGGGTTCATTATTTACCTCAGTTTTAAGAATTAGCACAAATCCACAAGTCTCAGAAGCAATTTTAAGGCATTCCCTAGGGCCTTCAAATAATAAATTACAGGAAGTTTTTTCCTTGAAGGATTCATTGCCTGATTTAACGGGAGCTGAGCTTCGGAAAGGTGAACATTGTGACTCAGCCGTTGACACTAGTCGCTTCCTATTGCCTGGATTAGTGGAGGCAGCAACAGAAGTCGAACAGGACGGTGTGCTGTTAACACATTGCGGACCGGGTGCCCTTCACCCCATGCACAGCCCTGTTCCTGGCCTCTTTCTAACTACCTCTAAGCTGGAGTGCATGCATTCAAATAAACTGTCAGAACTTCACTATCTTTTGAAGGACTACTGTACATTTTTCTAGTGGCCTTCCTGAATAGTTGTTGAAATGCAGGGTATTTCTTGAAATTATTTCGGCTCATAGTTTTTGGAAATATGGGTTTTTTATTAGGGGATCGGTTGGCCAGTAATCTTTCAGACATGATTTCTTCACCTGCCCTATCAATATACACAGAGCAATATTTTTTTTATTTCCCTGCTAGTGACATTAGTCCACTTTAGTGTTTTAGGGGATACGTTATGAGAATGTGAATGCTGCTCATAGTATAAGTTTGTCTATTCAGCTACATACTGAAAAAATTCTTCACCAAACATTAGTCCTGCTACTTGTCCTATGTTTCTAGATTCATTATGCCATACCTTTATATCAGGAGCACCTTCAAAATCCTCTAGCCTAAGTTCACTCTTGTCAATAACCCAGTTGTCAGGAAACACTACATTATTTACAATATTTAGAATATTTACACCTGTAACACAATTATCAGACTCGTTCTGCGCTACGTGAGTTCCACACCTTGAATATAAGACTATATCTGCGTCATCACTTGAAACATTTCCGTTAGAAGATATTTCATCATCATACTCTAAATATTCAGCATCATTTGGTGATTCGGAACCTGTATCAGCACATAATTCGCGAATAATTTCATCTTTGTCTAAACATGTGCCATCCCTGGGCACTGCCATCTTGCATGGCTCTTCGAACTTTGTAAACATGTTGTAAAGAAATGCAAAGAAAATCTATGATATGAAGAATACTAAAAAAAATGCGACTGTCGATTGTGTAGAACCAGTATATCTCAAAAGATAGCACTAAAGTTCAGTCTGCTGGGTCTGCTGCTAACATGAGATAACTCGGGACCGGTCCGCAACGCTCGGCTAGGCAAACACGAGTTTTCTCGGGACCGGTCCGCATTGTGTTAAGTGAAGTGCAATTCTTGACAAGATGGGAAAACGACCAGCACTTGAAACAACCTTGAGATGGACCTGCTCTATTCCTAGTTCCACTAGATTTTACCAAGGGGCTCTTATTCCTAAGGTGTTCAGTCGATCCGCACACAACACTTGCGTGTGGGGAATGTTCGGCGAGGTGGTGGCCAAGAACTGTTAGATGATGGAGGTGGCTCCCTGGCGACTTGTAAAGTGTCAGCATATCTCAATCCTTCAACTGACAACTGCCATTGCCTCGAGTTCCGAGAAGGTTTGGGGTCAAGAGGCAAAACATAAGTACGGCCTATAAAGCAGAGAGATTCCTTCGACAATGGTTTGCACAATTTGATCTTCTAGAAAATGGAGAGCAAATACCCTAGTGTACAATTTTATGTCTCGAATAAAGTCGGCCAGTTTCTCGTCTAACCTCTGTACTCTGAAGTAGTACTTTATTGACGATGACATTGCTCCAGCTGGAATAAAGTTAGCCAGAAGATGGGCATGGAAATCTTCAATAGAGCCTCTGTCAGCTAATGCTTTTAAGATTTTGTCCTCTTTTAAGATTTTGTCCGAGAGGACGCCTACAGATTAGAGGTAAATTACTTGGAGAATTTGAGACTGAGAGAGAGCAAATACCAAACCGTGATCTTGAAATTTGACTAAGAATCTTAGAAATGAAATTACCTCGTTAGTTGAATTAATTGAAAATTTGGAGATGCCCTTAAGCAACATGGCTAAGGGGTGGGGCAAACTGCTAAACCCTAGCGACGTAATAGGTGACGGTATTGGAGATTGAGAGGTTTCAGACACAGCATTACTCATAAACGGTGGAAGCGTGCTGAGCCCATAACCCAAGGTCCGTGGATTGAAACCATGCTCTGCTACCATTTCTTATGGAGATTTTGTGGTGGACAGGGGTGAAAGAAGGTGCGGGCATGAATGGGTCGATATAAGACAGTCAGAAGATGAATTCAAAACCTTAAAATTAGAGCTGTATTTCTCTCTCTGCTATCTTTTGGTTTCTTTTCAAAATCTCAACTTTACAAACTCAGGTACAAAGGCTCGTAACATTGGGTAACAATTTTAGAAAATCGAATAATAATCAATTAACAAATTTGAGCTTGAAGCTCCCTAATTATAAATGCTCCGTGAGCACTGAGGCTCCTTTCAACAAACAGTCAAGGAGATGGGCCTCCCAATTTCTTTTACATCAGTAGTAAGAACATACTATCCAAAATATACAATCTTAAAACAGCACCTTTGCACAAAATTATCTAGGAGACTACTCTCCAAACATTATAGCATTACAGCCTTCCAAAGGCACCATTCAACCTTTACATTAATAGAAGGAGCGTCTTTGCTCTATAAATTTACATTTAGTAACCTATTTCCAGAAATGTTCAGGCCTATCAAAGGCACAACCTACATATCACAAGGCCAAAGTATTCACCATATGGAATGCTCAACAACCTGATATCTTTAACTTGAAAAGGAATGACATTGATTGTAACAGGGGTAGCATGTACCCATATTACAAGGCCTTTGGTAAAAACAAGAGGTTAACTTATTGGCCCAAAATCCAGAATGGAAAGGAGACAATCTCTTGCACTCCAAGAAATTTAAAATTGAATGCAAAAAATCCTGTTTGTGCTTATGGCCCGATGTTACAGAGGCTAAGCCTATATAACTGAGGTGACTAGATGGAGAGAATAATTAAGTTATCGAAATTACAACATAGAAAAGATTACAAAATCATAGTCACGTCACAAGCTAGTTGAAAGGGAATTTGAGAGTGTATCTCATTCTCTATTCCCTGATTTCAGCTAAGTTCTTTCAACTTGTTTGAAATTTACATTTAGAGTTTGAAATTTACACTTTATAAAAATGAAGTTCCATTACTAAAGGTTTGAAACCTTCTCCTCAAGCTTTTTTGAATGTATTTTTTATACTATTTGTTTGGGGTGTCAACCCATGTGGATCTTTTGCCCCTACTGGCATCATATTGTATGAACCTGCATGTCATTGGAATGGCAGTAGTGTGGAATGTTGTGTGTGAGGAAAGGAATATTAAGGGCATCACAAATACCCAGTCCCCAGGCCAGGGATATTAATCATTACAATTTAAAATCCCTGACCTGGCTGGGAATCGAACCCGGGGCTGCTGGGTGACAGGCGGACGCATTGCCCCTTACACCACGGACCAAGCTAACTTCAAAAACCTATCAGATCTTAGACTGGATCTGCCATTGCCTTGAGCTGGTGGACCTCCCCTAAGATGGACGAGGCGCCTCCGCCTCCCTTTACGAAAACACGCACAAAGACTGGAGCGATCAATAAGACAACCTGGTCTGAAAATGTGCCAGCTTTTATACCCGAGTTGAAAGTTCCAGAATACTCTAGGCTAAGGCCGGACACACCCCCAATTCTTATTGGATAATTAAATAAATACCAGACAATGTTGATTGGATGAAAAATAAATATACAAAATTTTCTATTGGCCAACATCTTAAGTTGGTGGGAAGAGAGAGAAGTGTTGTAAACTTTAACACACCAAAAACAAAGAATAAACTATTCAGTTTAGTAAACTTTAGAATACAAAATTACTCTACAATTTTAATAGGCAGTCTTCACACCAGAGGGCATAACATAAATTTATAGTAGTGACATCTGTAGGAAAAAGTTCCAAACTTCTTGTATTAGTTGTTGCAAACTTCATATATCAGATGGCATTCTCCAAAGTGCTTAATTTAACTGTACGGGGCGGGTGTACCTCTGATACAGTTTGCAAGGCACGAAGCAAACCAGCATTAGTTAGGTGATCCTGATACACCATTATAAATTTACAATTTCCCTATGGTGCGTCAAAGTTGACAAGATCAACTTGTTATCAACTGATCTCCTTCACTGTTTATTTCCAAGTGAAGAATCAGCTCAGAAACCAACACCTTTTCCTCTTCATCTTCTTTTCTTGACAAACTGCACACATGGACAAAAAAAAGACATACAGTAGAGTCTCGTTAATGCGAACTAATTGGGACCAGAGTCTGTTTGGATTACGAAATTTTCAGATTAACCAGAAAATATTTTCCAATAATAATGTTATTGTTTTTACGTCCCGCTAACTACTTTTACGGTTTCCGGAGGCGCCTAGATGCCGGGATTTTCAACCACAGGAGTTCTTTTACGTGCGAGTAAATCTACTTACACGAGGCTGACGTATTTGAGCACCTTCAAATACCACCGGACTGAGCCTGGATCGAACCTGCCAAGTTGGGGTCAGAAGGCCAGCGCCTCAACCGTCTGAGGAACATAGTTTGTACAAAACAGTACAGTACATACTGTAATTTGAAACGTCCATTCTTTAGCAGTTACATTAATAAAATACTGTATAAAATTACAGTAGGGTAGTTGAGAACCCATAGAGGAGAAAACGACTAAAACTAGGTTAAAACTTGTCTCATAAAACTGCTAAAATACGGTAACAGGTTACACTTTTGCATTGTGCCTGGGATGCAAAGAGCTGCTTGTGATGTTTATTTAATAGTTCTGCCTCTCTCTCAGAAGCGTCTGCAAATGTCAATCTCCTTGAAATCGTTCAGCAACTTCCTGGGTGTGAGGAAGCCAATGAAAATGACATTAGCGAGTGGATGGAAACTGACTGTCATCAATTACAAACAGACCAAGAAATTGTAGCTATGGTGGAGAAAGAATCTGGAGTTGATGAGAAACAGAGTGATGATGAAGAAGACCACAATGAACAATTAGTGTCACATTCAGATGCCGCTGCCACCTTAGAACTTGCCATATGCTACGTCGAGCAACACTCAGCTGCTATACCCATTGATGTGATGTTTATGAGACGCTGGTTTAACACTGCATCTTCGAGTCGGTTTCAATCACTATGGCAAAAGAAACTAACAGACTTTGTAAAGATATGTTTACATTACGTTATTCTACTAAAATATGACTAATAAAATACAAGTAAATCTTCATTCTATAATATGTTTTTTCATTTCAATGAGGAGAATTTTTTTTTTTTTTAATTGAAATTTCAGTTCGGATTAACCGGACTTTCAGATTAACGGAACTCTAGTCGATGGCCTAGATTGAATACCTCGTATCTCAAAAAGTTCTTCCTAGCTATTATTTGCCTTAAGACTGGCCACGCCTCCCAGCCACACATGAATATGCAGTCCATCAGAACAATGTTCATTGGGTTTATTTTCCTATGCTGATGCGTAAAGGAAAATGAACCTTATAAAATTATACTGTAGGAGTCAGTAAATACGTCACGCAGACATACTTTCCTATAGTACAGTACGATACGGTTCATTTTCCTTCACACGTCAGAACTGCGTATTCATGTGTGGCTGGGAGGCTTAACCAGTCTTAAGGGAAGTAATGGACAGGAAGAACTTAGTGAGATACGAGGTTTTCATTCTAGGCCATCGTAGTATATTTCCTTTGTTATGTTTCCAAGTTGTTTAGGCGTTTCAGCCAACATTCCGTCATGACTGCCATGCCGTACCTTCATGTGAGCAACATCAATAACGTTATATATTTAATCATCTGAAAGGTAATATTTTGTATTCTTATTATCTTCATTTCTTACAATTCCTTATTCCTCCAATTTTCACTACAAAAGTCCATTTTTCAATCTCTGATCTTAAAATCTCTGCCCAGAATCTCTCCCTCAATTTTTTGGAGTTATTTTACCACTTGACAAAGTCTCATCCATCATTTAGATAAACACAGTAATAAACAAAGTGCTGTAAAACTGAATAATACAAAAAGTTAAAACAGTTTCGTACACATGAAAGCACCAAACTCGATAGCTGCTATTGCTTAAGTGTGGCCAGTATTCAGGAGAGAGTGGTTTCGAACCCCGCTGTTGGCACCCCTGAAGATGGTTTTCCATAGTTTCTCATTTTCACACCAGGCAAATGCTGGGGCTGTACCTTAATTAAGGCCTTGGCCACTTTCTTCCCACTCCTAGCACTTTCCTGTCCCATCGTCGCCTGTCTGTGTCAGTGCAACTTAAAGCAAATTGTAAACAAATTTTACACGTGAAAGCAGTCTTGTATACTAGAAATGATCACATTCAAACAACAATCCTGCTTAACATCAGCTTAACTACTAAAGCTCCCAATTATTGACGCACTGCCTAAATTTAATCAATTCGTATATTATGTTCACTGGAACTAGTTCAGACTAGGAAAAGCTAGTTTATCGTATCCTATTGGTTGTCAGGTATAACAGTTTGGCCTCGTTAGTTTATTCAGTAATCCAATAGGACAAACTAGTGTGGACTAGGCCAAACTAGTCCATCATATCACTTGTCAGATATATCAGTTTGACCCAGGAAGAACTACTTTCTCCTAAAATTGTGTTTGACCTGTAACAAACAGAAGAAAACCTGTCCAGAAATACTGCCTTATGCAATCACCCTTCTTAATAATTACAAGATCGGTTAATGCTGTACTTACTCTAATTCTCTGAGTTGTTTTCTAGAAATTTAGCCACCCATTCAGTCAGACTTTGGTCTAGTCCAGTAGCCCTCATTTTCGTCAGTAGTGTCCCATAATCATCAAAAGCTTTGGATAGATCAATAGCAGTACACTCCATTTAACCCTCCTGAATCTGATATATCTGCTGTATCTTGCTGGAATCATGAAAACCGCCTTGTATCAAACCAGTTGGTAATTTTTCAAACTTGTCTAGTTATTAAAAAGCTGTATCTTGATTGCAAGCTGACTGGCCTGCAATCATCCGCTTAATGTTTATCTTTTGTACACTGGGGCTGCTGTAGTAACTCTCCATTCATTTGGTATAGTTACTACCTGCAGACAGTAACAGCTATGAATCAGATTGCTTTTCCCCGTTTACTTGAACCACTTTTATGGCCCATCTATCGAGGTCGGGTACTTCAAATCTTGTACTATATCCTAACCCATTGCCTTCAGTATATTCCCAGAAATCTTATCAGTTCTAGATGCTTTCTTAGCTTTCAACTTTTGTATCTTTTTGTAGACTTTATCGTAGGTAAACTTCAGTACTTTGTTAGTATGAGTCACCTTCTCTACCTGGATATTATCTTTATGTCCAACTTTCTATACATGCTGCTTACTAAATACTTCTGCTGTCTCATATACACTCCCCTTGCTCATTAATGATTCCTAAAATGGTCTTTCTGGAACCTGTTTCTGCCTTTACCTCCCTCCACATACCCTTTCATTTTTCACTAAATTTCATATGATTGCCAGTTATACCAGTTATTGCCAGAATAGCATAATTCTTAGCTGAGTATTTGTTCTTGTTGCTAAATTCAAATTCCTAGTAAGTTATGTGTAATCTCTCCAGATGGCAGTGTAATGAGATGGTTTGAACCAAGATGTTGCTAAACCAAAACAGTAAGATCTTGGTTTTAATTTTTATTTTACATAAAATGGAAATAACTTACATTAAACTATTGAAAATGACTTCTGGTACTAGATATGATTCCTGAAATGGTCTTTCTGGAACCTGTTTGTGCCTTTACCTACCTCCACATATCCTTTCATTTTTCACTAAATCTCATATGGAAACCAATAGAATCCTTTGTAAAGGACAGGATATGTTTAAGAGTATATCCATCTAGAGCTGCATAATAAACTTGTAAACGGATGAACTTGTTGAAAAATGTGTCAGGAAGACTACTCTTATTGAGACTTTTTCATAGAATGCAAACCATTGATGATTGAAATAAGTTGATAAAATATCCTTAACAAACATCATTACTCTTTATTAATTATCTTGTGGATATTATTTATTTGAAATGTTTTATTCCTTGACTCAACCTCTTCTGTTATTGATTGGTCTTAATTAAAACCCCAGAATGCATTTACTGGACTGGTTGGAAATGTAACCAGAAGACAGGTTACCTGTATCTTGAGAACTCTTGTCTCTACCTGACAGTATTTTGTTTAATTTTTCCAGCTATTTTCAGTTTAATATCAACATATTTTTTGTTATTTTTGCAGATCGGTTCATGAGTCGTCCTTGTCCTTTGTGCAACAAAATTATCTCGAACAAATCAAACCTTCTGAAACACATGAGGATCCGTCATTCTGGCGTTTGTAAGCAGCAGTGTTGTCCAGCTTGCAAGAAAGTATTCAAAAACAAGTACAGCCTCAAAGTGCATATGCATACATATCATCGCACAGATCACCCTCAGCAAGAGAGCGAAAGCATTTCCAGCCATACCAGTATAAAGACATTCCCTTCATTTCCAGTGACCAGCGTATATCAGTCTCAGTCATACCTAACACATTGATTGTTTTCTCATATTTAGCACCCATTATTCTTTTATCTTTATTATTAACCGTAAGATATTTTGAGAATGATAGGGTGAATGGCCATAGCAAGAAAGTTTTCCATTAAAACTAGGCCCACTATATAATACAGGGTGGGTCATGGAAACCTGATGATTTTCAGAATTAATTAAATTAAAATTATGAAATAAAACTAGTTTTTATTTATTGTTACTGAACAATAAACTACCGGCAGCTTCTCCAAATTATTTCTGGGATCACTGGATCCTCCCAGGCTCATTTTGGTTTAAACCTGATGCCCTTCATGACACCACATGATTTTTGATATGAAAATATCAACTGGAATTCGAACCTTAGCCTTCCAGATGGGAAGCTAGTAGCTAAGCCATTAAGCTAATCATGCCCCCGTATAGGAAATAGAATGCCATTTATACAGTATTCCTCATTGAACAACTGATTTTTCAATTTTTTTCTGACATTTGTCCTACACTGCTACAGTCCATCACACAGGTTTAGCATCACTGCTTGAATCATGGTGTTTGGTATGGCTGCAATAGCTTCCTTTGTTTCATCCTGGAGTTCGTTATTGTTCCCTAGGTTTGTGAACAAATACTTGAGACTTACGGTAGGCCTAGAGAAAATAGTCACATACTGACAAACGAGCTGGCCATGGAACGTTTCCTTCTCTGGAAATCGCATGACTTGGAAACATTTTTCGAACCATCGCTATGGATGCTCCAGCAGCTTATAAATCTCATATTTTGTCCCATATTGGCTCAACAACACAACTAAGGTTAAGTTATAAGGAGAATCCCACCTTCCAGTACTTGTCAATATGTCATGTAAACAATAAAACTGTTATAAGAAATTGACAAGTATTGAAAGGTGGAATTCTCCTTATAACTTAACCTTAGTTGCTCCAGCAGTGTGGCCTGTTGCTCTGTGTTACCGGAACCATACAATCTCCGATCTATTCCACAATGTTGCAGTTCTATAGCAAAGTAGATGTCACCGTGACAACTTGATTATTCTTTCCAAAAAAATACAAGGTAGTTGTCCCAAAACATGCCACCCTGTACCAGACAGTTACACAAGGACTTTGTACAGGATACATTTGAAGCAGCTGGAGGTTGCAAACCATTTACATCAAAGAAAGCAAGAAAGAAAGAAAGAAACCAGTAACGAAAATTTTGTTTGTTCACTGTACTGCATAAATGAAAATGTTAAGAGCGTTCTTAGAGCATGCCATTCTGTGTGCTTTGTCATGCACATTTAGCCCTTGCACTCCTACCATTTTATAGAATGAAAGTGCAATTCCCCCACCTTTTCCCCATGGTGCAACAGCCCTGAAGGGCCATGGCCTACCAAGCGAGTGCTGCTCAGCCCGAAGGTATGTAGATTTTGAGGAGTCACAACAAATCCTCTCAGCCATTATCCTTGGCTTTCTAGACCAGAAAGTGCAACTCCTTGAGTAGAATTCTTACACTGTTACAGTATAAATGAAAGGCAGCAGCATGTTTCCTGGTTGAATGCTCAGGGCTAATTTAAAATAATTTGATGGTGTTCCGGCTAGGGATGGCACCATGATGTGGAATGTGGAAATGACATAATATTCACTGCATTGTAGCTACTGAGACATCAATATTTTTTAAAAAATTTGTTGTTGTTAAGTTTCTATTATGAACGCCTAATGTGCAGTTGTTGACTGCTCCATTGTCACATAAGTGGCATCTGTTATGCAAGCACACAGTGTGTCCACTTTCCACGTAAATTCATTCTACTTTAGAAATAGTCAGGTTCCTGTGGCCCATACTGTATTTTCAGTAAGACCAAAAGAATTATAGGTTTAAATTCATGAATACTTACTTATATAGCTTTCTTAAAGGATTTGTCTGTATTTAAATTTGTTTCTTAATTTTTTTCTTACCTTGGTTAGGATAATGGAGTGAAAATATCACCTGAAGATTTTTTGCATATGAGGCAGTAAATGAAATGTCGTATGGCTTTTAGTGCCGGGATATCCCAGGATGGGTTCGGCTCGCCAGGTGCAGGTCTTTCTATTTGACTCCCGTAGGCGACCTGCGCGTCGTGATGAGGATGAAATGATGATGAAGACAACACATACACCCAGCCCCCGTGCCATTGGAATTAACCAGTTAAGGTTAAAATCCCCGACCCGGCCGGAAATCGAACCCGGGACCCTCTGAACCGAAGGCCAGTACGCTGACCGTTCAGCCAACGAGTCGGACATATGAGGCAGTTAACTGCACTTATTTCCAATTTACTCATGGATCTGACATGTGCTATAGATAATGCAGGATCATATATTTAAACCTAGTGCTAATCAGTGGCAAAGCATGGGAATTTTCTATGGGATAGCTGAATAGAATGCAACCTGTTATAATAATAATAATAATAATAATAATAATAATAATAATAATAATAACAACAACAACAATGATATGTTGTTTAGTTCCCTGCCAACCACCAGTATTTCTTGTTGGCTTGCTGCATTTCTTGAAATATTTTCTATCTTTCTGAGAAATATTTAGCATATGACAGGCTGTTCTTACTTTAAAATCAGCTATTTTTGGTCAAAAGACTGACAAAACAAAGCAAAAGCAAAGCAAAATCACCTCCGTACAGGCCATGAAGGCCCTTGGAGGAGTGGAAAGTAAAGGCTTCCACCATTGTTAACCTCAGCACGTGATGGGGTAGAGTGGTTAGCTCTACGCCCAGCCACCTTGTTCCCAGCAATTAACCTGGTACTCATTTTTGGTGTAGGCTGAGTGAACCTCAGGGCCATATGCACCTCCGGAACTGGAAATCTCGTTTCTTCAATTTTACGACTTCCTGACGGGGATTCGAACCCACATCCTTCCGGGCGAACCGAGCACGCCTTTACCGCCTCGGCCAGGCAGCCCCTCCAAAAGACTGACACCTGACAGAATTTATTTTTGAAAAGTCAACTAAGTCGAATAGGTCACTGTCAGTGTGTACACTCTCTCTCCATTGTTGTTTTTCTGTTGAAGGAAGATACAATCTAATATACGTATATCTATAAGAAGTGATTTGTAGAATGTAAGACATCTATTTGAATCTTTACGTAACATTAAGTAGGTACATTTTGTGAAATAGCCATAAGATACATAAACTATTTTTTCAATCTAGAGACGGTAACTTGCTGAAGGAAGTCTGCCTAAAGATGCTGTACCTAGACACACAGGGAGAATTTATAAGTGTGCATGTCAGTGGGCAGCCTCTCTCCCCGCCCATCAGACAACCAGGGAAGGCTGAACTCACTTTGCTTACCATGGGCGTTGCCAGGAACAAAACACCATTTGCTTGCTAGGTAGGCCTTCGCTACACAGATTCACTGCTCAAACCTTTCAGTAGTTTTTTTTTTTTTTTTTTTTTTAAGATATTTGGTTTTATTTATTCATAACATATTTGGAAAACTTAACTTACCCTGTCAACTCTCAGACTTCACCGCTAATGATAATGTTAAATGCCTCATTTTATTTGATTGCTTTGTAATAAAGTTTTCTTCAGATCTTACAAGTTAATCACTGATTCTTTGAAAAAACATGCAAGAATAGCCATTCACCATTTTCATTACCAATTTGTCTTCCATGCACTCTGTAAACTTTGATATGCTGTTTTATTACACTGCAGAAAAGTGAAAAAAGAATGTCAGTGTGTAGTACAATTCTATGCCTTATATTATCAAAAAGAATAAATACTAGTTTTTAAAAAGGGCCTTTTTTGCCATTGATGTATTTTTTATAGACTGAATAATGGAAATACAGGTTCCAATATTTTTCTATATACAGTATGACTATTATTTGAAAATGTTTTCACTAAGTGTAGCTATATATATTGTATTCAGACAGCAGTTAATAAATGATAATATAATTTAAACAAATGACATTTAATCACCATTATTATTGATTTTATATTTTGTTTTAAATACCACATACCTTTTCAGATATTACATTTTGAGTTCTGATCCTAACTCTGTCATAGTCCTAGATAATTTCATAAGCATAAATAACATTTTGAATTATAATTATGCAGTTCATTATTCATTGAATAAATAGAAATGGAAATATAATACCTTATTTTTATGGAAATTTTAATTATTAAGGGAGTTTTGACTCGTGGAGTCTTAATAATGGCCATGGACATCGTTGTCTGTTAACTAATTGCACTTCCCCTTAATATACTGTAATGATCACCACATACACTATTGTTGAGAGCTGTTTATTTACTCACTCACTTTTTTTTTTGTTTAGACTTGAAAAAATCTTGAGTACAGTATGCATTGTGATTTACTACCCTCATCCTTCAAAGATATGAACAATTCTGAAGTTGTAGAAGTTTGTATTGAAATAGCATGGCATTTTCATGATAGTCCTACGAGTGTGGATGACGATCAGCACAGCGGACATGCAACAACTTTAAGAAGTGATTGAAATCATTAAAAATTCATATAGTTTCACATTATGTAACTGACAGAGTACTAACAGTACAACAGGAGTGAAAATATGAGTTGGCACTGTTAACAGAAATCTCCACAAAGATTTTCATGTGTATCCAGTATGTCACTCCATGGTTCCCAACCAAGCGAATTCATTATTATGGCACAAGTTATGTACTTGTTAGTTTCCATTCAGGTGATTGTGGGTTGGCAGCCCTAAATGTTTCCCATTTTTGGCAAACTCTTTTAAGACAGCAAAATGAAATGCTCATGCTAGAGGCCTAAGCTATGGTTGATCAAGTAGGTTCTTCTGAAAATATAATAATTGGAGATGAAACATGGTTCTATCTGTATGACTTACTGCATACATGCTAATCATACGAGTTTCAATCCAAATTAGAACACACACACACACACAAATCCTCTTGAACAAGAACAAAGATAGTGCTTTGCAGGAGACCTTTTTGATGCTCAGAATATTGCCCACTATGAATGAATTATCATTCCAAAATAGCACATTGTATACAAAGTTTTTTTTTTTTTTTTTTTTTGGCTTTACCTAGCACCGACACAGATCGGTCTTACGGCGACAATGGGACAGAAAAGGGCTAGGAGCGGGAAGGAAGCAGCCGTGGCCTTAATTAAGGTAGAGCCCCAGCATTTGCCTGGTGCAAAAATGGGAAACCACGGGAAACAATCTTCAGGACTGCTGACAGTGGAGTTCTAATCCACTATCTCCCAAATGGAAAAATAAATTGTACTTAAGTGATACTCAAGAGCGACTATCACTCCAACAACACAGTAATTAAAACAGAGAGGACTTTTCCTCTTGGTGAAATTTTTTTTAACAATTGGTTTTACGTCGCACCGGTGCAGATAGGTCTTATGGCAACGATGGTACAGGAAGGGCTTGAAGTAGGAAGGAAGCAGCTGTGGACTTAATTACGGTACAGCTCCAGCATTTGCCTGGCAAGCCACAGAAAACCATCTTCAGGGCTGCCAACTGTGGGGTTTGTTGGTGAAATTTACAACCTGACTTTTCATCCTGTTTACCATGTCAAAACATTGTCTAGGTTTTTTTTGTAGTCACTCACCATCCTATAACTTATTTATTACTCAAGATAAAATGTTGCTTCAGAGTAAGATTTCTTTTTCTCTGAAAATAAATCACGCTTATAGATCGTGCATTCAGATATCCAAATAAGATGACAAGTGTTGAAAAATCTTAAATTGATTGATTGATTGATTGATTGATTGATTGATTGATTGATTGATTGATTGATTGATTGATTGATTGATTGATTGATTGATTTTGTTTTTGTTTTACGTTGCATCGACACAGATGTCTTATGGTGATGATGCGATAGGAAAGGCTTAATTAAGGTACAGCCCCAGCATTTGCCTGGTGTGAAAATGGGAAACCACGGAAAACCATCTTCAGGGCTGCCGACAGTGGGACTCAAACCCATTACCTCCCGATTACTGGGTATTGGCCGCACTTAAGTGACTGCAGCTGTCGAGCTCGGTAAGTGATTGATTGATTGATTGATTGATTGATTGATTGATTGATTGATTGATTGATTGATTGATTGATTGATTGATTGATTGAATCTATGATGTCACATGGAACATAAACCACAGTGGTTTAATTGCTGGCTTCCCACTTGGCGGACTGAGGTTTGAATTCCAGTCAGTCCTAGATTGAGATTGTCATCTCAAAAATAATGTGACATCAGGAAGGCATCCAGCCTTAAACTCCTGGCCTCAAAACCAAAATGAGTTTGGGTGTCTCCACCATCCGCAAAAATAAGCTGAATAAAGACTTTCTTCTTTTTAATCTTGCATCCCTAAAATGGGATGTAATTTATATGTCTATATATGACTTGAATTACACCTGTATGTTTCTTTCCATGATCTACACATACTTACTTGAGTGTCACATCATTAACATAAATCTGTAAATCAGGCCTTTCTTTTTCTCTACTTGCCTACCCAAATTACTTTCAACACTCTATACAAGATGAGTTTCTCCTCTATGGCAGAAAGCAAAGTGGTGATTTGGGAGGTGGTAAGGAAAATAAAAAAGCCAAGATTGATTGATTCATTCATTCATTCATTCATTCATTTATTCATTCATTCTGCCATTATGTCTTGTAGTAAGCCTCTTTGACACAGCTTGTGCCCAATCCGTGTGAGTCATCTTTCACGAAGTTGCCCAAGCGGTACTCTTCCTTCACCAACTCGATTAAGTACGTTCACATTTATAACTTGATCTGTCCAAGGAATCTTAAGCAGGTGCCTCCAGCACCACATTTAAAATGCCTAAATATGAATAGTCAACCAGCATTGAATGTCCACGTTTCTCCACAATATAACCCCACTGACCATAGAAATATCTTAACAAATCAACTGTATGCTGCTAAGACAGCAATTGCACACCCAGGCCTCCATCTGATGATGCTAGAGCAACTGTCAGTCCATACTGACATAAGTGTAATAATAATGTTATTGGTTTTACGACCCACTTACTACATTTTCATGATTTTTGGAGATGCTGAGGTCCCAGAATTTTATCCTGCTGGAGTTCTTTTCATCATCATCATTAGTCGTTTTGCTCATTACTGAGCGTCATGACCTCATAACACCATCATTTCCGTGTTGCAACCTTGACAAGATGTCTCCATCCCGAGCGGTTTTCACATTTCGTTAATATGATCTGAAGTACACGGGTATAAATACTTATTTCCTGAAAAACTAAAAAAAAATACTGGTAGAAGCTCTGGTTTTTTCCTCATTTTGACTATTGTGACGTGATTTATAGAGACGTTCGGGGCAAGTTATTGAGCAGATTACAACGTGGTCAAAATGCATGCGTGAGATATGTCTGTAATCTACGGTACTATGACCATGTAACTCCTTCATATAACCACCTATCTTGGTCCCGACTAGAAATCCGTGGCACTGTGCATACCCTATGCCATCTCCATAAAATCCTTCATTCTTCACAGCCATTTTACCTATCCTCTTATCACAGTCTTAACACCAGATCTGCTAATAGTTCCATCCTTGCTTTACCTACCCATAGAACTGCCATTTACGATAAATCATTCGCAGTAATGGCCTGCCGTGAGTGGAACCTCCTCCCCGAAAGTATCAGGGGGTTAAGCTCTATTCGCACTTTCAAGGAAGCACTTTGGAGACATTTTATGCACCACTAAGGATCATCTGTAAACTTGATGCTGCTACTTACAACCATTCTATTGTTATGGATGTCCTGGTAGAGAGTCTCAAATTCTTATCCAATTTGTTTTTAAAATCAAATTTTATGTATTGCCTCTTTTTTTTACATGTAGGATATTAGTTTTAAGAATTTATCCTTTTATTATATCTGATTGATTTCATATTAATGTAATCTCACCATCCTTGTATTATTATTCACTTACTTTGTATTAGATCTAGTTATTGTAAGTAATACAATGTAATATATGTATATTTCAGTTCCTGGGTAGATGGAAGAGAAGGCCTGAAGGCCTTAATCTTGCCAGGTAAAATAAAACATTACTAAACTACTAAGTGGTAGCCCTGATCTATCCATCTGCTTGCTGTTCTTCCACGTGTTTTACTGCCTTCAGTTTTGCCTTGTAAAATTACCTTCTCCAAGTTCTCTCCGTCTCGTCTTAAAATGTGGCCAAGGAACTGGAGGTAACGCTCACTCACATGGGAAGATAGGCGTTTCTTGATGCAGAGTTCGTCCAGAATGGAAACATTAGTTCTTCTTTCTGTCCAGGGTACACATAGCATTCTCCGCCAACACCACATCTCAAGGGCATCAATGTGCTTTTTGTCTTTAGCATTCACGGTCCAGGTCTCACAGCCGTAAAAAAAAGACGGAGAACACTAGTGGTTCTACCAAGCGCATATTCGTGGCTTTTGATATTGCCCAGTTCTGCCAGATCTTAGAAAGTTTAACCATTGCAGCACGACCTAAGACAATATGTCTTTTTACCTGTTTATCACAGCTTTATCACAGATTCATTGATGACACACCCCAAGTATACAAATTCCTTAACTATATCCAGGTCCTTTAGGCATCCCGTAAGTTGGATTTGAGTTCTTTTACTTGCCAGTAAATCTACTGACCGACATGAGGCTGATTTATTTGATCAACTTCAGATACCACTGGACTGAGCCTGAATAAAACCTGCCAAGTTGGACTCAGAAGGCCAGCACTCTAGAGCATAACTGCGAACAGTGGGTGTGTATGAGACCTTTTCCATAATGTAATCTACAGGCAGACTGTTGATGAATGTGCCTTATGAAACATGGTGTACTCTGGGCCGGGCAAGAAACGACACACTGGTAGTTTCTGTGGTAATCATCATGGAGTAGACCTGTTTCACTTGCTGAAGGTAATACAGTTTATAAACTTCATATTTGAATCCATATTGACCTCCAATCAAATTAAATTGAGAGAGTGTTTCCACTTAGTATTTTATTTGCCCTGCATTTATGTAGGACTAACACATTATATTACTTTAGGACATGTTTTGTCTTATACATATGACATCTTTGGCTAATAATTCATTTAAAATTGACATAGACTATAGTTACTATAAATAACACTCTTGAAAATATACTTATAAAAATTTAAGTCACTGGTGTATGCTTATGGTTTGCAATGTCTTCTTCTTTCCCTTATTCTAATTTAAAATGTTTTTATAGTTGTCAAAGCTATCATAAAATGATGTGTTATGATCTATATTAAAGATTAAAAAACCTTAATGTGTGTCACATTTAGATTGAAACAAGAAATAAAGTGGTTCAACCTATTCAATACAAGGAAAATAAAAAATGTAAATTTTACATTCTTATTTGATTAAAAGCAATACCGGTTCCGACCACTATTCTGGGTCATCACCAGCCGATTAAATAAAAATATAAAACAATCCATAGGAAAACAATAAGTACAGGATAAGTCTTTCACTAAAAGCAGTTCAAGAAGCACTATAACACTATAGGGATTAGCACTGTGTGATGTACATACATCATCATTATAGGCTGTTATGCTTTTCAGTGTTCAGTCTGCAAGCCTCTGTGAATTTACTAAACTTTGCCACAATCCTCTATTTGCAGCTAGTGCTGTGGCCTCATTTAGTTCTATACCTCTTATTTTTAAATCATTAGAAACTGAGTCTAACCACTGTCATCTTTGTCTCCCTCTACTTCTCTTACCCTCCATAACTGAGTCCATTATTCTCCTAGGTAACCTATTCGCCTCACATGACCCCACCACCGAAGCCGGTTTATGCGTACAGCTTCATCCATCGAGTTCATTCCTAAATTAGCCTTTATCTCCTTATTCCGAGTACCCTCCTGCCATTGTTACCACCTGTTTGTACCAGCAAACATTCTCGCTACTTTCATGTCTGTTTCTTATAACTTATGAATAAGATATCCTGAGTCCACCCAGATTTCACTCCCGTAAAGCAAAGTTGGTCTGAAAACAGACCGATGTAAAGATAGTTTCGTCTGGGAGCTGATTTCCTTCTTACAGAATTCTGTTGATCGCAACTGCAAGCTCACTGCATTAGCTTTACTACATCTTGATTCAATCTCACTTACTATATTATACCATCCTGGGAACACACACAACCTAAATACTTGAAATTATTGACCTGGTCTAGCTTTGTATCACCAATCTGACATTCAATTTTGTTGAATTTCTTACCTACTGACATCAATTTAGTCTTCGAAGGCTAATTTTCATACCATACTCGTTGCCCCTATTTTCAAGTTCCAAGATATTAGACTGCAGGCTTTTGGCACAATCTGCCATTAAGACCAAGTCATCAGCATAGGCCAGACTGCTTACTACATTTCCACCTAACTGAATCCCTCCCTGCCATTTTATACCTTTCAGCAGATGATCCATGTAAACTACGAACAGCAAAGGTGAAAGATTACAGTCTTGTCTAACCCCTGTAAATTCTCTGAGCCAAGAACTCATTCTACCATCAAGTCTCACTGAAGCCCAATTGTCAATATACATGCCTTTGATTGATTTTAATAATCTACCTTTTATTCCATAGTCCCCCAGTATGGCGAACATCTTTTCCCTTGGTACCCTGTCATATGCTTTCTCTAATCTACGAAACATATACACAACTGCCTATTCCTCTCGTAGCATTTTTCAATTACCTGGCGCATACTGAAAATCTGATCCTGACAGCCTCTCTATGGTCTGAAACCATACTGGTTTTCATCCAACTTCCTCTCAACCACTGATCGCACCCTCCCTTCCAAGATGCCAGTGAATGCTTTGCCTGGTATACTAATCAATGAGATACCTCGATAGTTGTTGCAATCCTTCCTGTTCCCTTGCTTATAGATAGGTGCAATGACTGTTTTTGTCCAATCTGAAAGTACATTACCAACACTCCATGCTAATCTTTCTACTCTATGAAGCAATTTCAGCCCTGCCTTCCTACTGTACTTCACCATTTCAAGTCTGATTTCATCTATTTCTGCTGCTTTATGACAATGGAGTTTATTTACCATCCTTTCCACTCCCTCAAGCGTAATTTCACCAACATCATTTTCCTCCTCCCCATGAGCTTGGCTGTTCGCAACACCACCAGGAAGATTTCCTTTTATTGTTGAGAAGATGTTCAAAATATTCCCTCCACCTCTCCAGTGATTCTCTGGGATCTATTGTGAGTTCACCTGAATTACTCAAAACACTGTTCATTTCCTTTTTCCCTCCCTTCCTAAGATTCTTTATTACTGTCCAGAAAGGTTTTCCTGCTGCTTGACCTAGCCTTTCCAGGTTATTACCAAAATCTTCCCACGACTTCTTTTTGGATTCAACAACTATTTGTTTCGCTCTGTTTCTTTCATCTGTGTACAAATCCCTGTCTGCCTCAGCCCTTGTTTGGAACCATTTCTGATAAGCCTTCTTTTTATGTTTACACGCTGCTCTCACTTCATCATTCCACCAAGATGTTCACCTTTTCCCATCTTTACACACAGTTGTTCGTAGGCATTCCCTTGCTGTTTCTACTACAGCATCCCTGTATACCACCCATTCTCTTTCTATATCCTGAACCTGCTTACCGTCTACTGTTCGAAACTTCTCACTAATCATATCCATGTACTTCTGTCTAATTTCCTCATCCTGAAGATTTTCTACCCTTACTCGTTCGCAGACAGATTTCACTTTCTCTACCCTAGGCCTAGAGATACTTAGTTCACTACAGATTGGTAGTGGTCTGTGTCATCGAAAAATCTCCAGAAAACTCGTACATTCCTAACAGATTTCCTGAATTCGAAGACGGTTAAGGCATAGTCTATTATGGATCTGGTACCCCTAGCCTCCCATGTGTAGCGGTGAATAGCCTTACGCTTGAAGAATGTATTCGTAACTGCTAAACCCATACTAGCACAGAAGTCCAGCAAATGCTTCCCATTCCCATTAGCTTCCATATCTTCCCCACAATTACCAATCACCCTTTCGTATCTTTCAGTTCTATTTCCAACTCTTGCATTGAAATCGCCCATTAGCACTATTCTATCCTTGCTGTTGACCCTGACCACGATGTCACTCAATGCTTCATAAAACTTGTCAATTTCATCCTCATCTGTACCCTCACATGGTGAATACACTGAGGCAGTTCTCGTCCTAATTCCTCCAACTGACAAATCTACCCACATCATTTGCCCATTTACATGCCTAACATAAACTGTGTTGCATGCAATGGTATTCCTGAAATAGGAGTGGGACACCGTTACTCCCATAGGTCCGAAGCTGGCTTAAAATGTTTTGAGCTCGGTAAATTCATGAAGCAGGGTGCAACCCTACTTACACATAGTCCATGTGAGGATCTCTCCTCTAACAGGTTATGGACCACCGGTGGATTGTATAGTCCTAGCCGCCTGAGCACAAGGAGACTCAGAATATGTCTGAGATGCCCACTCCCATTCCATAGCAACTGGTATCCCGTCTCTCAGGACCACTTACTAGGCCACTCAGCCATTGCCCATGGTTCACGAACTGGGACGTGACTACAGTAACTCACACCATTAACCAGCATTTGCAGGCTTGATCATTGAACTATTCACAGAGTTTCATTAGTAGTTAGAAGCACAGTGCCAGACATTACTTATGCTGTGCTGCTCTTCAAGAACTTGCAGCTTACTTCATTCAAGTGACTTATCTTCGACTTCTATATTATTTTAGAACTTCAAATTTATTAAATTGTATTAAAACTTTGCACCTAGCAGTATTTGCAGGTTTGTTCACAGAACTATTCACCAGTTCTCATAAACATTTTGAAGCACAGTGCTGGACATTACGTATGTTATGCTGCTTTTCAAGAATTTACACCTTGCTTCATTTAAATGACTGATCTTCGACTTCTTCTGGATTTTAGGATCTTACCTCACACAGTGCTAATCCCTATAATGTTATAGTGCTTCTTGAATTGCTTTTAGTGAAAGACTTATCCTTTCCTTATTGTTTTCCTATGCATTGTTTTATATTTTTATTTAATCGGCTGATGATGACCCAGAATAGTGGTCGAAACCGGTACCGCTTTTAATCAAATAAGAATGTAAAATTTACATTTCTTATTTTCCTTGTATTGAATAGGTTGAACCACTTTATTTCTTGTTTCAATTTAATTGTGATACAGTTCAATACGGAACATTGTGAAATTTTTTTCTTTAAATCTTAATGTGTGTGCAACTGTTACTTATTTTGTTATCTTAAAGGACGTTGTAGTGGCTTGGGAAACTCCTTTCTCCTCTAGTTGACGTTTTGGTGTTTCGCTTCTTATCTACCGATAATATGTTATTAGATATGGAGTCTAAAAAAAAGAAGAAATGGAAAAGAATAGTTTTGTTTTCATGTGAAGAAACTTTGTTATTGTGTTGTGGAATGTTGAAATATATTAAGTACTGACCTCCCCGCTGGTCCCGTAGGCCAAATAAGTATTGAAAAGGGGAAACTCTCAATTTAATTTGCTTAAACACAATGTCTAATTGTAATATTCTATATTTTTTCACCAAGTGGTGCTTAAAGGCTTCACATTTTGCTCTAAAATGCTTGTGGTAATTACCGGTAAATTGCTCATGTTTTGACTTCCTGTTCACAAAAATTCAAGTGTGCAACAGCCTTGTACAACACTCAACACCACCACCACCACCACCACCACCACCACCACCACCACCACCACCACCACCACTACCACCACTACTGTCATCATCGTCTTTTGAATGCATCAATGTTGCCGATTATGGGTTCTTAGATGGTTGAAGAGAGCAGTTCTAGAACCACAAACCATAATGCTGGCACATGAAATCTGCCGAAGCTCCCTTTAGAGCCTACTGTAGCAGTCAGTTCTCGGATTCTTTCTACAATCTCTTTTATCGGACTCATGCCTTCATCACAGTCGTTCCATTATTTTTCTTTTACATTGACACAGATAGGTCTTATGGCAACGATCGGCTAGGATTGGGAAAAATTAACCATAGTCTTGATTAAGGTACAGCCCCTGCATTTGCCTGGTGTGAAAATGGGAAACCATGGAAAACTGTGTTCAGGGCTGCCAACAGTGGGGTTTGAACTCATTATCTCCCAAATGCAAGCTGACAGCTACGTGACCCAAACCGTCCAGCCACTCACTCGATGTTCAAAATATCGTGACCACTCCCTTCTAAATCATCACTTAAACTAGACATTGCCCTTTTTCCAGCATAGGAATTTTCTCAAACAGCCAGCTGTGAGCTGTGGCTTCTTATAATTTTTCCACTTACATTTTTCTTCCACAATCAATGGTTTTTCGTGAGTGAAGAGGATTTGCCAGTGACCATTCCTGGGATGAAATATGTACGAAAATTTTATAATTTTTAAATATGAATAATAAGTTACAAGTTTTAAGAATCTGATTGATACTGAACAAGGCAGAACCAGAATCATTTCCTTTCAAGGTTATTGTAGGATATGGGTGTTATACGGAATAGCGAATATGAAATTTATAAACTGGAGATATAGAAGACAAGTCTTCACATTCCCGTAAGCCAGCTGGTACCTCCCAAGCCTGACTTGCTCATTCCTTCCAGGAAATACCAAATGGTGCTTCAAGAGGGCTGACATTCACATTGCCATAATTTCATCCATTGGTTGAAAACAAGAGCTCCTCCTATTCTAGCACTTCATTAATCCTTTTTTTAACTCAAAATTTTGAGATGAAGGGTAATTTTGCATTAAACTTTGCCTACTGAATGGCTTCAAGTTTCACCCTAAGATATCATTGTTAAAATCCTTAATACAGCAAATTATTGTTAACATTGTTTAAAATTCACTCTTGCTTCAGTTATAGCAATTTTGTTGCTCTTCTGGCTGTTATTGGAACAGGCTTTCTGTATTAGATACAATTTTCAATCGTTATCGGTACTACCATCAGTAGACTATGAATAAGGTGCATTTTGAAGAATATTTCAGATACTGCTGACTCTGACCTGCTTCTCACTATTGCAGTAAGGAATGTGTTTAGAAAGTATTTTATTATTTATTTACTGCATTTATTTATTTTTATTTATTTACAATCTGCAAGAGCATAGCACTGAATTACAAAGATTTAAAGGCAAAGTGGTGTAACACATAAAATAAAGTACAAAGGTTTAACCCACCTACTCAATACATTTACAGTAATTGCGATGTTCATAAGAACATTACAATATATTACGAGGTACTAGTTTTGACCCTGTGTGGGTCATCATCAGCCTAGCCAAGATGCATATGGATATGCCTAAGTCCTAAAGCAGAATTACACGGTGGAATGAAATATAAAAGAATGAACTGAATATGTGATGGAATGATGTACATATAAAATGGTGAACCAATGAACTGTTACAGATATGATGTTGTTATGCTTATCAGTGACAAATAAAAATTTTGGATTTATGTCACATACAATTAAACTATAAGAATATTTATCACACAATTATTGCAAAATGAATAAAATAAACTATCTTGGCGAACACTCTAAAATTGCACGTTTAAAAATGTAATATGTCGGTTTTAAAGCAAAATCCAAATGCTTCTATTGAGTTTCTAGAATTCGGAATGTGTCTTCTGGTGGAAATATAAAGTTCAACATTGGCGCAGAGGGAATCTTTCTTGCATAATGTCCAATAAATCCAGAACAGAAGTTAAATGTTGCTAGGATTGTTCGACATTCTTGTAATGTAATGAATCTTACTGTGGTATGAGGAATACTCCCAATTCAAGTAGGAACCAATTGAACCTGATGAAGAAAAAGTAAGAATTAACGCGAGATATATTGTGAAAAGACAGGAATGGCAAAAAAAGAACTTAACGAGCACTCACCTTGCGCGCAATGTGAACAATCTTCCCGATGAAGTGCAACTAAGAGATTGAGAATGGCGTGGAACAGGAAGGGAAGAAGTTAGTGAGGGGAGAAGCAACCAGAGAATGATGTGTAATGGGAGGGGCGGGGAAATGGGGAGTGGTTTAAGGCGAAGCCGGCGGGAGGGAAAATGGCGGTGTTTGTATTGGCGGAGGACCTTTGATTGACTTAAAGAAAGAATTTTGGTCTACTAACTTGCTTTTTCTGAAATAAGTAATGAATAAATCGAAAAATATTAGACTTTTCCGTGATTTCGTTAAGGTTGTAGTTTGCGTTAAAGTACTGGTCCAAATGTATATAAAAATTCCCAATTATATTAAGTAGAGGGCCTTTGTTAACTATTTCAAGGATATCCATGTCTAATTCAATGTTCGTAAATTTATTATTATAATCGACCATATGTTGGCCGATAGCTGAAAATCTGTTATATTTGACTGCATTGATGTGTTCCAAGTATCTTATATTAAAGATTCTACCAGTTTGCCTTACATAAGAAATTTTAGTGCAGGAGTTGCATTTAAGCCTATAAACACCTGATTTTGCATACTTGTTGACTTTATTAATGTGTGATGTGTTATGTAGAATGTGTGTACTGTTGTTATTGGTTTTGAATGCTATTTTTACGCCTTTTCTCTTGAAAATATTAGTGATTTTATGAATTTCGTTATTAAAAGTGAAAGTAGAAAAGAATTCGTATTTGGGTAGTTCTTTTTTAAGTGTTGTTTTAGGACAGAATTTATGTTTATTGATAATACTTTCTATGAAGTGGCTGCTGAAGCCATTGAATCTTGCTATGCTATGAATAGTATTCAATTCAGTTGAGAGGTCTTTCTTAGTCATGGGTATATTGAATGTTCGGTGAACTAGGCTATTATATGTTGCTCTTTTGAGAGGTTAGGGGTGAGCTGAATCTTGACAAATAGTAACTGCGGTTTGGGTGGGTTTTCTATAAATTTGATAGGTTAAAGAATCCGGATGTCTAATAATGGTAAGGTCTAGAACGTTGATCTTTTGATCTGTTTCTGATTCAAGGGTAAATTTGATATGAGAGTCGGTGTTATTTAGTGCCTGAAGGGTGGTATGGGCGTCTACTAATTTTTCATTTATAATTACTAAAACATCATCAACATACCTAGCCCAGAAGAAGATATTATCAAAATTGTTGTTGATTTTAGTGTTTTCAAGGAAGTCAAGATAAATTTCTGCAAGAATACCTGAGGCCGGTGAACCCATTGTCAGACCGTTCTGTTGGTAGATGATGTCATTGAACGTGAGAAAGTTATTGTTTACAACCAATTTTAGCAACGTAATAAAGTCTTGAATTTCTAGTTTACTCAAATGACTATTTTTGTTCAGATTATTTTCAGTGATGGGAATTAACTTGGAAATTTGGATGCTGGGGTACATGTTTATAATATCAAAAGAATGAAGTGAATAATCGGGTTGCGTGCTGAACTTGTTTAGTTTGTCTATTAATTCATATGTGTTTTTAATGGACTTCTTAGGTAAGAATTGGTAGTTATTTCTTAAGAACCTTTGGATAAATTGCGATGTTTTTTACAATGGACTCAGTCTAAAATTAATGATTAGTCTAATTGGAACACCGGCCTTATGCATCTTAGGGAGAGCTCTGGCAGTAGGAAGACCCAGATTCATACTTACAAGTTATAAGCACAGCAAGATTCATTATATTACAAGAATGTCGAACAATCCTATCAACATTTAACTTCTGTTTTGGATTTATTGGACATTATGCAAGAAAGATTCCCTCTGCGCCAATGTTGAACTTTATATCTCCACCAGAGACACATTCCGAATTCTAGAAACTCAATAGAAGCATTTGGATTTTGCTTTAAAACCGACATATTACATTTTTAAATGTGCAATTTTAGAGTGTTCGCCAACATAGCTTATTTTATTCATTTTGCAATAATTGTATGATAAATATTCTTATAGTTTAATTGTATATGACATAAATCCAAAATTTTATTTGTCACTGATAAGCATAACAACATCATATTTGTAACAGTTCATTGGTTCACCATTTTATATGTACATCTTCCCATCACATATTCAGTTCATTCTTTTATATTTCATTTCACCGTGTAATTCTGCTTTAGGACTTTGGCATATCCATATGCATCTTGGCTAGGCTGATGATGACCCACACAGGGTCGAAACTAGTACCTCGTAATATATTGTAATGTTCTTATAAACATCGCAATTACTGTAAATGTATTGAGTAGGTGGATTAAAACTTTGTACTTTATTTTATGTGTAATTTTAATTCAATACGGAACCAATAATGAAGGTTATAACCTTGAAAGAGGTGTAATGCGTTAGAACTCTAAATTATTACAGAATTGTCAGTAAATGTATTCAGGTTATTCATTTATTGTCTTCAGTTTTGTAAAAGTTACAATAATCTGGTGCAATTTTCATTAAAGTTCTAAATATACTTTTGCAGCCGTTTAAAATTTTCCATACCGGGCGAGTTGGCCGTGCGATTAGGTGCGCGTGGCTGTGAGCTTGCATCGGGAGATAGTGGGTTCGAATCCCACTGTCGGCAGCCCTGATGATGGTTTTCCGTGGTTTCCCATTTTCACGCCAGGCAAATGCTGGGGCTGTACGTTAATTAAGGCCATGGCTGCTTCCTTCCAACTCCTAGGCCTCTCCTATCCCATCATCGCCATAAGACCTATCTGTGTCGGTGCGACATAAAGCCGTTAGCAAAAAGAAAAAAAGAATTCCATGTTCAGCATTATCACTAAGACCAAATTTGTAAGCCATTAATTATTTCATTATTTTGAAAAAGCTTGATGCATCTGTTGTGGAAATTACAGGGTATAGTGGGTTATTACAGCTTATAATTAAATTATATTACTTTTAATTTGCATTTTCACTCAGTTTCTCATTTCATTTTTCCTTAATTTTATGCCTGAACAAACAGAATGAAATGAATGCAAGCCAGTATAGAGAACTATTTATCATTGTTACCTTGGCGCTACAACTGGCTGCAACCTCTTTTCAATATTTATCTAGAATGCATCTGTTATTGTGGTTTGTGACGCTAATTTCATTCAGCAGTTTTACAGAAAGTTTTGCTTATTAATCGCCTCTTATCCTTGGATACAATGCTACAACATAATATGACCATCAGTGTCACAGCAATGAGTCATCGCATAGAGGGGACGATGAAGTGACATTGTGACAACCAGTCACAATGCTAGTTCCAGCCAGCTGCATCATGAAGTATCAAATCTATTTGATTCCTGGTGAATGGCGAGGTGCGTGGCGAGGTATGCAGCTCCAACATGTTTCCACTCATTTGCTACCATTGGTTTGTTCCTGCATCGCCACATAGCGAGATGAACAACTCCAATATGTTTTAGGCCTTAGGCTCTGTTGAAGTATTTAGACCGCCAAGATGCTACCTGGTTGGTTATTCATGGCCCTTCTCTCTCGTTCCCTCTCTTTTACCAATATCTTCATTTTTCTAAGTATCAGACCTATTCCATTTCTCCTCTGGTTAACCTTGATAGAGTGTGGTTACCTAGTTTTACTACCTTTTAAAACAGTAATCATCAGCACCCCTTTGTTGGTTAAAAGCTTCTTGATTTTTTGCATGGATTTTGTCAACTGGTATGTCATCAGTCAATTTTGCCACAAATCTGCTCATTCATTTATTTGAATGATTTGATTTTCTTGGTCTTCCTGATCCTGATTTTGGTCACAGGACGTTGATTATCACAGGTTACTTTCAGACTTTTACTATATTAGACTTATAATCTTTTGAGTTTAAGCCATTTGAAATAAGACAAGCAAGAAAACTTAATATTTGCAAAGAAGTTCCTCTACTTCCTCAGATGTAAACCACAAACAACCATAACTGTTCTTGTAATACCTGACGGTTTGAATCCAAAAATAATGCCGTTGATTTTACATCCTACCAACCACTTTAACAATTTTCAGAAACATCAAGATGCCAGAACTTCGTTTCACAGGAGTTCTTGTTCATGCCCGTAATCTACCGACATGGGGCTGACATTCTAGAGCCTCTTCAAATACTATCTCTGATTTCTTAGGCACATTTGTTAGGAGGGATGGGCAAATTTTAGAAAGTACTATTTTGCAAGGCACAGTAAAAGGCAGAAGAACTTGAGATTGAACAGCAAGTAGATGGTTCAATCAATTAAAGAACGTTACCAACCTTCCTCCTCACCTTATACTACAAAGATCTGAAGGCTGCTCTGGTAATGATGTCTTGTTAAGGATGCAGTATTAAGGGAGCAAAAAAAAGGGGGTCACAATGCTCAGCAGTAAGTAGAATGACTGATGATGATGACCACCACCTTGGCTCAGAACGACTGTGTTTTATCGTCTGATCCTCTCAGTCCGGCATTATAATTCAATTTTACCATTGAAATGGTATCCTTATTCCTATTTGTTTTACAACTCACCAACACAGGGAGGCCTTATGGCAACGATGGGATAGGATTGGGAAGGAAGCAATTGTGACAAGAATTAAAGTACGTCTCCACCATTTTTGTGTTAAATGTACCTACTTTCTTCACATCTACATATGATCTATTCCTGCATTGTACTGAGCGTTCAGTAATGGTAAGGAGTGCTTTAGGTGATATGAAAGGCTGGTACACAAATGGGAAACGATAGAAAGGTTTCTTCAGGCCTGCTTGACAAGGAGTTCAAAACCACCATCTCCCAAAAAACAAGCTTACAACTATGTGACCCAAATTGCATGGCCAGCTTGCTCTGTGGTGGTACCCTTCTTCATCACCAAATGGCTCAAAATGCACCTTTTTAGTATATGAAAAATAAAATCATGTTGCAATTTGTATTTCAACAGAAGGCCCATGTTTCCTTCACAGTGAGTTATGCAAATATAAAATAACATTGTCATTAAACTGATAAAAGAGGGAGGAATATTTCATGAAAAAATAAAAATCTTTAGATTACTCCTTTTATTGTCCCATTAACAAAGAAGCACAAATAATAATAATAATAATAATAATAATAATAATAATAATAATAATAATAATAATAAATATTACAACTTAACTAGGAAATTGTCAGTATTGGTAACCTACCATATTGTGTTAAATGTACCTACTTTCTTCACATCTACTCATAATCTATTCCTGAATTGTACTGAGTATTTACTAATAGTAAGAAATGCTTTAGGTGGTATGAAAGGTTGGTACACAACACATCTAGAGGAAATTCCAGGTGTGTTCATTGTCTGTATGTCTCCAAAAGTCCAACCCCTCGTCCATGTCATGAAAGATGGGATAGGAAAGGTCTAGGATTGGGAAGGAAGCTATCGTGATCTTAATTAGGGTACACCTCCAGAGTTATGAAGTAGAGGATTGCCTGTGGGGGTGATATACACCGGTGACCTTGTGTGTCCCATGACTGCTGTAGTAGCTGAGAAGGCCCCAAAGGAACCCTAAAAAGTGATGGCTAATGGGATTCTGGTGAAGTCCTAAATGGCAGGTGTAGCAGAGGAGGAGACTTTGAGAATGGTAAAGCTGGCGGACAAGCCAACCCTGTTCTCTTGGAGTTAAATGAAGAGGGGAAACCTCTGCCTTGTGGCAAAGAGGAATCTTCAATTAGGCTAAGGGAGACAAGCCCGAAAATGCCAGGCTTTGAGGCTTGAGGTGGTAGCCCCACCACCGAGATAAGATTGCTGCAGGCTACATCCTTGGGTTAAGTGAAGTATGGTGGCCAGACATTGGAAAAATTCTGACTCTTAACAGGAGCACATTCTTTTGCTCTGAGCAATCAGCAGAAGATGCTGAATGTAGAGAGGGAGTAGGATTGTTATTGAGTAAATTCTCAAAGAGGGCTGTTGGAAACAAATCTCGGAGAGACTGATGACAGCTTGGTTCAGGACCTGTGTTCACAATGCTATGGTTATTCGGTGTTATGCTCCCACAGACATGTCAGAGATAAAAGAAAATGAAAAATTTTACTGCCAGTGAAACAAGACTATTAAGAGAGTGGAAAAATGGGATATTATTATTGTGATGCTAGATTTGGGTCTAAAAATGACAACCTGGAACTAGTTATGGGATTGCATGGAGTTGGTGACTCAAATGAAAATGGGGAACTTCGTTGATTTCTGTGTCGGCCATGATCTGGTAGTGGTTAGCACTGTATTTCCACGTAAACAGTGCCATAAGATTACATGGGTATTGTCAGATCATGTTACAGAAAACTAGATGGACCACATTGCCATAAGTAGAAAGTTTTGAAGATCACTGACTCATGTGAGAAATAAGAGGAGCAAATATTGGAAGTGATCACCATTTGGTAGCTGCAGAGTTTAAAATTAAAACTGCAACAAGTGGAAGGAAATTTGGAAGGCAAAACAAAAAATTTGATGTTTGAATTGATAGTAGAATGAGTTCTTGGTTTAGGATACTTACAGGGGTTAGACAAGGCTGTAATCTTTCACCTTTGTTGTTCGTAGTTTGCTTGGATCATCTGCTGACAGGTATAAAGTGGCAGGGAGGAATTCAGTTAGGTGGAAATGTAATAAGCAGTCTGGCCTATGCTGACGACTTGGTCTTAATGGCAGATTGTGCCGAAAGCCTGCAGTCCAATATCTTGGAACTTGAAAATAGGTGCAATGAGTATGGTATGAAAATGAGCCTTTCAAACACTAAATTGATGCCAGCAGGTAAGAAATCCAAGAGAATTGAATGTCAGATTGGTGATACAAAGCTGGACAGGTAGATAATTTCAAGTATTTAGGATGTGTGTTCTCCCAGGATGGTAATATAGTAAGTGAGATTGAATCAAGGTGTAGTAAAGCTAATGCAGTGAGCTTGCAGTTGCGATCCACAGTATTCTGTAAGAAGGAAGTCAGCTCCCAGATAAAACTATCTTTACATCGGTCGTTCTCAGACCTACTTTGCTTTATGGGAGTGAAAGCTGAGTGAACTCAGGATATCTTACTCGTAAGTTAGAAGTAACAGACATGAAAGTAGCGAGAATGATTGCTGGTACAAACAGGTGGTAACAATGGCAGGAGGGTACTCGGAATGAGGAGATTAAGGCTAAGTTAGGAATGAACTCGATGGTTGAAGCTGTATGCATAAACCGGCTTCGGTGGTGGGGTCATGTGAGGCGAATGGAGGAGGATAGGTTACCTAGGAGAATAATGGACTCTGTTATGGAGGGTAAGAGAAGTAGAGGGAGACCAAGACGACGATGGTTAGACTCGGTTTCTAACGATTTAAAGATAAGAGGTATAAAACTAAATAAGGCCACAGCACTAGTTGCAAATAGAGGATTGTGGCGATGTTTAGTAAATTCACAGAGGCTTGCAGACTAAACCCTGAAAGGTATAATGTTCTATAATGATGGATGGATAGACGGACTGACTATGTATATAGTCACATAGGCCTAGCTTCTTAATGTCAACAAATGTTATTACTGTAGGCTGGTATACCATTTTTAATTTTAGGGTGATAATCTGTAATAATAATAATAATAATAATAATAATAATAATAATATGATATAGCCTCTGCTGCGTAAATGCAACGCCTTTGAATTGATACCCCTTGGGCGACATATACGCCAGTTTCATTGTTCACTTCTGGCTTACAGGTCATTCTGCTGTAATTGCCTACAATTAGCATTCCTATAATAGTGAAACAAAATACTTGTTAGATGGATCAGAATGCTGAAATAATTTTGCTGAATGCTCCCTTATTGAGTTCAGCAGGATTCTTTTTGATGCTAACATGAACAGCATGGTGTGCTTAGAGATTTTCCTGTCTTCATAACTCCATTGACCTTGACTAGTATCAGACCTGCAGTCTTGGAAGAGGCTAACTTATGATTAAGAACTAATAAAGTCCTTCATTATATTTGTATGAGCTCTGATTTGTTACAGAAACCAAGTGAAACAGACATTTGGTTTAGTACTTTCCTTTAAATATCCTTTGCTCTTCTTAAAGTATGGCTTTACTTAAAATGTTTTCTTGGGACAACCTGAAAATGAGTGAAGATATGAGTTAAGGAATTGTATGCTGATGCTTTATTCAATCAATTCCTGAGGGTTCTTAAATTGATAAGAGTGGAAGTTTTATTCAGCATGCAATTTTGACAGAACTTTTTTTAAATTTTCTTTTTAGCATGGTAAATATCTTCACATGTTACTGAAGAATAGTGATGGGGCTGATGAGGCACAAGGCTCATTTTACAATTTTGAGTGCTTCTAGGTACTCAAGAGTGGAGATGTAGACAAATACATCTATTATTCTTGATCCACAATAAGTAGTCCCTCTCATTTCTTTTTGTTTTTAAAGTTGCCAATGCTAAATATCCCTGCTCACACTAGTAGGTTGTAGAAAACTACAGTCATGTAGATATGGCATATTCTGATAAAACGAACCCTGGAACCGTACACCACAGCACTGAGTACCCCACAAAAGAAACACGTATTTTACACATTCAGACTTACGATTTATTTTTAAATGTAATGAAATCAGTGAAATTGATTATTTTCAATATGTGAATAAATATATATATATACTGTACTAGCAAGATACCCGTGCTTCGCTACGGTATTGTACTGAAATTTATCATTGAATGTTTATTGTCTTAGATATATAATCCGCCGAAATTCGCGATCTGACTCGTTTTCTGCGAGAATCCACCAAAATTCCCGATCTGACTCGTTTTCTATTAGATTACGGCACGTTTCCTCCCATTTTTCAATCTTCCTTTCCAGCAATCGATTTCGTACTTCCCGGGCTAGGCTCAGGTATTCCTCCCGGTCAGTTGGGTCCGTAAATCTTTGCCATCTTTTCCTATAACTTTTTAAATATGGATAAAATCCTTCAGGAGATCCGGCGTGGTGTCATATTGGGTGCCTTGGCGGCACTGAACCCGCGGCCGGACTGCATTCTTAGTCATTACCCGTCCACGAGCCGTTTCCAGCGCGGTCCGCATATTTGACGACGGTCCGGAACATTATTATTATTATTATTATTATTATTATTATGTGTTGCTGGAATGGCTGATGACAGGGAAAACCGGGGTATCCGGAGAAAAACCTGTCCCGCCTCCGTTTTGTCCAGCACGAATGTCACATGGAGTGACCGGGATTTGAACCACGGAACCCAGCTGTGAGAGGCCGGCGCGCTGCCGCCTGAGCAACGGAGGATCCTTATAAAACCATTAAGAACAGTAAAATCAGTTGGTCTCACCTCGTTCTACCCCCCACCGCCGTTAAGTTTATTTACCGCCACCCTCTCCCCCAAAAAAATATTAAAAGAAGGCTTGTTTCTTTATGTTTAAGGGAGATTGCAAACACCAATGTTCACGTCTATTACCTTCAATTTTGAGATATAAGTATCCCCATAAAAATAATTTTTGGCCGTGCGTGTAGAGGCGCGCGGCTGTGAGCTTGCATCCGGGAGATAGTAGGTTCGAATCCCACTATCGGCAGCCCAGAAAATGGTTTTCCGTGGTTTCCCATTTTCACACCAGGCAAATGCTGGGGCTGTACCTTAATTAAGGCCACGGCCGCTTCCTTCCAACTCCTAGACCTTGCCTATCCCATCGTCGTCATAAGACCTAGCTGTGTCGGTGCGACGTAAAGCCCCTAGCAAAAAAAAAAAAAATTTACTTTTTTCACTTCATTTCACACTACCCCCCCCCCCCCAAGTGAATTTTCTCGCAAAAAATACTTGTTTCTTTAATAGTAAAGGGTCTTCTAAATACCAATTATCACGACTCTAACTTCTTCAGTTTTTGATTTATGTGTCCTCATGAAAAGAATTCAACTCCTTTACACTCCCTCCTTCCAAGATGGGTTCCCCCAAAACGCGTTTTTTTGTTCTTAAAGGAGATCCAAATACGAATTTTCACGTCTGTAACAACTTTAGTTTTTATTAGATGTATGTATTCTCATACAATTATGTCAATTTTTCAATTCTTTCACCCCCCCCCCCCCCACCTTCATTGGATTTTCCGAGAATACGTGTTCCTTTACTTTTAAAGGAGATTGCATATATCAAATTTCACGTCTGTAACATCTTCATTTTTGAGATATCAGTAGACTAATTAAAAGAATTCAACACCATTTTCAGTCACTTTACCCCCCACCCCCACCACCACCAAAGTGGTATTTGCGAAAACTAAAAATACACGTTTCTTTATGTTCAATAGAGATAAAGATACCATTTTTCACTTCTGTAACATGTTAAGTTTTTTAGATATACTGTAAAAATTCTCATTTTAAAATTTCACCCCTTTTGAGTTCCCCTTAAGTGGAGTTTTTCCAAAAACAAATCACCTATGTTTCTTTACCTTTAAAGGAGATTCCAAACACCCACTTTTTATGTCTGTAACATTTTACGTTTCCAAGATATTCTGTAGACATAGTCTTTCAAAAAATTCACCCCAATTTGTCACTCCTGTTTAACCGCCATTAATTGGATTTGCTAAAAACTAAAAAATGCGTGTTTCTTCATTTTTAAAGGAGAACCCATATACAAATTTTCAGTTCTCTAATATCTTTCGTTTGTGAGATATATGTATCCTCATTAAAGGCATTCAACAAATTTTTCACCCTTTTACCCATTGGTATTTAGAGGAAACAAAAAAATACGTGTTCCTTTATTTTTAGAGGAGATTCTAACTACCAATTTTTACATCTGTAAATTTTAAAGTTTTAAGATGTAGACACACTCATTTCAAAAAAATTCACACCCCTCCTTTTCATCCCCCAATATTTGCATTTTCCAAAAACGAAAATTTTCTTTACTTTTAAAGTAGATCCCAAATACCAATTTTCAGGTCTGTAATATCTTCAGGTTGTGAAATATAAGTAGCCTCATTAAAGGCATTCAACCCATTATTCACCCTTTTACACCCTTCCTATTGGAATTTTCCGAAAACAAAAGAATACATGTTTCTTTACTTTTAAAGGAGATTCTAAATACCAATTTTAACATCTATAAACTTTAAAAGTTTTGAGATGTAGATATACTCATGTTAAAAAATCACCCCCTTTTCACCCCCATTAATTAGATTTTCCAAAAACAAAAAATACGTGTTTCTTAATTTTTAAAGGAGATTCCAAACACCAATTTTCAGGTCTGTAATATCTTCAGGTTCTGAAATATAAGTAGACTCATGATAGGCATTCGACCCCTTTATCAACCTTTTCCACCCTTCCTAGTAGGATTTTCCGAAAACAAAATACACGCGTTTCTTTATTTTTAAAGGAGATTCTAAATACCAATTTTCACATCTATAACCTTTAAAAGTTTTGAGATATAGATACACTCATTTTAAAATATTACCCCCTTTTCACCCCCCGTTAATTGGATTTTCCAGAAACAAAAAACACGTGTTTCTTAATTTTTAAAGGAGATCCCAAACACCAATTTTCAGGTCTGTAATATCTTCAGTTTCTGAGATATAAGTAGCCTCATTAAAGGCTTTCACCCCTTTTCACTCCTTCTATTGCGATTTTCCTGAAACAAAAAAGACGTGTTTCTTTATTTTTAATGAAGATTCTAAATACCAATTTTCACATCTGCAAACTTTAAAAGTTTGGAGATATAGATTCACTCATTTAAAAAATTCACCCCCTTTTCACCCTTCCATTAATTGGATTTTCCAAAAACAAAAAAAATACGTGTTTCTTTATTTTTAAAAGAGATCATAAGTACCATTTTTCAGGTCTGTAATATCTTCAGTTTCTGAGATATAAGTATGGGTATCCTGAAAAAGGCATATTACCCATTTTTCCCCATTTTCACCCTTTTTCACCCCTCCTATTGCGATTTTCTGAAAACAAAAAAAATACGTGTTTCCTTATTTTTAATGAAGATTCTAAATACCAATTTTTACATCTGTAAACTTTTAAAGTTTTGAAATATAGATACACTCACTTTAAAATTTCACCTCCTTAGCGCCGGAATATCCAAAAATCCTCTCTTAGCGAGCACCTACATCTTAACATGAATGTATCCCCAAAATTTCATTTCTTTATGTCCAGTAGTTTTGGCTCGGCGATGATGAATCAGTCAGTCAGTCAGGACAAGTTATTTTATATATATAGATGTTTGCAAATTAGAACAGCTCTGTAATTGCAGGTGAAATAAAATAAAAAGGTTACTTTTTTAATAATTCTACCTTTTGGTTTTTGGTACTGTTATAAGGTTCGCCTTGCAAAATTTGCACACAACTCCAGCATATGGTTTTTGCATACAAAAATATCTTGCATTGACTGTAAATAAGTGATGGACTCTTTGGACAGTCGTTACATATTCCAAACCTGAAACCGACTGGTGCTGGCTGACTGCGCATCGTAAATACACAACAGAAAGGCGGATTTCTCTGAGTATTGATGGGATTTCCAGTCCTCATCATACCCAAGATCTGATAAATTCTTCTGCTAACGTGAAAATAAGTTCATCTGAAGCACAAAGGTAAAATATATATTCTAGATCACATCATCTTGAACAGTGTTTATTTGCATCATTGTCCAGAGCATCGACAAAATCATCATGGATATCAGGCTCAAACCTATGTGATTCCAGTAAAATCTGTTCATCACTTTCAAGGCAAGCGATTTCAAGCTTTCTTAACACAAAGTACAAAGGTACATGTCAAAAAAAGTATGAAAAACCAAACTGGCTTCAAAGAAATAGTTTCATGAACCGTATACTGGGGAACTGTATGCCCCAAACATATGTTTTGATATACACGCAGTCGTCACTCATTAGAATTAGTGCACGAGCTGAGAGAGTACGAAGATAAAGGAAAAGGTAGGATACTATATGGGTTGTGAACACCAAATAACTGCAAATTAAAAATCTCTTGGTGTACAATTCCAGAGTTAAGAATTTTTAGCAAAAATCTAAGACTAATGTACTGTTGTTTCCCAGAAGATGAGCAGCAAAATTTTATCATTCTGAAGTTCAGACAACTCTTGTGCATCTCACAATGGTAGATGTTTCATATCTTCTGCAGTATGAGCTGAGGAATTTCAAACCTGTCATGTTCATTCCTATTAAGGGAAGGGAGGTTATTATGTGTGTCTTGTAAGACTGAAATATGTTGCAAAATAAAACAGAAAGTAATCTGGAACTCGGAGGATGGCCACTAAAGGAGTCTATGAACAGACTGCAGATCATTGAAATGTGAACTGTGTAGCCTGTGGGTAGACCATATCATAAAGTGGATGTACTCCATCATGATGGGAAATCATGTGAAGTCTTAACCCTCCCAAAATATAGGAAAGCAACTGATTTCTTCAAAAATGACAAATAAGTACAATCTGATACAGTTGTTAAGGGAAATGTAGACATGGATGGAGGAAATTATCCTTGATGCGGAACCTCCAGCAGTGGTTTGACATCTACAATTGGATACAAGAAACACGAAATAGCAAAAATTACTCCATTATGGTCACAAATCTTCTGCGAGGAGGCAACACCAGAATCTCCAGAAAATTATATTTTGACCTCCATGTTGATATATGTTATCATATTTTATATAATGATCAGACAGCCAATTATAAAATAGAGTTGATATAACATCATGATTGTAAAAAAAAAAAAAAACTCGTAAAAGACCTACTGAAGCTCTTTTTAAACATCCTACCAGGTGACAAGTGCTTGAGATTTTTATGGGTCAGCCAAGTAATATGGTATAAAATGTATTTTGCCCTCTTGATATATATTATCTTTTACAGATAAATTCCTTTGTTTCAGACCCCACAATTATGTGATTTTTGCTTATACAAATGATTCCATTTTGTGAACTGCCCTGAGATACACGCCACCCGATACACTATAACGAGCATCTATGGTTTGCAGTAACAGCCACAGGTTCTCAGACTTGCCATCAATTACGGATTTTCCATAATTTGTTTAGACTTCATGCTAATATTACAGTTAAAGGCATGTTTATTATAGAATTTTTTTTTTAACATTCCATGTGAAAATATTGTCAAAAATGTTACATTTTAAATGAAGAGCCAGGTGATATGTGACATCTCGATGTGCAAAGAGTATATGCGTTTTCCCATCATGCCTTTATCTGACCATCTGGTTGGTCATTGTTCTTGCCTTCCACAGCTCCGCAATATCGTGCCATATTCATTCAGTCAGTGATCAACCCTGATTCTTGGCCTGGATTTCTTATTCCGATTATTTTCTGGTTAAGAAGTGGTTTTGCGCTGCAGGAATGAAGCATACCTGTGCTTTCAACAACAGGGCAGCAAACAAAAATATTGTACTCCAAAAGTATCGTGATAGATATACATAAGAATGGCCTATTTAATATCGTCGAAAATTAGTTTTAACCATGTGTACTGTTGTGATCTTTCTGTGGTCTACGGTGGTAGAGATGATTGTGGAAGGCACATTTAATCTGTGAAACACTATAATCACATGGGGGAAAAGGCAAATCATCATCTTTTTTTCTTCTTCTTTTGAGCCCACATTGGATCACTTTAATTAACCTTTTGGTTTGTCAATTTCTTGGTAGGAACTGTCCGAGCCTTGCGGTCCCCCCAGTACTTCTTCATACGTGTTGATATTCTTGCTCTTTCTTGTATAGAGAATATTCTAGTTGGGATTTTCTTCTTTGTAAAGTGGAAAGTCGTGTTTTTTAAGTGTTGTGTTTACTTTCTTTTAAATTATTATTCCATAGTGTCATCTGGTGTAAGACCAATTTCTTTCAAATCCTCCCTAATTGCTTTTATCCATCTGCATCCAGTTGTAGTATTTTTTGAAGCAAGATTGTACTGCAATGGCTGTTTCAGACGTTGTAAATCTGGCAGTCTCAGGATGTGGCCATCTTGCACATGGTATCAGTAATGGGTTCTAATTTCTGATATACAACGTTGTTAGGTACTATTTGCCATTGCCCATCTTTTTGATAGTTTTTATTGATACACGTTCTTCCAATTCGTCTTTCAATCTTCTGTGATCTGTTAGTTTTGGATTATTCGCTGAGATGGAATAATGTTTCTGCAGCATATGTGGCTTCTGGCTTTATGACTGTATTGTAATCTTTGATTTTTGCATTAATGGATAAGCATTTCTTTTTGTAAGTTTCCCATGTTAATTTTTGTGCCTTAGATAACTTGTTTGCCCTTATCTGATATTTGAATTGTGTTATAATTTTAATATTAGTACCATTAATATGTATTTCTTTTAATGGAGCATAATTGTTGATTGTTGATGAAGGGTAATTATTGCTGAACTTCCAGCATATTTCCATATTTCTGTAAAGGTCTGAACTTCTCCAGGTGCTCGAAAATTCTTCATGTCATTCAATGCTGTGTAAACTTCCTTTCTCATAGGGGGGTTTATATTCTTTTTTGGGGTTGTTATCAGTGTATTGACATCTAAGTGAATGAATTATGTTGGTTCTTCACAATGTAGAAGCGTTTTGAAATGTTTAGCAGGATTTGTGCATTGTCATGATTGTGGGCTAATTCATCATTTCCGTCTTGTAATAAGGTTGGGGCTTCATGCTTAGACAAATTTTAAAAATTTTGCAATAATTCCATGATTGTGATATTATGAATTCTTCTTCATTTGAGTTCAGAGTTTCTTTAAGATACTGTCTTTTTATTCTTTTAAGTGTAGCCAGTATCCAGTATTCGGGAGATAGTAGGTTCGAACCCCACTGTTGGCAGCCCTGAAGATGGTTTTCCGTGGTTTCCCATTTTCACACCAGGCAAATGCTGGGGCTGTACCTTAGGTAAGGCCACGGCCGCTTCCTTCCCACTCCTAGCCCTTCCCTGTCCCATTGTCGCCATAAGACCTATCTGTGTCGGTGCGACGTAAAGCAACTTTAAATATAAGTAAAGCAACTTGCAAAAAAAAATGTTTATTCTTCTTAAGGTTTTAGTTGTATCTTTCCTCTGTTCAACTAAATTTTATATGAGGCTTCAGATTTTTGGTACTAGTACAACAACCACGCTTTGTGTCTTTTCTCAATCATATCATCACATTCATTATTCCACCACTGATTTTTTTAGGGGCTTTATTGGGGCCAATTCTGCAATTTGCTGAAGGTTACTAACTAGGTCATCTATATTATCTGTGATTTTAACTTTTTCTGTTGCTTTTTGATAGATAATGTTCATTTTTAATTAGCAGTGTAGGATCTATTTTTCTTTTTGGTTTATAGGCTTGTTGTTATAGTCTCCTTAGTGGAGTTAATTTGATTTTAATTTTAACTACATAATGATCTGAGCCTGTGTCTATTCCTCGAAGAATCCTCACATTATAAATTTCTTTGTTATATAATTTATCCACAAATACATGATCTAACTGCCATTCACTTTTAGTGTAATCGGGATGTTTCCATGTTTTGAGTTTTTATGGTTTTCTCTAAAATGTATAGATTTTGATATTAGTTTTTGACCATTTTTGTTTGTTCTCTTCTGAGCAGGGCCATTTACCAATTACATCACGATATCTATGCTCTTTTCCTAGTTGGGCATTAAAATCCCCCATTAATATTTTTCCTTGTCAGTAGTGGGGAAAAGTGTGTTACAAATGCAGTATTTCTTTTTACATCATTTCTTCTAGAACATAATGCACTTTCTAACCATGCAGGGAATGTATTCAGAGCAGTGTTTCCAGATTCAAAAACTGCCCAAAATGATGGTTATGGAAGAACAGAAACTTCTGCACTGGTAAATTTCATGACTAGTAACACAAAGGAAGACATAGTTTGATATTTGCAAAGTGTGTAATTTTCCTTAGCTATTGATGCTACTAATGATACCAGTGATGTTAAGCTATCGTCGCCGTAAGACCTATCTGTGTCGGTGCGACGTAAAACAACTAGCAAAAAAAAAAAAAAGATATGCGTGGAAGTAGGAGGAAGGGAAAAGGTAGGAAAGGGAAATGTAGAGTAGAGGATAGGAAAAGACAGGTGGAACAGGGTCATGGGAAGGAGAAAAAGGAGGAGGAAGTAGCTTCTGCAGCTATCAGGAAAGATAGGGCTGACCAGGAGGGGAGGAGATCAAATGAGGTGGGTACGGTTGAGGCTCTGGTCATGGGGGATTCCATCGTTAGACATGTGGGGAAAGTGTGTGGAGGAAAGGGAACCAGGGTAGAATGTTATCCAGGAATTAGGTTGAGGCAGATGTTGAGGAAAGTAGAAGAGAGGGAGGAGGGGAAGGAGAAGGTGGTAGTGTTTCACGTTGGTACCAACAACGTAAGGCAAGCTGATATAAGTACCAACATAGTTGGAGATGTGTGGGATCTGGTAAATGCAGCACGGGTGAAGTTTAAGAAAGCGGAGATTGTTATTAGTGGAATACTGTGTAGGAGGGATACTGACTGGAGGGTGATTGGGGATTTAAATGAGACTATGGAGTGGGTATGTGGGAAATTGGGAGTGAAATTTCTAGATCCTAATGGGTGGGTAGGAGATAGGGATCTGCGCTCGGATGGCCTTCATTTAAACCGCAGCGGTACACATAAGTTAGGAAATTTGTTTGGAAGGGTAATAGGGAGGTACATTCAGGGAAACGGGATGGCCTAGGGAGCGGTGATAAGGGAACAGGGAACTGGAAATCAAGTAGGGATGACATAAAATTGTTAGTGTTGAACTGTAGAAGTATTGTAAAGAAAGGAATAGAATTAAGTAATTTAATAGATATATATTTACCAGATATTGTAATAGGAGTTGAATCATGCCTGAGAAATGATATAATGGATGCAGAAATTTTCTCACGGCACTGGAGTGTGTATCGTAGAGATAGGATAGGAATGGTGGGAGGGGGAGTGTTCATTCTGGTGAAAGAAGAATTTGTAAGCTACGAAAAAGTTAAAGATGAGACACATGAAATTCTAGATGTAAGGCTCATTTCTAAATATAATAGGCAACTTGATAGATTTGGAGTGTACAGATCAGGAAAGGGTAGCACTGATGCGGATTCAGAATTATTTGATAGGATAGTCAGCTATGTGGGAAACGACATGGAAAGAAATGTGATTGTAGCGGGAGATCTGAATTTGCCAGATGTAAATTGGGAAGGAAATGCAAACAACAGGAAGCATGACCAACAAATGGCAAATAAGTTAATATGGGAAGGACAGCTGATTCAGAAAGTGATGGAACCAACCAGAGGGAAAAATATCCTGGATGTCGTGCTGAAAAAACCAGATGAGCTCTATAGGGAAACTGAAGTAATAGATGGTATTAGTGATCATGAAGCTGTTTTTGTGGTAGTTAAAAATAAATGTGATAGAAAGGAAGGTCTTAAAAGTAGGACTGTTAGGCAGTACCATATGGCTGATAAAGCAGGCATGAGGCAGTTTCTAAAAAGTAACTATGATCGGTGGAAAACGGTAAATAAAAATGTAAACAGACTCTGGGATGGGTTTAAAGAAATTGTTGAGGAATGCGAAAACAGGTTTGTACCTTTAAGGGTGGTAAGGAATGGTAAAGACCCACCTTATTATAATTGAGAAATAAAGAGACTAAGAAGGAGGTGCAGACTGGAAAGAAATAGAGTTAGAAATGGCTGTGGAAGTAAGGAGAAATTGAAGGAACTTACTAGAAAATTGAATCTAGCAAAGAAGGCAGCTAAGGATAACATGTTGGCAAGCATATTTGGCAGTCATATAAATTTTAGTGAAAAATGGAAGGGTATGTATAGGTATTTTAAGGCAGAAACAGGTTCCAAGAAGGACATTCCAGGAATAATTAATGAACAAGGGGAGTGTGTATGTGAGGATCTTCAAAAGGCAGAAGTGTTCAGTCAGCAGTATGTAAAGATTGTTGGTTACAAGGATAATGTCGAGATAGAGGAGGAGACTAAGGCCAAAGAAGTAATAAAATTTACATGTGATAACAATGACATTTACAATAAGGTACAAAAGTTGAAAACTAGAAAAGCGGCTGGAATTGATCAGATTTCTGGGGATATACTAAAGACAATGGGTTGGGATATAGTACCATATCTGAAGTACTTATTTGATTATTGTCTGGTCGAAGGAGCTATACCAGATGAATGGAGAGTTTCTATAGTAGCCCCTGTGTATAAAGGAAAGGGTGATAGACATAAAGCTGAAAATTACAGGCCAGTAAGTTTGACATGCATTGTATGTAAGCTTTGGGAAGGCATTCTTTCTGATTATATTAGACATGTTTGTGAAATTAATAACTGGTTCGATAGAAGGCAATTCGGTTTTAGGAAAGGTTATTCCACTGAAGCTCAACTTGTAGGATTCCAGCAAGATATAGCAGATATCTTGGATTCTGGAGGTCAAATGGACTGTATCGCGATTGACCTGTCTAAAGCATTTGATAGGGTGGATCATGGGAGACTACTGGCAAAAATGAGTGCAATTGGACTAGACAAAAGAGTGACTGAATGGGTTGCTATATTTCTGGAAAATAGATCTCAGAGAGTTAGAGTAGGTGAAGCTTTGTCTGACCCTGTAATAGTTGAGAGGGGAGTTCCTCAGGGCAGTGTTATCGGACCTTTATGTTTTCTTATATATATAAATGATATGAGTAAAGGAGTGGAATCGGAGGTAAGGTTTTTTGCGGATGATGTTATTCTCTACAGAGTGATAAATAAGTTACAAGATTGTGAGCAACTGCAACATGACCTCGAAAATGTTGTGAGATGGACAGCAGGCAATGGTATGTTGATAAACGGGGCTAAAAGTCAGGTTGTTTCACAAATAGGAAATGTCCTCTCAGTTTTAATTACTGCATTGATGGGGTGAAAGTTCCTTTTGGGGATCATTGTAAGTATCTAGGTGTTAATATAAGGAAAGATCTTCACTGGGGTAATCACATAAATGGGATTGTAAATAAACGGTACCAATCTCTGCACATGATTATGAGGGTGTTTAGGGGTTGTAGTAAGGATGTAAAGGAGAGTGCATATAAGCCTCTGGTAAGACCCCAACTAGAGTATGGTTCCAGTGTATGGGACCCTCACCAGGATTACCTGATTCAAGAACTGGAAAAAATCCAAAGAAAAGCAGCTCGATTTGTTCTGGGTGATTTCCGACAAAAGAGTAGCGTTACAAAAATGTTGCAAAGTTTGGGCTGGGAAGAATTGGGAGAAAGAAGACGAGTTGCTCGACTAAGTGGTATGTTCCGAGCTGTCAGCGGAGAGATGGCGTGGAATGACATTAGTAGACGAATAAGTTTGAATGGCGTTTTTAAAAGTAGGAAAGATCACAATATGAAGATAAAGTTGGAATTCAAGAGGACAAACTGGGGCAAATATTCATTTATAGGAAGGGGAGTTAGGGATTGGAATAACTTACCAAGGGAGATGTTCAATAAATTTCCAATTTCTTTGAAATCATTTCTGAAAAGGCTAGGAAAGCAACAGATAGGGTTATCTGCCACCTGGGCGACTGCCCTAAATGCAGATCAGTATTGATTGATTGATTGATTGATTGATTTATCCTTTGGTTGTTTTGTTTTATAATCTGGAACAGGGTCTGGTGTGCACTTTACTTTTATTGTTATTAGAGAATGCTGGTAATACAGGTCTGGATATTTTTTTCTTGTTAACAATCTTTCTTCTCTAAATATTCCTTGAGAAAATTTTATAGCTTTTTTTTTTTTGTTTTTTAACTTTGCACTAACATATCAAAGGTTTTTGGCAGCAGAAGGATGGGAAAGAGTTAGGATTGGGAAGATAGTGGCCTTGGCCGTAAGTACAGTCCCAGCATTTGCGTGGTGTGAAAATGGGAAACCACAGAAAACCATCCTCAGGGCTGCTTACAGTAGGATTCAAACACACTATCTCCTGAATGCAAGCTCACAGCTGTGTGATTCTAACCACACGGCCAACTCACTCAGTTTTGTAGCTGTTGCTTCTGACAATGCCAACGCAGTGATTGGCAGCATTAATGACTTTGTCAGAAAATATCAGAGACAGTCTTCTGTCTTGCAAGGGAACATTGGCAATGGTTAAGTTGCTGATCGCGATGAAACTTGAAAAACACATTGAGGTACACGTAAAAATTATATCAGCATCAATTTTGTGTGCCAACATGCATTAGGGCGTTAACTAAGGGGCCTAAAAGTTGCGACATTTCAAGTTCCACGCGAACAGCTATGAATACCTGCTAGTCAATGCTTAGCCGGCACACTGCTCTGCACCTTCGCCCCTCCTTCTGGTTCGCCGGCACACATTTCCCTTCTCCCCGCGCCTGCCCGTCTGCTTAGCTGTCGAACAGAACCGGTGCTACACTTTGCGTACTCTATTAGCCTTCCTCATAGCTCTCCTTTGTAATTTCCACATTGTATTAGTTTACTATTTGTGAAATGTTTATGAAAACGTTCGCGACAATTTCTTAAGCGCAATGCCGTTGATTATGTGTAAAATTATTTTTCATCTTCAAGCAAATCACGGAAGTCATGGTGAAGAAGGTCCGCTGAACTTTCGGGGCTGCAGCTTTATGATGCCATTGAGGGTGAGTGTTCAGCAGTCAACTGTTTTCAAATAGGTTATGATGCTCACAGGGTGATGTCACACTGCGTGATATGGGCTGTAATAACGTAGATTGAAGTGTGGTCTTTGGCGCTGCATGTGCAATTTTAGGTTTTAATTTTCAGGACTGGAGCCTCTGATACGTTGATACCGATAACTCTCGTTTTTTTAAACAAACATTTGTGTTCTCCATTATTTCTGACTTATACAATGTGGAAATTACAAAGGAGAGCTATGAGGAAGGCTAATAGAGTACGCAAAGTGTAGCACCGGTTCTGTTCGACAGCTAAGCAGATGGGCAGGCACGAGGAGAAGGGAAACGTACGGTGGCGAACCAGAAGGAAGGGCGGAGGGGAGGAGGTGCAGAGGTGTGGCACAAGGCAGTGTGCCGGCTAAGCATTGGCTAGCAGGTATTCATAGCCGTTCGCGCGGAGCTTCAAATGTCGCAACTTTTAGGCCCCTTGGTTAACGACCTAATGCATGTTGGCACCGAAAATTGATGCTGATATCATTTTTATATGTACCTCAATGTGTTTTTCAAGTTTCATTGTGATCGGCAACTTAACCGTTGCCGATGTTCCCTTGTTAGTACAGAGGTGTTCATGCCATCAAAACCATTTAGGTGCTCAAAAAGCTTATACCTATTTGGCAGTCAATATTGAACATTTTCTGGTTCAACTTTTCTATTTTCCAGAAAAAGTTTCAGAAACTTTGAAAGTATATCAAGGGATGTGTGGTGCTAAACCTGACAAGATTTTTTTTAGTATGTAAGTACACATTAGCTTTCTTTCCTTTAATGTATCACCAGGATTCTGGATCAGTGGGTGGCCCTAACCCTTATGTTTTGCATGGGAAGAAAAAGAAGTGTTTATAAACCAATTTGAAACAGTGAGGGCTTTCTTTCTTGATACCATGATGAAGTTTTACTGTTACTTTCTTCAGGGTGTACTGCCCATTTTTAATAATGTAAATTTGTTTTTACAACAAGACGCTCCAGTTGTTATCAGCTGCAACTCGTATCTGAGTAAACATATTCTTCAGCATATCACATTAAATGGTTGAGGGAGGGCGGAACTGAGCTTGACGGAGCTTCCGTGTTTATCACTTATCCTCTTCATGTCGCCGTCGTTCCTCTGTGTAGAAACAGTGTGGTGCCAAAGTGTACGATTCTCAGCAAGCATATCCCAGGATTGAGAGTTAATTCCAGCTCTTTTCATAGCATCCTTTAGCTAATCCTTGAAACACCTCAAAGGGGCTGCATGAGGTCTTGTGCCGGAACAGAGTTCACCATACAGAAGTTGACAAGGAAGCCTGGTTTCACTCGTGTGATGGACATGCCCTGTCCATCTGAGACGGTGGTCAATGATGATAGCATCAGTACTTACAGCATGTGCTTTTTCAAGAACTGTAAGGTTGGTGACCTGGTCCTCCCATTGGATGTTCAAGTTTTTGCAGATGGAAGCACTCTAGCATTTTAATATTGTGATGGTAGAGGGTTCAGATTTCACAACCGTAAAGCAGTGTTGATTTGACAACAGCGTGGTAAACCATGATCTTGGTATGCATTGTAAAGTCCTTATTCATGAAGAAACAACGGCATGAACGTAAATGTTGAGTGGGCAGCACCAATTCTATCAACATCTTGTGAGGATACTTCTCCAGTTGTACATGTGTTGAGAAGTTAAAAGAAGTCTTTTAACAGTTTCAATCACTGAGGTGGAATTTAAAGAAGTAAAGCACCAAAAAAGGATATGAAGTTTTGTGATTGATGCTAAGTGTAGGGTTTATTTGAAAGAAGAATTAATTTGTTATAATGAGCAAGAGTTTCATTCCTATGTTGGAGAGTTTTACATTGCAGCTTGTGACAACATTGTGACAAAATGTGACAAAATTTCCTCTTGGTGATTAATTTTTGAAATGTGCAAGTGATTGTTAATTTAACCCTCTACTGCATACTGTTGCCATTAGGCAACAAATAACTTTTCACCTGTGTAAATGGATAAATATTATAGACAGAGGTAGTTTTACGGCACACCTTCAACTGTACAGTCAATTAAATACATATCCCAGTGTGATGCCTTGTTTTTTTTTTACATAAGACAAAACAGCCCTACAGCCAAAGGTACTCTTTCCACCCCATCAACATCCATGCGAACCAACCACCGTTTATTTTACGTGGGCCCTCCCCATCATATTACCACAGGCTTCAGGAGTACCTCTGGCTCAACCTCAAAGACATTACCAACCTACGGTCGTGCAGGTATACTTGCGCCTTGCAATACGTACCCATGGCCAGTAGGCAGTAATGTTCGGTCTTTGAATGTTAAAAGCTTAGCATAAAATCGTGGAAAATCGTATATATATTCCAATATGGCAATCCACATCACATACGAGTGTTAAGCTATTAGGCCCAGTAAAGCACCAAAAAAGGATATGAAGTTTTGTGATTGATGCTAAGTGTAGAGTTTATTTAAAAGAAGAATTAATTTTTTTATAATGAGCAAGAGTTTCATTCCTATGTTGGGGAGTTTGACATTGCAGCTTGTGACAACATTATGACAAAATGTGACAACATTTCCTCTTGGTGATTAATTTTTGAAATGTGCAAGTGATTGCTAATTTAAATTTGAGACAAGGTGTTTCATTTTCACCTACAGGATATTTTATCTATATATTTTGCAAAATTATAGCCAATTCAGAACATGAGTAACTTAATCAGTATTTGCACCTTACCAGTGTGACATTTCATCTGATGACATTAAGGAGACACCCAGGAGATAAAAATCAATATTTTGGTCATTTTGGCAATTTTTTTAATGACTGAAATTGAAAGGATTGAGTTTCTTCTCGTCACAAAGTTATTTTATTGAATTCACACACTTTATTACTTTAATAATGCTTTGTTTGCCAGTCTGCACATAGCAGAAATGGGCGTGGCATCTGCTATGTTAGGTAATGATGTCATTGTCACGTTCCATTCAATCTAATATGCCTGTTCTTTATAATTAGGCATCCTGGGATAGGCAAAAAGCCTCCCCCCTCCCCTTTCTCCCGATATATTTATACAGACTCAAGCTGTAAGATCTACCATATTTCTGAATGACTTTATAAAGCCTGTTACAGACTAATATTTCAGTACTCGACAGTCATTGAGCAACATTTTATGCTTGTATTTGTATTCCTGATGGTACTACAATAGTAACAACTATAAGTTTTGTTATTCTTGTACGTTTAATCTTTTTTGTGGGTTTTGTGGTGGTAGCCAGTCTGTTTACTTTTATGAAGTACGCGCGCAAGTAACATCTTGTAGTTGCGTATCATGATACTGTTATTATTGAAAGACATTGTGCTGTAATAATTGATGCTTGTATTCAAGGGAATAAACAATATGCGTAAACATAAATCAGCCTTAGCTAAGCGATGAATTGCTGAACTTTTGATATGAAAGCGATGGGATCAGCTAATACCGGACAGGAGTCTCCATTGAAGAAATCAGGGACAAAAGGTCATGAAATGTTATCGGAATCAGATTGTTCTCATCAGGAAAGTGTCGCATCAACTTCAAGCCATGTAAGTCCTGCACTTACACCCAACAATCATGACATGACAGAAACTATAATCCCCCATAACTTTGACTCAGGAAAGGTAGCATTATGAAAAACAAAATGCAGGTGAATCATTTTCCATTCTCTGGAGAAGGAGAAAAAGAAGAAGTGACAAGCTTCCAGAGTTACCAGTATTCGTACAGAATCTGCTAAGAAAGGAAGGGAAGGAAAAACGTACAGTCTGGTGACTTTTAGGTAATGAATCAGAAAGAAAACATCACTTGAACTTTGATTTAGTTTTCCCGCCAATTGTAATTTTTACACTTATATCCCATTTTTCTCCCATAATATTCAGCCAATTGTAACAAAATTTGTTTGGTATATTGTATGTATGACAGCTATACTAAGAAACCTTTGATTGCAGAATTTTTTCAAGTAGTAGAGATTTTTGTCTTAAATTTTAGAACAGTAAAAAAAATTACACAAACGTTAGTATATCTCCTTATGTAAATTATGTACAGAAAAATCGATATGTAGTGTATTATCTACCTAATTACCAATTTACATTAACATGTTAATTAAATTTCATGAAAAAATGAATTAAAATTTCCAAAAAAAATCGGAAAAACTATTAATTGTATATGAATGAAATGTTCGTGATATCTCTACTTTTATTTAGGTGACATTTCCACAAAGTTTTGTGAAAATTCATGCATTAGTTAAAAATATATTTTTTATCTCCAGAGTGTCGCCTTAAACTGTACTAGGATTGATGTTGCTTAGAGTAAAGTGGCACATTTTAAGAGTAAAAGTGGTCAAATGAAGCGTAACACATCCAGTAAGGTTATGTTAGCTGTTCCATCAGTGCCACCCACTAATGACAAACAGAAAGAATCTTTTACATTGTAAGAAAAAATCAAACTGCATTTAGGTCCTCACTAAGTACAAATAAACCCACCAAACAAAAAGTTAGTCACCCTAGTGCGCACGCACAGATGGATCGTTAAACCTGTACAGATAGTGCTCAACTGCACTCGCACTGTCTCTGCGTGAGCATAAGGAAGTAGCAATCGGTGACACATTGATGTTTCACGCGGACAGTGTACATCTACATGGGTAGATTAAGGATGTGACAGAGTAGCAAAAAGGAGCAGTCGTGTTTGGCAGTGCGTGAAGTTGCTGGATTTGTTGGTATTTCACAGCGAACTCTTTAGCATGTCTACAAGCAGTGGGGTACTACACGTGGCCGCAAAACACGATGTCAGAATTGTGGTCGGAAAAAGATCCTGACTGAGAGGGACCAGACATGCATTTCATGGCTTGCGATTCAAAATCGCTTCCAAACCCAACACAAATTGCTGCAGTCAGTGAAGGAAGGTCTATCCCAACCTATTAGCAAGAGAACAATGTGACAGGAACTGCATGCAATGAACATTTGGAATTTGTCACCTTGCAAGAGGCCATTGCTCACACAGGCACATGCGGCTGCGTGTCTTCACTGGGCTAGAAATCATTGAACCTGGATACCAGCTGACTGGCGTAACGTAATGTGGTCTGACAAATTGCATTATTGCCTGTATTCCAATGACCCATGTCTTCGCGTGCATCAAAGGCCAAATGAAGCATTTCATCCTGGATGTGTGCAACGTCGGGTTCAAGCCGTAGGTGGGTCTGCGATGTTTTGGGGGTGTTTTCTGTATCATAGTTTGTGCCCTCTTACTAAGGTGACCACTAACATGAACCAGCATGTTTATTTAAACATTCTGGATGATCAGGTGTGCCTTTCAGTCAACATCTGCATGATGAGTATGCAGACGTCCCAAGTCTCCCGATTTGAGCGGGAGACTCCCGATTTTTCATCATTCTTCCCAATCTCCCGATCGCCGGGTCCGATCTCCCGATTTTCAGAGCAATATCCATAATTTTCATAATATTTTAAACTCCCACGGATTTCCTCGTTCTGTTGACATATGGCTGAGTATGGCTGGTCGATAGTATCTCTAATAATGATACCAGATGGCAGTACGGGGCACGGTGGCCAGTCATGTGCTGCTCTTTAGTCTATAATACAGTCATTCTCTTTGCAAGCGAGTCAAGCAAGTAACATTCTCTTTGGAGTAGCCTAAGCTCAGAAGTAGCACACCATAGTCGTTCTACCCGGGGCAAACCTGCAGAAGTGCTCGTGTTGTGCCTTAATATTTGTTTTGGCCAAAATGTCAAAAAAGAAATATGATGCAGTGTTTAAAAGTGCTTATAGGGAAGAGTTCCCGTGTTTGAGTGAATCCAGAAAGGGACCAACATTCACATTCTGTACTATATTATGTAGGTGTGATTTTTCAGTTGCACATGGCAGGAAATGCGATATACTCAAGCATATGCAAACGAAAAAACATAAGGAGAGTGTCCAGTGTGTAGAAAGAAACCAGAAACTGAACTTTTCATGTAAAAACCAAGATGTAAATCCTGCGACGAATGCCGAGGAGTTATTTACATCATTTATAGTAGAACATAACCTGCCTGTAAATTGTGCCGATCACACGGGACCTTTGTTTCGCAAAAAATATTTCCTGATTTGGAAATCGCTAAACGATATGGGTGTGCTAGTACGAAAACAGTGGCTATCATTACAGAAATGTGCATGGAAGAAAGGGCGAAAATTGTATCATATTTGCAGGTGAATTCATTTTCTGGTGCTACTGATGGTAGCAATAAAAGCGACTTGAAGATATATCCCATTGTTGTAACATTATTTATGCCTGAATTCAATGAAATTCAGAGTTGTCTACTCTCTGTGCTTAATTTAGAAGGGGATGCTACTGGAGCTAACATTGCCAATCTTTTGCTCTCAACTTTTTGGGAATTCTGCATTCCATTAAAAAAGTGCCTAGCTCTTGGTGCTGATAATGCTCCAGTAATGGTAGGATTAAAGAATGGTGTGGCAGGATGTTAGAAGCGGGAAAATAATGATCATCGTAGGCTGCTCTTGTCACCTGATTAATCTTGCTGCCGAGAAGGGTGCGGCGTGTTTACCCGTAAATGTAGATGAAAGTATAATTTATATATTTTATTATCTGGAAAGGAGTGCAAAGAGGAAAGAAAAGTTCAGAGAATTTCAGACTTTACACAACACAGAGATCAGGAAAATTCTGAAGCATGTGCCTACTCGATGGTTATCACTAAGAAGGTGTTTAGATAGGATTTTGCTTCAGTGGGACCCTTCGGTTACATTATTCAGGAGCGAAATTGTGAGTAAGGATTCTCAGAGGGAAACTTTGAAGACTTACAAAATTCCTAAGCACAGTTTAAGTGCAGATGTGTCTTGTTTGTCTGAAAACGTTAAGGATTGTCATAACATTGCACCTCACTCCTCAGTTAAAAGGAAAACCCAGTCATCAGTTTCACTAAAAAAAATGAAACAAATTTTTATGCATTGTCACGTGAAGAATTACTTTTCATGTTCCTTTCATCAAATTTACATAAATCTTTTTGCCTTTATCTCTCAAGTTTTATGGATATCTTTGAGAATCCAAATGTAGCTCTTCAGTTAAGTATGCCGCACATCCACTTATCGAGGTCAGTTTTGGAGTAACTGTTGAAGAATGTGATGGCAATGTTCGTGAAACCAAACGTTATTAAAAGATACTCCTCTCTCCTAGATGTAGATTGTCATACTCCAGCAAATCAAAAGGATGATTGTGATCTGATGATAGGAAACTCTGCGTTTGTTTTAGTGAACACCTTGAAGTCTGAGGAAAAGTGCATATTCTTTAAGTCAATTAGAAAGTGTTTCTCTTCATCGTGTGACTACATGGTACACAAATTTCCATTCAAAGATGAAGTTTTAATTAATGCAGAAGTTGCAAATATTTCTGCTATAAGTAAGGCATCATTTTCTAGCCTTAGATTTTTCATTAACAAGTGTCTGAACATTTTGACTAGTGAAACGGAACATTTGGATAAAGAAACTGATATTCTGCACTCCCAGTTCTGTAACTTTCAGCTCGAAGAAACAGACCTGGCAAAAGGAAGAATTGATGTTCAGTGGGCATTGGTAGGTCAGGTGAAATCAGCTGATGGTGTACTTAAATATGACAGACTCTCTACGGTGATGCTTGCAATTTTATCAATTCCACATAGCAATACAGAATGTGAAAGGATTTTTAGCAGAGTCACAAAGACAAAAACACAGTTCAGATCCTTGCTGTCTGAACAAACTTTGGAGAAACTTTTAACCTTCAAATCAGTTCATCAAGGCAAGTGCTTTGAGAAAAAGTTTAATTCAGAGTTTCTGAAGAGAGCTAAGTCAGCTACTGGTGTGTTGAACAACAATTAGTGTCGTAATGTGATCACCATGTTGAAGGATGAGAGGTCGCATGTTCCTACAGTTCAGGTATGTCCGGTATTTAGTATTCACATGTAAATGATGAAAAATATATATATGGGCAAATAGAATTGTTAATGTATTGAATTATAATGAATTTGTACATGTTCTGCCATCAGTGATGTGTCATAATACGTCGCAATTCGCTGCAAAATTTCTCCTGATTTTTCACTTTTGAAAGTTGGCATGTCTGAGTATGCTATTGATACCCCGATTTTGCATGACAACAGCAAAGTTCATTGGCCTGGACACATATGTGGCTGGTTTTATGAACACTCCCCCACTCTTTGACACCTCGATTGTACTGCAAAATCACCTGACTTGAAACCCATTGAAAATTTGAGGGACGTGTTGAAACAGTGGGTAAAACGCCTACATCAGCATCCCTGCAATTTGGTAGAATTGCACAATCAAATCTTAGCAAGTGGCTTAACATGAATGTAACGTACCTGTACAACGTTGTGGCCTTACTTCCTAACCAAATCCAGGCAGTTACCAAGTCCAGAGGCAGAGTTACACGGTATTAAATGATGCTTATAATGATTTCTAATTGTTTTACTAATTTACTAATTGTTTATCTGGTATGCATTGTACAAATACAAATAGCTTGTGTAGGATTTATTTGAAAGAAGAAGAATTAAATTTTTGTAATAAGCAAGAGTTTCATTACTGTGTTTGGGAGTTTTACATTGCAGCTTGTGACAACATTGTAACAAAATTTCCTTGTGGTAATGAATCTTTGAAACGTGCAGTGATTGCTAGTTTAAATTTGAGAGAGGGTGTTTCATTTTCACCCATAGAATATTTGGTCAATAGATTTTGCAAAATTATATCAGATTCAGAACATTATAAACTTGAATCAATATTTGCATCTTACCAGTATGACATTTCTTGACTTATTAAATTGTACTAGGATTGATGTTGCTTGGAGTAAAGTTGCAAATTTAAAGAATGCATTTTTTTCAAATGAAGCATAGCACTTTCAGTAAAGTTACCCTAGCTGTGTTATCAGTGCCACACAGTAATGACAGACAGAATTAACATTGTAAGAAAAAATCAAAATGAATTTAGGTACTCACTAAGTACAAATAAGTTGTCATCGCTTCTCATTGAGAAACTAAACATGGCATCATTATGTACTATATGTTTCAAGAAAAGATTTACTGAGAAGCAGTTACATGAAGTGAAGAATGCTAGAACACAATATATACACCACCGGGCGAGTTGGCCGTGCGCGTAGAGGCGCGCGGCTGTGAGCTTGCATCCAGGAGATAGTAGGTTCGAATCCCACTATCGGCAGCCCTGAAAATGGTTTTCCGTGGTTTCCCATTTTCACACCAGGCAAATGCTGGGGCTGTACCTTAATTAAGGCCACGGCCGCTTCCTTCCAACTCCTAGGCCTTTCCTATCCCATCGTCGCCACAAGACCTATCTGTGTCAGTGCGACGTAAAGCCCCTAGCAAAAAAAAAAAATATATACACCAAAATAACTAAACAGCTATTTAAACATGAACATTTCCTTTAGGTTAACTATATTACAAAAGTGGAAATTCGAGGCCCCCGTGTTGATGCTTCCTTTTATTTTGTGATTACCCTGATTACTGATTCCCCATTCTAAATATTGGCAGGTCTGGACTCTATACTGCTAGTCATAATATAATGACCTCCTGTACATATTCATTTGTAGTAACTGCAATTTTGAAGGAAACATCTTGTATATATTAACAAATGTTGCATTTCTTCTCTGAAGCTTTCGTTGCCTATGTTGTCATGCCTTACATCGTTCTTGCTTCAGTCATAAGTTATTTCTAGAGATGGTTCTATACCAGATTTGTCAATACTCAATACCAATATGTGTTTTTTGTTTCGATACTCCAATACTCCCCTGCGAACCATGTGACCTTGCCGCGGTGGGGAGGCTTGCGTGTTCTAATGAAGCAGATAGCCGAGCCGCAGGTGCAACCATATCGGATGAGTATCTGTTTAAAGACCAGACTAACAAATGGTTCATCGAAAGGGAGGTAGCAGCCATTCGGAAGTTGCAAGGGCGGCAGTCTAGATGATTGATATAGCCTTGTAATAATAGTCAACATGGCTTAGCTGTGTTGATACTGCTACACGGCTGAAAGCAACGGGACACTACAGCTGTAACTAACTCCCGAGGACCTGCAGCTCTCTCTCTGTATGAATGATGTATTGATGATGGCTTCCTCCCGGGTAAAATATTCCGGAAGTAAACTAGTCCCCCATTCGGATCTCTGGGTGGGGACTACACAAGAGGGGGCGATTATGAGGACGATGGATACTGACATTCTGTGAGTCGGAACGTGGCATGTTAGAAGTTTGTATCGTTGTGGTAGGTTAGAGAATCTGAAAAGGGAGATGGATAAAGTTAGATGTAGTTGGTACAATTTAAGTACGTTGGCAGGAAGAACATGATTGTTGGTCAGGCAACTACCGAATTATCAACACAAAATCAAACAGGGGAAATGCAGGAGTTGGTTTAATAATGAATAAGAAAATAGAGCAGTGGGTAAGCTACTACAGAATTATTGTCGTCAATATAGACACCAAAGAAGATTTAATACAATATGTAAAAGGTGATGAGAATCCAATTGTGATGGGAGACTGGAATGCAGTGGTAGGCCAAGGAAGAGAAGGTGATACAGTAGGAGAATTTGGATTGGGACAAAGGAACGAAAGAGGAAGTCGGCTGGTTGAATTCTGCACTGATCATAATTTAGTCCTTGCCAATACTTGGTTCAAATACCACAAATGACGGCTGTATACATGGACGAGACCTGGAAACACTGGAAGGTATCAAATAGATTTCATTATGATTAGGCAGAGATTCAGAAACCAGGTGTTGGATTGCAGACGTGGACTCTGACCACAACTTGATGGTCATGAAATGCCATCTGAAGTTGAAGAAATTAGAGAAAGGAAGGAATGCAAGGAGATGGGATCTATACAAGATGAAAGAAAAGAGTGTGAGGGATTGTTCCAAGGAACATGTTGCACAAGGACTAAATGAAAAGGCTGAAGGAAACACAGTAGACGAAGAATGGATAGTCATGAAAAATGAGGTCAGTAGGGCTGCTGAAGAAATGTTAGGAAGGAAGAAAAGACCAACTAAGAATCAATGGATAACTCAGGGGATACTAGACCTGATTGATGAACGACGAAAATACAAGAATGCTAGAAATGAAGAGGGCAGAAAAGAATACAGGCGATTAAAGAATGAAGTGGATAGAAGGTGCAAGATAGCTAAGGAAGAGGCTGAAGGAGAAGTGCAAGGATCTATTACAGAACTATTTAAAATAGTTTTACTTGATTCCACCTTGTCAGTACACCTTATAATGAATGAAAACTATTTATTTTATCATACATGTTTTGGGAAGTTATCCATTCCCTTCGTCAGTGGAAAAATCAGTCTGCAGTCATAAGAATTGAAGGCTTTGAAAAACAATTGCGATCCAGAAAGGAGTGAGGCAAGGCTGCGGTTTGTCCGCCCTCCTTTTCAGTGTTTACATAGAACAGGCAGTAAAGGAAATCAAATAGGAATTTGGAAAGGGAATCACAATCCAAAGAGAGGAAATCAAGACCTTGAGATTTGCCGATGATATTGTTATTTTATCTGAGACTGCAGGAGATCTCGAGAAGCTGCTGAATGGTATGGACGAAGTCTTGGGTAAGGAGTACAAGATGAAAATAAATAAGTCCAAAACAAAAGCAATGGAGTGTAGTCGAACGAAGGCAGGTGATGCTGGAAGTATTAGATTAGGAAATGAAGTCTTAAAGGAGGTAGGTGAATATTGTTACTTGGGTGGTAAAATAACTAACAATGGCAGAAGTAAGGAGAACATAAAATGCAGAGATAGAATGAGAGGACACATCGTAAGACATCCAGGACTTGTTTAGTTGGTTTTTGAAGGAAGTGTAAGTGGTAAGAATGGTAGGGGTAGACCAAGGTATGAATACGACAAGCAGATTAGAGCAGATGTAGGATGCAATAGTTATGTCGAAATGAAAAGGTTAGCACAGGATAGGGTGGCATGCACGGCTGCATCAAACCAGTCTGTGGACTGATGACTCAAACAACAACTCCAATACTTTCAGTCATGAAATAAAATATCTTCCGATTCATGTCCTCATAGCTGAGGACTCGTGATCCTAAGACTTTATGCCTCTCCATTTCAGTAAAATACCAATTTCTAAGTACAGTATTATTTATAATTAGGCATTTTTATGTTAACACTTAGGCAATCCAGTCAGTAGGCTAAATACTTACATACACTTTTTTTTTCTTTTTTGCTAGTTGCTTTACGCCACACCGACACAGATAGGTCTTATGGCGACGATGGGACAGGGAAGGGCTGGGAATGGGAAGGAAACGGCCGCAGCATTTGCCTGGTGTGAAAATGGGAAACCACGGAAAACCATTTTCAGGGCTGCCGACAGTGGGGTTCGAACCTACTATCTCCCGAATACTGGATACTGGCCGCACTTAAGCGACTGCAGCTATCAAGCTCGGTCTTACATACTCTGGGCAGAAATCAGGCATTTTTGGGTTCTTCCTGCATTTTCAGGTAAGGAGCATGAAAGACAAGTTGAAATAAAAGAAGTTGACGTGATTCCTCAATTACTTGAAATTTATTCAAAAATAGCAAAATTAACTCAATTTCATTATCATGGATGAACAAAATTACAGATTCCTTTGTACAGTGGGGAAAAGTGATTACATACGATTGTTATTCACTATTAACCTGATGTTCAGCTTCACTTTGCCTGCATAAGACACTATTACACACATTTGCAGGAGACAGGAGTTTCACATCGTGAAATCATTTATTACGACACAGCCTTCCTGGTGGTTAATTTGACAATTCTAGTCTTCTGACTCGTCATCATAGCTGAGAAATCATGATCCTATAACATAGTGACATCTCCTGATTATGCCTGTCCATTTCAGTAAAATACAAATTTCTTAATATTATGTGTTAAATTAGGCATTTTTATGTTAACACTTCAGTATGTGTATAACTGTAAATTAAAATATATTGTACCTGACAAAATTTATTAAAAATCAACCATAGACACCCAAGAGAGATTTGGTTTACACTGCCATCTAGTAGGCCTAGAATAAAATGGAATGGGCCGATCACCGTAGATGTTAGGCCCCTTTAAACAACAAGCATCATATCATCATCATCAGTAAAATGGAACATCGAAATTAATGAGTAAACAGCTGGATGGCATCAAATTAAAATGGTTGCACACGGTAAGGCCATTGTGCAATAATAATAATAATAATAATAATAATAATAATAATAATAATTTCCTAAATGGAAATTCAAAAATAAATCGCTTATACACCAGTTTACATTTGGTTTAAAAGGTTTCCAGGAAATTTGTATCCAGCTTAATAATTTAGTTAAGAAAATTATGTTTCATGGCTTTTTGAAAGATTCATTAATTATACTAGCTGTAGCAGTTATGACCTTGCTACAAAAATGTAACGCCGGTGTAAAACCGCATGATAGACTTCATCTTATGTAGCGATCAGCTGAGCACAGGAACGACAACAAGTGACAGTACATCCAACAGGGCCGGTGGGGAACTTTTCATTCCTGCTCGACTGCCAACTGATTCAAGCAGACAATACCAGTATTTGCTTAGGAACAGCAGAGAGCACAGTAGATTACTGGGGCTGGGGAAATGGGACAGTCAGCTTGTAAGCAAACCAAACCAAAAATCAGGTATGCTAACGATATGGGAAAGCATAAAAGAAAATTCCCCTCCACTTAACACTGAAAATGGGTAATGTTTTCACCAAGAAACAAGGGAAAAATTTAACATGATAAGATTCTCCCTTTTATTGACATAATAAACCCTCTAAAGTTGTCTTGCAATCCAGTCCCAAAAGGGAGAATATAATTTAAGACACATACAATATTTAGTAAAAATTCTCACGCACATGATAAGATAATAGGAACCTAAGGCTAAATTCTTACAACTAAAACCTAAAAATGAAGGGGAGGGGTAAAGGCTGAAGGATAGGGGCAGTGATTTGGGGGTTTGCCCTTAATCATTACACAAGGGCTTATTATTCTACCCTTCACAAGACTTAATTATGAAACCCCACAGTTCTAGACAATTTACACCTTTCCAGGACGTCATAATTCAACCCAGTACATGTTCTTGATTGAATAAGATATACAGTTCTCAGGCCTTCACTGACTGGAGCACACTTGGACCTGACGTCCAACTAGAAGTTCATTCCTAGCAAAGACATTTAATGTTAACAATTAGTGAATCAAATTTTTTTTGACAGACTCAATCAAGATCCAAAGTGGGATGCCATGAAACCATGCAGAAATGCAATGTAACTAGAATACTAACAGGTAGGCCATTCCGGGGAGCTGCGCTGCCATTGCCTGGTGCGAGTGACGTCACCCTGAAGAGTTAGCTGAGGTTTTTTTTGAGTTAATCTTGTTAGATATTATTTTAATTACACTCCACTTAGTCATGTAACTTTAGAGGACAGAACATTTATCATTTAAAATTAATATGAAAACAGCGCCTCAAATATGCATATACACTCACAGCAGAGATTTACAAAATTAAGAAAATAACATTTTATGAACAAAGTACTAGAACTAATAAGCACATAAATGAGGTAAATACTGAATTCAACACTCTTTAACTTAAATAAAGGACAGTTAGTATCCAATTATTTTATTTAATTATCGCAGATTCGAAAGAAACATACAAGTTATGACATGTAGGTTACGGGAAATGCAATAATTTAAGAATATTTTGTTATTCATCTAGACTTATGCCTGTTGGAAATAAGATATTAACTCGTCTTAAATGATGATAATACTACTTTTTTTCTTTTTCTTTCTATTTTGCTCTATGTCGCACCGACACAGATAGGTCTTATGGCGACGATGGGATAGGAAAGAGCTAGGAATGAGAAAGAAGCGGCCGTGGCCTCAATTAAGGTACAGCCCCAGCATTTGCCTGGTGTGAAAATGGGAAACCATGGTAAAACCATCTTCAGGGCTGCCGACAGTGGGGCTTGGACCTGCTATCTCCCGGATGCAAGCTGACAGCTGCACGCCCCTAACCACACGGCCAACTCGCCCGGTTATAATGCTACCTGAAGAAGATTCTTCTTCATTCTTTCGTAAAATGTCCATACATCTTTTCTAGTTCGCCTAATCCTAATGAAATTTTTTTGTTCTCACATACAGCAATATTTGTGAATTTCAGGGAATTTTGCGGACCTAAAATCACGTCATCAGATAAATCGTAACTCACGATCATCTATACTCATTTCGATGAAGTTAATAACTGCTGCCTTCCGTAAGTGCTGGAATGTTTCTCTGTCAAAAATTCTATGTTTACACTTAAAAAAAGGCTTGTCCCAATTTTAAAAAGGTTGAGTGACAAGTTAGACGATATCTCTGTTTAGCAAATAAATATATGCCAAAGAAGAGAGCTCTTAAGGTAAGAGCATTTGCAATGTCTTGAAGGCCCCACTTCATTCTTGTTTTTGTTCAGAAGGGATCAAATTTGGCCGGGAGAGAAACATTGTGACCAGACATGCATCAGTTCACTACATGTGTCTTGTTTTGAATTGTGCAGAGATCCTTTCGTCAAAGGTACAGCATATTTTGTAACTTGGGACGTGTTCGGAGCCATAAACTATTTCCTTAACGACAAATTTTCCGTCTTCAGTCTCTGTATTTCTGTTTTCAGCCAAATGATTTCTTCTTTGGTATTGTCAGCTATCTCGAGAATCATGTCTGTACTCATTGACTGGTAGAGTTCTGTAGAACATAATGTAATAATTTCTGTTACAAGTAGAAAATCATAAAGAGAAGAAAATATACTAACAAGAATAGCTTATTCACAATAATTTCAGATTTTTTTCACTCAGAATATTAGTATAGTAATTATCTTAATACCAATATACCGGGCAAGTTGGCCGAGCTGTTAGGGGCGTGCAGCTGTGAGCTTGCATCTGGGAGATAGTGGGTTTGAATGCCACTGTCGGCATCCCTGAAGATTTTTTGTGGTTTCCCGTTTTCACACCAGGCAAATGCTGAGGCTGTACCTCAGTTAAGGCATACGCTTCCTTCCCACTCCTAGTCTCTTCCTATTCCATCGTCGCCATAAGACCTATCTGTGTCGGTGCGACGTAAAGCAAATTGTTAATACCAATATTGGCACAAATGTTGTCAACTGATCGTCATCATTTCTTGTATTTGTAGCATCGATGTCATTTCAGTGCCAGTTAGGAATATTTTGGGAGGGTACAGCATCTGCCTTCAATTTCCTTTTTTTAATGGCAAGCCCAGCAGTTGGTCTTTTCAAGTCCTGTTCATAGTTATGAGGGAGGAAATGCACGTAACAAATTCTAGCAGAATCAGGTTCATTTTATCAGCTCTTTGACACAGATGCTGTAGAGTGTGAAAGACCTTGAGCCCATAATTTAAAAAAAAAAAGTTTTGAAAGCCAAGATAAATTATATTCTCAGTTTTGTAGACCATATTTTTACATTCTGCAACAGTGCAGTTATCCCTGCTTTCACTGATTTCATTACCTCCTTGCACTAAATAACAGTATGTAATCTAAACTTCACTCACACATTGTACTAATTAATTTAATCTGTGAGCTTGCATCTAGGAGATAGTAGGTTCGAATCCCACTATCGGCAGCCCTGAAGATGGTTTTCTGTGGTTTCCCATTTTCACACCAGGCAAATGCTGGGGCTGGGGCTGTTCCTTAATTAAGGCCATGGCCGCTTCCTTCCAACTCCTAGGCCTTTCCTATCCTGTTGTTGCCATAAGACCTATATGTGTCGGTGCAATGTAAAGCCACTAGCAAAAAAAAAAAAAAAACACACAACTAAACAGCTGACTGGAGACCACTTACTAATGTTACCGCTTGGAACATGCTATAGAAGTGTTCTCACAGTGACGTCACAAGCTACGAGAGCAGTTAGCACGGGAAAGCAACTCTGGCACTCCCCTGGCAGAAATGGAAGATATCACAGTTTATCTCTTGTTTCTGTTTGGCCTATTTGCTAAGAAAAAGTTTGAACTTGAAAGGAACACACTCGTAAACATTCTTTTCTAGTCAGTCCCCCATCCACAAATTCATAATAAAGGCACAATTGAAAGGATAAACACACCCACTTGCACCAAGTTTAATTAAGAGTTGATAGAAATTAACATTTTCTTTTAGAACCAGGCTGAGTGGCTCAGACAGTTGAGGAGCTGGCCTTCTGACCCCAACTTGGCAGGTGTGATCCTGGCTCAGTCCGGTGGTATTTGAAGGTGCTCAAATACCGTATTTACGCTAATAATGCCTGCATATTTTTTTAAAAAAATTTGAGGCACAAAATTGGGGTGCGGGTTTTATTTGCATCAAGGTTGCCAACACGCTCCTGGCTCACCTACTTTTCAGTGTTGAGTGTACAATTATGCTTTGTGCAACTGTAGATGGAAGAAAACTGTCTCCATATGGCATATTTAAACTGAAAACAATTGAGACTTTTAATTCTAAGCTGACTTTACATTTTTTTTAAATAGTACTGTATTTTACAGAGTAATTTAAATTCCAGATTTCTCCGCGTCATGATAGAACACATCTTCCGGAACGTGCAGGAGTAGCTTTCCGCACTTTCACTGTGTGTTTCATAGTTGAAAATAGAGTGGAATGGTAATTCTTTTGTATTCAGCGTTTTAAGGAACGCCACAATATCATGTAGCTGGCAGTACACGGAAAAGCAGAATCTGTGAAAACTGGTGAGGGTTGGCATTTCTAAATTACAAGATGACTTAATTCGAAATCACATAATTGGAAGTCCGATTTCTGTATTACAAAGACTTTGAATTAACGAGGTTTTACTATATTGCAAAACTAACATCAGATTTTGCCGGTGTGTCTGTTTCAAGTGTTTACGTTGCACGAGAAGAATTATCCACCACCGGTTGTGTTACTGTCTAGTAAAAAGAGACCACGTGTGAGAAGTGTTCTAGGCCCGTATTCACCAATATCGGTAAGTCTTGCTGTTATCTTAGATTTCCAAAACTCGGATATGTCATTATCTCGGATAAAGCTCACTTCCGTATTCACCAAAGAATTTATTATCTCGGTTTAACAAAAGTAAGTTTTTGTTTCAATCTGAGTTTGAACCGCAAATTTTTCATACTGACATATGAAAAACAGATGACTACGAGCTGCCGCCACTATCGAATTGTAAACAAGTTTTTGATTCCATTCGGGGTTTGCAAATAATTTGCATAAATTATGTACGCTATTGAGCAGAAACTATGAAAGAAGCCTAATATGACTTTCCAAGAGAGTGAATTTTTATTGAAGTTGGTGGCAGAAAACATTAACAAAGGGAATAAGAAAATCAATTATAGCCTACACATTGTACGTCACTCAAAAACTAAGGCAGTGTTCCTTAATTCTTCATTAAAAGTCACCTAGTCCTGTACTGTACTGTACTGTACAAGATATTAGCTATAATCGAGAATTCATTTTAGGCCTACCTATGTGTTGGGAATTCCAGGTTATGTTCAGAGGCTTTAGATAACCTAAAATGTGTCTGAAAATCAGAGTCATCATAGTCCTGGAAATATGTCGCACGTTCTTTTATCCATCTAGGACTTTATTAATTGCATAATCTTTATCGTATTACTCGTTGCTGTGATTTTATCTTTCAATTAGATATTCCAGCCGCCTACAGGCGTTAGACGTGGAGTGTGACGAACGTAAGTAATTTAGGAGAGGATTCTAGTGATACAAGAGACAACAAATCTTGCCATCTACAGGAAATCGAGGCTATTGCAAGTTCAGATTAATTAAATACCTGTCACGTAAGTATGCCTACTTGCTCATTTTCATGGAAAATATATTTCATAGCAGTGATATTTGCGTAAAGACCACGTATACCTCGTGGAGAGATACAAAATATTTGTTTATGCCTACGTTACTCTTTCGATAGAAGGAATTTTAGTCCATTTCATTTTTTTTTTTTTTTTCAAAATGAGCCTTCCTAAAATGAGGGTGCAGGCATTATTTGATGGCAGGGATTATTCGGGTAAATACGGTACATCAACCTCATGTCAGCAAATTTACTGGCACGTGAAAGAACTTCAGGACTAAATTCCGGCACCTCGACATCTCCGAAAACCGTAAAAGTAGTTAGTGGAACGTAAAGCCAATTACATTAGTTCTTTTAGAAGTAATGGACTCTACCATCATCAGCAGTACTCCTGCTCACCTTGTCCGTAGTGATTCTGCATCAGCTCCAACCGGCGTACTGTTATTTCTGACCTCACAAACTACTAAGATGATGCTGAACGAAGTTTAGGTGATATGACTGTACTATATACACCAGTGTAGAAGGAGTAGTAAGAACATGACAGAAGTTTCTGGCACACAGATGGTGTTGTCCAATGAAACAACAGGTGGTGTGAAGGTCACGTGACATGCGGCGAACCAACAAGCGAGGTAGTGAAGAGGTGTTGCAGCCAGTAAAATGTAGAGCGCTGTTGAGTGTGAAAGATCTTTGTGGGTGGAATTAAAGTCCGTAGGAGCAGGACTTCTTACTCAGCGTATAATGTAAGTGCTATATTCGCCGCCGACCTGAATGATACAAGGACAGCCGCATGTGAGTAACCATTACACGGTCGAAGAGAAACGAAGTGAAGAACATGGTTCACTCCAGCTACAACAAATACTTGTGGAATCTGGACTACAGTAATGACACCAAGTCACTCTGGAAATATATTCACAGCAAATGTGGCACACTGCACCCAGTAGCTTCTAACACAAGGAGGACTAATATCCACGGTAATATAGCGAGAGCATTCAATATCTCATTCAAGGACAACGTGAATGAATCCACAAACAGGCTTCCCCTCTGGCCCTTGCTGCGTACCAAACCACTGAGGGAAGTACAATCGACTTCTTTTGAAATCGAGTTGGTACTTTGAAACCTGCAGCCAAACTGTGCCAGAGGGCCAGATTTTGTTCCCCGGAAATTCTTAAAAACTGTGTCTCAGCTGTTGCTCCATCCCTTGCAGCTATTTACAACCTTTCACTTTCCTCCGGCAAATTACCACCAACATGGAAGACAGCCAATGTTGTACCAGTCTTTAAACACGGCAACAAGCAAAGCATTCAGAACTACAGGCTAATTTCAATCACCTCCATCTTATTCAAAATCCTGGAAAAAGTAATCAAAACCCAAATCATCATTTATCTGAAAAAAATTCCCTCGTGAATGACGAGTAACATGGGTTTGTATCCAGACAGCCCTGTGCTACTCTTCTGGCCGAGATCGTCAGTGACTGGGCCATCTGCCTCAAACGTGAACCAAGCTGTGTGATCAAAGCAGTAAGTCTGGACTGGACTTTTGATTCTGCCCCATCATCGACACCTGCTGAAGCTATGGCAGTATGGGATTGCAGGTTCATTGCTGACGTGGGTGGACTCCTTCCTCACCGGCTGTACCCAACACACCGTATCCGCTGGTGAGATGTCCAACAGTGTACCTGTGACCTCAGGTGGCATTCAGGGGTCAGGCCTGGGCATGACCCTATATTTTATCTTTATGCTTGACCTACCTTGATGTGTTACTTCAAAGATAGTTCAATATGCATATGCCTGTACATTGTACCGTGTGACCAAAAGTAATACAGATTCCGGTGCCTCTCTGAAAAACCTGAAAAACAAAGATCTATGGTGTCAGAACAATGAAAGCAAACTCATATCTGTATGCCTATTAAAAATAACAGACCTCTCCAGTTGCTCTATAAAGGTACAATGATTCTCCACTCAAGCAGTATTATACTTCTAGGACTGACTATTACTAGTGAGTACTAGTTGAATTCCATGATGTAGGTTCAGAAATATGGCATGAAAATGAACACCTCAAAGACAAAATGTCTGACAATCCTGAAATTCCCAAAATCTCTTCGCTTAAAGACTGATGATTCAGATATAGAACAAATGAAGTATTTTACTTACCGAGGATTACAGAGGATGGAAGGTGCACCAATGAAGTTAAATGTCATATTGCTCAGACAAAAACAGCTTTTATGCAGAAGAGCAGATTACTGTGTACCAGTCAACATAGTCTTCCCCTCCAAATGAAAATGTTATGTGCATTTGTATGGACAGTTGCATTGTATGCCTGTGAAATATGGACACTAAATAAAAATTAAAAGAACTGTCTTGAAGCCTTTGAGATGTGGTGCTATTGTAAGACGATAAATATGATGTGGAGAGATAAGATGTCATACATCAGAGTTCTAGACACTGTGATGATGATGATCATCATCTTGAATCAGGCAGTGTTGTAGCAGAGAAAGATGCTTCTGTGCTTTGTAGATTGAGAGGAATGTTTGGAACTTCCTACTTATTTTCCACATAATGTAATGAGATTCTCAATATTCTTTGAACTGAGTAGTCTCTCTTTCAGAACAAGTTGCAGTGTATGAGCTACACATAACAAATGGGGAGATTTTCCCAAAGTTATGTCGCTTCCTGCATTACAACGATAGTTGTGAATCACAGCCACTATTTTATCAATTAAACCCAAAATTTCTAATGTCTTCAAGAAATATGCAATATTTTCACTTGTGTGTCTCATTTCTTCAAATGCTATCACTCCAATGCACATATGCTGAAGTTCACAGTCCTGGTCTATAAGTGAAGGTGATAGGTCGTTGTTGGGTGTCCACAAATCCATCGTAACTGCTATATCTGCATTTTGGAGCTCATCTTTTATTCTTGTTTCCACTCTTGATTTAGGACAGATGCTTGCCCTTCTTTCGGTCAACTACCTGCCAGTTTCCGCCGTCTTTGACCTTTTCTATTTTTTCTATTATTTTGTCGTCACCACCATCCACTGCAATGAATGGTTCAGTCTCCATTGTTTCCTCACTAGAGGGTGATTTGGAGACTGAGCACTCCATGGATCGTGATCTCTCCGATTTGGAGCGAAAGCCTTTTTTTCTGCGAAAACTAGGTTTCCCAAAAGGGGTCGAAGTAGAGATCGTCGAGGCCTCTCACTCTTATCCACCGTTTCCTTAGTCTTTGCAGGAGAGTCGGCAGATGGCTTGCCGGTCTTCTTTGGGGATCCTGTGACCCCCGATCTGTTTGGAGAAGATGCCTTCTCCAATTTTTTAGGGGAACGCTTTGGCTTCCCCCTTCTCCTCCTTTGTAATCCGGGCTTTGGCAGGAGGCCTGGACTTTCCAGGACTATTTGGGGAAGTCTTTCCCCCGCACCTTGGTGAGGGAATTCCTAGCCAAACATTCCTGGGAAGGGCTCTTCTCAGGCAACATCGGCAATAATGCAACTTTACATTTTGCTGCATTTTCTGATACTTTCTTGGTATCTCCAGTTTCCTTACTTAACAGTTCTTGTTGGTGACTTTGACTTTTCAATGCCTAGTCTGTACTGATGTTCTATACAAAAGACTCTGGCGTGATCCGCACTTTCGCGACCTTCTCAGCAAAGGAGATGAAGAACTCCGGAGCAGCCATGGACCTGAACTACCTCCGGGCGTCTGGATAAGACAACTTATCCAAGGTTTTTATCTCCTGGATCTTTTTCTCCTGCTTGAATGTGGGGCACTCCTTTGAGATTGGAGCAGTTGACGCACACAGGTGGTGGTGTGCAGTCAATTCCAGCATGCTTGCACTTCCCACACATTTTGCAGGTTGTCGAACCTGTACATCGCAATGAGGTGTGGCCAAACTTTTGACAGTTACAGCACCTCATTGGTGCTGGAATGTATGGACAAACAGCCACTTTTATCCATTCAGGCACGGTCTCAGCATCGACAGTAAGGATGAAAGCACCCGTATCAAGCAGCTTATCACCCACACGTCTCATCAACTTCTTCACATCTGTTACACCCCGCCGTGGTAGGTACTGGGTCATAGTATCATCGGAAGACATCACCAAATCCCTGTGGAATATAACTCCTGTGCAGGAGTTCAGGGACTGGTGCTTCTCAATTTTGACCTCTACCTTTCCGAAAAACTTGTGGGGTTTTTTTCTCTGTTTTACGTCGCACCGACACAGATAAGTCTTATGGTGTCGATGGGATAGGATAGGCCTAGGAAGGAAGAAAGCGGCCGTGGCCTTAATTAATGTACAGCCCCAGCATTTGCCTGGTGTGAAAATGGGAAACCACGGAAAACCATCTTCAGGGCTGCCGACAGTGGGGTTCAAACCCACTATCTTCCGATTACTGGATACTGGCTGCACTTAAGCGACTGCAGCTGTCGAGCTCGGTGAAACTTGGTTTTAAATAGCCATCTAGATGTTCAGCCGTAGATGTCTTAACGAGTATGGATGCATTGCAGAGCTTGCGCATCTCGTCGACTTCGCCAGCAACAATTTCTTCGATAGAATTACTGATCATAACAGGACATTCGTCAAGAAAATTTTTAACATCGACCCTGGAAGCAACCAGGAATTGAGGAAGACATTCCGTCACTTAAATAATCAATTGGAACTGGAGTATACTGCTTATGTTTTTTGGCAATCTTGGACACTGTATTTTAAAGGGTGCCACCCTTTGAAGATGAGCTAGAAAAAGAAGAAAGAGGTTCCACTTTTGGTCCCACGAGTACTTAGGAAATATGAAGTCTACCTTCGGCAGAACCCATGAGTAGTGCCAAAGACAAGGCTATATACTCCAGAGGGTGCCTGGTATCTGGAGGGGTTCGCTAAGAACTACTCTCCCAGTAGCCATGCATCACCTTGCCATGACCCAAAACTTGGGATTGGGAGGATAAAATCTCTGTACTAACCTATTCTACCCGAGTCAGAGAGGGTGCCTAGGCAGGAAGAGGAATGAAATTTAAGGTCAGAATAGAAGGGTAGAAATAATTATGAAGAATTAAGAGTACAAACACCTCTCAGGCAGCTCGGGGGACAACTTGTTAGTCTGGCCCTACACCGAAGCCAATCCAGCATGGGTAACCCTGAGCTGGCACAGCCCTCGGGATCAACAAGCACACAAGCCCCCACACCGACGTCAAGGTCATGGTGTCCCAGAGGGGGCCTCTATTTATTAGAGGCTATTCATGTCCATTGTTAACAGGTTTCCAGGGTCAGTAAATATTTACACAGATGGTTCGAGGGCAGAAGCGGAAGTAGGTTGTGGGTTCATTGTAGATAATAAGAGGTTTCTTTTTCCTCTACCTGAAACGCGTAGTGTGTACACAGCAGAGTTCTATGCTATCCTTGAAGCTCTGCAGTACTCACTGTCCAGTGAAAATTTGCACTCCTTAAGCTCATTACAGTCTATCGGTATGTGTTTCCCACGGCACCCTCTGATGCAACAGATCCAGGACCTGCTGACCAGGTTGTAGAAGCTATTCGTGTCCATTGTTGGCTGGTATCCAGGGTCAGTAGATATTTACACAGATGGTTCGAGGGCGGAAGCGGAAGTAGGCTGTGCATTCATTGTCAAGTTCCATTTCTGTGACTCCCAAACCTCAAAGGTACAGCAGGAGACAAGTTATCTGATAGGGCTGCCAGGGATATTCATTCTCAGCTGAAACATTTGGTCATATGCCATTGGGAGCTGGAGTGGCAGGCCACCCCTCTTTCCAATCAACTGAGAATGATTAAAGGAACTAAGAAGGCATGGAAGACTTCTCTTTGGGTCTCTTGGAGAGAAGCAGTGGTATTATGATGTCTTCATCGCCCGTGACATAGCAATGCATTCCTGATGTTTACTTGCATTCGCCATCTGCACATAGTACACATCCTTATGGAGTGCACAGAACTGGCCGATCTGCTTCATAGTCTAAACCTTCCGAGTACCGCCTCCCTCATTCTACGAGATTACGAGCAGTCAGTATACCTCATCATCCTTTTTATGAGGGATAGTGGAGTGTTTAAAAGTGGAAGTTCTTTATTTGTTTTTAAGTTTTTCTTGTATTGTTAACTATACTTTTATTCTTTTCACTATGTTTTAATTTGGTTTGAGGTTTTAAGCTTAATAAAACACATGATTTCATTTTAAACGCAGTGTCTCATTCTATTTTATTACATTTCAATCTTTTTTTGATCATTTTATAGAGAAATAAGGCATTGCAAATTAGATCCACTGTTTATTTAAAATAATTTTCTTCATCATTATCTTTCTTTTTAAATCCCAGGTGGTGGATAAATTTTAAATTGTAATCTATTGTTTCAATTTGTCTTAGCTCGTACCATCAGGGGCCAATGACCTAGATGTTAGGCCCCTTTAAACAATATCATCATTTTATAATAAGTTGCATCCTTGCTTGTGATTTGATAGTTTAAATAGACTTGTTTACTGAAAGACACTTATTGGTTACACTCAGAACCAGGTTATTTCGTAGGCAGAGCCTGGTTTTTCCATAGCCATCTAAATAAATAATGCTACAAATTAGTGCAATATTGCATTCGAAAATATCTTCCTCAAGCTACAAATCGGCACTTTTTATTGCCCTCACTTAGAAATTTGTACTTCAGAAAAACTGGCACCAGAACATCCGCAGAAATTCGGAGGAAGGTCCCTTTTTTTATGGGATCAGTAGAGCTATAAACAAACCCAATTTCCTGCTATTTTGAAACTTATAGTATTAAAAAGGTATCGAGTTATCGAAAGTGTCAAGAACCCATCTCTGGTTATTTCACTTTCACTTCTGCTGTTAATGTTCATCCTGCTATTTTCTTGTCTAGTTATCATCTTTTATGAACAGTTATACTGAAACATTCTTTTTCTCTCTCTAGATGCCGACTACCCAAGCCAAGCAACATCATCATCTGAAGCTTTCCTCATGCCAGTGTGGGACACAAACACTTCAAATAGTGATACATTTCCTTCAAGCACTGATTGGAGTTTGAACAAGAGAAGAGTGCGTTTAAGCAGTAAATCTTTCTCAGTAGTTGATGGTAGGCCATTTCTTACCCCAGAAGGCTTGCAGGTCGTGCAGGTCAAAAATGATAGTATTACAGTTCCTGGTGGACAGATCCAAGTGCCAGTGGTTGAAGCAAATGCAGGGGAATATTATACAGGTGGCTCATACTCCTCAGTAGCAGCACGACTTGCTAGTCGCACACTCTATCAGAAACGGAAACATGTGTGGAGGTCTCGTCGTCCCGTGCAGTGTCCAAATTGTCAGAAGGTTATCACCATGGCATATAACCTCAAGAGTCACTTGTCTACTTGCCTCAAGAGGAATGGTGGGCTATACCGCAAGACATAAACCTCAGTTTACAAAGTACATCTCTTAATCAATGGTTTTGTTCTTTTGTGGTATTTTTGGTACAAATGGAAATAGGATCTTAAGGTAAATCCTATGATTTGAGAATCAGTAGGAAAATATAGCTATGGCTTCAATCTAGCTCTCTTTCAGTATGACTCCATTGTAAGTGGACAGAGTATTCCTATAGTGATTCTCAGTTATGAACATACCTTTGAGATTTTTTCTCAAAAAGAGGCCTTGAATATAAGACAGTATTTTAATTTTTTTGAACATTGTACAATAATTTTTGTTTGTATATTTATAAGTTTCAAAAATGCGCCAAACTCCATTGTTTATTAATGTTATGTTTAAATAAATCATTTAACAAGCAAATATTATTTCTTTAATTATGACTTTTTAAAGCCCAAAACACTAGACTTATAAAGTGAGTTACATTGAAATGAGACCTTCTCAACTTATCCAGGAAAACAGTCATGGAACTTCATCCTTTATAATTTCAAAACCTCTACTCTGGTTGGCTTGATAGAGAACAACCTATATCAGAAATTTAATAAACTGTTAATTACTATGTGAAAATTGTATTAATTTCAACTTTAGATATTGAGTATGATGCAGAACTACCCTTCTTTGCACATTATTTCTGACTACCTTAATAGAAAAGCACAGTTCTATACAAATTAACAGAAATCTCAGACAGCTGGATGCTGCACTGTTTGCCAATAACTTGCACAGTAAGCATCATGGTCTGCAAAGATCTGTGTTCATTATTCAGCATTTCAAAAATTTTACATGGGTATATCAGGCTTCCAAAAGAAAAGACCCTTTATTAAGTAAAATATATTTCGGAAACATTTTAGAAAGGGTTCATGAATTTGATTATCTGTCTTATCAGAAAGATATCTACACATTGCACATACAAGGGTGAATCAAAAGTAAGTTACACATCTAAGCTATGGCCATTTATGAAACCACCTACACACAGGCAACATGGTTATGACAACATACAATGTAAACTCACTTTCTCACATAGTCCCAAGAGATTTTAAACATTTCTTGGAACGGTCAACCAACTTTTTGATTCTGGATGTGTAGAAATCACCTCCAGCGCTATGTAACCACCTGGAGACAGCTGCTTTCACATCCTCATCATATTAGAATCGTCATCCACCGAGATCCTTTTCTAAGCTTAACGAACGCTAAGTCTGGACTGTATGGAGGATGTTGCCATACCTCCCACTTGAATCGCTGCGGGAGTTTAGACATTTCGCAGCCCGTGTGAGGTGTTGCATTATCATGCAACAAAATCACACTGGCTCTCAATTTTCCCCACCACTTTTCTTTAATTATTGCCTTACGCAACTGGTTCAACGTTTGACAATACAAAGCAGAGTTGATTGACGTACCTTTCGGCATAAATTCCACGTGCACCACACCCTCCATGTCAAAGAACACTGTTGCCATTACCGTTCCTGCCAAAGGGTGGACCTTGGCCTTCTTTTGTGGTGGTAATGTGGTGTGTACCCATTCCATCCATGTTCTCTTTGTTTCAGGGGTGAAGTGGTGGACCCACGTTTCATCCCCGGTGATGATTCGCCACAGAAACTTGTTGCCTTCCACAGAATAGTGTTGTAAAAATGCTAGTGACAATTAGAAACACTGTCCCTTGTGAACATCAGTGAGCAGACGTGGGACCCAACTTTGACACAGTTTACGAAATCCAAGGTGCTGGTGAACAATGCAGAACACACTGCCATACGAAATGTTCAGCATGTTGGCAATTTCCTGCAGTGTTATGCGTCAATTCTCTCTATTGATCCCATCCACACAGTCAACATTTGCAACGGTACTGGACGTTGCGGGCCTGCCTTCACAATATTCGTTCGTGAGATCCATACGACCAGCGTCAAATTGCTTACACTACTTTATTATACCTGGGCAAGAAATTGCACACTCACCATATACAGCAGTGATTTCACGATGAATGTCCGTGCAACTGAGCTCTTTAGCCCATAGAAATCTGATCGCTCCAAACTGGAGGTGCGCGCAATGAACATCCAGTTGACGCACCATTGAGCCCAGCCTGCTCTGCACACACGACACGATGGGATACCTCGCCAACCTTTCTATCAGACGTGTCAGCAGTTACTGTAGCTTGCTCTGCATTGGCCACAGTCATGACACACAGCGTGCCCTCGTAGTGAGCTAGTGTAACTTTTAGATTTGCCATTGTATGTTCCAAAACAATAAGGTAAACAAGATTTACAAAAATAATAGAAATTATTAACTCTATAATGAAGCCAGCTCCTGTGTAGAAGCACACTAGTTTGCACCAATATAATACCTTAGCCAGACCCGTCATATGCTATGGCAGTGAGGTATGGGCTCTTTAAGAACCATGGACATCTCCACAATCACAGCATGCAAAATGACTGCAGGCTACATAAACTGGGGTCACAAAAGAAATGAGAATGGCAATTATTAGGAAATCTAAAAATGCCATGTCCAAAGGATGGAAGCTGGAATATCACAAAAGGAAATTGCTGTGAATCCAGAGAAAAAAATGCAAGATCCTAACAGGCTACATGGCCCATTACAGGATAGTATGACGACGATGACAACTTCAGAAGGCTCCTGTCAGTCTTTGATTGCGAATAAAGGGTTCTTAATGGAGCATCTTGTGATTTGGAATCAATGTTCTCTTAACTGATCCTGAAACAGTATATGTCTATGAATTCAAGGTACATTTAATAATTTACTTACTCATTGGCTAACTTACGAATAGGCCATAAGCCATAAGAGCCTTGGACACCTGAAGATAAGTTGCTGCCTAGCTAGACAGTCTGCAAAGACTGGAATGTCTCGAGGTCTGTGTGACACCACCATTGTGACGACATTGCTTGCTATCTTGACTAGGTTCGCTGCCCCTCGTATCAAATAGCTTCCTCAGCTGACTACACAGAGATGAGTGAACCAGGATAAAAATAATCCTAGAATGAACCAGGAATCAACCCAATGCCTACATCATATGAAAGAAATAATCTTATTCATACAAAGTTTGCAACAACGAATGTTTCAAAGACACAATAACTCTCTACACTACAATAAAAATGAAAATCCATAGCCTGTTTCCAGTCATTCGACCGGGTCAAAGATGGCATAAATGAGGCAGTGAGGATAGGAATCGTGCTGGCTGCCAAAGCCTGTCACACTGCTCTGGGGCAATGATTAATGACTGGCAGATAAACTGAAATGATACTGGAGAGTGTTGCTGGAATGAAAGATGACAGAGGAAACCAGAGTACCCGGAAGAAAACCTGTCTCACCTCCGCTTTGTTCAGCACAAATCTCATGTGGAGTAACGGCAATTTGAACCACGGAACCCAGCGATGACAGGCCGGCACGCTACCGCCTAAGCCACGGAGTCTCTAACTCTGCACTACAATACTGGTCAATATTACAACAAGTTTCAAAGTATTCAGTATAGTCTTGGCACCATCCAAACAAAACTGCCATTCATGTGCCCATATATCCTCAAAATAAAAGAGATTTCTATTTTAAATATAGTTCCTTACATTCAAAAGATTGTGCTGAAAAATAATTTGGGATATTTTCCATTTTTTTATTTATTTTTTCAGAGACACCTAAATTAAATTTAAGAAAGAAAAACAAGAATAGTCAAGCAAACTTTTCTATAGCACAAAATCAGTCTAAGGTAATGTACAAAAAATCTCTGTAGATGTTTGTTGAATGGTAGATTCAACTTAGTTACATCACCACAAAAACCTCAACTAACTTCATTTTTAATAAGAAAAGTTTTGTGAAGTTTCCAATATATTTATTTCAGACATTCCTTTTATTCTGTTATTGTCTGTGCATTCCTTAGATATAATGGTGTCTTGTGATGCATCCACCTTACATCATACCTGTGACTCTGAAACTTTTTTTTTCTAGTTGTTTTACGTCGCACCGACACAGATAGGTCTTACGGCGACGATGGGACAGAAAAGGGCTAGGAGTGGGAAGGAAGCGGCCGAGGCCTTAATTAAGGTACAGCCCCAGCATTTGCCTGGTGTGAAAATGGGAAACCACGGAAAACCATTTTCAGGGCTGCCGACAGTGGGGTTCGAACCTACTATCTCCCGAATACTGGATACTGGCCGCACTTAAGCGACTGCAGCTATCGAGCTCAGTGACTCTGAATTTATCTTCTTACCGAACAGCATATAGGCCTAAAAATATCAGGTAGGTCCACTGATAAAAATGAAGAACAAAGATTTCATCCAGGTAGCATAAGGATATTAAAATGAGGTTAGTGGTTCTGTGATCTTTATCATTGACGTGAAAGAAGATATCTCTTATTTTGTACTTGTTATTCCTGATCTGAGCAACTTTCTAACCAGACCTCTGTCTAGCTTACAAAAAAAACTCTAATAATGTTACTGGTTTTAACATCCCACCAACTAATTTTTATACGGTTTTCGGAGAAAAAACTCTAAAAACTTGTTTAATACAGTAAAATGTCACTTTAATGACTGGCAATACAACGAAATGTTCACAATTGCAAAATTAATTTAATGTATGTTAAAATATTTCATTTTAAGGAATTTCGAACCCTCAGTATAAGGAATTAATATTAAGCCTTTTGAAAATATTTCACTTCAATTTTTCAAAATCTATATATATAATATGAACATGTAACCCAATATTGTGACAAAACTGAAATACCAACGCCCATGTATTATACAACAAACGAAAAGTCTCCAACAACCAACCAACCCCATGGCATTACAGCCCTGAAGGACCTTGGCCTACCAAGCGACCGCTGCTCATCCCAAAGACCTGCAGATTACTTGGTGTCATGTGGTCAGCACGACGAATCCTCTCGGCTGTTATTCTTGGCTTTCTAGACCAAGGCCACTATCTCTCCGTCAGGTAGCCCCTCAACTGTAATCACGTAGGCTGAGTGAGACCTCGAACCAGCCCTCACATCCAAGTAAAAATCCCTCACCTGGCCAGGAATCGAACCAGGGGCCTCTGGGTAAGAGGCGGACACGCTACCCCTACATGATGGGGCCGGCAAAGAAAGGTCTCCACTTCGGGATTACTAGAAAAATGTTATTTATTTCATTAATTCACGCCTGCAAAATTTTAACGCATATTATTTACAGAAGAATGGAAAGACGAGTTGAAACTGGGTTGGGAGAAGATCAGTTTGGCATCAGAAGAAATGTAGGGACACATGAAGCAATCCTGACTTTACGTCTGATCTTAGAGGATCGAATAAAGAAAGACAAGCCCATGTACATGGCGTTCGTAGATCTAGAAAAGGCATTTGATAATACTGATTGGACCAAGCTATTTGAGATTCTGAAGGTGATCGGGATCAGATACAGAGAACGAAGAATTATCTACAATCTGTATAAAAATCAGTCTGCAGTGATAAGAATCGAGGGCTTTGAAAAAGAATCAGCAATCCAGTAAGGAGTGAGGCAAGGTTGCAGTTTGTCCCCCGTCCTTTTCAATAATTATACAGAACAGGCAGTAAAAGAAATCAAAGACAAATGTGGTAAGGGAATCACGATCCAAGGAGGGAAAATCAAAACCTGAGATTTGCTGATGATATTGTTATTTTATCCAAGACTACAGAAGATCTGCAGGAATTGGTGAATGGTATGGACAGAGTCTTGAGTAAGGAGTACAAAATGAAAATAAAAGTCCAAAATGAAAGTAATGGAGTACTGTGGAACAAAGTCAGGTGATGCAGGAAATATTAGATTAGGAAATGAAGTCTTAAAGGAAGCAGATGAGTACTATTACTTGGGTAATAAAATAACTAGCAATGGCAGAAGTAAGGACGACATAAAATGCAGACTAGCACAAGCAAGGAAGGCCTTTCTTAAGAAAAGAAATTTGCTCACTTCGAACATTAATATAGGAATTAGAAAGATGTTTTTGAAGAATTTTGTTTGGAGTATCGCATTGTACGGAAGTGAAACATGGACGATAACTAGTTCAGAAAGAAAAAAGATAGAAGCTTTTGAAATGTGGTGTTACAGAAGAATGCTGAAGGCGAGATGAATAGATCAAATCACGAATGCAGAGATACTGAATCGAATCGGTGAGAGGAGATCCATTTGGCTTAATTTGACAAGAAGAAGGGATAGAATGATAGGACACATCTTAAGACACTCAGGACTTGTACAGTTGGGTTTTGAGGGAAGTGTAGGCAGTAAGAACGGTAGTAGTAGACCAAGATATGAATATGACAAGCAGATTAGAGGAGATGTAGGATGCAACAGTTACGTAGAAATGAAAAGATTAGCACAGGATAGGGTGACATGGAAGCTGCACCAAACAAGTCTAAGGACTGATGACTCAACAACAACAATTCCTTTATTTGCATAAAATAGTAATGTATTCAAATAATACGATGATTAGGTCATTGCTGTTCACCGTATTCACTGGTAGATGGCTCTGTGAAAGTTGTCTCAGCTGATCTTTCTATGCCAGCCCAATGGAGAGTTCTGTGAAAGTTGTCTATGCAGATCCTTCTATGTTAGTCCGATAGATGGCTCTGTAAAATCGATTTATCACCAGAATGTTAGATGTTTCTCCATGTTGGTCATAAAAAGTGGGAAACAAAGAAATCCTTCTCAGGATATTCTATTCAAAAAGTCCTTTATTATGAAACTTACTTTGAATTACACAGTGTAGGATTATTAAATCTGCATGCACTGCCAAGCATGACATTTCGATGCGGAAATGATAAATGGACAGTTTAATTCGTGTTGCCACAATGTTTTCCACAACCTCAAGTGAATGACGTACTTAAAGGTATGATGCTACATGATAATGATTTCATTAACAATATAAGGCAGTATAACAGTACAATGTCCTTTTGCCCCTGGGTGGAAGTGGTAGAATATCATCCACGATATCCCCTGCCTGCCATAAGAAGTGATTAAAAGGGGCCCAGGGGTTCTTAACTTGGAAGAGTAGATTGGCGACCACAGGGTCCTTAGCTGAGCCCTGGCATTGCTTCCACTTGCTTGTGCCAGGCTCCTCGCTTTCATCTATCCTATCTGACCTCCCTTGGTCAACTCTTAGGCAGGCCGCACACCGGACGCGTCAAGTCACGTCAGCGACACAGAGACATGACGCATCAGAAAGGAGCACAGTGATAAGCAATGGAAAAACACAAATCGCCGCACACCGGCCTGCGTCTTGATGATATCATCAGCATCCTGCTGCAGACACGAGCGATAAGACACTGCATGTTCCATTTCTATGCGTCATGTCTTAAGCAAACACCTTCTCGTATAGTTCTGTTCCTGCTTTTTCTGAGCAGTGCCAGTGAACACAAGTGCCAGCATGAATGAAGAACAAATCAACATTAAATTAGTGCAATCCGTGGAGAAATATCGAATAATATATGATTATTCGCTACCAGGACATTCGAATAAGAACGAGGTGGATAAAGCGTGGCATGCAGTGTCCAAAGAATTAAATTTAAATGGTAAGTAACTTACATTCAGTAACATATTTATTAATTAGGTCGATGTACAGTAATTACATGTTTAATTATGTAAGAATAAACATTTCTTGCGCAACCAGAATTACTGATAATGTATAGTGCAGCTATATTTATATTTATTCTATAGCGTACTTATTCTGCCAAGAAAGGGCTACGTTTGGTTTCATAAAGTAAGAACACAAGTGATTTCTTAATTCAACAGCCTCAACTGTTGCTCTTCTGTTGCAGGGTTGCAATCTCTGCAACACACGCATCGTATTGTCAGTATTTTCATCCTTATCTGTTACACTCGGTTCACTAAAAACGCCGTCTTTTAGTCTAATGAAGTTATGCAGAACACAAATTGCTCGTATTATGTTGTCTATTTTATCAGGTTTGCAGGCTATAGCTGTACCGAGAACTCTAAATTTAGAAGCAAGCATTCCAAAACCACATTCTACACTCTTTCTAGCTCTGCTAAGCCTATAATTAAAAATCCGCCTTTCATTTGTAAGTTCTCTTCGCGGATAGGGTCTCATGATATGCTTCTGTAATGGAAAAGCTTCATCACCAACGAAAAAATAAGGAAATGGTGAACAGTGATCATCATCTTTCGGTAGCCTCTTGGGATCAGGTATATTCAGTGTGCCCTGCTGAAGGTTTCTTCCTAAAGCTGAGTTTCGCAACACGCCACCATCACTGTTTCTGCCATAGTCACCAGCTTCTATAACAATGAAAAGTCCATCTGCATCAACCAAAGCTAATAGAACAATAGAAAAATAGCCCTTGTAGTTATAGAAGGATGAGCCACTGTTTCTCGGACACTGGATACGAACGTGTTTCCCGTCTATGGCACCAATGCAGTTAGGCATATTCCAGAGTTCCAAATATCTTTCGGAAATATTCTCCCATAACTCCTTTGAGGGTGCAGGCATAAACTCAGGTTGAAGTGTTGTCCATACTGCCGAACACACTTCATCCACAATTTTGCCGATTGTTGTTTCTCCTCTTTTAAACTGAAAGCTCAAGCATCTGAAGCTGTTGCCAGTAGCTAAGTACCTGGAAATAAAGGACCATGAATACTATTACTGCTAAATTAAATTTTAAAAAGCTTGTAAAAAATTATTTTAGCCAAATTAAACTATTGACAATTGCACTCATATACACACATTCTATAAATTTAATATCATTGAACTGCACTGTTTTTGTTATAAAATGTTTGTTGTGAATTTATTTTTTATGTGTTAATAAGCATTCATTGGTATAGCTATTGTATGTATAGTCCTACTATAGGGCTCTGGCCTCAAGGACATCCTTTATATGAAATAAAATAAATAAATAAATAAATAATAATAATAATAATAATAATAATAATAATAATAATAATAATAATAAGTGTATTTTCTCATTGCAGTGGCCACCTGTAAAGACAAATGGAGAAACTGTAGGAACTGTTGGTCCAGATACTTAAGGCAAGCTCCTACCAGTGGTTCAGCAGCAGTAACCAAAAAGCCCTACTATCTTGCAGACTACTTGGCGTTTTTGACACCATTTACGAAATCAAGAAGACAAGTGGGAAACGTAGAAAATCCGTATGAAGAGGAGCAATCTGCTACAGAGGAACAACCATCATCAGTGGCCATGACAAAAGAAAACGACGAGGAGAATAGTGCTCAAGAAATTATGCAGCCGCTACCTCGAACACGTAGAAGAGATACAAAAAGAAGCGCCATTAAAATGGATATTGACGAAGTTTTCTCTTCATATATTCAGATGAAAACAAAGCGTACGGCTGAAGCGGAGTGTAATAACCCTGATGAGTTGTTTTTCAAAAGCCTGCTACCAGATGTGGCTAAATTATCACCTGCAGCTAAAAGCTCATTTAAGTTGTTTGTGCAGCAAAAATTAAATGACATGCTGTACGGATCAGCCAGGAATGTTCAGTATAGTGATACTCATTCCCATCCATCAACTTCCGTATTGCATTGCGGTGGTCAGACGGGCTCCTCATATACTATCTCACCATTCTCGTATGCAGAGAATTTACCAGAAGAAAACGAGGAAGAACGTGATCACTCATACTGATAAGACGTAGTTACAAAGACAGCACTGTATGGTATGAAGTTATAAGTGAAAAAACCAAAACATTGCACACATATTCTTTATATACTTTGTCAATATGAACAATTTCGCAGCTGTGTTCATCATCTAATAAATAATTTAATTATTTTAACAACAAATTATTATTCTAAGCTTTGAACTTACCTTAGTGTTATAAGTAGCTTTTCATCAGGACTTATAGCCTTCCTGTAGTTTGTGTCTTGTTTTCTTAATAATGGAGAAATTTTCTGAAGAAGTTCTGTGTAGCTTTCGGGGTACATTCGGTAGTATGACTGGAATTTTACCGGATCTTTTAGTAAATCATGCGCTAAGGTATAAGCACCATGTTGAGCACACGACATATTAAAATCATGAATCCATTTTATTTTCCTCTTGTAACGCAATTTCAACCACATGTACAGCAAAACATCATCTTCACTCGAGGAGGCCATGTTAACAGCTGATAATGCGTAGCGTATTGATGCAGACACATGCTTCTCCGGTGTGCGGCTACAAGTCTGCATCACGAGTGCGACAAACAAGCGAGTCTTTTTCATGTTGCGTTGCAGATGTTGACGCGTCCGGTGTGCGGCCTCACTTATTCTTTTTCAGACCTTGACAGTATTAGAGCATTCAAGGCCTAGGGAGTCTTTCAGTTTCACGCCCTTCGTGGCCCTTGTCTTTCTTTGGCCAGTACCTTCATTTTTCAAAGTGCGTGATCCCTTCCATATTTGCTCACAGATTTGTGTTATATAATATGCCTAATTGTACTTCCATTTAAAACAATAATCACCACCACCACCTATAATGTCCTTTGCATCCTTCTCTGCTAACCATAGCCATATTCCAGGATTAGGTCCATACTGTTTTAAGATTCAGGGGACGATTTATAAGTACAGTTCAGATTTACTAACTATTGAAAATTGCCGAGCATTATACGGCCAGCTTCATGTGATAGATTCAAGTCTTGCAAATAGAATTCATTGTAAAATTTCAATGAATAGCCAAGGTTCAAAACCTCCTTATGTATAATCACAACGAAAGTGTAAGTTTAAAGGCAAATAAACGGTCTTCCGGAATTCAGTATATTTTCCATTACTTTTCTCACACTTCCTTTATCATCAGTTTCATTTTTAGTCTTTGTTCACAGCTGTAGCTGCAACAGGCCACTAGTATAATTGAAATTCATCATTTTTTTTAATTTCGCACAATATAGCAAAACATTTCTTTTTGTTTTTTTGCTACTTGCTTTACAATGCACGGACACAGATAGGTCTTATGGCGATGATGGGATAGGAAAGGCCTAGGAGTTAGAAGGAAGCGGCCGTGGCCTTAATTGTGTTGGTGCGACGTAAAGCCACAAGCAAAAAAAAAAAAAAAAAAAAATGAACAGTATGAGGAGCAATTTAATAATGAAGCACCAAACAACAGGACAATATTAGCTGTCACTGAAAAGTTGCATCATACAGTATCAGTCTTATGTCAATGAAAGGGGATAACAGGGCGTCCAGGAAGTGTCACCACAAACAAAATTCATGGATGACTTTCCCAACACAGGGGAGTCGCTTACTATTCTGCAATAACTCTCGGGAGATAAACAAATTTATCACAGAACTCCACTCCCGTACCCCGCCTCCTCTCTGGACCTCACAGTTCCAGATGCCTACATATTGGGCATGTTGAAAAAATCAGTTTTCAAGACAGATGACCAACCTAAAAATATTCCTGAATTACACGAGAAGATAATATCAAGAGTTGTGCCCCTATAGAAACCTTGTTCATCAACATGTTCAACAGTCTTCAGAAACATTATGAACAATGTGTGTCACAATGATGGTATTGAATATGTACTATACCAATACAATTAAATAACTTTTCAGTGCTGATAAACTTAACCATAATAGGTATTTGTATTTATTCTTGTACTGACTTGTCTAAAGCTATTAAAAACTATTTAAAATTCATGAATGTTTTAGAAAGTTTAGAAATTCATTTTGCTCACAAAAGGAATCACTTTGAAACAAGTTTGAATGAAAGACATACAGATAAAAACCCTTTGTATAAACTAGCATTTAATCATTTAAGGAAGGAAAAGATAAAACTTGAAGATCTTAAATTTATTTAGGTATTCTCATTCAACATTATCTAAATACACTCAACTCTCGATTAACTGGGATAATGTAGGGTTAAATCCTCGCCGCTAGATAGGGGCTTCATTCATTCCATTCCTGACCCAGTCAAATGATTGGACACAGGTTGTGGATTTTCAATGTACAGTTAAGGCTTCCCGGATAAGTAAAACCACGGTTAACCCGCAAAAAGTTTAAAATAGAACAGGCGTACTGAAAGTACAGTTAAAATGGTAATAAATGATACTTCCCATTTTCACACCAGGCAAATGCTGGGGCTGTACCTTAATTAAGGCCACGGCCGCTTCCTTCCAACTCCTAGGCCTTTCCTATCCCATCATCACCATAAGACCTATCTGTGTCGGTGCGACGTAAACCCACTAGCAAAAGAAAAAATTAATAAATGATACTACTGTATTGTTTTTTATTAACTTACCCAATACGTCACAGTAAAAGTAGCACTTAGCACAATTAATAAATAAATGGCAAAATAAACAGCATTTTTGTTGAAACTAATAAGGCAAAGAAAATTTTTTAGACTACCTAACTTTACTGTTTCTGAAAATAAGTCATGGTTTTCTGCTTTTGTGCCGAGAAACACTTTTTCTTTATTTTGCTTCTCAAGTTTCTCAAAACAAGTTTTTCGGTGACGAGAGCATCATCCTGGCCCTTGATGTACTCCAGCAATGACTCAGCATTTGCCAAGGCAGCCCCATGCGTAACTGTTTGTTGTGCTTGTATTACTGGAACTCCTAACACTCATGCATTTTTAGTGTTTTGGATATCGCAGTTAAGCTACAATGCGGTTGATCCGATTATAGTAAACAGAGAGTTGAGTGTATTAACATTTTATGTATGGTAATGATAATTTTCCTAATATTTCACTAATGTTTGTTTATTCATTGATATGGTGAATTAAGATATACCGGTAATACTTTTTTAAATTTGGGCTAAGAAAACGAAAGTGATATAGTTTTTATTCTTTCATTGGACTTCCTTGAATGCTCCTGAAACATGTTTGAATAAATGATTTTCAATTATGGAAGCGTATTGACAAGGTGGATCAAGCACATACTATTTTAAATAGTTTTTAATAGCTTTTAACATTTTAGTGCCATATATTTTGCCACATATGGTATAAAGTAGATTTAGATAATAATCGGATTCTCTCAAAAAATGACAAAAACAACAAATGATTTAAGTTCTTTTAATCAATTCTTGATCCCCAAAGTTCCTAAAATTAGGATTTATACAAGAATGTTGCAATATATTGTAATATGGTATTTAAAATCCTGACCTCTTTGTACACGACTTACATCAAACCAATTTGCACAATATATGTACCTCTGCCATTTGCTGCTGTCTGCATCTTAATCTCTGACCACATCACTAAGGTTCAAGATGGTGGATCGAATGGTTCATTTTCATCACTATCAAATTCAACATTTGGATCTTTGGTCCATTTTCCATCTTCATCCTTGATCCAACCAGACCTATAATAAAGAGTATTGGAATAAACATCCTTCAATAATCATTTCATGTTGAGTTATGTTATGACCTACACCTAACTTGCATACCATTAACGTTTTGTTTACAAGTCATCACTAACCTTACTCTCACACTCTACAACAGAGGTGCTCATGCTGGGCATTCCATCCCGCGGGCACCCAGCACTGTAAGCTGACAGTGACGTTGTGGGTACATCACAGGCCGTGAAGGTTGGGCGAAGTTCTCCCAGTCACTCAATCATTGCAACGATACACGAGTTTGAAATGGAGGCACGAAATAATGAAAGAAAGAGGGCAGAAATACACATCATTTTCAATTTACATTGTAAGAAATAAGTTATTTATGTTCATTGCAGTTTATGTTTTTTCACTGCATATAAGAAAGAATTAGGCCTACAACCTCAAATATTTTTATAATGTACGTAATGAATTACAATTTTCACTATTACATTTTAAGAGGTGCTTTAGAAACATTTCTTATATAATACGGAGTTAAGGTGGATAAGTTGTGGGTTGTAGTTGTTTGGATTTAAATTATCTGATAAGCTCACCAACAATCCAATCATTCTTACTGGGAATAAAATCAGTGAGGTTATTTATTTGAAGGCATACTGTGCATCCATCTGGTAGATACATTTGCATTGTTGTTGTACTTTAATCCTACAATGTCCTCACTCATGACGAAACTTCCTCTCACCATTTACAGGCTAGCTATTATCATTGGATGCCTGTTGAATTTTAAATACTATTTTCAGAAATTCAGTGAACCAGGGAAGTCAAATAACACTATAGCCTTGTGGAAAATCAAGCAGTTAACTTGTTGAATTATGTAATTATATTCATTTTTTGTATAATGAATAACAGGAATTTTATTTTTTTTTAATGGAAATATTGTCATTCCCATTCAACGAATTATAAATTGTAGCTTGTATGCTTAAATCCTGTAACTTTGTAGATTGTAACATGAAAATTATAACGTGTCAGTTTTCTTTGAATGAATAAATATAAGAAAATAAAACTGTTTATATCAAGCGCAATACAAATTGAACTGGAATATCTTGAAAAGGTCTGTTTTTATTTTTTAAATTTTTTATTATAGCATTTTATTTTAAATTCTGTATCCCAATCAGCATTTTGCTGAGTAGTGAAGGAGAGCTTCATAACCACAATCAAACGTCAATGCTCTGTCACTTCCCTGCAAAGTGTGTTCGCTCTCTCGCTTCACTGTGACGTATGCTCACTACGTCATCTGCCTGTATTTACATCACGTCAGCCCGGCTGCACTGGGCTAGCCTCAGCGGGTGCCCAGCTGAGCACCACTGCTCTACAAAAAGTAAGAACTTCTATAACAAAATTTAGTACATGTAACTCAACATGCAACCATAGTTCAAATGAAATTACATTCTGAGCTGCAAATTATATTCTGCTTTCTTCATCTTAGTTTCATCAAGTTCAGGTTTGGTGGTGGTGGTGGTGGTGGTGGTGGTACCAATTTTGTCAGATTGAACCAGCAACTTTTTGTCATTCTCCACTTTCTCACATTCATATTTTTCTGGTGGTCGAGTACCCTCTCCATAATTTTCTCTAAGCTTTTGTACAGTCTTTTCTAGAGCCCTTTTCTTCCATAAACTCTTTAAATAATGACGCACTTGTGACTGGGCAGAGGGAGAATTTTTTTGACCTTGTTCACCTGCAAGCAAATTCATAACAAATATCAGATTATACTCTGAGAGAAACAATGTATTATCTTAATTTGAAAGTTTTGCATGGTAAATTACTACATAAATGCAAATCTACGCAAATTCTATAAAAATGTACCATTTTATCAGAAATGCACAACTTTGTTTGGACAGAAAAATGTGGGAAATATTCCAACATAACACAGTAATCAACTTTTGACTTTTAAATCATTTTCATCAATAGGTATGTACTGAACATGATCAATTAATGAAATGATCATCTGATTCCTTAACCCCTCAATGAGGGAGCAGTCACGGTGCATGCCTCGTTAAAGCAGGAGAAGGCCGCTACTCACCGTGAGTTAGGAGTATAAAATGTGTGATACTGTGGTACTGAAACCCCTGTAACTCGGTAGTTTCAGTACATATGCACAAAAAAGGTACAATATAACGCACTCCTTCTACTCTACAACACAAAATATCTCACTGTGAACTACTTCCTGTACCTTCCCATTGGAATGCATAAGCACATAGCCCAACATCACACACGCACGCACACCAATTATCTCCACTTTCAGCATTCATTTTCACCACAACAACATCATATATCAACAAACTATCACCAGAATTAAGATCACCATCACACAAGTCATCATAACCTTTCTTAACCCTCCTTTAGTCGCTCACGGAGATTACATTTTGCATGGTACTGAACTTCTCAGTTGAACTGTTGGTCTCCCCACCCCTATACCTTTCTCCTTGTTCATTTGGACTCGTCCTGTCAGCATTTCGGCGCTATCGTGCATCCTGTAAGGGAGTGTGGGATCATTGTTGTGACAAGTGACATCACCTGGACGTTTCCTCCATGTGCAAATAAGCAAAAAACCTTATATTTTAGTGCATATTATTTATTTTCTAGGTCGATGACTTTGTTGTTCTGTTCTTTTAAACGTATTTTTGAAAAATATTATTTCATATGATGTGATCGTCGTAGGTAATATCATAAGACCATTCGTCACAGTTAAGGCCTACAGTATTCTGATTTTAGATCAAACAAACTGTGTAAGAATAACCTACTAATACTTAAAAGGGTTTCTTTTAATTATACCGAAGAATACTGCAAACGAACATGCCAAAACAACATCTCAAAGGACAAAAATTACGCGCATTTTTAGCCCTTGAGGTTACCTCCGTGCGCAACTAGTAACGTAATAATTTTCGCGCGACTAAAGAAGGGTTAAAAAGTAAAGAAATACTCTCATAAGAGAGTCGCATTTTTCATTTTCCCACCCAGATCAGTTGTCACTGCGCTAAAATTCATGACTTTCAAACTGCTCAAAAAGAAAGGAAACAGACAACAGAGTCGATAGATCTCCACCAAAAGGACTTTGAAACAATAAACTACCCCTATGTAAAAGGAAGTCTAAGTTCACAATCCCTATGACAAATGGTAGCAAAATGCACAGGCTGCACCACGCAGTTCAGTACAGCACTCCACACCTGCCAATGTTTTGAGCATGCCATATCTCATGTGGCACTCTGTGCTGTCAGATTACTCAGTTATCTGTATATATAAAATAACGCTGGGTGAAGATGTCTCATAAGAGAGATGAAACATGTCCCTTTTTAAATAGAAAAGAGGAATAAAAAGTATAGTAGTGGAATTACCCAACCAATAAGAACTCGTAACTTGTTGAGCAGGTTGGCAAGCAGCATGTTGCCTGAGGTAAGGCCATTGATGCATGTACGGACAGTGTCAACGAAGTTAAGATGAACGAGCATGAAAAGACCAAGGAAAGGGGATTGGCTGCCTATAAAATGTTGGACACATGCAAATATAACGAAATATACTGCGAGATCAACTTATCACAGTAGCAGGCATGGAATGTTAACTTGTACTGTCTTTCACATCATTCAATATATTCACCATTATTGTTTTAGTAGAGAATGAATCAAGAAAGCACCATTCACTTCATCTGGATTAAGCAAGCTCCTTTTGTCACTAGTATGATAACCAGATGAACTGAAATTTCTTTCACTTGCTGCATTGCAGGCTGGAATAAACAATATTTTCTTTGCTAGCGGAGCAAGTCTTGGTGGGTCGTCATCAGAAAGATGATATTTTAATAAATAAATATAAACTTCATTAATAAAGATAGCTTCTCAGCCAAATCAACATGTCATTTTAAAAAGGAAAAAAAAAAAAAAAAAACATTTTCTTGGTCGACAAATCCACATGCGTTTTACGAGTATTATTAAATGAGTATTCAGAACACATGGATCACACAATGGAGAATACTTCCTCTCCCTCTCTTCTGTACTCAAAATTTAAGTTGCTGTACATGCAAAAGCACCATTCTCTGCAGCTCAAACAATTTCAGACAACATTTTAGCTTGTACCTCAGCAGCTTGCACTTCAATGTTTCATGAAATTGTTGTGGAAACGGGAGAATATTGGCAAAGTTTATTAGTTCATAGCCTACACCAACATTAAGTTACTGACATAGATCTTGAAACCCTGTTCCCAAAATAGCCGTAAAGGAAAAAAGATCTTAGAAGTGAAGCTTCCCCGGTGTGAAGAATTATTTAATTTAATTTCCAGGTTGAACCGTGTTGTACTTGTCTGCACATGACGTACAGTTGGCCGACGTTTCGAATACATTGCAGTATTCTTTGTCAAGGTGACTGAAATACCCCTACTCGATCTGAGGTAATCAGTCTCCCAGGCAGAAATTACACTACTAGAGTGGCCCTGATCTTGGCCTTTTATATCCTAGCCTTTTTGGCTGACGTAAGCCCTGGCTGTTTCGTGACTATTCTGGAACGTGTGTGTCACAGCCAGGTAGTGGGGGCTTGCCCGCACTGTTATGTAATGGGGTTGCGGCCCGTGTGTTTATGTTGTGGTCTGTATGTCTTAAACTATGAATAAGCATCCAAGAATTACTGATTTTATATCCTTCTTCTAAATTTATGTTGTTCGGATGTTTCTTGATTTCGATAGCCTCGCGGATTTTCCTTTCCAGATTCCAAGGGATAGCTGCTACGATCTTGGTCTTGTCAAATGATATTCCGTGCCTAGTTTCGTAGGAATGCTTGGCTACCGCTGAAATATCTGTGTTTTGGTTCTTGGTGTGACGGATATGTTCTTTTAGGCGGGTGGAGATCAGACGTTTTGTCTCACCTACATAACAAGCTCCACAGCTACATTCAATGTGATATACTCCAGGGGCCTGTAATTCTATTGTGTCTTTTACTGGTGGTAGATAACGGGCTAGCTTCCGGTGAGGTTTATAGATAGTTTTTATGTTGTATTTGTCCAGTATCTTGCCGATCCTGTCTGTAGTGTTTTTAATGCATGGCAGTATCGCTGTTTTCGGGCTGGTCAGTTCTTCTTTCCCGTTGTTTTCTCCTGCAGCGGCCTTTTCTTTGTTCTCTTCTGATTTTTTAAGGACTCGTCGGTTGTTATTGAGCGAGTAGCCATTTTTCCTGAGAGTTCTCGTGAGGTGAGAAAGAAAGAATGAATGAATGGATGGATATGAATTTAAAACGATCAGTGGAACTGACCCACAGTGTCTCACATGCACAGAAGCTGGCGTAAAACAATAGTATTAATGACCATGGGACTGCTTCTATAGCACGATACTGAATCGATGATGCTTGTAGTCGAAAGGAGTCCAAAATCCAAGTCATCAACCCCTCATAATGGTACTTATCACTAGAAAAGTAGAACCATGGTATTTGTCATGTTGCGATACTAATCAAGAGTAGCGTAGACTCACAGTATTCCACACATTATGGTATTATTCACAGGTAATGAAACTTGCACATGTTTTACAGACCTACTGTGTTTCGCACATTGCGGCGTCATTGACAGGCAACGCAAATCTATGGTGTTCACACCTAAGTGTACTAACCACAGGGACTTGTACTATCCTGTGGTGTTCCTCATATAGTGGGTACTAATCATAGGCAAGGCAGAACCATGGGTTCCGTCATACCACGGTGACGCTCAAATAGTGCTACTAATCACAGGTACTGTAAAGCTGTCACGCTCTCGTTTGCTACTAATCACAAACCTATTTGGTACCTAACATAGCGGTACTACGTGCAAGGAATAGCGACCCATGGTGTTCCCCGCGTGGTGGTACTTATCACAAGGAGTTTCATGGTTCTAATATAACCATCCCTTGGTCGCCTCGTTTAGTCGCCTCTTACGACAGGCAGGGGATACCGTGGGTGTATTCTTCGTCTGCGACCCCCACCGACAGGTGGTGTTTCATATTTTACTAGCATGTGTGTTATTCGAGCTAGTGATATGTTTGTGTATTGATGCCAGTCTTGGGTAATTTCTACCCGGTGCAAGTGCTAACGTAAGTTAAGAGTGAGTTTTAATTTTCTCGCAGTTTGCAGAGGGCAGACTAGCTGTGGAGGGGCATTCTCGCTCACACAGCTATGGTGTAGTGTGGTGTACTGTAGTTGGATTGCTCACAACGATCCCATAAGTTGATGTTTGTAAGGGCTATTCAGCTCCCATGAAATGTAGCAGTCACCTATCCATGCAGATTTTAGGCCTATGTTGTTTAACTATTAATATCTCCAATTACGAGTTAAGGTACGAAATTATTAAAAGGAGTGAATATCGCTGACCTTAAGAGTCATTAAGCTCAGTGTATCATGTGGTGGAGTAAAGGATGTAAATCACAAGTGTAGTTTAGACGTTAGTCTGGTAGTATGGTGTAGTTCAGTTACGGTGGAGAGTGACAGAGAGAGGGAAGACGCCTCAGAAACAAGTAAATAGGAAATTAAAGCTTTGCTTGGATTTTTATACCACACTGATATCCTGTGATCAGCATATATATTACAATGCCTAGCACACATACTAATGGATAAGGTAGGTCAAGTTATAGATCTGATGAATACCAAGTATTATGATTTCTGACATATTTGACTATGTTTATTTATTCCATTGCAATTCAATAGTTGCCTAAGATCCAGAGGTCTACTTTATTTCTAAACGACAGTACATAACTCTACTTAAGGCAGTGGGGGCCTCTTTTTTGCCATAACGGTTCCCCTCAGCGGACACCTTCCTACGTTAAGGCCAAAGTAACAGTTAAATATTTAGATTATTTCAACAGAATAAAAAAGTTTACAGAAATCTGGTGAGTCCATTAGAACAGTAGAGGATGTAATTAAAAAGGACAGTCTTCTGTGATGTATACAATCATATTTTTCCTCTGGACTTATATTTCACCTAGTTTTTAAAAAACTATTGAAATTTTAATTTAAAAAATAGTGGTGTACTTACTTGTACTTAGCCCGGGAACATCAAGGACTGTCTTTCTAGAAAACAGTCGTGAAGGTCCATTCTTGCTATTTTTCTGTCTAGCAACAGGTTGAGACAGCTTTCTTTCAGTTTTCAGGTAGTCGTAGTGGTCAGCTTTCAGTTGTTTCATTTCGAGTTCCTTCTTATGGGCCAGGAATTTGCTAAGCTCTACACAATTAAAGACAATATATTCTTAATTAGAGATTTTTTAAAATGAAAAGTCAGCCAAAGTACATTCATTTTTCCAGTTTGAATACCTTCTCCTTCTCCTCAAGTTTGCTACACCTACCTCTCCTTCCATCACAAGGGAGAATAAGCCTTTACAGCCAGCAGTTTATTTGGCATTTTTCTTTTTGTATCAAAGTATGCCTTCCATTTTTATGTACTGATCTGTAGCTATATGAACAATATTTTATGACTGAAGATTTATGAAGAAGTTTTAGCATATAACAGATAGAAGGCTTCCTATCATGACTTATAAGATTTTCTTCAAGAGGCTTACTATTTTCCGTACAGAGTCAAGAACCCCATTTTACAGCAATATTTGAAAATCATAGCTAGTAAATAATTTTACCTCAGGATCTGTATATTATGCATGTGGTATTTACTATTTGCATTGCTCTGTCTTGGAAATAATGTGGTGTCAAGGCACAGCATCTAAAATCTGCTAGTTGATTTGGATACTCATCAAAAGTAAACAGAAAATAAATTTATATTACAAAATTAAAAATGAAATATGCAGTACTTAACAAAATTGAAATAGTGTTGCACTGACTGATTTTTAAGTCAAAGAACAATTACTCTCTGTCTTCAGTGAGAAAATGTAAAGCAATGTATAGCTGCTATTTTGGAAAAATGGCGCCATGACTGAACTAGCGAATGTAGGTATGGTACATGACTGTGATGTCATTAGACTTCGTACAGTCCATGTGAGAAACAGGTGAGCAGAGGATGGGTAAGACATGAGATCTCGGCGCATTTAATCGCAGCCAGATTGTTGGTGCCATGTGTATGGACTATTCCATCTCCGAAATCATGCAGGCAATGGATTTTCCATGGACCACTATGTCCAGACTGTACCACGAGTATGTCGGCGGCGACGGCAGTTACTCGTTTGCGAGTTTCCAGATTTCCTGACTAATAGGCCAATTCTTGCATAGAACATACGTCCACACATCGCGCAGCTGCAGGACGGGGGAGATCTTGGCTGGGTTTGGCGAAGTTTGCGTTCCTGTCGCTTAAGATTTTCAAGTCTACGGCGTTCTTGTTCGAAGTGTTGAACTGAGGCACACACACTTTGCCATCAAAGTAAACAGTCCTTGGCAAGTGTTTCCCAGGTTTGTGGCTTTATTTCTGCCATCTTTAAGGTTTGTTTCAGTAGGTCTTTGAAACATCTCAAGGGGACACCCCGTGGTCTTGAACCGGAGCCAAGTTCACCACAGAGGATCTGGCGCGGTAGTCTGGTGTCATGCATACGGCGCATATGTCCTGCCCGTTTGAGGCAATGTCTAACGACCAATGCTTCTACACTCTTAGCACATGCTTTCTCGAGAACTTCAACATTAGGAATGTAGTTTTCCCACTTGATGTACATGATGGAACGTATTTTTGCTGGTGAAAGCACTCCAGCTTTTTTATGTCATGTCAGTATAAGGTCCACGTTTCATAGCCATAGAGAAGTGTAGAGATGACTACAGCCTGGTATACGATTAGTTTTGTGCGAATTGTAAGGTTTTTATTCCTTAAGACTCTGTGTGATAGTCGGACAAAGGCCACATGGGCAGCACGAAGCCTGTTTTCCACATCCTGTTCTGAAGTACAGCTCTTTGACAAGATACTCCCAAGGTAAGTGAAGTGGTCTACTTGTTCTAGTTTGGTGTTTGAGATGGTAATGTTAAAATCTGGGATGTTCGTCCCTGGTGCAGGCTGAGCAAGTACCTTGGTTGTTGGGTTTTTTTTTTTTTGTTTTTTTTTTTTTTGGCATTGATGGTGAAGCCAAAAAGGTCATATGCATCCTTGAAACTGTTGACTGACTGTTAACGTTCCTCAGGTGTAAGAGCCGGCGATGTGGTATCACCAGCATACTGCGTTTCAATTACTGTAGTAACACTGGCATGTCTTTGAAAGTGAAGTCTAGCTAAGTTGAAGAGGCCACCATCAAAGTGATATTTAATCTTTATGCTGGGGTTGTCTGCTGTTTCATAAAGCATGGCCACCAGATACAAGACAAACAGAGTTGGAACAAGTACACAACCCTGCTTCAATCCATGTGGGATTGGGAATGGTTTGGAGAAGTTGTTTTGACAGAGAATCTGTCCAGTCATACCATCATGAAGTGCTTGCACCAGGCCCACAAAATGCTCAGGACAGCCAAAGCGTCTCAGAACTGCCCACATAGCGTGTCTTGGAACACTATCGAAGGCTTTTTCCAGGTCATAAAACACAAAATAGAGAGGCTTCTGTTGTTCTCTGCATTTATCTTGCAATTGCCTTGCACAAAAGATCATGTCAACAGTACCTCTGGAGGCTCGGAAACCACATTAAGACTCTGGTAGAGTCCTCTCAGGGATCACTTGCAGGAGGCTAGGCAGGATCCTTGCAAGAAGTTTACCTACAATGGATAACAGAGAAATGCCACAATAGTTGTCACATATACTACGGTCACCTTTCTTGAAAATAATGATAAAATTTTTAGGGGTAAGCCTCCACCTTGAATTAGTTCCAGAGGGATGTTGTCTAGTCCAGTTGCTTGCCTAGGTTTCTGTCTATCAAGTGCCACACAGAATTCCTGATAAGTTGGTGGCATCGCCATCCATGGTTGAGTGGGAAGTTGTGGCACATCCCATAGAAAGTCATTGGCACCAGTGGAGCTTTGGTTTAAAAGAGTGGAGAAGTGCTCCTTCCAGCGCTCCAGGATGTCTCTACCATCGGTGAGGGTGTTAGCACCACCAACTTTTTTCAGAGTTCCAACTGAAGAGCAAGATGGACTGTAGATCTCTTTTATTCCCGTGTAGAAGTTTCACAGGTCTCTGGCATCAGATAGTCTTTGGAGTTCTCGAGCCTTCTTCTGCCACCAGCTGTTCTTCATTTCTCTTATATGAGTCTGATATTTCTGTTTCAGATCTTTAAACACAGCTTTCTTTACACTCGATGATGAATCTTGAAGAAGGGATAAGTGGGCTTCATATTTGGCAATGATAAGGCTCAGAATTTCTTCGTTGTTGTCCACTATCACCGGTGTCAAGGTGTCAACTGCCATGGGGTACAATGTGTTGATGACAGGGGCCACCGTCACTGACCTGGATGGTAAACACAGACAGATGGGTCACAGTACAGCAGATTACTTGTGAATTCAATGCTGGATAACAACGAAGTGTGAGCAGCTATACCACCCAGGACCACCTCCTCACAATGAAGTACAGAAGCCACTGTCCCATTTGAGTACCACAGCTCACCGCACGTCATAAGGCACGAAGAATGACAATGGCACAGGAACACCAGCACTGAATTTTCAAAGCACAGAGAAAGATTGCCTGTACAAGTGAGTAATGCTACCAATTTATGCACACCAATGGCAGAGTGCAAGAGCATCTCCAAGCACTCAAGGCAATCAATTTGACTTGTCAGCAGGGTACAGTTCAGGCCAGAGGCATTGTATCATCGTATGGAGACTGTTTATACGGGATGAAATGGGACCCCTGGTACATCTGACAATGTCCGTCACCAACGAATGATACAAAAACCTGCTGTCAGATCATGTCCACCCATTTCTTCACCTCCAGCATACTGCAGAAGACCTGTATGTACCACAAGACAATACACCATCCAGTCACTCCTGAATTGTGATTGACTGGTTCAATGAGCACATCATGTGCATGAGGATGCTTGCCTAGTCCCTAAGGTCACCTGATCTCAATCCTATTGAGTATACCTAGGACACTGTATAGAGAGATGTGCACGCTGTTGACCCAGCTCCGAACAATCTCTCTGCATTATGAGAGTCTGTACAGTACAAGAAATGATTGTGGAACAATATTATTTCCCATGCTCCTGGTATATTGTGGAATCCCAGTCATGTCACCACATTACCAATGTCATCAGGGTGAAAGGGGTTGCTACACACAACAACTCTGGTATCTCTAATTCAACTGCTCATCATATACAGATAGGAGGAATAAGAAAAGGAACATAAAATAGGACAAACATAATGGTAGTCAGTGTGGGAAGACGGAACACAGGAAGAAGTCACAAGGTAAAGAAGCATGATGTAACGGAAAGTTACCAACAAACTAGCGAGATGGCCTCATGCCATTGACAGAACATTACAGCCCCTTGCACTCTTTGTTAGACTAGCAAGGAGAAAGGTAGTACTACTGGAGCAAATCATTAAAATAACTTTTCTTTCATGTGGTACAGGATATAAACATAAACAAATATTTCTACATTTCTAAACAATTTATAATTTTAAAAAAATGTGATTTCATAAAATCTGATGATGTTTTTTCAATAACGAAACATGCCATTCTTTGTTTCTAATAGTGTTTCTTTTTACAGGTATGTTTTGTTATCCATACATATATGTATAAAATCCTTATTCTGTTTGTCATTCACAGCGATATTGACAAAACAAGAATGTTTCAACAGTTGAAATTGGTACCACTTATAAAATTTTGTCTTGGGCTTTACAAGAAAAATACAATGAATCTCTCATGACCACAACTTTTGCACTCTTTTAAAGAAAAGTAAGTTTCTACGAGCGAAGTTATTGTTTCAGATTCGCCATAATGACATAGCTATATGGCTATATCTATCGGCTTGAGGTTGAACTACATACATCGTGATACACCGTGACTTCTGTTGCCTTCCAAAGATAGTATATTGAGAAAAAGGGAACGTTCAAGAGACTTAAATTCATATCAGATACGGGTTACAAGAACAATGCAATGTTGACCATTTAGTGAAAAATACTATCTTTCCATTAAATGAGTGAATCATTTTTTCCATTCTGTTATATGAAAGCACATTATCTTCATCGATACATATAGTTCGCACAGTGGCAATGATCGTTACAGCGTGGAACCTAGGTGAGCAGACACCGTTAACCGGTGGTATAAAATTCCAAACCTTTTCACAGTGCTCAAATGGCGTGATGGCATATGATGGTGTTGATGGTGATTTGTCCATCAGATAGGGACGTTCGATTCCTGCCTCAGCCATCCTCGAAGTAGTTTTCTGTGGTTTCCCCGCTTCTTCTCCAGGCAAATGCTGGGATGGTACCTAATTTAAGGCCACAGTCGCTTCCTTCCCACTTCCTTGCCCGTCCCATCCAATCTTCGCTGAGTCTGAGGGAAAATCCAACCGTGGACGGTAAAGTGATTAAATAATTATTATTTATTTATTTATTTATTTATTTATTTATTTATTTATTTATTTATTTATTTACACTGTTTACGCCCACATTGAAGCACCAAAATCAACCTTATACAATAAAATATTCAAAACATAAGTACATCAAAAACTAAGTTCATTTTTAAAAACTTGATAATTTCTTCTTTTCCCAAAACTTCTTCATTCTAGACAATCGTGCAGCCCGTTCTTCTGCTGATATAACATACTGCTTACATTTTGATGTTATAAGCGACTTTTCCAAGTCATTAATTTATGCGGTTTTCTTTTAAACCTTGTTGTTTTTAAAATTAGTCCATGGTTAATACTAAATTCAATTAACCGTTTGCCATTCTTGTTCGTTAATTTATTCACTGGCCATCGTCCCACCACAACACAAAATTTTCTCCCTCGTTCAATCTCTGCTTTAAAATCTCCAAGAAGAATTTTAATGTTAGTATCAGGTATATTCGTTACTAATTGGTCTAGTTCATCCCAAAAGCTGTTCCCTTTTTGTCAGTTCTGTTCTTTTCATTCGTTGGAGCATCATTAATCAATGAATAGATCTTGTTTTCCACTTTAATCGTTAATAATGCTACTCTTGATGAATTTGAGGAAAAATCAATAATGGAATCTAAAATTCTATTGTGTACCAAGAAACAAACTCCGAATTGAGGAACATTCTTTATGACTCTTTCACCTGGAGGTCCTTTATAGAGACGATACCTTCCTAATTCAATTGGGTTCTGATCAGAATTACGTAATTCTTGAAGAGCTGTAATCACAATTTTATGTTGATTCAAAATATCTATTAGATGTTTCAACTTGCCAACCTTCACCAATGAATTGATATTTAATGTTGGCAAATACAAAATACAAGTACATTCTTAGTTTGATTAATTTGCATGACTGATTATTATATGTCTGGATGCTCCAACTCGCCACAATCCTCTATCTGACACCCCCCCGTATCCAAATGGTGTCTTTGTCTGGAAGATTATATAGCTGTCCAAACCAGTGGATTCTTTCAATACCGGGCGAGTTGGCCGTGCGCGTAGAGGCGCGCGGCTGTGAGCTTGCATTCGGGAGATAGTAGGTTCGAATCCCACTATCGGCAGCCCTGAAAATGGTTTTCCGTGGTTTCCCATTTTCACACCAGGCAAATGCTGGGGCTGTACCTTAATTAATGCCACGACAACTTCCTTCCAACTCCTAGGCCTTTCCTATCCCATCGTCGCCATTAGACCTCTCTGTGTCGGTGCGACGTAAAGCCCCTAGCATAAAAAAAGAAAAATTCTTTCAATAGAAGATTCGCATATTAGTTTGATTGTCTGATCAATGATCAAGAATCTGACTGTGGTCAGGGTTTGCAATTCCAGATGTGATCTGGAAAGGTGATAAATGAAATGATGAAAAATGAGACTGTGAAATGTGTTTGCCTCAAGATGTTCTCTGGCTGTTATTTTACGGCATTGAGCCAACCTTGAGTTACAAATCTAAATGTTATTTACAAAGGTGAAGGATAATTTTAAGAAATTGTGAAGAAGGCTTCCTGCCTTATTTCATCCTAGTTGTTCAGGACTGGGAGTAGGCATTTCCTTCATACACCGCAAACATTACGGTTTTCCCGCCAATGCTTGAGTAGCTGATTGCAGAGGTTTCTCACTGGGCGATGGGGTCGACACATTCCTACGACAATAAATAATAATCATAAGAATAATAATAATAAATAATAATAAACAACAACAACAACAGCTTCCATGGCTCAGACGACAGCGTGTCAGCCTCTAACCGCTGGAAACCATGGTTCAGATCCTGGTCATCCATGTGAGATTTGTGCTGGACAAAGTGGAGGCGGGACAGATTTTTCTCCGGATACTCCAGTTTTCCCTGTCATCTTTGATTCCAGCAACACACTCCATTATCATTTCATAGCATTTATCAGTCATTCATAAATCACTTTGGGAGTGGCGACCCCACTGTACTAATAGCTTATATATGGTTCATTCATTACACCCCTGATCCGGTCAAAGGCTAGAAAACAGCAACATTAACGTCACTTACTGGCGTAAGACTGAACCAAGTTCTACTCTCTGGTTTGTTGTTTTCGTGTATTGAATGCGTAACAAACAGAAGACAATCATTAATGGTTCTCATTCAACGCAGTGAGGTTGTCAATCAATCA